>NC_085048.1:48082886-48794315 GCF_963662255.1 Cinclus cinclus | reverse complement strand
TCTTTTTTTTCTGTAAGATGCACTATGGGGATTCCTGTTGAATGAGTGGTTATTTCCAGCTGTGTTAATAAATTTTCCGAAAAGATGACAAGGAATTGTTTGGATGTTGTCTTTTAACTCTCCAAAAATCAATTTTGAATTTTTAAAGGAGGTGTCTTTTATTGATTGCAAAGAACTAGCAGTTATTCTGTGGGAAACAAATCTTTATCATGAATGGAGGAGCAGTCCTGAAACATTTCTGTGATTCATATCTTCTGAAGTTTTTCTTTAAGAAGGGTATTTCAAATGAAAATCATTCCCTTTTTTTAAAAAGTGCAGGACTTGATGCCATGTTTGGTTTTAAATTTATCCCTGTCTTTTCCCCCACACTCAACCCATATGGTTTGAATTAAAGAGACAAAGTACAAAGCAATAACTGTATTTTTAAAATGTTGCTCAGGAATGCATCCATTAATGAGAATAGCTAATGTAAAGAAAGAACTTCACATTACAAAAAGGCTGTACTCCAAAACAATTCTTTATCCATTCCAAAAGTAAGCTTGTATAAACCCCTATTTACTATAGATAGTACTATCAGCTCTGGAGAACCATGATTTTAATATGAATTCCTGTGGTTTGCTTTTGTTTCAAGCAGCGTTTATCAATGCAGACTCTTAAGAGTTATTATTTAGTCCACAGATATTTGTCTTTGCATCCAGTGAATTTCTACAGTCTCTACTTCCAGAGGTAAATTATAAACCTGAGCTCGAGATCTGGTTTAGCTGATCTGATCATTCAGAGAACGGTAAGAATTTATTCCAAAGAAAAATTTATTCCAAAGAATTTGATCCATTTGTTCCAGCTGTATTTGCAGTAACCTTTATTTGGGTGAGGACAACAAGGTGTTTCACCAAGTGAAAGGAGTTGTATAAATGCAGTGGAGGGATCCACAAGCAGGTAATGTCTTAACATTACTCAAATGTAATCAGTGGTAGCTAGATCAGTATTTATCTTAACAATAATTATCTGGAACAATTGTCTGGATCCCAAGAGAAAGCAGCAGTGTGTAAACCCCATTAATCCCATGAGGAGGTGTATCTCCCAGCAAGGAAACATATTTCAGAGTTTCATTTAGCCTCAAGAGTATTGCATCAGAAAAACAAAGACTTGTATATCAGAGTTAAAAATTTATGTCTTCAAAACCCCTGCAGTACTTCTGTACAGCACAAAAGGGAGCTCCTCCATGCCAATTTTCCAGCAGTGAAGTTCCCTCAGGAGTTAAGTGTATGTTTTGTGTACAGTCTGTTGTTACCTAGTACATGTAGCTAAGATACACTGAGATCTCTACTTTAAGCAAATATACACTGAACTCAGTGGTAAGACCAGGTACATTTGGTATTCAATGAATCTAGTTCAATGTACACGATAATTTGCCCCTTAAACAATAGTTCAAACACCTGTGTAAGTTCAAGTTCATTTTCTAGCCATGAGTTTTTGAACTCACATCTATTATGAATGCCTAAATTAGCTACAAAATGCTTTAGGAGGTAGTTTTAAGATTTTCATTGCAAAATGGGACAGCTTTATGTAGTAATTAGAGAAAGGCAATAACTTTATGACTAGACCACTTGTCTAGATTAGGGGAGGAGAAGAACACTTAGGTTCTTCCATCTACTCTTGTGAATCATCAAGTATTCAAACAGTAAATGGGTTTCCCCAAACCCATGAATGCTTAAACATCAAGAGCAAGAAGAGACACAGTAAATGTGTAAATATTCAATGCAAAGAGCAACACTTCCAACACAAGGAATTAAGAGAACCCCATCCCATGCTGAGGCCAAAGTTGGTACCTCTTCTGCAGCTGTGTTGGCATCTTTTCCCTGTGAACTGAACTTGTAACAGTTCAGGTGCCTTTTCCTTTAGCTGTCAGGGTTTCTTGTAAGAATTCTATTTAACTCTGAAGTTAAATAGAAAGCCAGTCATTTGAAAGCCGAGATTATTTTGGGAAGCTGGTCCCTAGCATGTTGCAGCTGGATCCTCTTTCCCCTCTCACACTGCAGGTCAGTTGCATTCCAGCAGTACAGTTCAAAATAACTGGTAATCCTTGGCCAGAGTGATGGGTTGAGAGAGAGGACAGGACAGCTGGATGAACTTCCACAGAGGGTCAGCAATGTTAAACTGAAGAAAGATAAATGATGGTTATACCTGAAAAAGGTGGGGGAATGAGGAGAGAAGGGAGAGAGCAATCACAAAGATTGCATTATACAGTCCATTCTGAAGGCAAGAACGTGGGGAGAAAGGGAGACAATCAAAATACAAAATGGCTTTTTATTTTTAAAGAAATTTTTACTAGAAGTCTTCCTAGTAAGAGGAGGTCATGCAGGAGGTCAAACTATTTAGTAGGGCCTGTGGCAATGGGACAAGAAGCAATGGTTTTAAACTGAAAGAGGGTGGATTTAGATTACATATATGGAGCAAATTTTTTATGGTGAAACACTGGCACAGATTGTTCAGAAGGTGGTGGAGGCACCCTCCCTGGAAATATTCAGGGTTGTGTTGGACAGAGCTCTGAGCCACCTGGTTCAGTGGAAGATGCCCCTGCTCAGTTCATGGTTTGGACTACATGACATTTAGAAGTGCAGTCCAACAGAAACTATTGTGTGATCCTAGGAATAAGAGGAAAGTGAGGAAGCTGGAAAGTGAAGAGTCACTTGAAAAGGAAAGAGAGGGTTAAGGCAATAAGAAGAACCCAGTCAGGAAATGGAAGCTGAAACTCAAGGACAAAAGGACCTTTAATTCTGGATCAATTTCAGAGGTGTCTGACTTGCCAGGGGCCAGCCTCTTCACTTCAGCCAGTGAGTAATATCTACCATTCTTGTCAAATCATCTGCTGCTGTTATCTGCTGATAAGATGGTAGTAGATGTAGTGGGGAAATGCTTACTCTTTTCTGCATTTTCAGGCTCTTCAAAAAGTGGCAAAATCACCTGGGGTGTCAAATAACCCACACAGCAGGTGTGCTTGGTGCAGGCAGGGGTTCTATGGAAGTTCAAACCATATTTTTCCAGACACTGCTGTTCAGACTACCTGCAGATGCAGCAAGGAAAGACTGGCTATGTTTAAATGAGAAAAGTGCAAAGAAACCAGATGGATTTCACTGAAGCTAGGTAAAACTTCTCCTTCCCTTTTGACTTATGTTGTGCAAGACAGCATTGCTCACTTGCTGGCACAGATGTTTCCTTTTACATGTGTGTCTCCAGTGATTTTTAGTCTGACATGTAGCTGTGTAAGCAGGACCTCCTGGAGTCTGTGTCATGGAGCTGACTCAGCTTGCAAACAAACACTTTTCCCTATTCACCAACCCTGCGGCGTCAGATGGAGTTCCTGAGGAATTCTGCAAGTTTCTTGACTCATGCCCAGAAACACAGGTTCTGTAGGCTAGACCTGCCCTTCAGCAGTCCTGTACAACTGCTCTTTTCTGTAATTCTGATGTCTTTGGCAACCACAACATCTCTGCAAGATTTTTCAACTGTCCTTGCAGTTATAACTTGGTTGTCAATTTTTCATCCGCTTGCATGAATAATTTGTTGCTCTGCTGCTAATCTCTACCTTATCTAACTATTCAGTGGATACTAAACTGACCGACAAAAATGCAGAGCTGAAAGTATAAACCCTGGTGAGGCAATCCAGTTATCAAAGACATGCCACATGCCTGCAGTATCTGATGCTATCAGAGCTTTTCCATGAGTTCCCAGTCTTACATGCATATTTCTCTAAACTGGATATTAGTGGCAGCTTTCTGCATCTGTCAGATGCTAATTCAGAAACAAGAAAAGACACTATAATTCCTGTCTAAAAGGCTGTGGGACACTGGCACAGATTCAGTGAGCTGTCTGCCCTACTATGCAACCCTGTTTAAGAAGGTAGGAGCAGGGTCCCGATTAACTTACGGACGATGTTTGTTCTGCCTCAGCAGAGAATGCAAGTGCTTGTGGAGGTGTCTGTGGACCTATTAAACCTCGAGCGTGCACATCTCTGCCACGCTGCAGCAAAAGGCAGGGCAAGAGAGGTCCGAGTTCATCCCCGTGTGACAAAGAGGAACTAAGGGTCAGTATTGCCTTTAATAAAGACCGGGATCTCCTGTCCAGATAAAACCAGTGTTCAACGGTAGCAGTCCTAGGATGCTTTTCTTCTGTAGGTCTCCAAGCACTTCACAGAGGTAAGCACTGCAATTCTGAGCACAGAGCTCTGAGTAATAAAGCATTTCACAGACATATTTCTACGAGATCTTTGTTAAAGTCCCTTCCCTCCACATGGCGTCAGTTTAAGATTTACATGCAAAGCACAAGAAGAAGGGGAGGTGGCTGCCTGTTGTTACCAGTTCAGTGCTGGCTGCCTCTGCACTTTGCAGTGCGTGGTTTGAGCTGCAGTCGTGTGCAGCTCTCCCGTAATCACCACAATTTCCTGTTGCACTCATTTGAAAAGACAATGTTCCTGAGGAAGTTATGAAGACTGCAAGTAAGTTGCTGCCCTAATTTCTGCGTGTTTGGTTAAGAGTTCTTTCTTAATTATGCTGGCTAGAGCTTATTTACAGTGCTTCTCAAACATTTGGAGGGATCAGAAGCTTGTGCTTCCAGAGGACATATGGGCAAAGCTGTGTATTCTGCAGTCCCCTCAGCATGTTGCTCAGAAACAGCTGCAGAAGATTCAAGGCAGCTCTTTTTTCACTGGTGCTGAAACTGTGAGGGAAGTGACTTAAATATTGAGTTGCAGGACGCTGCTGCAGCTGTGATGTCAGATAAGAAAATGTAACTATTAGTAAATCTGCTCTATGACTGTAGACGTTGCTTAAAGGCAGTAACTGAAAAAAGCAATTTCACGTCTTCAAGCCAGCCCAATTTTTTTTAAAGTGCTGAATTATTTACGCCTTCACATGGACTCTCCCAACAGTTGTGAAGTGTGTGCTAGAGAGCTCCCTGGCAGTTCACAAAACAGGGTTCTCAATAGGAAGGATGTCTGTACCTTTTTGCTGACAGCCATGGCTTCCTGCCTTTGTCTGGGGAGATGTTGCAGTGGAGAGAAGCAGCAAGTTTGCTGTGTGTCTGATGAGCAGATAACCTGCACAACTTGCAGCAGGGATCGGGGACTGGATTGAATTTGCCTGTCCTCTCTGTCACGATAGCAGTTGCTTTGTTGGTTACAGCTCCCATATGTACAGAGGGCTGGATGTGGCTCTGAAGCAAGGGGATTATCCAGAGAGAATATTAGGTACTATCCTTTTTCTTTTTTCTGGGCACACAGGAAATGTTGTGGGAAAAGCTGAGTTGCTAGGCAGTTGTTTTGCTGGTAATGTGGGAACTAAGCCAGCACAGAGAAAGCCACAGAGGGGCCGTTCTTTTCAGGCTGCAGAAGAGCGGAGCCTCAGCCTCTTCTTTGCATCTGAGTTTTCCTCCGTGTCTGACCATCTGGAAGCCCTTGATGCCATGTACCACCACTTTTAAAACTGATAAATCAATTGTGGCACTCTTCTTTCCACTCACCCAAAGAGTTTTAATTTCTGTAACATGTGTCTGATCCGTTTTTAAGTTTCCATTTACTCAAGCAAATCTTCTGTTGTCACTTCTAGAAAAAGTGAGGTTTAGAAAAGGAAAGAGAGCCATTAACCTGAAAAGTGGCCAAAAAAAAGACAGTAAAAATTATTATTATTTAGTGAGTGAAAAGAATAATAGGGAAAATAAATTCTTTAGCTGTATGCTCATCAGTGATACTTCAGGTTTTGTTGCAGCATCACTTTAAAGATTCATTCTGCTTAAGGTTAAATAAAGTAAAATACTCCCCTAAACACACTTATTTAAATCATGGAGTGACATGTGAAGGCCCAAGACAGTCCCTGTAGTTTATGTGAAGAATTGCAAAATGCAGAGCCTTATAATGGTAGCCTTAGTAATAGGGACTAATTTCCATTTCTGAGACCAAGTAGACTGAAATATACAGACCTTGGACATCATTTCAGTATTTCAGTGAACTGTGAGGGTTAGGTACTTCAGCTACAGAATGAGGAATACAATGCCAGACAGTGGGAACCCAGAAAGCTGCTCTCTAGGAGAGACACTACATGGACACTCTGATGTGAAGAGGAGAGAGGGTGCTTTTCGATGCCACTATTCATCTTGTCTCCCCTGCCTCCTGTGACTCTCTAAAAGGCTTAGTGTAAGAGAAACTACCATTAGATTTAGTGCTCTTGGGCATCACCATTGACAGTACCAGCAGGGTCTCATGGTCAGACAAGTGTGGAGAACAGATCTTGCACTCTGAGTCACCTTCTGGCTGCCTGGTGGCAAATTTTATTTTAAAGGATTTTTTAAGCTTAGTGTTGGTGATGCCAGCCCAAATCTCGGTCAGTGCCAAGCCTGGCAGTGGTGTGCATGGTTTGCCATGAATGCTCAAGAGGAGGATGAGTTTCACACAAAAGGGAGCTCTCATTCCTGCTGCCTTTAATGCACAATCTCTTTGGCAACCTGAGAAACCAGAAGCTGGGTGTCATGTTTCACCATTACAGTATACAACTTCCTTCATTTGCTTTGATGTGCTGCAGTCAATATTTCTTAAGCAGTGACTGAGAACATTACAGTATCTTTTCAGCTCATGTTTGCTAGTTTCAATTTTTGCTGGCATAGTAGGTGAATATAAAACCTCATTTTCTTCACACAAGAATTCAATTTCTTTCTTAGTTCACTTCATAAATAAGTCAATGTACAGAATTGTATTACAGAAGCCCTACTAAATAATAAATAATGCGTTTGGTCTGCCACATGATTCTGTCCTTGTTTCTTTGCCCAGTGCTCTTCTAATTCACAAAATGGGTTTTGTATCACAGTCCATGTAAGTTTAGATTCTTTGCTGTACCTTTCATAGAAGTCATGCCTACTCTGAACTAGATGTTCAGTGTAATTCAGATGTTCTACTAAGAGTTTATACAGAGCAGTGTCATACAAAGCAAAAACCTTTATTTATTTTACGAAGTCTCTCTGAAATTTTAGTAATGTGATGTTTTTTAGGTTTTGTTGCTTTGTTTTGGGCAGGTTTTTTTGTTTGGTTTTTGTTTGTTTGTTGTTTTTTTATGAGATAATGAAGCTTGATGTTGGTAAGCCCCTTGTCTCTGTCATGCACAGTTTCTGTTTTGAAAGAAGTTGCAAAGGTCCTAGAAGAGCTCAGAGTTTAGCTGTTCTGTGTCTGTGGTGTGCCTCATCTATATGAAATCCGTTTATATTATCTGTGTGCTTCAGGAGACCAAATGGCTCTGCTGCAAGGGGTCTAGAAAGCAGTTTGAGAGAAATGTTTGTGTACCATGTGCTGTTTGAAATACCCAGGTGCTGAGAGCTTGCAGGAGTAACTGCAGCCAAAACCAAAACCCAGTAAGTAAATGATTGTTTCTCTTCAAAAGCTTCTATTACATCTACATGTGCATTGTTATGCTCAAACTAAACCCCTAAAACTTTACATTAAATGCAAGCCAACAGATAAAATGGAAATAAACTGTTTTTTGAGGAACTTTGAAATTGCAGAATTATCTTCAGATTTTTCAAGGTGAGGGAGATATTCAAAGCAGTAAGGACTAAGAAGGAAGCACTACACAGCAGACCCCAGAACACCAATGCTGAACATCTGATGATCTCAGGAAAAGACACTCTAAAGACAAGATAATATTCAAAATATAGAAAACCACAAGCAGAATGATGATGATGAGGATTACATTGTAGCAAAGAAATTGAGTGCCATCCAGAAATCAGTGAAAATGAAAGATCCAAAGATTGGTTGGCTCTGAGCAAAATGATCCAGGGGACAAGAAGCTGTTCTGTTCAGGAAAGTATATGGGTTATATAATGTGCAGAAAGAAAAAATTATTCTTAAATAAAGAATGAGGAAAGTAAATTGTGCTGTTAGTGCCTAAGAAAAGTGAAATGCTAAACTGCACAAATCACCAGAGATGGTTGATCAGTGAAATTATGTCCTTTTCAATCAACTTGGAGCTGTTAGGTCTGCCTTAGTAAAGCACTTTGTGGTGCACCAAGCACTGCTGTGGAATCAGTGGATGCAGATAAACTTGGCTCCCAAAAACTTCTCAGGTGTGGTAAGATCAGTGGTCTTGGCAAACAACACAGGCCAAGCAATTTGTTCAAGGTGGTAACTAGCAGTAGATAGGATGCCTGTTATCTCTCAGCACTTTCCTAGCCTTCTTGGAGGAACTCATTAATGGAGTTATAATGGCAGAAAGGGTCACATTAGCAAGATTTGTTTCGTGAACACAGAGGATAGAGGTTTGAAGACTAAAGGCAACAGCTTCTGCAGGCTGGTGAGTTGAAGTGCTGATTAGTATGTAGAAAGCCTGGCAAAAACAGTGGCAGTGGACAAATGAAAATTATAAGGATAGTAATAAGGCAGTGCTGTGGCTGAGGTGGATCACCTTTTGTGCAAAGGCATCTTGATTGCAGAAGATAGAAATTATTTAAGGAAACCATGAGTGATTGTACAGTGGAGGTGTTCTTGGCTCATGTAAGGTCACTACAGAGGGAGAGATTACCAACTTTCATCCTGTGGTTTACAAGCCCCTGGGAATGCATGGACTAATGGGCACTGGAACAGGGAAATGGTACCAGCCTGACAGAATTCAAGAAATGTTTGGAGAACATTCTCAGGCACATGGTGAGACTCTTGGGGTGTCTTGTGCAGGGGTGTCTTGATGATCCTGATGGGTCATTTCCAGCGCAGCTTATTCTGTGGTTCTATGATTCTAAGTCCATGCAGGCACCTGTAAAAATGCAAGTTTCACAGTCAGTGAATTTAGCATTTGTGAATGGTCTTGAGAAAAGAGAAAAGATGGTTAACAAAAAAAAGGATAGAGAGAGTGGCCTATGTTGCAATTTAGTTACATCTATAAATGAATGGAGCAAATATGTAAGATCTTGCAACTCTCCCTGGACCCTGAAACAAAAGTTGCTCTAATAATACAGACCTAGTGTTTGCCTTCAGTCAAAAATGTTGCTACCAAAGCTTTTAAAGACAAGATATTTTCCAATGTGTATCATCAGTACCTGAATTTGGGCTGGACTAAACAATGCTTTCATCATCCTCCAAGTCATTTCAGGCACTGGTTTTGCCTCCATCTCCTTCTCAATAGCCTGCCAGGAGGCTGGGATTCTTATCCAAGGGCTGTTGCATCTACTGCTGACTCTGATGGAAATACAATAGCAATATCTTTAAAATACTGCTGACTTGTGTGGTGGGATAGCATTTGTTAAAATACTCCTCTGCCTTATTTAATTAACTTGTATCACTTGGTGTCATCACAGTTCTATTTTTTCCATCTGCTGTCCTTAGATTTATGGGCAGCAGCATGGTATCACATTCTGAAAGAATTCCTTGGAATAGTTTGTGCTGTGATGTCTAGTGAGGAACAAGGACACAGGGCATTGAAATCTCATTAGTCCTCACATATGCTGAATAAGTCTTCTGAGAGGTTCTTAAAAGCAATCAAATGTCCATAAAGCATTAGTAGGAAGAGCACACACTGGATGAAATGCACACAGGAGAAAAGGTTGCACAATAAAGACATCAGTGAAGCACTAAGAATTAGGAAGCTACCTTTCCTAAAAGCTTCTCACTTTTATAACTCCCTCTTGAAGCAGAGTTTTGCCCACTTTGTCCATCACCATTTACATCCAGAGCTACTTGCTGGTTGTCTGTGCCACAACATCCCTTCCAAATGCTGATGATGCATTTCTGCCCTCATTTCCTCCTCTGCACACACATCTGGCACACAAACATCCTATGGCTGTACTCTGGTGAATCCTGCAAGATAAAAATAACAGGAGCTACCCACGGGAAGGAATGGAGTAAATGGCTCCAAGGATTGGAGACTAAAGTCCGAAACAATAATAAGAATTTAAAAAGTGATGCTAAGGGAAGTAAAAACACTTTAGAAAATGAGAAACTGAGCCTTCATTTCTGATTGTGGTTTTCAAAGCAATTATGGTTTCCTTCCCTCACTCTTCCAAGCACATTAGCATGTATTTTCTCCAAAATAGCAAATTATGATGACTAGAGTACAGAGAGAGAGCCAAAGGATGTACTAATATATATTCTATGCATACCAGTGGTGGTTATGTCATAGAGAAAAAATGTCTGGGATTTTTCTTCCCCGTTTGTATAGCAATAAGCAACAGAGGTCAGGGCATTTCCTAAAGATTTAGTGACTGCTTGGAGTTAATAACCTTCACCTTACTTATGGACCACCATTTGCTCCCATCCAGCCATTAATCTGCTGGAAACACTCTGCACAGCAGTCATCATTTCCTATAGAATAGCAGCACGAATCAGTACAAATGGTGTTTGGAGAGCTACCTTGCACGTAAAATGCACATTATGTGGAAGAATAAAGGCAGGAAACAAAAGCCTCCTGGACACATGACTGGCCTGATTTTTGTGGGACACAACCCTATCCTTCTGCTGGACATTCAGGGAAACAGTTTACCCTTTTCTGACCCCCTTTTACATAACAGCCTCCTCAGTCAGTGTTTCAAATATCAGAATTCAGTTTTATTGTAATTTAAAGAACAAAACATTATAAAAAGTTAAGCACAAAAACTCTTGTAAAAGAGCTCTGTTTTCAGACCAAGAGGTGTCTTTACTCCTGCAGATGCTTCGATGCTGTAAAAGTGAATCTTTCCATCTTATGTAAATTGCCTGGCACCTTTCAAAATTATACTGTCCACACTCATTAATTCAGTTTTCCAAAGCTCCTGGGGGCAGAGCTGGAGGGGAGCAGAGAGGGCCATCAGTTCAGAGATCCCCTAGCAAGAAAATCTTATCTGAGCAAACAACCAAGCAAGGCAGATAGTGAGAAGGTGAAGGCATGACTGACCTCAGAAGAGGACATCCAAGTAGAATGAGGAGGAAGCTGTAAAGAGAATGTGATTAAACACAGAGGGGCAAGGAAAGGGGAAAAGCAGCCAGGCTTATGAGAAACTGAGCAGAAAATAAATATAATCAAAGGGTTAGTCTCAAAAAAACCCCATAAAATATGCTCCCAAATGATAGAATTTCTGGTACATGCCTGAATATTCTGAACAGTTATTTCTTACAGTTTTAAATAAATATTTCTAAAATAAAATAGTATGATTTTGCTATTTTTATCTTATTATTTAAAAGGCTTTTGTTTAGTTCTTCTGGGTAGAATCCAAATAAGGTTAATAATATGCATTTAAATCTTTTGTTTTGGAAATTATCTTACAGATGTAAAAGAAATACATCTCTGGTGAGCAGTATTGCTGGAGGTGGTGAGAAAGAGTAACCCTGTGTTGGTATTCCTGCTGGCACTGCTCCACATGCCCTAGCCAAGAGACTGAGATTATACAGACACGGCGTGTCAGGAAGAGTCTGCTTTGGAGAAGGGCTTTTATTCTCCTTTCATTCCCTGCTTTTAAGCCTGGGAAGCAGAGCAGATGCCACAAGGGCCACGCTTCCTGTATCAGGACTCCTGGCCTGGCACTGGCATCTGGAGAGGCACATATCCCAGGCTGGAGGCCAAGTCATATGTAACACCTCCATGGGGTACCCAGTGTGGGGTACCCACCTCACCCTTCTCCCACAGGGCCAGGAACCGGTGAGATCCCATGACTGTGGTTTCAGGAGGCAGAGAAAAAAAATGAATATTATGATATAGAATATGGCAGAAATCATTATTATGAAAACTTCAAGCAGCATGCTCTAACATGGTGATGTATGCTGGGATTGTCCTGGATGGATGCTCTATTGGTGTGTCCAGCCAACACAAGTGTCCACTCAGACTCTCCTTGGGTTTAACTGATCATTTCCTGGAATTTCACATTAGTTATATCAGGAGGAAAAAACTTCTGACAAGCATTAAATCAAAGATAATTAAATTATCTAACCTGGAAATTCTTTTATTTGTTTAACTGTGATGATCATAGGGCAGTTCAGTGGAAAGTTAGGAGGCATGCAGGAAACAGGCTGCTCTGCTGGGCCAGGCTGGGGCCATTGCTGGGCTTCAGTCAGCCCTGAAGAAGCAGGGAAGTGAGTGACCAAACCAGGGAAAAGGGCTGGACACCTGAGCCATGGGGCAAGACACAGCTTTGGTGCAGGGGAGAACAAAGGGAGAAGCTGGGTGGGAGAAGAACTGAGTGCTGGTGCTTGTGTGGATTACTGGAGTTCAGGTCCCTCCTCTCCTGTTGCTACCTTAACCTATTAGTGCTTCTGGTTTTATTTTTGCCGTGGCACAAAAGGAAACATGGGGTTCACCAACTCATATGGTTTCTAATTTCGGTTGTACTCTAATACATGGAACAAATAAGTGGATACGTAGTGGATATATTCACTTAGGATGTGAATATATAGTTCATTAGCAACTTTGAACTCTATTCTTTATGGGTGTTCTTAGTATACAATATATATTACAGTAACTTACTCTGCTTTCCCAGTGACTATGAAAATGCCTTGTGCAGGATGAGTTTGTGGGCTGCAAATTCACTCTGGCTACTGCACACTAAATTACTCACTGTAGACAGACCCCATCTTAAACCATCAGCTCTCCTTTGCACAGATTAAGTTAATTTGCTTGAGCTTGTAGTTCTGCTATGATCAGGCATCAGCTGCAGTGGGTAGCTCTAAATGGTTTCAAAATAGAAGCAGAAAAATAACAATAATTGAAATGTAATCAATTTCAACTGGTGGTCTTGGAAATGTTAGATTTATGGCTGTAGCTGACGATCTTAAAGGTCTTTTCCAACCTAAATAATTCTGTAGTTCTGAATTGGTTGTGTCATTGTAGGTGTCCTGTCAGATGAGCTTTGGCAGCTCTTAACTGGAGACACACAAAGGCCAAGTTCCAAGTCTTTCTTAACTCATATTCAGGACACCTGTCACATGTGAGATACAATTCTTCCATCAAAATTCAAGCAGCATTTTGTGTTTTGGCTGGAGCTGTCTGCCATTTGTATTTCCTAAGCCCTTCTTGCTTCTTGTGTGTCAGGGAACTTTTGGCTCACATTGCCAGGACTTGAAGAAGTAACTGTGAAGCTGAGATAGGAGGCATCTTTCTTCAGCCTATTCTCTGTTTGGCCCAGGCTTCTGGATTTGGAGGACTTGCAGAGCTAGAGAGCAAAAAGCTCCTGTGGAGACAACCAGTCCCTCCTTCCTCAAACTTCTGGAGAGCTATTACTTGGAGACAGTATTTAGGGAGAGGGTTTTAGTGGGATAAGCAAGCACCCAAAGCAGTTCCCTATGCATTGAGCATAGAAGGAAAATAAAGGTTAATTGGTTGGAATTAATTACAGTTATAAAGGCTGAGATAATTAACTATGTGTTTAATTAGGAGATCATATCTGTAAAAAGGGAGGTTTCATGTGTTAATAGTTTCCTGCAGTGAATAAATGCTGAGACCAAATTAAATAGCATGGTAAAAGTAAATGCTGAGGTGAAGGGGTAAAAACACACAGTATGTAATGCACATGGGTTTGTAGTAGCAGCAATTTATTTTGCCATGGAAAGTGACTGAAAAAAGCTTGGGATGATGCTGTGTCAGGCTGGGAGTGAGACTCAATGATCTTTGAGGGTCCCTTCCAATACAGCTTGTTCTGTGATTCTGATTAGTCCAACTTGATCAGTAGCATGAATGGAAGCATAACACAGAGTAATTCCTTTTCCATGTAGCTGAAAGGACTTCCCAAGTTCAAAATACTTTCCATGCAGATTGAAAAGTTGCTACCAATCACTGACTAGGAAAAAAATAAGGGAGTCAGAGAATGAAGTATGTGTTTACATGTATGAATTAATGATCTTTCTGGTCTCCACTTTCTATAATCCTGTTACAAACCCTGTGCTGTGCAACCTCTGCTTGAATGCACCACCCCATTACACTGGCACTGCAAAACTCCACATCAAAACTGCTTCCAGCTCTGAATGAGTTGTGCATCTGAGGTGTCAAAAACAAGCCAGGGCTTGTTTTTCAGTTGTTTTTTTTTTTCAGGGCCTATCTATCCTTTTAGGAATGTTGGTGGGTCTATTATCACCTAGTGAAGCTATGAGATGGATTCAGTGCTCCATGACAGAGACTATGGAGAGTGCTTTCCAGAGGGCAAACATTTGGGGTAGTGCAAAGCAATACAATTCTAGAGGTAGCATTGATAGTATTGTCTCAGGTAGATCTCAAGGGCTTGGTCTTGGTTTAGGGTTTGGGGCTTGTCTTACTTCATTCCTGCTTTTTTTTACTGCTAAGAGAAAGATACTGCCCTGGACTGGGCTCCTATTTCACAGTTCCCAGGTCAGCATACTGAGATCCTGGCAAGTCTGTAGATTAGTTCCTTGAGAAATACTAGAAGCTGTATTCTTCAGGACATATGAGAGGATGCTGAAGACAATAATGTTAAAGAAAAAAAAAAACAAACATGATATTTTGCAGGGGATTGACTATATTACCAAGTAAGTTGCTTTTAGATCTACCTTTTGTGTTTCTTTGAGCCAGAGAACAGGATCATAAGTGAAAATAATATTGTAGAGGTTTCAAAAAAGGTAGTATTTTTTCTATTTCCGTCAGTACTAAAGAAGATTGAAGGAGAAACTGTAATTGTTGCCATCACTGTTTTTTAACTGAAGTCATACTGTATCTAGCAAGATACTTATGTAACACTGTCTAAAATGTCTTTGTACTCAGAAAAGGTCATAAGCAAATGACTTTGAAGCTTAATCAGTGGAAGTACAGGCCAATTTCTGAATTTCATTATAAATCTAGTTTAAATGCAATGAAGTCAGCAGAGTTACTTGGGATTTGCAATACACTAAGTGTGTGCAGAATATGGCTCCATGATTTTAGATGCTTTATTTTCACTGTGCAGATATTATACACTTGTCAGCCACTTGCACAGAATAATTTTAAAGAAGAGACTCAGCATGCAAACCCATAAAATACTAGCTACAGGATAAAAAAGCAAAAGCTTCAACACTGTTTAATATGCAGAAATGTTTTCTGGTGTTCCTACAACAGTGTATAAAACTAGTGAATGTTTCATGTAGGGATTACAGTAAATAGTTTTGTATGTAGGACGTTTTAGAATAGGATGTAAGAGTACATACCTTTTCTCTTTATAGTTGTGGTTATCTTCTTGATCCATTATATATTTTTGTGATCTGTAGAGAAAGACATAAATCCTTTGGAGAAGGAGCAGCTCTCCACAGGAGCCTGGTCTGTTAAGTTATTTTTGAGCTAGTTAAGATCCCTGGGTTTGCCGACTTGGGATTTTTTGGCAATCAGATAACAAAGCACTTTCACCACCTCAGATCACACAGAAGAAATGGCAGGGCCCTTTGCTTCAGGATAGAAATGTGCTGAGGAAGCAAAGGCAGCAGGAGGAGATGACTTTCAGAACAAGTGGTCTGTTCCTTTTCTGAAGCAGCTGAAAATGAAATTTGATTTGAGGTGTAAAACAAATCCTGCACTTCTGTATAACTGCTTATGAAGAACATGGTAAAAGGTGAGAATTGAACAAAGAACAAAAAATCACAGAATCATAGAAATCACATTTGGCTTCACATTTGGCTTGTATGCAGGTCTGCATTAAAACTTTCACAGGAGTCCCGGGATTTAGATCCTAAGCCTGATTTTTTTTTCAGTACTAAGAGGAATGATGTAGAACATAGAAGTGGAGAAAGAAACTAGAAAGCTACTGGTGTAATAGACATGCAGTCCATGTAAAACAACATCTCTTTCTTGGGATTCCTACATGGTTTTCTCTAGATTGGACCTATAGAGTCTTACCACTACTGAGCAGACTGCAGCTCCTGCCTTTCTGCACTTCCTGTACTGTACACTGATATGTGTACAAAAAAATGCTCCAAACCTAGCCCTGGAAGTAAAAAATAAAATGACAGGAAGGTTTTGTTCAGCGCTCTTGTTTTGAGAGATGCTTTAGGCTGTGCAAAATTCAAAGGGTTTTTCCTGTTTATTTTCTGATTATGAACTTTACAATGTGCAAATATGGGAGGTGCAAATATATGAGGTAATTTTTCCTGCAGAAGCATCATGGAACAGGCAGATAAAACAGAACAGGAGTATTAAGGAGTGTTATTTAAAGGTAAAGAGTTGAACAACACAAGTGACTGTTAAATTCATTGCCAAACACAACAGCTTTTGTGCGTGCTCCAGAAAAATAATCACAGAAGATTTTTTTCTGAAGTCTCTTTTGTTTCTACAAATTAAAAAAAATTCTCTTCCTCCTGGGAGAATTTAGGGTGACAATCACTTTTTGAGACAGACCAGTTAGGCAGACAAGATGCAGATGTGCATTCTGAGGAGGAAAGAACACTGTTCCCAGGCATTTCCTGGCCCAGGAGCAGTATGACTCCCATCAAAAAGCCCACTGCTCCAGGGGTATAAAGCTTGTCCCTCGTTTGGCTGGACATCTTTCTATGCCACAGTGGCTCTGCCAGGCCGCGGGAGCATTTTGGGGGAGCTTCTTGGCAGGCGTCTCCAGCGGGAGAACACTTCATGCACTGGCATTGAGGTTTTCCACAGCAAGATGTCCATTTTGCTTTCAAGTTCAGCAAAGAAGCAAGTGAGGAGGCAGCCTGGCTCAGAGCTGACTTTTCTCATGATGTGGCTCTCTGCCTGCTGGCTCAGTCTGCTGCCAGGCCACCCATGCTCCAGTGGGCATCCAGGCAGCACAAGGGGCAACTTTTCCCCTGGAATATAAGTCTGGGAGGCAGCTGTGGGGAAGTTTTGGGGGCAGGGACTTCCCCAGGACCCTGTGCAGCTCAAGGAACAGGTTATCTGTTAGGACAGCCAGGGATCCACCCCTATCTCAGCTGAGAGCAAAGCCACATCCAAACTGATCTTGATTTGTTTTCCTCAGCAAAAAAAGAAAAAAAAAAAAACAAAAAAACAAAACCAAAAAAAACACCATAAAAAAGTGTTATCCCACTGATGTTAGGCATCAATTAGGGCACTAATAATGCAGATCTAGGAATGGAGTGTTGCACATTTATCCCTCTCTTCTCTAAGATTAGTCTAGTCCTCCTACACATTCAACACTTTCTATCAGTCACTTGCTAAGCCATCATTATGAATTACCCCGTGATTTGTTGATTTGGCATGTATGCAGCAATTCCTCTGGTAGAGCAAGCCAAGAGAATTAATTTCTGACAGGAAGTTTCTGAATAACTAGAGTGCCACTAAAGATGTATTCAGATGTGTTTCCTTGTGAAATGGCCAGATAAATTTTTAGAAGTCTTTTTTACTAGGTTTAATACTGTATTGTCAATGCTGCCATAGCTCATGGAAACCAGTTTAAATTTTGTTAAAGGTCTGAGAGATTTGTTGATAGTGATTCTTTCTTTTAATTACAAGAACATCAATCTACATAAGTACATGAAATTACTGAAAACAAAATAAAGCATAAGAGCATCAGGCATTGGGTCTTGTCTGCATGTTCTGGTGGCGGGGCTGGGTATAGTGTGAAGAACATGACCAGAGCATCTGGTTTCCATCAAATGGCATCATGATGGCATAAAGCAAGGTGCACTGGGCCCTGCTGGCTCTATCGTTCATGCTATGCAGGGCAGCTGATGTAATTTTCTCTGATGGTTCTCTCTCCTCTCTGCAGTGTCCTGGGGAGCTGCACAGCATTGCCCATTCATGCTGCACTTGATGGACAACAAAGTGAACAGGAGTGCAGCATCCAAAAAGGCAGCAGTGCTGCCTTCCATTAATATTCCCATGTATCCTTCTGGGGAGTTCTAAGAGTAAAAATCACCAAGTCTGGAACCTGTTATCTATTAGGGAATTGTTACTTTACAGATGTGGCAATATTGATGTAAGGCCTTGTGATACCACAGGCTTTGCAAAATAATGCTGTCTGTCCACTGGAAATCAGGCTAAGATTAAACACACATCTCTCTTTATAGACCAGTGACTATGTGTCAAGGGCAACATCCTTTGTTCACTGACCTGTAACGTGATTTGTAAATGCATTTGTCTCATTTTCTGTTCATGTGTGTCCTTTGAGGGTTTTTTTAGTATACTAGCACCCATGTAAATACACTTCTTGAAACAAGCACCTTGATTAGATTTTGTCTTGTGTAAATATTTTATTTATCCTAAATTACTTCTTTCAAATAACCACATTTTCTTGCTTGTCCAATACAAAACCTTGCTTCACATACTGTTGCTCTGGTGCCAAAATACTACAGCTTTAACTCTCCCACAGAAACATTTGTGTGCAGAATTGTTTTTTGCATGTTTTAAAACTGCATCATGCAGTAAACACACTGTTCAGTGAGTACTAGAATTTGTTTAGCAAAAAAATGTGCGAAAAAATGTAATTAAATAATTATATATAACTTAAGAGCCAAAGCTATACCTCATCATGATTCACCAGGAAAATTTTGTCTAACAAAAAGCTCATGTGTAATGGTATACTGTAATAATGACATAAAGCTTTTAATCTTTCTTAACATGAATTAAAATAGAAATTTCTGAAAGTCAGATCCTTGATTGCTTCTGCTTAAGTTTAGTCTTCTTTAAGAACTGCAAAGAATTTTCACTAAATTCCTCCCTCTCCCTCCTTGAGTTCTTGAAACTCTGAAGGAAGCAGGTTTTAGATAAGTTGGTAGATCATTTTCCCATAGCCAAATAATTATCCTTAGTTTCGAATCTGTAAACAACTGAAATGTGAGTTCTTTTTTAATCTATGTTGCCAGCATGAAGTTAAATACAGCTGCTGTAAGTAACATTTATAATGGATGGTACTGCAAAAAGAGCAACTTTGAGTGTCACCTTGACTGGCTGGATATATTCCCTATTTTTCAAGACTAATAAAATGAGAAAACACAGGACATAAATGTTCAACAGATCTTTTTAGACAGCACCTGTCCATCTAATTGCATGAATAATCATATGCAAAATATCATTACACAACACATCAGTCAGAAGAGCATCATCCTCATGGCATTGCTAAGGGCAGGGAGATAACAACAACCATCTTGTGCCTGGTCTAAGCCCTTTCTTTTTATTTGGCTCTGGATTGAAAGACATACATATCCTAAATTAGAAATCCAGTGTATTACATGCTTTTGTGAGTAACCCAGGTTAGTTTTAAATTGCATAGGTTCTGTGGCTTATTCTGTACATCCTCAGGTTGTTACCTGCAAAGCCACTGCAAGGAATAAAGCTGTGGACCCCTGCGCATGCATCAGATCCAGAGAGAGTCTGTGGCAGGCAGAGCTTGGCGCTGGCTCCAGTCCCCTTGTGGTGCCAGTCTGTGCACACAGTGGCCAGGCACGCACTCAGCATTTGGGATGTCACCCAGGCTGTGAATTACTTTTTGAAAGGTTGCATGGTGGGAATTGTCTTCACCTGGGAATGGGTTTGCTGTCTCAACAGAGGACACTGATCCAGATAGACAGTAAAGCAGACTCAGGTGAAGTTGGCAAGTGAGGTATACCTGGTGAAAGAGTGAGCAAATGCAAAGCATGAGAGCAGTACCTGTACAAAGAGCTTGTGTTGTCTCCTGGGAATCCAGTCAGACACAGACCATGGACACCATTCTTAAGGGAGGTTATAAAAAATGGGAAAATTCTGGTTCAGATGACACTATACTTTCCAGCCTGTTGACTGTCTTCTTGCTGCAGGCTACAAAGCTGCATCTAAATACAAATTAGTCAGAACAATTAGATTTTTCCATACAACCTGAAAACAAACATTCCAATTTATTTTCCTATGTGGAAAACTGCACGTTTCCCAAACTAACCCCAGCTGGGTTGCTGGAACTCTGCTGTCAGGAAGGTTTTCATTGGTGTGCACTGAAAATCTGGATCTTGTCATGCTCAGTGCCCATACTCTGTTTTATAGCAGGATTTTTCTTTCTTCAGGCAGAGCTGGGAACACTGACATTCACCCAGCGTGTTTCCTCTGTGCTGAATTCCTCTACGTTGAATGACTAACAAGAGACCAAGAATACTCTGAAGATATCTTTTCATTGCTAATGCTCAGATTTTCCATTCATTGCCAAGACACAGCATCCATTTCCAGCAGTAAATGTCATGCACACAATAGCTCTGCTGTCGGTGCGAGAACCTAGCTTAACTAAAGAAGGAGGCATAAAAGATCAGAGCATATCTTCTGTGTGCAAAACTGTACACAGTCCGAAGTATATTTGAAACAAGCAATTTGAAATAGATGGATTAGACAGGGTTGTGTCCTAAGGTTTCATTATCTGCCTGCATCAAATGTAACCTTTTTTTTTTCCTTTTTTCTTCTTTTTTTATTTTTTAATTTGAATCATCTTTACATGTTGAGGCACTCAAATGGATTATGGTCCTTACTTGGCCAAAAGAAGGGAGCATTTGTAAGAAGGTTTGCAGACTACAGACCTGACTGCATGGTCTTCACCTGTATGAACGGAGTTTGTGGGAATGTTAAGAGATACTGGAGATGCTTGTTGTTAGCTTGGAGAAAACAACATTCCAGAGGCTGTGTTTAAGCAAGCAGGAGATATGAGAGGTGGCAACAGAAGGTATAGGACAGTGGTAGGCAACAGTGGTATAAGACAGGAAAGCAGAGCCAGCAAAGTCTCAGTGAAAGGCAATGTGAAAAACAAATGCTGGGGAACGTGTCTGAGGTCAGTCACTGAACCAGAAGCAAGATCCAGGTCAAAATCTGAATCTGTCTTGTAGTTTGATCTTCAATGCATTGCCTGTAAATTGATTCCAATGTGATATAATTCCTCAGTGCAGAAGTGTTCCATGTGTATGAAAATATTTTCCCATCTTTATATAGTAAGAGACAGATAAAATCTGATTTGAAAATAATTTGCGTGCAGTGGATAAATTATATGCTCTGGCATTTGGTGGTGTTTGTGAGATATAATTCTATTTCTAGTGCAGTGTAGGCTTAAATAGCCAAATGGTGTTTATAGGAGATGGCTCGCTGCATTCCTTTTCAGTTTGCTAATATGCACTCCTCTGCTGAAGTAAACCAGCCCTGCACCGAATAAACACATGGGATTCTCTTAGGCTGCAGGATGATGTGAATAAACCATCATGTCTTCACTGGAGATCTATGTATGATGTGTTTAATTGGGGAAAAAAAAAAAATCAAACCATTTAAACTGACTATGCTAATTGGATGCACTTTCAGTCTTTATGCCTTAAATTACCAAGTTTAAATTTGAACTAGAATTAATCCATAGCTGGAAAATCTTTGTGGTGGACACTGTAAAATTCCAGCAAGATAGTTGTGAAGTGCAGTTTGTTTTTGTAAAAGCTTTAGTATCTGTAAGTGTGTTTAAACCATAAATGCTATTAAGTATTTGTTTTACTGCTATTTCAGCACTTTCAGGGTAGCATTAGGAAATGGGGACATGTCATTTTGACTTGATTACCATGGAAAACTTTATTTTGTACAGTCCTCCAGGCAGAGCACAGAAACATGAGTTCTGTGCTGGTGAATATACTACAGAAGTGGGGCTACTATGCTGTGTAGTGCCACTACCAAGTAGTAAAAAGGTAGGGAAAATATAATTATTATGACTGAGCTGATGACACACAGTCACTGGAAAAAAAATAAAGCTAGGACAATGGAGCAAATACTTATGATTCTTCCTTTTCAATGTAATTTTCACTGCTACAAAGTGATTCTAAATCTAAAGCACTTTGGGAGATTGTGCTAAAGATTTGCTCTCAGTTTTACATGGTTCTCTTTCTCTACGGTGACTGGAACAATCCCCCAAAACCAGTGTCTGAACTTGTGTAGCTGCAGTTACTGCAGTTTTAGAAGGCATCAGGTTTTATTCCGAATCCTGCTTTCAGTCTCCAAAAATTCAAATGGTGTCTGGACAAGGAAGGTGCTGAGCCAAAGCCCTTGATCCTTTCTTCTTGGATCTTGCTAGGGTAAAGCTTCACCCAGTTCTGCTCAAGCAGCTCCCCCCTACCATTTTACTGAGAATCATTTTAGCTGAGATTGTTGGTGTGATGAGCTAATTAAGCCAGACAGAAGCAGGCAGAAAGCCAAGGCATGATTTTTCACTTGCAGCATCTAGGTCTTGAGAATGAAATTGTTAACATGTGGTTGCTATCTTGCCACTTGGAAATGCATAATTGTGTTTGAACACTGTTTCACTATGGAGGGGGACTCTGTAAAAGGAATTGCAAGCCTTTCTGATGAGAACAAGGACAGATCACAAACAAGGTAACCAAAGTAACTTCTTCATTGTTCATGTTAATGCCCAGAAGGGAATATGTCTATTAGGTTTTATCCATGGCTTTCAATTTTATCTTTCTCTCAATTTAACAATGATCCATATACAAGTAAGAGTAAGGACAATGCAAATTGAAGGAAGGAAATAACTGTCTTTAAGCAGTGTCCTTTTGCTTTCAGACTAGCTGGGATTGTTCTTCATCTTTCTCAGAAATCCCTATGTACAGACAGTGGGCAGGCTTGGCTGCTTGGTTTGAATTTCTCTTTGTTTACAATGACAAAAAAGACCTCGGCTTGTAAGCAAAGCACTGAGCAAGGATGTGTTCTGAAGGGCAGGAACAGCTGGGCTTTCTGGAAGCTCTGCAGTCTGCTGGGTTGTGTGGTCTCCAGGCCAATTTTGCTTACAGTATGTGAATTATCTGCATATCCAATTTTATAAATTATTCCAAAGAGGAATTAGTATAATGTTACTCTCCAAACTTCTCTCCTACCCTCTCCAAGATGAAGCAAATCTGCATGTTTTCAGAGTTTTCTTCTCACTCTTTTTCTCATTTTCTTCTTTCTTTTCTTTTCTTTTCTTTTCTTTTCTTTTCTTTTCTTTTCTTTTCTTTTCTTTTCTTTTCTTTTCTTTTCTTTTCTTTTCTTTTCTTTTCTTTTCTTTTCTTTTCTTTTCTTTTCTTTCTCTTCTCCTTTCTCTTTCTCTTTCTTTCTTTCTTTCTTTCTTTCTTTCTTTCTTTCTTTCTTTCTTTCTTTCTTTCTTTCTTTCTTTCTTTCTTTCTTTCTTTCTTTCTTTCTTTCTTTCTTTCTTTCTTTCTTTCTTTCTTTCTTTCTTTCTTTCTTTCTTTCTTTCTTTCTTTCTTTCTTTCTTTCTTTCTTTCTTTCTTTCTTCCCAGACCTCATGAAAGCAAGCAAGTAAAGGCTTATCAAACTATTTATTTTTTCTGCCTAAAACTTCTGCATCAAAAAAAGTTGGAATAGTTTCTGAACTGAAGAGTTTTTGAAGAGGACATGAAAGCTCCAAAACATGACACTGTCACATTCCTAGTACTTCATGGTACATATATATGTTTCTGTGTAGCATCCAGAACATTACACTTGACTGTTACTATTCAGTGAGAACAGACAGCATACTTCATGATGTTCAAGAGGCAAATGAAAATTCAGACCTCCTACCAGGAGCCTGTTTCTTATTTCTGAAAAACTAACTATGCCTTAATTTTGGTCTGAGAATTAATGTTATTTCAGAATTGTCATCTTAATTTCCATCATTCTTATTGTGCAGATGTGGAAAATCATCTTCTTTACTATATCTCCCACGAATCTGTTCATTACCATCTGCTAAGGTTCCAAAATCTGTTATGAGCTTGCAGCTAATTTCAACCTCCCTATTTTTTCTTTTGGGGAATCAAAACAAAACCAAAACCAAACACCAAATCCAGACAACCCCCCCCACCCCCGACCCCCCAATCCTCCACCAAACCCCAAGAAAACAACCCCAAAAAACAACCCAAACAAGAAAACAGTCCATCTGTGTAGCTGTTGAACTTACCAGCAGTAGAAAGAACTCATTTCAGAGACCCAAGCCAATACTTCTGCCTAGGTCAGCCAGGAGGAATTGTCTTTTCTTGGGTACATCCTATACCTGTCTCTTATTTCCGAGGGAAAACAGTTTTCACTAGGCAAGCTGCTACTCTGCCAGCCAGAAAAACCTGTGCTGTTTGAAAAACTAAAGCTGTCTTTAATAAAAAAATTCTGTCTAATATAACCGTTCTTTCTCTATTAGCCCACTGAGTAGTATTAAAGGGTTCAGACAATAGTATTTAATTGCATTAAGAAAACAGTAATTTTCTAAAAAGGGCATTAATTTTATCTATAATTTGATACTTTTTCTAACAGCCATGCACAGCACAGAGGTAACTGAACTGCTTGGATATAAACTCCCTGTTTATTTTTCAAGGAATTGAAACTGGTTAATAGAAGTGACAGCACTGTGGCAACAAAATCAATTTTAAACAAAACATCAGTTCACTGAGCTATGAATAAACAAATCTATGGGCAGTATGCACATTCAGCACTGTCTAACAGGAAAACATTAAAACTGGAGAGGCCTGGACTCCCTCCCCAACTCCATAGTGGGCTGCTGTGTGCTCAGTTTTCATCATCTTTGAAATGGCCACAGCAGACCTCACTCCCACAAGTTTGGAAGTGATGTCTGAAACCACAAGGCAGAACGAGAGTGAAAGATTTTGAGGAGAGGCTCTATACAATAAAGGCCTGAAGGAACAGATATTTTACACCATCTCTTTGAAAGCCTCAACACACACCCACACACGGATTGTCATGAATAACTCTGATGATGCACTTGGCAGCTATTCTGCAGATACAAGCAAGCCAGTAAATCAGTTGCCTACTCATTTGCAGTAGATGATCAGGGCTAAAGCTGTTGGCAGTGCCTTCATCAAATCTGAAATATGATGAAAGGCTTTGTGTCATGTCTCCTGAACAGGGGCAGGCTTGCATCATGTTCATGTGCTGTCCAGGTCCAGCAAATGCTACTTCCTGACACCGTGACATGTTTGCAGGGGCAGGTCTCCCTCTTTGCTGTGCTGAGCAGCAAGTCCAGCCAAGTCTGCCACTCTTGTGTTTAATCTGTAACAGTGTGACCAGCTGACAAATCTCAGGAGATTCTATGGAGCTAGCTTTGTATTTAAAAATAGAGCAGATAAGGATGTGGGTGAGGGAAGAGCACATTCAGAAATCTGGCTTTTTGTTCTTTGTGAGAACACTCTCTCTCTGACAGATTTTGCAAGAGCTCACCATATGGGGGATGAGGGCTTGGGAAAACCTTACCCTGAATTCCTTCAAAACTCTCCTCTGCTGGGGTGGTAAACTGTATGATTTCAGTTGCACAACTAATCTGATAATTTATTCTATGATCCTAACATGCTTATTCATCCTTCATACAATCATTGGAGTCATTACTGAGGTCCACTCAGTTAAACTGATAGGATAAAGAGTGATGGCTTTAAACTGACAGAGGGCAGGTTTAGATTAGATATTAGGAAGTGGTGGATATCCCATCCCTGGCAGTGTTTGAGGCCAGGCTGGACAGCTTTGAACAGCCCAGTCTAGTGCAAGGTGGCAGGAGGGTTGGAACTAGGTCATCTTTAAGGTCCTTTCCAACCCAAACCATTCTGTGATTCTATGGTTCTACAAAATCACCTTTCAAGCCTTTGCAAGTGCGTTTGCAAACCCTGCATATGTATCAAGCAGAGCTTCCCCACTGACCAGTGCCACAAGGACCTTGAGCCCTTGTCCTCTGCAACATGGAACTAGTAACTCTTCTATCTGCTCCTGTTTTTCTGGTAAATCCAACCTCAGAACTTGTCAGTCCATATTGCGCTGCTCTTTATGGAATCACCACTGGGCAGGGAGGACCTGCACTATGCAGCCTGAGGCCTGTGCTGTGGAAATGTTTGAAGTGGCTGAGTTTCAGGGGCTGTAAAACCCTATATTGCAGTCACTACTTGGGACAGCAAAAAGAATTTCTGTGACAAATCCTTGCAGCTGGAGATATGACTGATCAGGACTCTACAAAAACCATCCACTTCAGTGGCTGTTCACTTGTATTTTAAATACAAACGGTCTTTCACCATATAGTCCAGTTTGAGTACCTATATATACTTAATGTAAAATTATATTTGAAAGTCATATGAAAAGTATGCTAAAAAAGCAGTGAGGGAAAATAAGTGACTTCATTAGACAAGGAAACACAATTCACAGCCTCTCAAATTAGATATCTGGATCTGCTTATTCAACTTGGCTCACTTGCCAGCTCAATGGAAGTTACTGCATTTACTAACTTATCGGCTCTTTTTAAGAGGGAACTAATCTTGCAACATTTTCTTTTCCTCTCAGTCCATGCAAATTTGAACTCCCAACAGATTCTGTTTTGTTCATGATGGTGAGCTCCAAGAGGGTTTCAGTATATTTTTTTCTTTGTATTTTTTACATTGGGAGCATGTACATGATGGAAACAAAATGTTCATGATTCATGAGGTATTTTAGAACTTCTTTGTGCTTCAGAACTGATGTGTATATTTTTCAAGGTGAAGTTTTATTCTGAACATTCAGTGTGCCTCATAGTGGCTTTTTTTTTTTCTGGTGATTTTTAAATGCTTTTGTAGAGGCAGTTTCAGCAATTAAAGCATGATGCAACAAATAATAATATAGATTCCAGTGGAATGGTTGGTAGTTTTTACCACCTCAGTTTTGTTTTACACAGCTCAATTTCCTTATCTCTGTTGCAAGGGAGACTGGTTTACTTAAATTGGAATGTGTAAGTTCAAAGATATATAGCACTGAGTACATAGGGTTATGTTGTAGAGCCTTTAGAGTTTGTAACGTACTTCTAGGGCTTCAGATATTTCAATTTACTCTAGAGGTCTCCTAGAGTCAGCTTTCAGAGGTTATGTGCTCCTGCCCAC
This sequence comes from Cinclus cinclus, assembly GCF_963662255.1. NCBI lineage: Eukaryota > Metazoa > Chordata > Aves > Passeriformes > Cinclidae > Cinclus > Cinclus cinclus. The sequence continues at coordinate 48,767,587 of NC_085048.1, read as the reverse complement.
CAGTAACATCCTAAAGCAGTAACATAAAAATGCAGCAAATGTGTTTTGGAAATTCATCATTCAATTTATAATTTTTAAAATTAGTTCCTGATTTCCACCTTAATATGATGCAGCATGCATGGTTTTCTTGTGTTTTCAATCCAAATTTTGAGAGTTTATCCTTGCTGCAACCACCTTCAAACATGGAAGTGAAAGACAAGGAGTATTTTCATGTATTTCAATATACTCTATTATAGCTGTCTTCTTATTTTTCTTATTTTTCCTATTCTATCCGTTAGCTGCAGTGGCTGTGCTAAGAAGAGATCTTGTCACGGTGACTGCTGGGGCTGTGTTCCAGCAGGGCCAAGACCATGAAAGGCTCAGTTAACATATTGTCAGGGGTGTCACTGAGCAAGGACTTCCATGAATGAACTGACTTTATGGAGCATTCACTGGAGTAGTGTGCAGATGGGAGTTGTATGTATGACTGCCTCTTTCCCTTCCTTAATACATTTTTGTTGCTCTCCATTTTGGATTCCTGACTGCTTGTTATCTCCTGTTTCAGGATATTTTTTTTTTTGTAATTTTCACATTGGAAGCGTGTGCATAATGTTGTTTTGGAAAGATGCAGCCAGATCGAGATTTTTTAGTTAAGCTATTTATCTTTTCCTATTAATGTGTTTTGTTTGCCTCTTTCAAGCTTCTTACCTTGTAAACAGATGGCAATTACTTTTCCTTCAGAAGCCCTGGAGACATTCTCGTGGTGTGGGTTGGCCTTATGATGCTTGGCTCAGAAAATAGTAAGACCAAGAAGTAAATGGTCAAAGTATAAAGCATATTTTACCATATTGTCCTGCACTAAACAGAAATTCAATTGTGTTTCTTCAGTTTCATTTTAATTGATTTAACCAGATATTCTTACTCACAATATTGGAATGGTACAGCAATGAACTACATGATATGCAATTTTTAAACCATGGGATTCCTAAATGAATGGGACAGTCCCCAACAATTCAAGCTGCAGTACTTAAACTTCTATGCTTCTTTTACTCATATATATTGGAAGTTACATGCTCACTTAGGAGCTTGATTTCTTGCTGTTTTCTAAGTGACCAAAGATCAGGTTACATGTTTACTCCTCCCAGATCAGTTTGGTCACTCAAGTAATGTGTTAAAAGTAGAATGATCTTACAGCCAAGCCAGAGCTGCAAGAAGTTACTTTTAATAAGCACTCTTGTCTGTGTTAATTTTAAGTCAAAAGCAAAACAGTCTAAGGATACTGTGGTGGATTCATACACATCATATACTAACCCTGAGGTCCCATAAAACAAATCTGGTAGGCGCTGCTGGTCAGCACAAACCAGTGAAGCCAAATTTGTGCATTTCAGTAATTTTCTACCTTCTTGGGTAAAAGGGGTTTATCTAAAAATGTATGTTCTACATGTGAGAAAGATACAAGGCACAAGACATAAGCAAATTATGCTTTACAGAGCCAGGCATATCAAACCCAGAGTGTTTTCTAAGGCTGCCTGTCCTGCACACTGGGCAGTTCCCAGCAGTGCTGTAGCTGATGACCACTGGTCCTTGAGCATTGTACAGGGCACAGGCTGTTTCTGAGATCTGCAGAGGTTGTGATGGGCGAGTATAGAAGTGCCCAATTAAACTGGATTTTATTCTTCCAGCATAGAATAGAATACCTTGTAATTTTAGTTGTGGAGTTCTCACTGCTGAGAGAAAAAAAAGTATTATACTAGTGATACATTATTCTAGCATATAGTATGTAATGAATTATTGTAGAATCAATGACAGTGACTTTTGTAGAATAAAAGTCAATGGAGAAAAACATGGGTTAGGGAGCCTCATTAAGTTATAGTATTTATAGTTACAGCATGAAATAAATTTTTCCATCTGACTTACACGTATGGGCATATGACAGTACTGAGCTGACTAAACTAAGCACTGGCATAACTCCATTGACTTTACTGAAATTTCATCCCTTTGCAGCAATATTGGGTTTGGCTCAAACACAAGAGACCAGACAATTTTCTGACTGGTAATGTTCATAGGTTGCATTTCTGACTTGGAATAAACAAACAACACATTTTAGGCTATAAGCAGATAGTGATGGCCACTTAGAAGAAAAGTATTAATACACCATTGTATTGCTGGCTGGTTGTGCCATAGAATGTTTGGCCTTCCTGTAACAGTTGCTTATAATTTAAAATTCTGATTTACTGCAAAGTTATATAATTTATCGGGGATGTTTGTTGCAAAAGGAAAACAGGATTTACTCCTTTCAACACTGAGGCAGGAAAAGGCCAGGAACCTGAACTACATGATCTGGTCCTTTGTTTTTGTGACTGCATACATGGGGGTGCTTTTTGATTAACCTTTAAAGCAGGTAGGTTTAAAGAGGTCAGGATAAATGCTGGTTTTGTGCTTCTAATACAGCATTTACTTCACATTTGAGGTGGAGTTTAACATACATAAAGAAGCTTTAAAAACCCTGCAAATTATTGCATAGTGATATCATCCAGTTTTGTATGCATCATCCTTCTGCACCCATTTGTCTGTATATAACATGGAGTTAAAACAAATCTGCCTTGAAGCAAAACGCCAGCTATAAAAACTTGAGCATTTTCAGAGGCAGGGGGATCAAAACCCTGAACTGCAGCACTGCTGGGGCTTCCTGGGCTTTAGCATAAGTTTTAGCACAGAGAAACAAATACAGAAAGTATCAGTGCTCCTAAAATCATAGTGTGTTCACAGAAAGTGAAGGTGACTCAAGGGGGCTCAAGAACAAGAGAACTGGTGATTCTGTGAAAAAGTCAAGCAGTAGAATAAAATAAAGAGTTTAAAAAAATAAAGTGAAATCATGTCTTGCAAAGAAGCTGGATGTGTTAGTGAGTGCAAGCGAAGAGGCTCCCTGGCTGCTCTGGGAGGCTCTGGTACAGGTACTTCAACTTTATAGGAACCAAACTTGGTAGCCTGGGAGAATACCTACCTCTGGCCTGTTGGTTTTTACATATTCTCTCCATCTCCTCCCAAACCATTTATATTTCCTCTTCTTTTCTACTGCCTTTAGGAAGAAGGGAGGATGGAAGAAAGAGAAAATAGAATAGCAGAACTCAATAAATTTCCCCTTGAGAAAAATATACCTGGGAAATTCCTGTTTATCATCATAAGTCACTGGTTAGACACCACTGGATGCCACTCCTGCATTTGTTCTTCCTGTGCTATCTGAGTTGATAACACAAAGTTGATTTAATTCTCTGTGAGTTATTTTAAATTAATATGATACACACACAAAAAAGGTGAAAAATTCCTGACACCAAGGGGTCTTTTAGCAATGATGTAAATAATTTTGCAGGTGAAAATCTGACTCTGAAAGCTGGAACATTAAGAAGAATCTGCAATTTCAGGATGTTGGTAATAAACCACAGCTATGTTTATAGGTATGGTAACAGTGAGCTTCTTAATTTGATTCTCTCCCATGGTGTAAGCCGTTAGTAAAAGCGCAGTGCAAAGCAGATTCAAACTGCTATCAGCCTGTGTTTCTCTGTGAGACATGTGCACTCTCATCTGTTTGTAGAAAAGGCAAAAATAAGAACATTGTATACATAGTGTTATTTCACAATGCCTACTTTGCAGATACTAGATGACACTACTTATTGTTAATGCTGTGCAGCGCACTCCATGCACTTTGAACAAAACATTTCAGTGTTTTATAGGCCAGCCCCTACCAGCAGGTGTGCAGTTCCTTATGTAAGCTAATCTGTTCTTAATTATAGTGACTACCAATACAGTTTAACATCTTGCTTTGTAGCATACATAATTATTTTTTTGGAAAACAGGAGGTGCTGTTCTAAGACTTCTTAAAGGCTGCTAAGATTTTGCTAGGACACAGTGTTCAACTGAAAAAGTTGCGGGTGGAGAGAAAGAATTGCTGTACTTAGTGAAGCAAGTCAATAACAGCAAATTTGTGATTTTAATTTCAAAGTAAGTTACAATGTAGATATGCTTGCAAAAATACTGTTGTTGTTTTTTGATAGAATGCACACATGCCTAATGTCCTAATTAGATAGGGGAAATGGTCTGCATTCTCTTAGAACTATGTTTACATATTTGCATTTGGGTTTTTTAAATAATATTTTAATTTTATTAAATGTGAAAACAAGTATGTAAAAGAAAAAATGAACTTATTTCTGGTTTTAATCAAAGGAAAATGCTGCTTTTACAGGTCATGCTTCAGCTTAATTCCCCTTCAAGCATTATGTTTTTACTGAGGGGGAAAAAAGGGATGTGATTTCTCAACCTGGATCACAGACCACAAGATAAGACATGTTCCAGCTGACCTTAGTGAGACAGCATCTGTTTAGCACCAGTGCTTAAGCTGTCACTTTCTACTGTTTTTTCCCTCTGTTCATTCTGCCAAGAAGGTGGAGTTTGTATTAGAAAAAAAAAAAGAGGTGGGGAGAAGGCTTTTCAGACACTAAGAAACTGAGTCCACTCACTGTCTGGAGCATCATATTTCACAATAATTTCCTGGGGATGCAGGCTGTTTCCACTTGCAGTTTTATTTACATGTAACCTTACATGAATTTCCCCTCATACTGTTTTCTATGAGTATAAGGACCTTGATATCCCTCTTGAGTGAGGCAGCACTGGAACACAGATTGTCATGCTTCTAATTTGTATCAACCCAAGGCATATAGGACGTGACAAGCTAAGCAGTTGAACTGGATGATCTTAGATGTCTTTTCCAACCTTAATGACTCCATGTTTCTACTCTCATGCAAGCCATCTTTGTGTAGGTATGCTCCCTTGGGACAGAGGGACAAAGGCACGGGAAATGGACCAGAGCCATTACACCCCACATCCCACCACCTCTGCATGGTTGGGCCTCGCACATGGGACAAGAGAAACTTGTTAAGAAGAGGGACTTGGGGTTTCCTCAGAACCCACTGCATTGCCATGCAGAGAGCCACATGAAAATAGGGGATTGCTTCAGCAGCATCAAATGGTACAAGCTCTTTTTTGTCTTTTTTTTTCTTTTTTTTTCAGGAGGTACAGACCAGTCATCATAATTTTTCAAGAGATCTTTGAAAATCTAAAATAAATACTGCTTCAGGTCTAGAACTGTATACAGAAGCAGACTACAGCTGTAAAATATTTCTGGATTAAGAATAAAGCAGTAGCAAGCTAAAATTTATTTATAGATTAAAACTACTGGCTTCAGTTTGGCCTGGTTTCCAGACAGATACACTGCGGTCATTTATAGTGAAAAAGCTTTACTAATTACATTCAGTTTCTATAAAAATAACTTAAAATCCAATCATAACAATGAAAGTGTCTCCAGTTTTGTTATCTGACTGCTTAAACTTAAGCACAGTTGTTTTTTCTTTCTGCTTTGAGCAGTAGTGCAGTAAAAGCACAGATGTCCCAGTGGGGACATCTTGGAAGTCACAGCCATGTGGTCAGAGTGGATTCAACCAGACTATCTGGCTGTGTTCTGCCACCCTCATCTTGGATCTTGGGCTTTTTATGTTGTTTTTTTTTCTTTTGTGGTATTGTTCATGACTAGACAGGAGATACATAAGAAACTGTAAAGCTTCCATGAATGGTAATACAAATTACATAAAACCACTGCAGTGACATTTATTAAAAGAACAATTACCACACTTTTCCCAAGCACATAGCTTTCTTGAAGTCATGATATGCCTCTGGATTCTTGCAGCTGCATCTCAGGACAGAACCACAAACTCCACAGCTTAGCAGTCATCAGGAGTTTTTCTTCTCAGCTGCAGCTAGGTACCTTCCCCGTCTTTAAATTCAGCTTCCTCAGGGCTCACCACATCCTCCTATGTAAATATGCTAAGTACTCAAGCTAATCCAACAAAAGAGTGTTCTAGAAATGTTACACACAGCCAAGTCCTTTTCAAGAGGTCTTGAACTAAGCTGTTTGTATGTGTCTTCAAAGTTTTGCAATTTTACAAAAGTCTAGTTCCTGCTTTGGTGTTCTGCTGTAAACTAGTAGTTCTGGCTTCTTGAAAATGCTTCTGACCTTTTATCATTCATGGACTTTTAGCAAGAGTGTGAAGGTCCTGACAGTCCTGCAGTTTTACCATTTGTGGTTTTTTATCCAGTATTTGGTAACATTTAAAGTTTGTGTTTCTACAACTCTACCTACAGAACACCCACTGACAGTCTGAAGTTAAAACAAGCTGGTGAGGAATGCACATCATGTCAGGTCTTTGGTGAGTATGCAAGGGTTTTATACCAATAAGAAAGAGCACGAAATTACAACATACAGCATTTCTACACGTTCATGCCAGTACTTCTGAGGCCTGTTTTACTGAGTACATTATGAATACCAAACTAGGCATAAATAAAATATGACTTGTGCTGAAACAAAACATATAACTTTCCGAAGAGATAAAAGCTGTTTTGTGATCATCAGCTACTGATTAACAATGCACTGGGTCAGCAGGAAACGTTTGAACACAATTTTATTTATTGATTATGAATGTCTCCACACAAACACAGACCTGATCCTGTTTCACCTCATCTCCCCAAAACTATTATGTCCATCATAATCTACAATGTTGTCTGAAGCATTACTTTTCTTCTTTTGGGGGGTGTGAATTTTGTAATCTTGTCATGGCTGTGCTGAAGTTAGATGCTATCCAAATGTTTTCTCCTTCTGTTTTTGTCTGGTGATGTGGATTGCTGATTAAGTCAGGGTATTCTTCAGAAAGTAGTTTACATGGGGAACCACTGGGCTGCAGTTGCAAGCAACAGTAACAGGAGGGCTGCTATGCAGAATTATCTTTTGAAGTATTTGGAGCAGACTCAAAGCAGCATGGAGAGGGGATGTGCTTCTTACTGGGTTTGAATTATTGCTGACAGGAGCGTTTTGTTCCCAGTCCTGTGGCTTAAACTTTTTGATGTTACTGTGGATCTTTCGGTGGAACTGATCGTTCAAACGGATGACATGTTTCTTCTTTATTTCCACATCATTTTCTTACTAACACAAACACAAGTAGGGGAAGATAATGATTTTATTATGAACTCTACTTACTAAAGTCTGCGCATAGTAGCCTTGGGTATTTCCAATGCCGCAACTCTGGAGTCAGGCATTTCACCTTCCTTTTCCGATTACCTTTACACCACGCTAAGTGCTGTCAGCTCAGCGCTTTCCCCGGGGACGGGCACACGCCGCTGCCCACCAGCCCCTTCCCCGAGCCCAGGGTGAGCACGTAGGTGACCAAACCCGAGCCCAAAAACACCGGCGGGGCCTGAGCGGGCCGGGCCGGGCCGTGCGGACTCAGCCCCCACCACAGCCCCTCGCTGCAGCTCACCCCATGGGCCGGGTTATGTAAGCGGCTCGTCCCCGAGCAGCAGCCGCCGCATCTGCGGCGCTCCCGCCCCTGTCCCCGCCCCGCTGCCAGCGCCGGAGAGGCAGGAGGAGGCGGCGGCGGCAGCGCAATAGAGCAAGTTTTGTCTCCGGCGAAGGGGTGGGAGGCCGGGTCCCATCGCGCTCGGCAGCATGGCCGCGGCGCCCCTGGGGCGGGCAGCAGCCCCCGCCGCGGCGGCAGCGCCCCGCTGAGCTCCCGACAGCGGCAGCGGGAGCGGCCGCCTCCGCCGCCCTCCGGGCCGCCAGCCCGCCCGCCGGAGAGCGGCGGTCCCCCGGCCCGGCCCGGCGCGGCACCATGTGGGGCGGGCTGCACCCCCAGCCCGGCTTGCGCGGCTACAAGGCGGGTAAGGAGCGCCACGGCGCGAAGGGGCTGGGGCGGGGGGGAGGCACGCGGGCCCGCGCCGCTTCTCCTCCCCGGGGCCGGGCCGGGCCGGCTCCTTCCCGGGTCCCCGCGGGGACGCCGGAGGAAGCGGCTGTGTCCCCGCGGCGCGGCCCCTTGCCCACGGCCGGCGCCCGGAGGGGGACGTGGCGCCCGAGGGGGCGCGGGGCCCGCCCGCTGCTGCTGGCGCCGAATCGGCCCCAGCCGGGGGCTCCGCGTTTCCTTAGCTGGACCTCGCGGCGGATGACAAAAGCTGAGCTTAACCTACATAATCCGTTTCCATGTTTTGGGCTTTCTCTTCCATCCTGGGTTTATGTTAGTATACCATTAAGCACAGTCTGCTCTTGGTGCTTTTTCGTTTTAAATTTAGACAGGAACAAATGGGTCGAGTCCTGGGTTTGTTCGGCTTTTTCCCCCTCTCTTATTTTCTCCACCACTTTTCTGTCTCTGGATTAGTTAGAGCCTAGGTCCTGCAGGCTGGCGGGGATGCGTTGAGATGTTAACGCTTGGAGTTAGGCTGTTCCAGGGGAAACACCTCTGTGCAGGCGATGGGCTGACTTGCCCCGTCACGGCTGTCAAAAGTGGCAGAGCAAAACCGGTGAATTGGCTGCAGAGCCGTGTGAGCATTGCTTTTGGGCAGGTAAGGCAAGGTACCGGCTCTTTAGGATGCCTTTTCCAGGATTTGAAAATACTACTGACTGTATCACCTGTCTTTACTCTGGCAGGGCTTCTGCAAATATTTTGTCATGTTTTGATTTATTGAAGCAATTGATCACAAGTGGAGGTCTGTGGTTTGGCTCTGCCGTTGCAAGTGCAAAGTAGTGCTGTTGGAATAATTTTTCTCCTTTAGAAATTCAGATTTATGTTTTAATTTTCGGTTCACAAAAGATGTGTAATGTGTATACAGTTAGCTGACTGTATGGCGAGATTGTTTTGCTTACGACTGACAGGGATTTTCTTGCAAATACAAGGGCTGCTAAGACATTCTCAGCAGCTGCCCGGATCTCCACAAGTAGGCTAATGTTCATCCCTATAAGGTGAAAGAAGGCATTGTTCTTTTTTTTCTGTACTGTGATTAAATTTTGAATTTCTGTGTGTAACACGTTTGCCTGGTTGAAGCATTTTTAAAAATTATTTAGTGCTTCCTGCAAAAGAATGGAATTACATTATCTTTGTCCTACAGTCTGTAAAGATAGTGGGTATCCTGAACAATAGGTGTGGAGAATTTCAGTTACTTTGGAAACTGCAGGAATTTAGGGTGTTTCAGTTCTTGATAATTTGTCTTTGGGATAGGAATAGTAAAAGCTTATATCACCATGTACTCTGACACTAACTTCAGACAATTACAAAGGTTGTTGGTGCTCATTTTTCACTTGTTTCAGAAGACTTTAGATTGTGACATTTGATACATGGTTCTCCCTTTTGTTTGGGGTCAAATTAAGTGTTTTAGTACTTTGTTGAATTTATCAGCAATTCCAGTGAATATTGGATTAATGTTTTGCTTGCTTGTTTGTCAGAATTGTCTGTAAGACTCAAGAACAAATTTTGTGTATTGCTTCTAGTTCCTGCGCCATCCCTTCTTTTCTTTTTAACTTCTATTAACACTGAATGTTTAAATGTATGTTTCTCTGTAAGCAGTAGAAGTGTAAGGTAGCAAAACTGGTAGGAAAAAAATCTAATTTGAGATAGGATAAACTAACAAAGTGGTGGTTAATTAGAAGGCAAGTAGGTAGAGGTTTAACCTTGAGGGATGGTGTGTGTCTATAATTTCCAACAGAGGAGTGCCCTTCTTCATTTGCCCTACTGGGAAACAGTTGAGAAGCTGTTTTGTGTGGTTTGTAATCTGTCTGAAGATATGGAAGGTAATTAGCTCCATGCAGGTATTTTTATTGAAGGAATGACAGCTACTAAGATCCTGTGCTATTGTTACTGCCATGTTAGATGTTTTGGTTTGTTGTGGTTTTTTTGGGTTTTTTTTCCTAACAGGGAAGCTGTTCATGGGGAAAGTATTTTGTAGCAGAACAGTAGTGTCCTACTAGGAAGCAGGAGTTTAGGCACTTTCAGCTTAAGGAACCTTTCTTCTGTCAAGATACATTTAATACTTAAATGGCAGCTACTTGATGTAGATTCTAATTAGTGTGGGCATATAACATGTAATGACTCGATAATTCTTGGTAAACCATATTTTTATAGGGAAAAACCTTCTGTTGTTCTAGTTGTACTTTAGTTAGCTATGGATATGGGCATTTAAAAGTCTTACTTTCAAAAATCATTGAAAATCATACAGCTGAAAATCATACAATTCCCTTACAAAGCTAGCTGCTCACTGAGCTATTCTATTTACACAGGGGAATTACCAGTTTTTTGGTAGTAGATGCAAATTAGTTCTGGTTATCTTAAAATGTAACAGGCAAGGACACTTCTGGAGCATATTTAATTTGTGACCTTCAGTTTCATTCTTTCTTCTCATCTCCAAATGGTACTTGCTTTTTGGTTCAATAGGCGTGCCTTCTCTGAAAAAATAAATTTGCTATCTTGTTTGCATCCCACTGAGAATTTTTTTTTTTTAGATAGGTGCTTCTTGTATAATCAGTGAATTTAATGACAGTTTGCTGCTCTTGCAAAATAATTTCAGCTCCTTACAGTCTCAGTGCCTGTCCTGAAAAATTAAATTGCTGTTTTTGAAATGTATATGATTGACTTTAGTCGTCTTGTACACGTGACTGTCTATGAAACTCTTGTAGCACAGTTTGTACCTCTATAAAGACAGCAGTTACTCATGTGCTGTAGGAATTTAACTGCGCTGAAGGGCATACAGCATTTTAATCCCTTTGCTTATTTATCTAGACCAGCCTTTGAAATGTACACTTGGTTAATTACTCTTTTAAGACTATGAAAGTGCTCATCTAGATGTGGTTAGGCCATGTGTGTCCAACAGATGCCTGTGGAAAGTGAAAGAAGCACTCTTTAAAATTAAGTAATGCATATTTATTACTTTTAGTAAACTGTGCCACCCCTGGTCACACTTCTTTCCACTGTCCATTATTGTCTGTTGGTAGTATTGCACATCAAAAGGATTTTATTGACACTCTTTAAAAATAGTAGCCTGCATCCTTCTGCTCCTGGAGCCCTGGCAGTGTGATTTGCCCAGTGTTCATTGCACTTGAGCCTCACTGGCAGCGTGACACACGTGGGTCTGGAAGATTATTTAATGATGTCAAAAGCAAAGTGTCAACAGCAATAAGGTCCCAACACATTGTAAGGCCTGTGGGGCACTGCCTTCTTGGGGTACATGTGGGCTTCACAGGCAACTTCCTAACTCAGGCACAGTGGGGAGGATGGGGATGATGACACTGATTTTCATCCTTAGAGGTGGAGGAAGAGGCAGAAATCCGGTGGTTTTGTTTCTGTAACAAGTTTTCTTGCTCTGCTATTGGATGTGTGCAGCCAGGGATAGTACAACTTTGGAAGCGTCTTGAGAAGGCAGGTTTATCTTTACAGGCTAGGCAAGGCAATAAATGGTGAGTTAGTCCAAGTGTAGGTTTCAAATTGGTTACCAGTTATAAGTTTATACATGTGTTTGTATGTGGTGCATTATAAAGACTGTTCACCCAAACTTAAAAATGTAATGTTCCAGCTGCAAGACTGGCTGCTAGAGTGGCCTCTGCTCTCTTTCACAGATCACTAGGGGGTCAAATGACACTCTGTGTTTGAGTGATGGTGAACAGGAGCTATTTACTTCCCTTCAAAAACAGCGCCTTTTTTTGTTCCTCCCTCCAGGCAACTCACGTTTATGGATATAGCATCCACTCTTTTAATGTGTGCAGAACACCTATGTTGTAACTGCAATAGAGGAATGATGGGTGTAAGGCTGTATTACAGGCTTGGGTTTGGAGGTTAGCCTTTATTCTGATCTCCTGTATGTTGCACTTTGACTGAATATAGACTTGTGGTCCAGTGATTCTGCACTTTTAAAATTTTAATTCAAGGAAGGAGTTATTACTTTAATAATTTTGAGAAGAATTAATTTGTTTTAAGGAGTCTTACAGAAAAAAAGTGTAGTAAAAAGCAGCCTGAGCCATTCTGTCTGCCCTAGGGGAGGTGGTGAAGGAAGTGCTGGTAAGGAAATAGCACCTGTAGATTCTCCAAATAATGTCTAAAATTTATGTCAATGAAATATTGATTCTTACAGTGCAAAATTATTTATGCTAAGATTTTAGCCAGGCACTTAATACCTGTTAAAGAACCCATGTGTTTCAAAACGTGGTGGATGGTGGTAAGAATAGCTGAAAGCCTCCTAAGTTGCATGACTTGAGGTTGTAGCCATAGGCAATCATCTACCATTGTTGAAAGCAAAGCTTGTTTGTTGTAGACAGGTTAGTTAAGGAGAAGAGAGATAGTACAATTCTTGTTCAATGTCAACTGCTCTGTCTTCTGTACTCTTTGGATGCTTGTTTTTAACATACAAATTGCCTGTGGTTTAATAGTTAGAGAGTTAAACTAATTGTCATTTTCTGTGCTGGTGGTTCTTTGGCTGAAAAAGTGCTGACTTGGTTGTAGTTGTCAGTAATCTCTTGGGTGGCCAAATGCGTCTTAGAATTGTACACTGATAATGAAACAGTCTCTTTGTGCTTGTGATTAGCTTTAAAACACATTCAGGCATATTCACTGATTCAAGAAAGTGGCTTTTTTACTGGCTTTTGCCACAGGTTAGCCTTGGCTCACTACTCAGCTGCTTGCTGCTCCCAAACCTCAGAGAGACAAGAGAGAAAATAGGATGGAAAAGCTCATGTTGAGATGAGGACAGAGATTGCTTGCCGGCCGCTGACGCAGGCAGAACAGACTTGGCCGTGGTGTCAGTCCGTGTTGACTCCTCTTCATACTCCTTCCTTGTGCTGTTGTCCTGTTCCAGCCTGGTCTCTCTAGGACCTTACAGGGCACCTCTGCTCAGAGCTCCTGCTCATCCTCCTGTGCTCCTGCTCTTGCCTCTGTGTTTGCAGGGCTCTTTCTCACACTCTTGTTCTCCCTCAGTCATTGCTCATGGGAAGTGTTTTGCTTTTTCTGAACAAATGCTTTCCCTGAGGCACTGCCGTCACAGCAGCGGGGCTCAGCTGAACCCTGCTTTGGCTGCCTTGGAGCTGTCTGGAAGTGGCTGTGTCCATTGCCTGGCAGCCCCAGACACTCCTCATGCAGGCCTCCCTGCCAGCGTCTGGGCAGCGACACTCTATAAAACTTCAGGAGGAAGCCATTGTATTTTGATAATTCTTTTCTGAAATAATACTAAATATAGTATCCTGAAGTTTATTCCTGCCAACACTGGGGAAGGTGTACTCAAGTATAGTAAGTTGTGGCTCCTGCCTTAGGCTCCTACATTACGTTTCTTGCTGTCTTGGGCAAGTTGAGGAGCCAGTAAATGTGACCTGTGGGACACTGCAGATCAGCTAGAGGTGAATGGCTGGAGAAGAGGAGGAGAACTTGCAACAGGGAATAACTCATGTAAATATGCTTCCAAGCATGTTAGTCCTGATACATAATCCCTCATATTCCCAGAAACTGCTGACCCCTGTGGAATTGCCCCTGAAGATGCTATTTCCCTGGGCACTGTACTCCACAGCATCTGGCTCAGTTGCTGGAGTGCAAACATCCTATTGATTGCACAGCCATGCTCAAGTGACCTATTTCTCTGCAGCCAGCTGTACTGTAAATGACACTGCATCTTTCTGTTCCTCATTCCTCAGGGATCTCTGCTGGTTTTTGAGATTCAAAAGGCCCGTCTACAAAAGCAGTCAGTAACACAAAGAAAAGAGATGGAGTTTTGAGAATTTTTTAATTCTTTTTTTCTTTAAAGGTATGACAGTCTCTGAAAAGTAGGAAAATATTGCAGGTAAACTCATATTTTTGCCTGAAGGGGTGTATACATGATTTCATTTTGCAGTTAAAACAATCTAGTGGGTAGTGGCTCCCACCTTTCTCTGTACCTCCACTGTATGCCTCCCATGTGCCCACTCTAGCACTTGCTCAACCTTACAGCAAACTAGTTGGGAAGCTGGTCCAGGAAAATACTGAAGTTAAATACTGAATGAGGGATTTACAGTTGCCTGACCCTGTTGTCAGGCATCTGACAGGAATCTGTCCGTTTCACTGCAAGAAGCATTTATCCTGATGTCTGACAAGTGTGGGATATTCAGAGTCAAATGCTCTAGCTCTTCAATCAGCTGGTGGACAGTTGAAAAATCTCCCAGCACAATCTTGGTGTACTGCTGCTGGTGCCATCAAGAAGTATATAGTTAATCCCTAGATTTACCAGGAAGGTCAAGGAAAGTTAAGTGAGGATCAGGAAAAAGTGACATTAATTCCATTGGACAATGTAACTTCCACCAGTTAGTGGACAGGTTTAAGGTTTAAGCAAGTCCAGAATAATGGGTAACGACTGAAGAGGTGGTAGGAGATTCTCTCAGTCTTGCTGTGGAAGGACAGTGCAAGTGGTATCAAGTAAAGGTCTTAACTACTTCTTAATTTCTACCTGAAGTAGACTTAGCAAATGCAACTGAAAAAGAAAAAGATGCTTTCAAATTTCTGATACATAGGAGACCTGTGGTATGCTATTCAGAGGAGAAACATTCTTGAATGATCCTGGAGTCAGAGCTGAGATTCCTTATAAGGTATCCTTATGCTTTTAATGTTTGTTTTACTCCTTTTGTAACATAGTTTCCAGATGGTGTGGGAAAGCTGCAACTTTTTTTAATGTTTCAAAACAAATTAACCTTTTTTTTTTTTTTCCTCAAGCCTGTCTTTCTTATAAGATGGTGTCTTCTCTCCGACTACCTACCTTCAGCATTTAGACCTTTTGGCAATTCTCAATGCCTCTGGAGGCGTTCTTGAGAATTACTGCTTTGTATAAAAGTTCAGTGGCTAACACTGATCAAAGACCTGGTGGTTCTGTGGGTAATAAAAAAAAAGTATGCAGTGTAGTGACCTAATTAAAAGCAGAAAAAGACCTTGGAAATACCGTTGCTCAAAGCTTTATCAGTTTTGCTACGTAGAAATAACAAAGCAAACAGTTGCAGTCTTAAATCCTTTCTGTTCTCTTCATTATCTGAAATTACCAAACTGATTGAGCAAAGGCTTTTGTTTGGTTGGTAGAATTACTGTAATGTAAAGCTTTACATCGAAAGTGATTGTAGTCATGAAGACTGAAACACAAGAAGTGCTGGTTTTGGCTGAAAGTATCCTGAATAGAGTTGATGGCTTATTGTGTGAAGGATTTTTTTTTTTTTTCAACTACTAATTCTCAATTTCTGGGGCATTGTCCTTCCTTATATTAAATAGGTCTCAGAGGAAGCTGTAAAGCTAGGTGTGGGGCAGAGCTGTGCTCTGTGTCCTGGGCACTGGAAATATGTAAGGAAAAACTCCTCATGTCTTACATGAAGACAGAATTTCATCCTTTTCACTGAACTGTAACCACGTGGGAACTCCCTGGCATAGTTCTATTACTCCATGCATACTTCCGTTAGCATGCACTAAACCTATAGCCTGGAGGCTCAGTTTTCTGGTTCTTGCTTGTTAAAGTAGGTCTTGGTGTGTTTATAATGCACATTAGACCTCTTTAACAATACTAAGTTCCTTCATTTTTCATACTTCAGCAAAATATTTCAGTGAAATTTTATTTTGGGGGAGTCTCTGTCTTCTCCATTTATTTTTGTGTCAAGAATATCTTTAGAACTGATATTTGACTACAAAGAGGAGAGAAATGGTGCACTTTTATTTTTTAAAGTACTACTGTTAGACTCTTGTTTGTTCCACTTTGCAAAGTGTGGGAGCTACTTAAAACCATTTAGTATTTTTTGACTCATTTTAGCAATTAGGCTTACTTCAATTTTGCCCACGCACAGAGGAGATTGAATTAAGCCTTTAAACAGAGAGAGAGAGGACAAAGGTAATTCTGTAAGAAAAATGTTAGCATGACAAACAGCTTGGAGAACAATTTACCTGGTTTTGAATACTAATAAAGCTAAGCTGTAAGAAGGGGTGAAACAGATGATAACCTGTGATCGTTGCATTTCTTTGACAGGAGGATTCAGCTGATCAACTGTAAGCACACAGCTTTTTTAACAGACCCTAAGAACTGACTGCGTGTCCTGAGGGCTTGCTGTTCAAAGTTTATATTAACTTTAAGCATAAGTTAATGTGTTTATTTTCCTACGTGTTCCCCTCTTCATACTTCAGTTGATAAACTTTCCAATTTTAAAAGCTAGCCTTCTCCTCTGTAGTTGCTATATGGAAGTCAATGGAAACTAGGAATATAATTTTGTGCTTCCATGGGGTGAATAGTGCATTGAGTCCGAAAACAAAGAGGCAAGCCAGCATAGCAGGCATGAGGTAATAGTTGTAGTCTGTGTGCCAAACATGAAATAAGAAACATCTGCAGTTTATATTTTGAAGTTCTGTTTTATGCAAATGTTCTATGTGGAAGCAGAAAACTCACAGGAGTGCCATCAACAGTTGGGCTGAGTTTTTGGTCTTGCTCCTGTCAGTGATGAAATGAAAGCAAACCTCTTTCTTTCCTGTCAAGGTTGGAATTTAATCATTGGTTTGATGCTAAATAACTACAGCTAAATGCTGTTTGTGTATGAATTATAAAATGTGTTCTGAATCTGCATTTGGTTTGCATACTTTCTAGAGTAGAAGTTAGTGCAGGCAAAACCCAGTATTACATAGTTGTGTCAGTTTAAGGATTTTGCCACCTTTTTAGTTAACAGTTGAACACAACTCTCTGCCACCTGAATGGGTTTTGTCCTCCTCAATGAAGGCAGCCAGAGATTTATGCCTACCTCTCTCCAGTTTAGGATCTGCCTCAATATGCAGTTTGGCAGTAGGATAAGCCTGGTTGCTGCTGGGCATCAGACATATATGTTCCCACTCCCTCCTTGGCACTGTTTCTTGTCTGACCCCTTGCTGAGCAAGCTTAGACAGTCAAATTAGCAGATAACCTTTTCCATAAGCAAGGACAGTTTGTTCCTGAACCACTTTCTGTAGGCTCTGGAGTGGAAGGGCTTATGCTGGGGAAGCAGGACAAGTGTGTGTCTGGGCAGTGTGAGCAGCCTTTGCATAGCAGCTGACCAGTAGATCCAATTAGCTCTGATGTCAAACAGCGTTCCCAGCTCAGACCCATTTTAGCCAGCAGCATAAGCTGGCCAGCTGGACTCTTTGATGGAAAGACAGAGCTGTTCACCTCTTACTTTCTATAGATTCTGGTGGGGGGCGGGGGGGGTTATAGAGAGTGAGCTACCTGATTGTGTCTTTAAACTGCTGTGGCAAGATTCTCAGCAGCTCATCCTTCCAATTGACTTATTATTTTTAATCACCATTGTTCCTTTAAATTGCATACTTTCCTGCATGGGATACCTTGTAGCTTGTTGTTGTACAGTTCTGTGCACATTTGTAAAGTCATAAAAATCAGACTTGTGAAGGTTCACTTTGAAATACTGTTTTGTATAGAAGACAAATGTTTTATAGTTGTAATTATCTATGATGAGAGATTGTACATTTAGCCACCTCTCTGGGGGGAAAAAACCAAAACTGTTTAACCTTTATTAAGGAATTTGAGAAGCAAAAGAAACTGGAGATATGGTGACACAATCTACTCAAAATTTAGCTTTCAGGGAACTGAAGGACAAGTTTATGTTCCTTATAATATGACCATAGCCGTTTTTTGTTTGTAAAGGCAGTTTTGATACTGCCAGTCATGTGTACTTTGAGGATTGTATTTTGAGTATTTTCTTCTCAATGTTTCTTTCTTCTGCTTTAATTTTTTTCCGGTACTATTTTATGTTTTTCTCACTCCCTAGTAGGTGAATTCTTTTGCACATTAGTAATACAGAGGACTGGCTTAAGCCTTTGTATACCAGGCAGTGTTATCACCTTCTACAAGTAAAAATGTCGATAAAAAGGTCTCTCTCGATATTCTTCTGTTTAAACTCTCACATTGCTATTTTTCTTTCCCCCCCTTCCCTCTATATCTGTACATTTTTATCTTTCTTCATGCTTAGAATTGTTCTAATCCATTTGTAACTGAAAAACTATGAGAACATAGTTAAATAGCTTGCAGGCTTTGTCAAGAAAGGATATGAGTCCTTAGGATGAATCATACTTTAGCTATCTGATACGATAAAGTACTTTTGAGAAATTGAAATGTAAAAATTCAGTTGTTCAGTCTGTCATTTCATCCCACTTTACCCTGCTTCTTATTGTACTTTGATTAAACTGCATCATCCACCTACTCTCAGCTGCATTCATGTGAGAGGAGGGACTAGGAACTTCTGGTATCTTAGTTCATAGCCAGCTGGTAGAGCTGTGAGTTTCCTCCACCTCCAGAGCATTTGTAGAAAAAAAAGGATCCTGAAACTGTCATCTGGCCACCTTCCCTGAAAGAGTTAGAAACCTCTCTTTCAATGTTCTGCTCACCCTGGAAGAGAAAAGCCTGCATTGTAGACCTGGAACTTGTTTGGGACATTTGTATTAATAAAAGTTGCAGTTTGTTTTGCAGAAGGACCATGGAGATGAAGTACACCTGGGAAGTATGTGTCTACGAGGTTAGGGTTGGGATGCCATTTTTTAAACATTATTTCCAAAGGATTTATGAAGAAGTTATTTATCAAAGTAATTTTTTTTTGCCTGTATTGGGAAGGAACACTGACATACCAGGATCTTTTTATTGTGTCCAGATATCAGATTGAATGACTGCATCTTAGCATTCCCTTCATCTTAGACTGAAGGCGGCTGCTGTTGCACCATTCTACTGCTAACTTTCAGCTTTTTTTAAAGCCCTATATAAATGTGTTAAAGTATGACATCTGCTCTTGTGTCTACTTTTGGAAAGGCTTTTTAGCATTTTGGGTTCCCCTGCCTCCATTGCCTTTTCTCACTGTGTTGTCTTTTCATCAGTTAAAAATAACAGAATATTATCCTTGAAGACTTGTGCATGAAGCACACCCCAGAGTAATATTTTCTTTAATCTTGTGGCAGTAATGATCTTGCAGGTATGATGAGTAAACAAACATTTTCTACCCAAAGTAAGATTTTTCCTACAATATAGCAACTTTATCATTGAGAGACCTTTTGTGTGTTTGTTTGTAGACTTTTTCTTTTGAAAAGATGTGTAGTTATCCAGCCCTATGGGACAAGAGAGAGAGCGAGAGCAAAAGAGAGGCTATGACTGCTTAAAGAACTTATTGGGGAGGGAGGTGTGTGTAGAAGATGCAACCAGAGTAAGTCTAGTAGTGTCAGGGGATTATGAGTGGGTATTGGAGAACTGGGTTGAAGGTGGGTTGACTTATTTCAAAATACTGTCATGTGATTTTTTTGCATAACTAGCAGTGTTTTGGGTAAAGGTACAGATGGTGAGGGTAAACTAATTAACTGTGGCAGTGTCTTTGGGCTGAATGCTGACTCTCTTTCCTTGAAAGGGCTTCAGGGAGACTTCAGTGCCATCCTGGCGTGAAATACGATTGTACAGCCTGGTCATATCCATGATGTGAATGAGCTTCGCATAGTTAGTTTTCATAGTACTGTAGAGAGATCTTCAGAATCCTTTGACTTGGATACATTTGCACTGGCTGTCATGGGTGATTCACTTCTGGTCACATTCCATGTCAGTCACAGTGTGGGATAGAAAAATTAGTACTCTTAGTTGTGGATGCATCTGCTGTGAAACCCAGTTAAGCCTTTTACTGTTGCTTTTCATTCAGTGTCTAGGTAAAGCAACAGTACCATAGCTGCCACTTAAAATAATAATCTTTATATTCAAGTGTGTTAGAGGTATTTTAGGAACCAAATGTAAAGATGGTAATGTTATTATTTTGTGTATGTAGGGGATCTGTGCATGCCACTGAAATTAGGCATGGTAATGATCCAGAATTAACTGTGAGTCTTTCTGACAGCAATAGATGACAGCATTCTGTAACACACAGAAAAAGACATATAATTTTTTGGAGAGAAATGTCAACAACTGTTCCCTTTTAATAAATAATCTACTTCCTGTCCTTTATATACTTAATTGTAAAGGGATCTGTTTTAAATGCTTAGGCTGGAAACAGAGGACTATGTTGGTATATTCAACCAACCAAATTTAGGGAGATATTCAACTGTTTGTACAAACAAGACTTCGTTTAAGATTCTTTTGTGATCTTGCATGTATTTTGTCATGTTTGTTGGAAATTGTAGTCCGGAAGGATGACACTACTTTTTTTTTCTTCTAGTGAATCCTATGAAAGGTAGATTTTTCTAATGCAGTATAGAATGATCATAGACAGATGCTAATATACAATTCAGCAGCACAAGTATTGATTAGAAATTTTTTCTTGCTTTTCTTACCCCATTCTGTGTTTTGGGCAGATGGACTCTGGCTGTTGATTGGCAGGTTTGAGATCAGAGCAGCAGGGTGAGGCAGGTTTGAGATCAGAGCAGCAGGGTGAGGCAGGTGTGCTGGCTGAGCAGTGTGGAGACTCCTGTGTATCTTCCCCTTTTGTACTTGATTCTTTTAGTGGAGGCTGTTTGCTATATGAAAGATCGTGCATTTGCAGAGAGCTGTCCAAAGGCAAATGGGAAGCATAGAGTGGAGTATACAGCAATTGGGGATTCCTCAGGACTTGTCTCAGAAGGTGAGTTTCAAATAAAGAAAGTAATGTATTAATTATTAAATAATGTCTTGGACTAGTAAGGTCTATAAGGTCCTATTTTATGGGTTACTTACTGTTCAGGCTTAATATTTGGGTTGTTTCTACTATCTTGGTGCTTGTATTTACTGTTTATGATACAGCTTTTCAAAGCTGATTGAACTCACTTTCTCATGCAGACACTTGTATATTTCTAATGGCCTTCTATGAAATAGACTCTCCATTAGGTCTGCAAGGTAACACAATTGTGTGGATGTGCTATGGAACATTAAAAACTATAGACTCCTGGATTATGTCATTAGCTATCCTTTTTAGAAAAAAAAAAAGGAATATGTTTAATGTCAGGGGGGCAAAGAAAAAGCATTTCTTGAAGCAATCATGTGCAATCATGTTCGGTTGACATGTCCAAAATAGGTTAAAACCCACATAGTGTTTACCTACTAAAAATCTAAACCACACTACTTTCTTGGGACAAACCCTTTTTAAATGTAGAGGCTTTTCCTCAACAGTAGAAATCCAGTGAAAAAATGACTATTGCACCCCAGCCCATGTGCACACCTCTGTGTACAGGATGGCTGTAAAGAAAAGGCAGGATCCTGGTGATGGAACTATGGGTGCACTCTTGCTGCTGTGCACAGCCAGCTGTGCATGCCAGGGGATGTGAGAGTGGAGTGCCTGAGTGAAGAGACCCTTCTGAGGCCTAGAGCACTGTGCAGGTAGACTTGAGTATTTCCCTGGGAAGCCAGGTGGGATCTGGCTGGCCTGTGTTAAATCAAAGCTTGGACAGTCTTGCTGACCTCATGTTGGTCTGTGTGTAGCTATGGATGTATACCAGCACGTGCCTCTTCTGGCCTACCAGCTCAAGATCAGGCTTCATGAGTTAACTTCATGATGCTGTACTGCCCTTGGGTGCAAAGGTGCTCCAGAAAGCTTCAATTCTGTGGTGTGTCAGCATGTCCTCCTGGACCTGTGCTTCAGCACTCTACATGGAGCTTGGTGTGTCCCCAGGCTGTGTGTAGGTGCAAAACTGAGAGTAGATTATAGCAGGGTGTTTTGTGGTGCCTGTTATTTTCTCTGCTTATGGTACCTGCGGAGATCCCAATGGGAATGACTGTCTGCCCCATCTAGTATGTTAACCCTGTTTGTTAACTGAGTGGTTGCACTGGGCTGTTGCATCTTTTTGGGGTATATTGCAACAACATGTTTGGGATGTGAGAGACTCTTGAGATGTTTGGAAAATTTTCTTAGAATGGAGGGTGGTAAAATGCTGGAAGAATCAGAGAGGTTGTAGAATCCATGTCCTTGGAGGTGTTCAAGACTCAGCTGGATGGGGCCCTGAGTAGTCTGATCTCATTATCTTGCTTTCAGTTAAAGGTTAGAGTAGGTGACTTCTGAAAGTCCTTTCTTAAGTTACTCTCGTTCTGTGGTATTTTTAGCTTTTATTCCTCAAAGTTCCACCAGAGTGAAAAGTAGCTCTCCCTTTTGTAGGTATGTGTATGGATGGTTGTAGGTTCACATGCTGAGCATTTGTCTAACCAAGAGATCTAAAGGGTTTGACACTTAATGCTGTCTTAATGCTACCACTACTCCATATTAAATTATCTGCTGCATATCTTTTAACACCTGTGTAACACCATAAAAGCTGAAATATCATCAAAGAGTTGTATAGTGGAAAATGGCATAATAAAGTGTGAGTCAATCTAAATTTCTCTTCTATAAATGTATTTTAAATGTCTCCTAAATCAGAACTGTCTCTGATTTAATTAGCTTGGCCTTCCATAAGTCAGTTTTACTCTTGCTGGAATAGCTAGATGCAGCTTGAGTGGGATGAAGTGGAGTTCTTGTGGAAAGTGGCTCCGTTCAGAGGAATGGGTGGTGAAAGTGAGGAATTATTCCCAAAGCAGCCAGAGTATTAGTGAAAAATGTGCTGGATGGTAGGAGAAGAAAAAATCCCACTAGCTGTTTGCAAACTGTCACACTTGAGTACATTAGATGATGACATGGAGAGGGTGATACGAAGGATGATACCTGGAGTGGTATTCCATTAGAATACTGGCTGGGACCCCTCTTTAGGGTGTGACTGGTGAGCTATGGGTACATGTGTATCATGTTTGGCTCCTCTGGTCCTATCCCTCGGATTTGGAAGATACTCACTGAAATAGTTAGAGAGGCCTCTGGAGAGGAAAAACTAAGTTTAAGGAAGAGAAGGACATACATTGCACAGGGTATGGCTGAAGTAGAATGAAACAGGAAGGAGAATTGGGTGATTTTGAATTAGGGGGAGAAAAGGTAGGCAAGTGTGCTAAAGGGAAGAAGAGGCAATAATCTCAATGGAGAATGAAGTTGAGGCAAATGAGATGAAGAGGCATATTTAAGGCCTTCAAGAACCTACCTACAAAAAAGGCTGTTTTAGATATCATGTTACAATTCAATTGCACATGCCATAAGGAATACTGTGTTCCTCAATTTTCAAGTGGCTTGGCAAGCAGCTGTTACCACTCTGGCTGTTAGGTCTAGTGATTTGGCTGCTCTATGAACCATGTATGCATTCATGTGTGTGGGGTGGGGTTATATATATACCCACATATTTAATTTTTGCATCGTTTTCTGAACTATTTAATTTACTGGAAAACAAGTACAGATGGAAATAGCGGATGTCGTTGCAGAGGCAAGTTGCTGTTACAACTTCAGAACTTCAGATGGACACTGCTGAAAGTGTTTAAATGACTTAAAAATAATGTCATGGAGCATAAGAGACATTATATGTGAGCTTATACTCCTTCATGAGTCATTTCCTGCTGAAAGTGCTATACAAAGCTTAGTGCTAGAGGGGATGTATGGATGTGATTGTATATAAATGGAGAGCAGCCATGCTTTTTTCCAAGGTTCTTTATGTGCTGGTTCAGAGTACAAATGTGATGATCAGTATTCTGTCTTTAAACAATGCTCAGATTTAGATACTGGCTATTGGATATTGTAATGGTCTTCTAGGACTGTACTCTGTGATAAATTTTCCTGACTGAGAATATGTGGCCTACTTTGTAAACTCCTTGAACAGAGTAACTAGCTGCTGCTCTGAATTGTGTTTTAAACTGTAATATTTTAACAATTTGTTTGAATTTAAAAATAACCGAAATGAAACAAACCACTAGATGGATACATGTCTCACAAAGGCAGCTTATGTGCAGCTACATAAGGAATTACTTTAGATATCAGTGTTAATTGCTGGCTTTATCACCTAGGTCATGCACAATAGAAAAGGACTGTATCTCAGTGGCCAAATCTTCATCTGGTTTTTGTCCTAAAATAAATTAATTAATTGCTTTGTATTTGGAGGCTTGTAATGCAAAATTCTGCTGTGAATTGAGCATCAGTTCTAGGATAGGAATCGTATGATAAATGTCTTGTTAAAGAGTGCAAGAAAAGTTTAAGGATCATGTTTCTAAATAGTGAAAGTACATGTGCTTTTGGGGGAAGTACATTTTGGGGAAGCTTTCATCTAGCAAAAGGATTTTAATCAACAAAAAGAAACAACCTCCAAGACACACAGTCTAGCTCAAGTTTTATCTATGAAACATAGGATTCAGTTTTCATCTTGACAGGTATTTTGTTGCTGACTTCTGTGTTGTACCTCTAATGACAGACTTCTGGCTTTCTTTTTTATAGGCTCAGATTATTCCTCAGTGGGATGGTTACCTGGTACTGAATCCCTGTGGCAGTCCTCAACGATTTCATCAAGCAGTCAAAACAATCCTGTGAGAAGACATAGCATAGCTTCTGACAGCGGGGACACTGGGATTGGTACCTCCTGTTCTGACAGTGTGGAAGGTGAGTTGACACTGCTGAGTTTTGTATGTTCCTCAGAGAGAAACAGCCCAAAATGGTTTAAAGATGTTTTTCACAAGCTAACCCTACTGTTGAAAAGCTGTTAAACGCACATAGTTTTGTTTTTTTTTTCCTTGCTGGAGCCAAGTAATTGTTTTAATGAGGGTTGATTAATTTAGTTCTACATGAATTGTGTTCATTAACTTGCATCTCTGCCACAAAGGGGGTGCTTGTGTTACACGTTTTGATAATTGCAGTTGCAAGAAGTGACAGATTTGTACAGGGGAGTAATGTCCTGTACTACAGCACTTGATAAACAAGTGGGAAAAAGCAGAAACTTTTGAGGGAGTTGATAAAAGGACAATGCTTTCTGGTATTCATTGTGAGTGTCACAATTGTGTGTTGGCAGAAAAGTTTGCTGTGAGGAAAGCATGTTGTCTCTTCTCATCTCCACTTCTGATGAGAAGGAATTTGCATTTTATTGCATGGCATTTGACACATAGCCAACGATCTTTGAGAAGAATCAGCAGTATCTAAAAATTTTCAGAAGTTAGTTTGGATTAAATCATGATTAATCAAAGGTGATCTTATCAGGGAGGGGTACAGCCTCTACAGTGGCAGTATTTCCATGATATTGTCACCCTCCCTATGCAACCTGTCACTGGAATTAAGTTGGAATGAGAGAGAACTCGGCTGTAGTAAGGCTTGAGATTTCCTTCTTGCATTGTCTTATTTCCCAGTAAGATTTTAGAGACAGATAATGAATGACAGCAGGACTGTGATACACTTTTCTCCAGCATCTTTCTATGCCTGATAAGTTTTGTTAAAGGGATAGTTAGAATGAGGAAGAACAGGAAGAATTAGTAGAAACGAAGTGAGGAATGCTGAATCGGTGTAAGACAGAAGTCTCTGTGGAGGGCTGAGCATTCCTGAGGAGAGGTCCACATGCCACAGTTAAGTCTGCATGGCCTCTTCTGCATATGAGAAAATCCTTTCCACCCTCTTTCTGTTGCATCTGTCAGCTCATAACTTGCTTTCTGCTTCCTTTCATTTGTAAACAGTTGTTGGCTTTGGCAAAAAAAAGTTTTTTTGATCAGATATTCAAATTCTTGGGTGTAAAACTGAAATAGTAAATGGTTATTAATGCAGAAGCTTGGTGGGTTTTTTTCCCCAAGAGATATAGGGGGGATAAAGCCCTCTCATGGTGTATATTTATATATAGATTTAATCACTCCCAGCCAAATGCTACACAATAGTATTTTAAGACACAGCATTTGAATTAAAACCATGCCTTCCCCTCCCCCCTTTTGAGGGCTTCCCCATTTGAGGGGTGGGATGAAGGAGAGGAAATGAAACAGCGGCTCCTCATCAGATATTCTGTCCTCCTCTGTAGGCAAGAGAATAATCTGTTCAGGGCTGGGTGGGGGGAGACTGTGCTGGGGGGGAGGGTAATATAAAGAGGGGAAAGGTTGCAACAGCAGATGTTCATGAGGTTTGTCTTTGGCAATGCTTGAAGTTACGCATTTCCTACCACCTTGTGTGGAATATTTTTAAGTAGGAGAAAAGACAACGTTAAAGAAAAAAGTGGGGAAGCCTAATGGTGGAATGAAGATTAATGGAGGAATCATATGACAGGCCTGGAAATTGGTTGTATGTGTATATTTTTAGTGGAAAGGGTTGTTGCCTATGATACCTAGTTGTCTGCATCTCTCAAGCTGCCCCCTGCACACATCCAAAAAAAGAAAAGAATATCATTGTCATCTGTGGGACTGTCAGGCCAGACTGGTAATTGCAGACTTGATGTTGGCCATCTGCTATCAGTGGTGCTTGGGAAGAAGCTCCCGGGGATTTTTCAGAGGGGAGTTTTTTTCACAAGTTGGCAGATTATTACGCTTTTTAACAGTGCTCAGATAATGAACTGTGGCCTTGGTATTTCCTTTCTATTATGCCCACTAAAAATAAAATACTTAATTTGAAATTCTGAAGGTTGCACCTGAGTTTGTTTATACAGATAGAGAATTGCTAATAAATATGCTCATGCAGGGAATGGACCTCAGGTGCATTAAAATATATTTTTACTTGGATTTTTTTCATAACATCTTAAATGTTCTTTCAAATTCATCTTCCTACTCATACTAATTTCAGGAGCATTCATTCTCTTTGAAAATGCAGGGTTTAAAAAAAAGACAAATACCTCGTGTTTGGCTCAAACCTGTGTGGTTTGGAGGGGAGATGGGTTTTGACAAAGATAGGAGAAAGGAAACCTTTAATGTTAAAATGTATTCAGTTGATTGTATATTATGTTGTGTGAAACTAGGAAAATTAGGAAGTTAAATAGCCAGTGGAGTTTCACTGTTGAAATTGAATGATGTTGATGTGCACTGTGGGAGCTGAGGACAGAAATTTATAAACTTTAAATGTGGGGATGTTTGTTTGGGTAGATCTGACACTTTTGATTCAGAGTGCTCTTAATGTAAAAATTAAAAGGCGTTATATATCTGTTTAAACTACAGTTAATGTGTTCGGGGGTTTTATTTGTTTCCTTCAGTTTGTTTCCTGTTCTGGATTCACATGAGCTTTTGCTCATTTTTAACAACCGTTGTGATACCTGTGTATAACCATTCTTTCAGTAGCACTTAGAGAAGAAAAATGAAGTGTATATTTTAAGTGTTTTTGAGACTGTTTTTATTTGGGTTACCTAATTAGAGAATCAAGGACTTGGCAGAAATTAAATGGTCTCTAAACCCCAGCAGAGCTCTTTCCCTTGTGCACATTCTGAGTTTTGCCTTTTGGACAGGAAGGATGAGAACTAGATATTGATGTGATTGGGTACAGGGCCTGTGATTTCTGCGGACCAAAACATTTTACTTCATCAGATAAGCTTGTTGTGCAGCAGAAAGTCCCCAGATTTTTCTCTCTTACTGTTACATGCAATTAATGATTTAACATTTCTGGTTGCAGACTTAGAGTGAAAATTCATATAATGTTGCTTTCCTGAAAGAGAGCAATTGGATGCAGAGAATCAGAGTTACTACGTTTTTAGGAGTTGATGTTCTGCCAGTTTAATAAACCCCCTTTTCGAGCAACCCTCCAGCAACTTCTCTGGAATGCTTAGCTGATAGAATAGGAACTTGTTTTAATGTTATGAGACCCAGAGCAGTCTCTTGGCTATCATTTTTAAGGGAATATATTGTTTTTAAAGGAATTTTAAAACCCTAATTACTTCAATTGAATTGTAGCATTTCTTTATATGCCAAGGAACATGGAAGAGCCAGAATCAAAGTTACTTGGTGTTGCTCTTTCATGTACTCTTTCTTCCAGCAGGTCCCAAGCATGATATTCTAATGCCTGTTTTTTGGGTTATTTTTATTTATTAAGGAGAAAAATAAGAATTAATAAATATAATTATTCAATGTAGTGAAATGCAGGACTGAATTTCAGGAGGCAAAATTTAATTATGAAGTATCTTGTGAGGAATTTTTTTCTGCTGCTAAAGATAACAGGATTGACAAGTGTAGGATGAACATGTAGATTATGCTATAGTTTGGGTGTCACAAAAGTGCAATAACACAAGGATCTTGATTGCTGGCAGTGCTCACCATCTACTGTGTTCTGTGATTTTGGAAGATGATGGATCTTCAGAGCAGTTCCTGATTTTAACTGAGTTGAGGTTAATCTCTATGCCCTTGGTTCCTGGCAAGTATTGGCATATGTTTGGTGAAGTAGCTTGATTATTTGGAGGGGAGAAAATAATCATGTTTGAGGTCTTTTGCCGTGTTTCCTTCCTCTCTGCTTGCCAAATCTCACATTATGAAGCAGTGTCCAGCCCTCTGTGAGTCAGAGTTATTGTGTTACTTGGATATTATCTACCCTGACAATCAGAAATGTGCACTGTGCTTATGCCTGTATTAGTCTCTAGTCTTTGTAAGTGGTATTGCCATGGCTTGCTAGAATGATGTGTCTGTATAGCTGATGGGAATATAAAGATTAATGCTTAGAGTTTGGCTGTTTATTTTGGGAGGTTTTAAGATTTAAAAAAAATACATAAAAATTAAGGGTTATTTCAGATTCTAGTAGCCTATTGCCGGGATTTAACAAATAGGAAAAATTATACTAATAATTTTCCTCTAAAATAAGGTGGAGAAATTGCTTCAAGCAACATTGACATACTCCATGTGAGCTTATGTACTCTGAATTTGAAACTGGTTTGAACTAAACTAAAGGCACTTGCTAGTTTCATACATGTGTGTTCTGCAGAGATAAATAGCTGCTGTTTTAACTTCATACTTTGCCTTCTTTTGTGATAGTTTCTCCATAGGAACAAACTCTCACAGTACACTCAGTTTCCCTCACATAAAAAAGTACCAGCAAGATTTTTCTCTGGCTATTGGGAGTGTTCCACGCAGTGAACTTGGTGCATTTTGCCTTCAGCTAACATCAGTAGTTGTTTTTCAGAGAAATTACTTCTGCTGTTCTAATTGAAAATAAATCAGTGAAAATAAGTTCTCCTTACTTAGAATTTAGTGTCATTCTCTTGGTTACTGTGCAAAAAGTTATTTCTGTCATATGATGTATTTTAGAGCTATGTCACTGAGTTGTACCAGAATGTTTAAATGGTGGGATGGGGGAGGGGATCAGAAGGGCAAAAACAAGAAAAAAAACTCCCAGACTTCAGGGTTGGGATAAAGGCAGTTTAATAATGAAAGAAAAGTGAGTGAACATTGTGATGTAAAAGCACCACCAGGAGAATGATGCCCAGCCAGTCTCTGAGCAACAAATACTTTGGAAAAAACCTGCCCCTCAGTTTCATTGCTGAGCATGACATTATATAGTGTGGAATCTCTTTGGTATTTCAGGTCAGCTGTCCCAGCTGTGTCCTCCCCCAACCTCTTGTGCACCCCTCACTGGGGTGGCAGAGGCTGTGGTGCTGTGTAAGTGCTTCTCAGCAAAAGCAGAGACAGTGCTATGTTACCAAAACAAGCACCACAGGGGCTGCTGTGAAGGAAATGACCTCGCTCCCAGCCAAACTCTGTACAGTTTCTGCCTCTTATTCTGTGTCATTTGCATCATGCTCAGGTGAAATATCAGGTAGATGTTTTTAATGTCCTGTAATCTGTGTTTTTGGAGTGTGTTGGGTCTCTGGCATTCTGATCAGAAAAACAAGGAGCAAAGAAAAACAATGATACAATAATATCACCTGTACTTAGGTTAGTATAATGAGACCTGGGCATGCCAATCATTATGCATCTTTGCTGAGGGATTTCATGGAGGACTTTTCACTTTTCCTTGCTACTGTAATGTCAAAGAAGACTCTCTAGCCTGTGTTCAGCAGTTCTGTAACTCAGGATGTCACGCAGGGGAGCAGGAGATCAGTTTCAGAAAAGCCACGAAGAGGAGCATTTGTAGCCTTAGCTATTTTTCTGGGAACCCTGGAAACATTCTGTTGCTAGTCAGTATTTAATGTACATATTCAAGTAGCCTTTGCAGCCTTATCTGAGGAAACCACAGGACTAATTTTTAATTTGTAGGCCACAAATTCCTTGTAGTCAGAAAAGACCTGTTGCCACTGCCTGGATTTCTAGCCTGGGGCTTGACAGAGCAGATTGTTTGTATCCCCATAGTAAAGTTTCTAAATCTCTGTTTTTTAGCAGTTTTATAAGACTACCCATTTCTGGAAGGCTTGTACTTTACTCTTAGTTTTTATTCAGCAGACCTGTTTCTACCGTAATGTATGCACGGATTAAACTTTTTTCTTAGTGAAAAATCCAGTTAATGTGTTTAAAGTCATCCTTTATTCTAGCCATTATTTCAGTGCACTGATAATAAGTAATTTCTGTAAAAGTTTCCTTTGAAGTAGAACATAAAAGCTTGCTGTCACAGAAAACCTTTTTCAGGGCCTTGCTTGTGTTTCTGTGATAAGTCAGATGGAGTTTTTACATCAGTTTTGGCAGTATAAAAGCAGCAGTGAGGGAGAACAGTGTGCAGAGACCACTTGTGGATGAAGCATGGTTACTTCGTGTCACTTCCTTGATCTCTGACTGTCTTGACGTTAGGGGAATTAGGGTCTGTAAGAGGAAGTGAGAAATACACAACAAATGACAGATTTGATCAGTTAGCCCAGGTTTGGGGTGGAATGAAACAGTTTGAATAGTGGGGACTGGCAGTGGAGGGGGCTGGGGGTAAAGCCCCAGGAATGTTTGCTCATGGGGCATTTGCTTGGAGTAACCTCACTTGAGTGGTAGTTGTTAACAGCTGCCCTGTTTTTTTCAGTCAGAATATGTGCAAGTTTTTTTCTTTTGATATGTTAAATTCCCTGGAGAACTGTGATTAATTTGTTTTAAAAGCAATTTTTTATTATTATTTTAACGGTCCTTTTTTTTTTTTTCCATCTTAAATGCTTCTTGCCCCATCAGATTTAGAAAGAAAAATGGTGTGGTTTTTTTTCCCCAGTGCAAGACAGGGTAAAAGAAATCTCTTGGGATATATTTCTTCCTCTTAGAGGGCTGACAGATAAGATGATGCTATGACAATGACTGTGTTTATGTCAGCAGCAGTCATGAACATCAGCATTGTAGAAGTGTTGTCAGCTACACAGAGGTCACTTCTTTGCCCCTGGAGCATGTTCTGGTATAGTTATCCTGTACAATAGGTTAAAAAGATTATGCCCTATTTGGCTTATATAAGTAAATACAACTTATGCAACAAATAGCTTTGTAGTGAATACTCAAGCTTTATCTGCAGAAAAACACTTCTGAGGTATCCCGAGTAGGGAATGATGGTTGTGTACATCTAAACAGTATTTTCTGGGTATGTATATGTTGTTTTTAAGATGTCTGTTAAGTAGCAAGATCAGGGAAAAAAAACCAAAAAAAACAGAAGGCAACTAAGATGTCTGTGTAAGAATAAAATTAATTCTGTCCATAAAGGCAAAAGGATGATTGTCAGGAAAAAAGGCAGTGTTCTATTACCTCTAATGCAAAAAATGTCTCTGACAACAGTCCTCTTTGCAGCTCTTTCTGTTTTTTGTAATAACAATGAAAACCGGAAAACATACTGAAGTAACCTTTCTAATTTTATGTCAAGTTCTTCTTGGTTAGTTTCCAGAATTCCTGTGATGTTCAGGAATTGCACCCTCTTCTGTTCCCTGTTCTCAGTGCTGCTGTTCTTCCTGGCTCCTTGATCCTTAATCCTTGTAATAGAAAAAGTGGTAACAATGAGATATGTTTGGAAGGAATTAGTTACATTTATGAATTACACAAACATAAATTAACATCTCCCTCCTTGTTAACTGTTCTTACAGTACAATTTATGCCTTGTTCCTCAGTATGACTGGAATTTTTTTGAACTCTTATGTCATTGGATAGAAAGTTTACAAGGATGTTGCTAACAAATTGAGTGGATTGCAAAGGTTCCTGAGTTTTTTCGGTTTTGTTTGTTTTTTTTTTTTTTTCCCCATGAGCTTAGTCCCAGCAGAAATGGCATTCCCATTTTGAGATCACAACATACTGCCTTGGATAATACGAAAAAAGGATGGAAGTGGAAAAAAATTTGCTTTTGTCTTGCCAGATAATAACACAGGTGTGACATGGCAGTCATCTCTTAAATAAATGACACACCTGGACGTGAATGCCAGTGTCAAATTCTACCTGGTTGTAGGCTGGCTCCTTGCAACTCAATTGGTATTTGATGATTTAAATGCCACTGTCTACCTCCTGTGAAAATAGAAGCAAATAGTTTAGTTAAGATATTTTTAATGCAAAATTAATAAGGATTTTAGCCTACTTGAGAAAGAATTTGCTCTGGATATTTTCATGCTTTTTGAATCATAGAAATGTGATTTGGAAAAGACTGTGGGAGTTTCTGATTCCAGCCCTATGCTCAGAGCAGGATCATCACCAAAACAGACCAGGTCAGCCCTGACTTTGTTTTTCTGATTCTTGAAAACCTTCCAAGGTACCTCAGCATCTTTGAGTAACCTTATCCCGGTGCTGTAAGATGTCTTTGTGAAGAATTTTTCCCTGATGTCCAGCCTGAATCTATCAAGCCATAGTTTTTCTGTTGTTAGCTTTTATTTTGTCTGCTACTACCAGGAATAGTGTGTCAAATAAATTTAACTAATTTTACTATCAGACATTTATATATTTTTGAGGGGAGGGGACAGTGTGGGGTTTGAGAATGGATTTTTATTGTTTTCTTTTTTTTTTTCTGACCAAAACTGTACCAGTTCATATTATCCACTGTTGTTTTTAGTAAGTCTAAAGACTATAGACCAGAATTTTAATATATATACATATATTTGATAACATCTTGCACTGAATGTGTCCTTGTGGTTGGGCTGCTATTCTTAAGCATACAGGATGATTTTAGTCTTGATGTTGGTGAATCAGAAGACTATATTATGTGCATTTTTCTTAAGCTGTATAACTATCATAAACTCTCAGTGGCACATTCTTTTTCATTAGGGATTAGTCTATTCCTATCAAAGACTAAAAATATTTTGTACTTTCTCAAGTAGAATTGTCTTTCTTGGTTGGTTTAAACAATGGCATTTATAGTATGAAGGGGCAGGGGGTTTTGAGTTTTCCTGCTTGTAAGTTTTATTCTGTTGGAGTACCTAGAGATTCAGGACAGGATTATAGTTTATTGTTCTATCTTACATAAAAATTCTAAAAAAACAGACACTTTTTTACTGGATGAGAGGTGTTTTTGCAGTAAGCTTTTCTTTAGAGAGGTGATAGTGTTAAAAGTACTTTCTTTCTCGTTGCATCAGCCATCTGCATGCAGTCATACTTTGCTGTTGAGAGTGATGGCAAGGTTTTAATTCTAATTAGCTCAGCTAGAAAATGGAACTAAAAATATGTTCAGAGTGCATAGAAAGGGAATTGGATTCACTAGGGCATCCAGAATGGGGTTGTGGTTCTCCCCATGTGTTAGAGAAATCTTCATAGATAAAAGAAGTCTAGTTGAAAAAATTTTGGAGACTAATGAGAATTCAAGTAAGATATGCAGTTTTTGGTTTTTACTCTTATGCCCTATTTAGACGAGGAGAAAAAATGTTCATGATTTAAAAAAAAAATCCCATGTGAAGAAAACACACTTCAGAGAGGTTGGAACAAGATCATCTTTGACTCAAGACATTCTTTGATTCTGTAAAAAAGCACAATTTTTTGTGGTGGTTGTTTGGATCTCTTTTATCTAATGCAGCTTCTGAGTGAAGTGATTCATGGCTTCTGTAAAACTGGAAGCGTGCTCTCCCTGGGACCTGTCTGAAGTGGATCTTGGGTTGCTTTCTCTCTCCTCAATTCATATCAGTGTCCCTCAGTTTGGTATTCCTTTTCAGGTTTCGTTCCTCCCCCATCTCTTCTTTCCTGGTGGAGTTCAGGAAGAAGAGGGGGAAAACAAATCTGACTTCAAGCAGCCCACAGGATAGCTATGCTTTACACATTCAGGCCTTTACATGAAATCTTTCTCACCTTGATCAGGTGTTCAGGTGATCTTACTAGTTGACACTGAGGAGACTATGACAGAGGACTTCAGTACAGGAGGCCCATATGGGTTAGTTTTATGTACACAACTGCTTCAGTTTGTTGCTTTTCTGTTTTTTCAGTGTCAGTCCCAAAAAAAGGGGAAAAGTGGTAAAAAGAAAGTACTAAAAGGTTGTTCTGGCCAAATTCTTGTTTTAAAATCTATAATTTCTGCTGTTCCAAATGGCTCAATTCTTGTAACACTTGGGTCTTCACTTAAAAAGAACAGTATGGACTTAAAAGAAACAATCCATGATTTATACTGGTAGTATTTCAGCTTTTAGAATATCTTTATGAGATGATGCAATGGTACTTTCTTCTGTTCCTGCTGATTTTTCCTTGTTTTCCTTTGTGAAATGAGGTCTGGGATAGTTTCATTATCTTTCTGCATGTTCAGAATGATATCAGTAAGTGATGTAGCCAAACTCTTGGGATATGAAGATATGGCCTATATGTAGACATGATGAGTGGATAACAGAAATTGAAGGTTTTGTGTTTATCCATGAGTGGAATTTAATTTTAATGGAAAATAACACTTTGTTAATCCTTAATGGAAATTGTAATGGATTATTTTGAAAGGAGGTGAGGAATGTGAAAAGTTCAGAATCGCCTAATTATATACTTCTGAGATTTTGGAATGAAATGAGAATTAAAAAGAAAGTGGGGATATTATGACTATATATGAGTATTTACTTTAGTTAGTTCTGGCAGGTAGCATAGTCTAGTAGAATTAATAAAACATATGACTTACGGCCAAAAGTTCATGTTCATGTGGTTCTGGGAGCACTGTACTGCCATAAAAGTAGTGTACCCTTAATTTACTGTAAAAGTTAAAGAATATTAATTAGACTGATGCTTACAGGGGTGGGTGTTATTCCAGCTGTTGAGAAGTATGGGACTTGATGGAGCAGGATATGCTCGGTAGGGTTCTGTGTTTCAGAAGCCTGATACCAGACTTTGAAGAAGCATGGATTCTTTTTTTTTTTTTGTTTTGTTTTGTTTTGTTTTGTTTTCTTCTGAAGCTTACTGATTTATAAGGCTGGTTAAATCAGTTTATTTTTTTACATGTGCTTATATAAACAGATGTATTAAAATGCTTTATACGAGATTATCTGTTTGCATATATTTATATATATATATATATACACAACAGTTACTATGCTTGTTTTTCAAGCATAATAATATTTTTGGCCTGTAATAATTAAAGATATAAATTCATATCTAAAATTAAAGTGCATTATAAAAGGTTAATAGAGATATTTGGAAGCTGTTAAGAAGCCGTTCTTACATTCAATAATTTCTGATACAGTTATTTCTGCTGCTTCATTATTTCAGTACTGTAATTGTGTCTAATTTGCCTATAAGTGTTAGCTCAAGATATGAAAGGGAATTAAGCAGTGTGTGATTATAAAAATACTCTGTTCAAGGTGAAGCATGGTAGTTTTGATTATCAAAAATCATTTGTGTTGACCTCTCTTCTGAAGCTGAAGTGCATCAATAACCTTACACCACTTGAGCGGGGATGTGAAGATCTGTGTGTAGCTTCTAAAACTGCTACCCTTTGCAGAGTTTCAGATTTCATCCTGAGAGCTGGGATGTGGGCTGAATGCCATTACACTGTTCTATGTTAGGGATTTGGTGGTGCTATTGGGTAACCCCAAAGAGCACTATGGATACCGCATTGCGCAAAATTGCCGTCTTGCATTTCTCTGGGGTGGAAGAGGACTTCAGTTATTAACATAATTAGACAGATTTAATTTTACTTTTTAAAAAAAATTGAAATGCTTTTTGTAAGTTTGCAATTTAGACTTTCTTAGCTGGTGGTTATTGAACTGACTTGATTTCAGAGCCAGAGATCAGGTCTCAAGTCTACCACACCAACTTTTATGATAGACTTTGGTCCCTGCTTGTTCTGATCAAAAAATAAGATCTGAAATTGAGTCTACCTTTTGAAAATAGTTCTATTTCTAATTTTTGGAATGTGCTCTGCTAGTAATACCTTAACTGAGGTAATACTTTAACTGAGGTGCTTCTTAATAGGCTGGAGAGTGGAGAAGAAAGTTTTGTTTTGTTTTCTTTGTGGGGATCAGAGCACTGCTAATGTGCTTGGATGCCATAGTGATAAGTACTATAAATATCCAAATGTGTGAGCCAACAACTGGAAATAAATTTGTAAACACTAAATTCTTTCCATTATCAAAGGCAGCAATTGAAACATTTTCTGCTCTCCCACCTCTTGCTCTGTACTTTTAATTGTGCACATCACAGAAAACAAAAACTACATAAAAACTGTGTTTTCTAGCATTCCTGGGGAGCAAAGAGAACTGTTCACTAAACCCTTTGAATGAAAATATAATTCAGATTGTTTGTGTTCAAGCTTATTGGTTGTATGTAAACAGTGAACCACTCTTCTGTTTAAATAAAGTCTAAAACTGGGTAGCAGTGCATGTAGTAGTACTTAAAATAACTGCAGTTTTTATGTCATGTGATATGCTGTGTGTTATCATGACGGGCTTTGTTCAGTAGTGCTGGACATTCCATGGGTACTCAGGAAGGTGTACTGGCAGTGCACCAGCATCCCATTCAGGTGCTAGGTGAACCTTGCTGGTGGGAATTTAGATGCCTGATTGATTTCTAAAATTATGGCAATCAAATCCCAAACTACACCAAGGGCTTCTTTGTGTGAGTGTGTGTGAGTGTGTGTGTGTGTGTGTGTTTGTAGTGTCTTCTTTTTGTTTTGAATGCTATAGCATGTTTTATCTGAAATGACTACAGAAATAATCTCAAATTTGCAAGCTGTAGTTGGGTTAGAGTTTTGCTGTCTACAGTTGATCAAGTCTTTTAATCTGGGACTGCTGATATAATTTGTAGCGAGTGTGTTTTGTTCCAGGGGGGATGGATTCAGTGGACCAAATGGTGCCTGACATATATACAGTTTGGCAAATGAACTTCTGGTCTTTCAGGATGCTGTTCTGTTAAAGCATTTTTCATAATTAATTACTTAAATTTTCTTGTTTTTATGATCTATTTGGATTTTTTGCTTTCCTTGAATTAATAGGCTAATCATAAAATTTTCTAAGTCATTGTAATGTCAGGACACTAAACTCCTTTGGCATAGGAAGTGTGGGGGTAAAACAACATTAGAAATGGATTGCCAGTGAAAGAACGGGGAAGCTCTAACCCGCTGTTAATTTTTAAAACATTTATTTTAGAAATTATTTGCAAAACTAAATATCTTCATTAGGAGAAGCTGTGATAAAAGACTCTTCTGGTCATTACGTGTTTCTCTCCTGATTCAGTATCAGTTTATTTAAGCTTTGGTTATAGTTAAAATCAGAGCTTTCGGCTAGTCTTGGGCATTAAAGGGCACAAATAACCTTTAATTTTCAGGATATTTCTAGAAAAATGTTGCATACAGGTTCATTTTAATACTATAGAACTGTCTTTATGTTACAGGCGGACTACTAGCAGTGAAAACACTCTTAAGAATTAATGGATGCATGAAGTTTGGAGTTTTCTTCCAGCCTTTAAAATTATCCTTCATGGCTTTTTTGTCAATGGACATATTAGGAAGTTATAGTTCCCTTCTGGAGTGGAGGCTTGTTTTTTTTACAGTACGGAAATGCTCCAAAGAGTGTGAGATTTGGTTCTAAATACATGTTCAGAATTAACACTCCTAATTTCTCGTGTGTAACATTCACATTTGCTCGAGCTATCAACAGTCCTCTAAAAAACACCTAAAATTAAGTCCTGGGGATGTGGGAAGGTTGGGGGTCCTGGAAGACGTGTTGTTTATAGGAAGTACAGAACTGTGAATCCCTCTCCTTTGTTTTCTGATGTAGGTAAATTCTGTATTAGAATTGGAACAACTCTCTGTTACTAGCAGTCTTAGTACCATAGCTCCACAAGTGTGCCTGAAAAACAGAATGTTAAAAGCTGGAGTAAAAACAGTGAAAGCCAGATGGTGCACAAAAGCAAAGGGTTTCCCACATCTCTTTATTATATTGTAATCAGTTTAGTGGGATGGAATCCAGAAACTCTTCCATATCTTCTTATTGCCATTGTTGCTTTCAGAAATGTTTCTGTTAGGAATCTTGCTGTAGGAAAACACTGAGAATTTCAGGTGGGTCTTGCACTCCTTTCCCCAGAGTTTATTGCTACTTTGTTTTGATTGCATCTGTGGAATTTGAAAAGGTAACCAGGGTAAAGAGCAGTGGGAGAAAGCAGGTAAAGTTGACTAAGTGACATTAGTCTAGCTCTTGTAAGAATTTGTCTCCTGTTCTTCATTTGGAAAATACAGGTAATGATGCTTAATTTTTGAAGTATAAAAAGTGACTTCTTATGTAGGATATAGAGCTGTGCTAAAATCCAATTTAAAGTTAATCCTCTGTGATCTGAGCTGGCTTCCAGATGGTGACCTACATGTGGAGTAGGCTGTTACTTTATTATCAAAGCCCTGATATGCCTAAGAAACTTTAAGGGAAGGTGGGATTAGTCTGCTGTGAATGGAGGGTAGAGTAACAAAGCTATGAAAAGAAATGTTAGAAAATAAAGTGCTAAAGCTACTTCTGCAACATTGTATTTTACTTCTTTCTGTTTTTAATTTACAGGGTTTTACTGACATTTGTTTCCTTTTTTTCCCTCCAATTTATTTTTTAAATATTGTGGCTTTCCCCAAATCTTAGGAAGTAATTAAATAGACTATTAGGTCTGCAAAAGACCTGCTCCAGTTGAATATTAGCCTCTGTTAACATATTGCCATCTCTTTTATCATTTGGGGATCAGCATCTGAACGAGAGAGACTTCCCCAGTGAGTTAAGTTGTTCTTAAGGCAACCATTGAATTTTTGGGGTAGCTGCAGATGATTTCTGGCCCTTAGAAGGGATTACTGCTTGATATAGGCATTCCCAAAGTGTATTAAGTAAATGGCTTGTGGCCCATGAAGTGCTTCCAAGAGGTGTGCAGCAGTGGCAGTGCTGCAGCAAGGCGGGCTGCCTGCGCTTGGTGACCTGGGCTGACCTTGGTCTGCAGCAGGAGGAAGGAGTCAGACAGGGACAGCCCTGCTATGAAGGAGTGAAAGCCAGCAAACAGTATCCTCCTGCCTCACTGGGCCCATGGCAGCCTCGCTGCTGTGGTTGCTCACACCTGCTTCTGCCTGTAAAAGCATTTCTTTCTTTTTCCAGCTGAGTAATATACATGTGTTCCAATTGAAGTCTGTGTGATACTTGGAAGAGTTACCAATTAAAGGGCTGACAGATATGGGAACAGGCTGCCCAGGGAAGTGGTTGAGTCACCTTCCCTGGAGGCTTTCAAAGGATGACATGTAGATATGGCACTTGGGGCCATGGTTTTAGTGCAGGATGTGGTAGTGCAGGGTTAATGGTAGGACTCAGTGATCTTGAAGGTCTTTCCAACCTAAAGGATTCTGTTCTATGATTATGAGTTTGGGCTGGGGCTCCCAAAGTTAGACTACAGAGGTAAGCTATGAGGATGACTACTCTGTAAGGCTCAGCTGAGGGAGATCAGTGGAGGAAATGGAGCTGAAGTGTGAGACTGGGAGAAGAAATGAAGGTGTGTTCTCTCTTCCCCACTTGTGTGTCTTGGCGTAAAACTGAAGGGTGCTGGTCCTGTTAGAGCTATTCCTGGTGGGCTATGAACCAAGAGGTTCACTGCTCTGTGGTGAGCAGAACAGGTACCAGTTGAATCTAAATATTTTAATATTAAATTATTATTTTAAATTTCAATACAGTCTTACTAGAAACAAGGATTAAACTTTCATTAGTGGCTAATTATCTCAAAAACATACACAGAAACTTCAGTCTCCTTGAAAGTGGGATTTAACCTTCTAAACTTACTTGACAATGAATTGAGGGCTCTGTTTCTACCTGTAGTTATGAAGAAAATGTGAGGTATTGATGCATACTTTGGTAAACCACAGAGTTCTAACTCTCTGGAATGATAGTGCTCTCTGGGAGCCCTCAGGTTTTCCTCTGGTCCCTTGTGTTAGAGGGCATCTCTTAACTCTCCTTGTATGAGTTTGTCTTCATGTGCACATCCTTTGTCCTTTGTGTCTTAGGTGAGGTAGTTTTGCTGCTGAAAGGTATCACCCTAGCTAATCTGGGAATGTTGTAGGAGATGGCATCAGAGGTAAGTTAGAGAGTTGGGATAATACTGAGAGAGCACAACTTGCATCTGTCTTGGTACAGGAAAGGGTAGGTATGTAGCTGGTACTGGGTGTTCTCTTACAGAAAACAAAAATACCTAGAATTATCCCCCTCTGGAGGGCAGAGGTGGATTTCTGTTCTGATGGGCTGAGTTACTCTAGTTCTTTTAAGTCATCCCTAGCTGGGGATGAAAAAGTAATGCCAGCAAGAGGGGTATCTGATGGCTGTTAAAGTAGAAGGTACTTGTGGCATGGTATCATGCAGATTCAGAAAGGAAGGAGAACAGATATATTGTGGCTTCCACAGTATTTTTTCCCTTTAGCCATTACTTTTAAAGAAGGTCCTAGGGGAATATTTGATTTCTTCATGTCCTCACTGTTAAGTGCTTGTTGTTGGAAAATGGAATTGGAAGCTGTAGATGGCCTTCATAAAAGGGCAAATGCAAGTTAAAATTTAGACTTCTAAAAAATGAGACAACTAATCACAAAAGAAACTCCCTGTGGCAGTATAGGTTTTCACTCAAGCTTCTGTTTCAATGAAATCAAGTTGCATGTTTACGTGACTGCTGTTCTGGAATATTACTTTATCCTCTTATCTGGGTGGGTTAAAAATAAAACCTGTTAATCTAAAAATTGTTCTACTTAGTTATATAACTGTTTCTTAAAAATAGCTCTTAGATGGCTGGAGAAGATAGATGCTGTGGGATACAAATTTCTCTTTGACTTGGTTTGTGCTCTTTTGCATAGAGCATCCACACTGCATGCCTAATATTTTTTACTATTTTGTGGTGGCCAGCTGCATGTAATTCACATGTATTCACACTGTGGCCTGTGAACATTCTGTAGCACAGCTCTCTCTCTCAGGTGCTGTACATGTATGGCAGCAAAATAGCACCAAAGCTGAAGCTGAGTGTAGAGAGGCACATCAAGAGAACACACTGAGGATGGGATTTTTCTTTGTGTGTGTGTCACCTACTGCTGGGAAAGTTTAGCTTTTTGAAAATGGTTGTTCAGAGCATCCTTTATTCTGTTGTACTTTAGAAATTGCTATTATGTTTGGCTGTGGGTTTATGATGTTGGTTGAAGAGGCAAAGTGCATAAATCAAAAGGTTTATTGCACTCTGGTAAAACAAGTTCATTCTTTAAGACACATTTCTATGTTAACATGCTCAGTTTTCTCATCTAAAGAGATTTTTATACAAGTTAGGTTAGCCTGTCTCTTTACAGATTAATTCAGCAGAATGCCGTTGCGAGCTTGGACCAACAGCAGTCATAAATAACTTGTTTTCAGTGACTGAGATGGACTAAAAATTTGCTCTTGGGCTTACCTGCTGTTTGCTTTAGACTATTTGCTCAGATAAAATCTGCAAAATATTTTCTGTTTCAGTTAAATATCCCATGGTATTGTGTTTGTCACTTGTTCTTTTAATGAATCTGTACTTTCAAGTTTCTCTAACATTGGCATCTGTAATAATTCAGTAGAGTAGAGAAAACAAGAATAGAATCTTCAAGCAGTTGACTTTGCTGTAATTTATTTTTCTCTGCTGAATAATCTTTTCCTGTAAAGCAAATTTTGCCTGCTGCTTTTTGAAATGTGTGCCTGTTCATCAGAGCTGCCCTTGTTGCACAGGGCCGATGCCTGATTTCATTTTGAAGTGGCAGTATCTCACCTCTGTACACTGCTACTTTCCTTTACAGTCCCCTGTTACATCATCTTCAGAAACTGGGTTTCATATGAGTGAGCTAAGTTGACCCAGATCTGGCTCAAGAGTAGAAGTTACTAAATTTTTTTGAAGACGCTTCTCTTTTGGAATTGTGGATTCCCCATCTGTGTTATTAACCTAGATATTGCTGGGTAAATTGACACTTCACAGAAATATTAATAGGCAGCTCATTTTTTTGTTGTTGTTGGTTTTTTTTTTGTTTTGTTTTGTTTTGTGTGTGTGTGTCCTGAAATATCAGTTATGCTAGATCCCTTGGGCAGAACAGATACACACTAAGTATATCTGGTATATTGGGGGCTTAGGGGTTTTCCTTTTACTTTCTGCATATATATACCTAATGAGTGTTAAGACCTCAGGATTACTGTAGCACTCACATGCACTTTCCTTTTTCTGTTTGTTTGTGGAGTCTGTATTTGTTTTGCCCTATCAAAAAACTGTTGCACTGCCTTGGCTCAGTCTTCCTGAAGTAATTTTCACAAACTGCTGTTAGAAGTTTTTGTTAAGCTTTCTTTGTTGAATAAAAGTAATGTAAAATTTTATCATTTGAGTCTTACAATAGGTACTGCCAAACAGCTGCTTTAAAGAAGTTTATTTTAAAGCAGAATGTGGATCATTTTACCCAGTATTTTCAAAAAAAATCCAAGCCCAAACGAGCTATATAAGTCAGGGGGATGTGTATTAACTTTTAACGAGGAGTGTTTTGGTTGATAGGACAGTCTCCCAAATGTATTTTAACATCAGTTAGTACTGAGAATTTTGACTTCAAATCTGACTGCAATGGCACATGGGAGAAAACCAACACTTTCTACCGAGCTTGTCTCCTGTGTAGTGTTTTTTTTAACTGATCATGTAGGATCAAAAAAGTAAATGTATGATCTTTGTGTGCTTCGTTTTTGTACTGATTTTGATTTGATCACGCCTGTGCAATTCTTTGGAAAGATGCTCAAATTGCCTCTTCTCATCTAAATTAAGTGATGGAATTAAGAACTTTGGCTCTTGAAATGGAATGTGGAATGCAGAGATTCGTTTGCAGTGCTAAGGTGAGATCATATGAAGGTGTGGCCCACTTTGTTACTTAGTTTTGTTTTCTTGCTGCTAGAATCTTAAGAACTTAATGAGTTTTTTGCCGGGC
Organism: Cinclus cinclus; assembly: GCF_963662255.1. Lineage (NCBI taxonomy): Eukaryota > Metazoa > Chordata > Aves > Passeriformes > Cinclidae > Cinclus > Cinclus cinclus. The sequence continues at coordinate 48,724,770 of NC_085048.1, read as the reverse complement.
CCGCTGTCTCAGAATGTGTGATGGGAACCCGATGTGAAGGTACAGGGATGATGTCTCAAGCATGGAAAAACACTCTTTAAATAAATCAAATCTGGTGAGTGTTGGCTGTGCCCTAATGAGACTTGATCAAAGAGCAGATTTGTGAGAGTATTTCAGTACCAGAAATATTACAACTTAATACAAAATAGTAGCTCCTATCAGGCAACTCCTTGTCAGTACTGTGTTCTAGGGAAAATATGGTGTTTTCAGGTAATTATAAGTGAGGCAAGGCAACCTTTTACATGGTAAGGTGAAAACAGGATGTGAATAATGCGAAGATAGGGAAATACAGGTTATTTTCTTTGAGTAAACATTTTTCATTTTCATACCTCAGTGAGGAGGTATAACTTTCTCTTGTTCAGTGACAGTTTCTGTGTTAAGCTTTAATAAATTTTAGAACATGCTTGTTTCTCCCTCCTCCTTTTATTTTTTTTTTTGTATTATTTGCAAATTGAGAGTGTTGTCCTCATTACTCACTTGGAGCATGATTGTTGCTACCCTCTCACCTCTCTGTCAAACAAGGAAGAAGGTGTGTTTGCCTGAAGGGCATGGAAAAGAATGAGAAGTCACAAATGGGTAAAAAGTAAATTCATTAACTGTAGAAGAAGGGGATTAGGAAGATGAATACCAAATGGCCAGGTCTTTGTAAATTAGATGGGATATGTTAGGCAAGTTTCTGTTCAAGTATGTTCATGTGTACATAGCATTCCCTTTGCTTGTAAGGATGTCTAAGAAGCTGTTTGCCATTTGCTGGAACTCAGTGTTACCTCTGCATTTCTTTCCTTGCATAAGTGTGGATGCTGTCCTGGTACTCAATGAGTACAGCTTTTATTCTTTCCACCATGGCTCTCTGCTCTACTTACTAAAAAAATCCTTTAAACTTGCCTTGTAGTATTTTTTATATCTGTTTATTGCAGGAGGTCTGTGAGACTGTCCCACCATTTATTACTTCTTCCATCTCTCTGCAATAAGACTGCTCAGGGGTAGTAGCTTTACCAGTATTTCACCTGAAACAAAGTCCTAAAAGCAACAAAATTGCTTCCATTTTTGAAAATCCCATCTCAACTGTAACCTTCTAAATTCACATTCCTACATATTATTCTGTGTTGTACTGGTCAAATTCTTTGGTGAATTCTTTTGTCTTTGTGAATTATATAGCTTTTAAATTCCTTCACCTTTTAAAATGGGCAAGTTTTTAGGTACAATTTGCATTCCTTTGGTATGCAACAGAGTAGATTACAGAAAATCCCATACAATTAATGCGAAACAAAGTAGAGCTGACTTGGAGTTTGCAACCCACATTTTACATAAAAGAATTCTGATGGATACTGGCAGTACAGTGATGGTAATGGTAGAAGGCAGTGAACTTCCTTCTTTTTTCCAATTGACATTAATTGAACTTGCATCTAAACACCACATGACTGTCTCTGCTTTGAAGGCATAGATGTGATACAGCCATCTCAATTTACTGGCAGTAAGTATTTTAGCATTTAATATTATTTTAAATTAGCTTTAGTGAGTATTATATTTTGCCTCTAGTAAGTTTTTTGTCAGTTATTCTTTTGTATTAGTTCCTTGCTGTTCAAACACAGAGCTTTATAAAGAAATAATGTTTAGGAATTCTTTCTCATACAAAACTTGCTAAATATTTGAACAGTTCCCTGCTTTGTCTGCAGTGCTTCCTTTTCTGCCTCAGCTTTCTGTGATGCATGTTCTTATTTATTCTTTGGAAAAGAGTTATTTGCAGAGATTCCTTCCTTCATTCACCTCATATTTTGACATAATAAACTTGAAGTAATATGAAAAAGGCTTGTAAAAAGAATTACGAAAAATTCTTGACAGTACGAAGAAAAATCCCAACAAACCAACCAAGCCCAAACCATTACTATGAGTGCTGCTGCACCCTGGAAAGGCATTTTTTGCTTCTAGAGGATAAGGAATCAGCTTGCTTAGGATTTTCAACTAGAACTGGCCTCCTGCCTGACAACTTTGAAATGTCTCATTTGGCTCATCTGATTATCTCTGCTGCATTAAGGCCTGTGCAGTTTGTGAGTAGGTAGGCAGGGAGGAACACACATGTACCATCAATACTGCTGTTGTGGCACATCATCCCTTTGTCTTTCAACCAACTCACAGGAGAGTTAGACCCTTCTGTTGTTGAAAACAGCTGTTTTGGAGATTTATGGGAAGCACCCACGTGCTTGCATGGTAGATGCATGCTCCTTCAGAGACTCATGGCTCCTTCAGTCCTATGCTGGAATTGTTTGTGGCTTGTTGCTGGGGTCCATGCAGTTAAGAACAATTTGGAACAGAACAATTTGGAGGAACTGATGTCCTATAATGAATGGCAGAGCTTTTGTTCACTAAACCACAGCCAGAATCAAGACCTTCAATTTGTATAATGGAGGCTTGATTTCCCCTGTTTATCTTTTGCTCAGTTAATAAGAATAGTTCCGTTTATTTTCCTGGATTTGGGTAAACTGTGTCAGGGTTTTGCAGAGGTGTGTGGGAAGGGAGGACCGGAAGAGAAGGTCAGCTGTTTTTAATACTGGTGTTTTTCTTTGTGATCAGAGCATTCTAATTATACCCTGGAAAAAAATATCAGATTTCAAAGTCCTTCACACAAGCAAGGTTCACCGCTTTTTGGTGGCATTAGATACACATGCATCCCATAAACACATGTATCAAATTCATTTTGATTTTCATTAATGTTGGGTAACTATATTAGCTGCTACTGTTTGATAATATCTTATCTTCAACAGTGAAAAATTTGTCCCATGTAGAGGTGTATCTTATATGGGAGTTCTCATAGACACTGGTTTCATTTGCAGCTTAAGAAGATGTTTAGGATTGCAGTGAACCTTTTCTGAATCATCTGTTTTGACTGAGTGTTGGGTGACAGATAAGGATTTTAAGTAGCTGCATGAAGGTGGTGTGTCTAGCCTGAGAAATTACTTCAGAGGTTTTTTCTTCCAGTAATTTAAAAAGCGTATCACAGGAAAATGTAAATGGGTAGGAGTTGTTAATTAACTTTATATTGAAGTATACTTCTACACCTCTTTCAGAAGAAAGTGCCTGTTGTGCTCTTTGTTATTAGTTTTTTATTAAGACCAAAATTGATTTTGTTGTATTATTTTCTATGCTAGATAAGCAGTAATTAAATATTTCAGAAGTGTAACACAAGATGGTAAGAAAGCCATATGAAATGTTCTTTGGATTTTTTAATCCCATCTGTTGCTATTACATGGTAGAAATCTTGTAATGTGTTCATAAAATAGAGTGCTTTCAATTCTCTTATTTATGTAGCTTTGCTAGTACTGAATCAGGTATTAAAATGTCATGCCTATTAGAAAAGTGCTTCGGGAAGTTTTGTGGTGGGCCCCAAAATAATTATTAGGATAATTGAAAAGAAAAAATTGTCGTATAATCAAATTTCTGCTGAAAGGAAAACCAGTAGCATCTAGCTACTTTTTTATCCTCCTATCTCTTTTGGCTTCCATTGAAGAGAGAACTTTTAAACTTTGAAAGACTCTGGAGACACACAAGCCATATTTAAGAGTGTTTGTAATCTTCAAATAAATACCAGATCAGTGAAGTAAACCCCAAGTAATCCCCAAAGAGAGCGCTTTCAGTTTTGAACTGGCATTTGCTTAACCCCTCCTGCATGGAAGGGGAAAACCTGCTGCTTGGATAAAGTAGTCTTTGGCAGGATTTGGCCAGATGAAGCTTATTCCTGTGTCTACAGAAGTAAAGTCTTTTTAAGTTTCATGATGCCTTGTGTATTCTCTCCTATTTTCAATGAAATCTACAAATTTCCTGCTTTTTGTGTTGGAGATGTTTCCGAAGGCAGACTGGTTCTCTTTCCTGCTGAGCCTGCAGGCAAGGCAGACTTGAGCAATATGCTGTAAGAAAAAGTGTGAATTTTCTCATATGTTTCAGTGAGCGTTAATGGGAAGACTAATTAGGACAACTTGAAGGCAAAATTACTATGTTTCTCTTTGAGACAAATTATTGGAGACATCCATCAACTGTATTTGGATATAAGTGGCATTCCTAATTTAAATCTGCTTGAAGAGTTTAGAATTGGAAGTGAGGAAAATAAGTATAAATCTTAACATTAATTAATTTTTAATTTAATTAATTTAGAAGAAGGAAAAATAAAAATCTACCACATAAGTCTGTAATCTAACAAATGAAGGAGTTAATGTATTTCTAATTATTACTGGTTTTAATTTTAGTTTGAAGATCATGTATGGGTAACATTAAGTCAATATTCTAGACAGAAAATGCTATATTAAATACTATTATATATTTTTTACTATATTAAGTTTTACGGATACATATATATAGGATTTCTTGTCCCTTTTTCTTGCAGATGCAACATTTCTACTCCTAGAAATCTGCATAGCCTAAAACATAGGTCAGTTCTTTTTGAATCCTAATATACTCTTATTTCCTTTGGATGCAAAAAGGCCTGGGACTGCTGCTTTTGCTGGACTGACTTTGTGCTGTGTCAGATTCAGCTTGTAGGTAAGGCTCAGTACAAAGGTTAGTTTTCTTTAATGTTACAAAGCCAGCAGCCTCAAGCTAAGGAATTACCTGTACAGGAGGAGATGCATTTCTTTCTTCTTCTGTGCATTCCCATCCCTACTTTCCCTGAGAGTCTCTTCCTGCTCTTCTGCTGCATGTTCTTCTAAAGCAGGACTCCAGTCTGGAGTCTTTCCAGACTTCTTTCCTCCTCATGATATATATGGCTTGAGACTCCAGCTCCATCAGGTCATGTACCTCTCTTGCTTTCTTGTCACTGCTGTGACATCCTCAGACAGTTGGCTGTGTATCTTTGTTTCCCTTGCAGGGCAGGACTGGAGCAGCCCCTGCTATGCAGCATAGCCAGATATACCCAGTTTGCAGTGGCTTTTGATGCAAGTGTCTGATGTGCCATGAGAGAAGACAGGAGGCAGAGCTGAAAGAAGCTGATGCTGTGCCTGGCACAGGCAAAAAGGTTACATGTTGTGGGCATATCACAATTTGGAAATGAGTAGTGTTGCAATGTCACCATCTCCAGTGTTGCAATATCTGTGAACACTGATGTGTTTGGTAAGAAGACTCTGATTCCTTCTGCTTGAAAGGAGTTGTGTGGCCTTCTTCCTCTTTAACATGTACCACCTCTTGAGCAATATCAAGACAGAACAGTCCATAAAAATGTTTCTCTTTGCAGTACTGGATTTTTAAGGAAGAAGTGCAGGGAGGAAGGAGGATCTTTCATCTTGCATGTAAAAAATGTTACCCCGCATAGATTAGCAGCATGATTAGTCAGGTAACAAGCTGGTAGTATTCTACTCTCCATTTAACTTTATCATAGAATAAGAGAATATCCTGAGTTGGAAGGACCTACAAGCATCATCAAATTCCCACTCCTGGCCCTGCACAGGACAGTCCCTGTGTGTGTTCTCTGGCCACCATCATCACCCTATGAATTGCCCTTAAACTGTTGGTCCCCTTCAATCACCTCTGACTGTTTTGCCAAGTCCTACATTCTGCAACTGCTATGAAAGTAGGCAGCTGTATACAGACAGGAAACTCTGTGGAATGAGCTTATGCACTGAAATGGGAGGATATATGATAGGGCAGGGACTCACTGGGAGAGAGGAAGGTTTCAGCAAGATTTCCTGCCTTTCTAGGAGTCCTGGCATTAATAATATGTAATGAATAGGGAACTGTTTATTCTTTGGTGGGCCATAATGCATTTTTCTCATGAAGAGTGTGACTGTAGGACTATATTATTTTGTGATGGGCTGCAAATGAAAGAAGTGAGGAAGTCTGATCCCAAACAGGGAGGAATAGTCAAGTTGCAGGTAGGGATATTTTTACTTGGGTATGTGGAAAAGGTTTTTTGAAAGTTTTTGAACTGTTGGAAGCTCTCTTTGTTTTCCTGTCTGTGGTGTGGTATTTTGAGTCAAGTGCATGCTTTCCAAGTGTGCTTAATTAATAAATAATGTGTTCTGGCTTTCACCAAATCATGGTAACATAGTGTAGCCATCAAACTGGTTATGCTGGTTGTAGAGCAATTTTTTTTTTTTTACTTTTAAATTATCTCAGTATGAATTCATGTAGTAGCTGACAAATCTCAGTGAAAGAGGTTCTCTAGGTTTGGATAAAAGAAACAAGAAGAATGTATCTGTCTTTCTTTTTTGGCAAAAGGGGACACTAAAATAATATTTTAAATAGAGCAATTTCATTCTGTCTATCTGCCATGAACCTGGCTTGATGGGAGCTGATCCTCTAATGAGGGAATTAAATGTTAAATGTTTATTTCTGGTAGCCCACAGCCTGTGACATGCTGAGCACGTGTTGCTGGGTGTGTGAGAGCTCTCAGCCAGTTCCCAGGAACTTCTTTACCTCTCATCTTTGCTCTGCTGTTCCCTCCTGAGTATCACCTTTCTGATTTCTCTGTTCTTGATATTTTGACTTGGGAAAGATTTTATAAATGGATAGACAGTTTCTCTGTGGTGTTGTATTTGGGTCTGTTAATACACAGCCACTTGCTCATTCCTCCTGCTCCCATCCTGGTGGGACAGGGGAGAAAACTGGAAATGTAAAAGTGAAAAAACTCATAGGTTGAGATAAAAACAGTTTAATAATTGAAAAGAAGAAAAATATTGTAAGAAAAGTAACAGAAATAAGAACTAAGAAAGGCTGCAAATGAAAACAGTTGGTCGTGACAAGCTGACTGCTGCCTGAGCAGCAGGCCCCCAAACCAGCCTTCCCCCTAGTATTATTGCTGAATGTGGTGCCATAGGACACAGAATTGGGGTCAGCTCTTCCAGCTGTGTCCCCTCCCAGCTCCTTGTGCACCACCAGCACCCTCACTGGTGGGATGAGAAGCAGAAAAGACCTTGACTATGTGTAAGGACTGCATAGCAGACACTAAAGTATCCCTGGATCACCAATACAGTCTCCAGAACAAATCTAAAACCTAGCCCCATACAAGGTACTGTGGAGGAAATGAACACCTTTCTAGCCAAACACAGCACAGGAAGCATACTTGGAAATTAGTGAAATCCAGAATGGATGAATAACTCTGTCCAAGTGACCATTATTAAACTGGCTTGTCTACAACACTTCATTACAATGCAATTTTACAAGTGCATTTATTGAATTGCTTTGCTTTCAAAAAATGGGAAGAGGGGTGATAGAAGAGGAACTAGTCTTGGGGCGCCTGGACACCTCCACTGTTTGTGATATAGAAGCTCCTTAGTATTATGTGGTGTGGGGTAGGTGTGTGACACCTTAAAGCTGGGAATGGTTTCTTTGGCTCACAGACTAAGAATTCTATCTGAAGCGGCTGTTGCCAATGCTTAGTGCACTTTTCTTTTTTGTAATCATGACGCCTGAGCAAAATAAACTTGAAAATCTCCCACTTTAATTAGTTTCCATTCTCATGGTTTACAATGATCTAGAAAGCCCTATTTTGTCAAGAAACCGCTTTCCTTCTATTTTTGCATTTCACCTTGAATTTGATATTTTGTCCTATCTGAATTAATGTTAATGAGCTCTGTGTTGCACTTCTTTACATGATAAATTTCTTTTCACAGATCATTCAACTTCAAGTGGTACATCATCATTTAAGCCCAGCCGATCACTGGTTTCTATTCCCACTGCCCATGTGATGCTGTCTAATGCCAGCTCTTCACTTTCCAAACACAGGGAAGCTTTCAAGTCTGATGGCTCAAAATGGAGTACAAGCTTTGTACGGTCAGGAGGAGGCAGAAATCAGGGAGCCCTGGACAATTCTCTTGACATGAAAGATGCAAGACCTGTAAGAAAATGGTCCTCCTTGTCTAAACTCAGCTCACCAAATAATTTCAGCCAAGATGGAAGTAGTCATTCAGTGGAGTACAGGGCTGGTACAGACAAAGCTGTCCCACCTCAGTTAAGGACAAACGGGCCAACTTGTTTGCATGACAGCATGGAGCTGTTAAAAATTGAGGACAAAGAAATGGGGAAAAAACGATCTTCTCTGCTGGACTGCAAATACAAATTTGAAACATGCAGCAAAGACGACTTTGTTTCAGACTCCCCAAGTAGGATTCATGCCTTAGACTCGACCTACAGTGCCTTACCTGAAAGCAAACCTACGGCAGGCGGCTGCGAAGCTTTCGGCCAGAGATACGCAACACTGGGACAGCAGGCTGTGAGCGGAGCTCCCATACAGCCGGCGGTGAGGACTCAGATGTGGCTCAAGGAGCAGCTACGGGCAAATCCCCTGGACTGCAGGCCTGCTGGGGAGCCCTATGGCATGGCTACATGGCACATGCAGCAGCTCGAGGATTTTAGAGTAGCAGGTGACCAGCCTGTGCAGGTAAGGATAAAGCTTGGTGTTTGCTGCCATCATGTGGCATCCTGTGTTATACCTGAGGAATAACAGGCATTTTTATAATGAGACAGGAAAGGGGACAGGTCCTCCTAACCAGGTGATGGTATTTTTAAACTTTGATTTGGGCTGTTGCAGCTTGTTTCTCAATATTAGCTGATTCTTAGATTTTCTTTTATTTCTGCTGTCTGTCTACAGTTTACTCTGATTCATTGTGCCTGGCCACATGAGACTAACATCTTCATGTGAAGCTGGGCACAGGAAGAGGTTCATCAAGTAGACTTTTTAGTAGTTTTAGAGTAACTGCATAGTGGGGGAAATGTAAAGGTATGTTGTTCAGAATGGCCTTACAAAGAGGCTGCATTTATGCACTCAGCAAAATTAGAATGACTTGTGTAGTGCAAGGGTGAATGAATATTCACCCTCCATATACCTGGCACTTAAAAATGGAATTCAGTTTGCTATTACTGCTTATTTTTTAACTAATAAAAAGCAACTAATAGTAGTCAACAAAACCGGTTTATTTAAATAATATCTTATTTAAATAAGATAGCAGATGTGGTTGATGCATCATACTTGAAATATTTTCATATTGAGACTATTTATCACATAGTTTCAAGAGATAGCTAACGCTTTCTAACATGGCAATTCACAGTCTGTTTCCAGCTCTTCCCCTAATGGGGAAGTACAGTTTATGAAGGAAGACAGTATTTAAAATCTACATGTTTACCTGTGTAGTAAGTTTGGCTTGACAAAAAAATCCCAGTTTACAATATATAAATTTCCCTGAAAGGCATTTTACAGTTAGACTAGGATATTATCTCAGCAGAGATAATCTAGCAGTATGTTCAGATTTCCTGTTTCTTCAGCCTAAAGTACATTAAGTGGTTTACAGAGAGTTGTGCTCAAGTTTTCTTGCTCCTTCTATTGTATATAGATAGAAAGAATGACAAATTTAGAGATTCTTAAAATCCAGTTTTTCTCTTAATGGTGGTCTGGTTTTGGTTTTTGGGGGTGTTTTTTTGTTGTGTTGGGTTTTTATGGGGTTGGTTTATGTTTTTTGTTTTTGTTTTTCAACCTGAGAAAGTTGAAGCTGATTAATATGGCCATACTAATAATTATCTCAGGGTTTTTCTAAACACTTGACATTGTTACAGGTAGGCACCCTTTACCTTTATTGCTGCAGAAACACTCATCTTTCTGTAACCATTTTGATGATTCTGATGTTGGTAAATTCCCCAGGTAGGGGGCAGAGGCTGATGGAGTCCTCCCAGAACTGAAGTGACAGAGACTGGCTCAGTGCTGAGGCTGGGTCCAGCTGGACTCCGGGCACTTGTCAGCTGCTGGTGGCATTGAGGAGCACACAAGGGGTTTGGGAAGCGACAGTGGGGTACCATGAGGGAGCTTGGTCTATCCATTCATTCAGGTCTTCCCAAACACCTGAGATGTGTAGCTGGCTGCAGCCACCAGAGGTGCTGTCTCTGAGATTTTTGATCAGATTACTGTGCCTGGTGGTTCTCGTCTTGGATTTAAATAAACAGAATGACAGAATATTAAGGGTTGGAAGGTACCTTAAAGATCATCTAGTCCCAACCCCCTCTGCCATGGGCAGGTACACCTCCCACTTGACCAGGTGCCTCAAAGCCTTATCCATCCTAGCCTTGGACACTGCCAGGGTTGGGGCATCCACAATTTCGCTGAGCAGCCTGTTTCTGTGACTTACTACCCTCGTAGAAAAGAATTTCTTCCTAATATTCAGTCTTAAATTTCACCTTTTTCAGTTTGTACACATTAGTCTGTATCCTGTCATTCCAGTTCCTATGAAGGAACTCCAGTAGGCCCCCTTCAGATACTGGAAGGGTGCTATGAGGTTTCCATGCAACCTTCTCTTCTCCAGGGTGAACAGTCCCACCTTCTCAGCCTGTTTTCATAGGGGAAGTGCTCCAGTCCTCTTACCAACTTTGTGGCCTCATTTGGACTTGCTCTAACAGTTCCACATTCTTCATGTTGGGGACACCAGAACTGTATGCAGTACTCTAGATGGGGTCTCACAGGAGTAGAGTGAGCTTTATTTACTTATTTACTTCATTTAGATATGTTTCTCTTCATCATCTTATATTTACCTTTACAACACTGTTTAGGATGGGTGTTTTAGAAATTTATTTTTTAGATCAAAACAATTCCCAGCTTTTGTCCTTCATGTCTCAGAAGTGCTTTCTCCCTCTGATCATGTTTTAGTAGAGTATGAAGGCAAAGTTAAATATTTGAAAAAGATTAAGCCCTGTATGTGTTATTACAGTTTTTTTAAAAACTTTCATCCATGCAGGCATTGCTACCGAGCTGTGTTTGGAGGACAGAGCCAGCAGGGGGAACACAAGCATTATTTATCTTTGGTTTCAAAAACAGTGCTGCACCTTTCTGGGTTTTTGAGATTTGATATTTTGCCTAAAACTGGCTTGCTTTTTGTTTGTTTGTTTGTTTTTGTTTCACCTGTAGTCTTTGCATCTCTGTGGAGGAAATTCCTGATGGCCTCAGCAAGCACTTCCATTGGCACAATCTGGAGTCCTATTGCTGGGCCTAGAAATGGATCAGTTTTATGTCCTCAAGTGAGATGTGGTTGTGGACTAGGACCCAGAGAAGGTTAAAGCATGTGCAAGAGCCTTTGACCTCTTAGAGGCATCCATTGCTATCCCCCCTTCCCTCTCTTTCTGACAGAGGTTACACCTGTAAGGAGGAAAGATACCAGAAGCAATGAAGAAACAAGAATGGTTCTTCCTGTTTTGACACCTGTTTTTTAAAGAAACCTGAGCATCATTCTGCTGTGGCCTTTTTTCAGAGATCACATGTGCCTGGGAACTGGTATTTTATTATTTCTGAGAAACCAAGAAAATTGCAATCCTAAGTGGAATATATATCTAAGAGATAGAGTAGGAGGCATAAGAAGAAGCTGATGATTATAAAAGGGGAAAGAGCCACATCTCTATATACTTTTTTTCTATTTTTCTTTTCCTTTTAGTGAGGATTACTTTTTCTTTTTTTGCTTTTAATATGTATGTATGGTAATGGAAATGTAGTGTTTTTCCTAGAACTGAAAAAAAATAGTTTATCATCATTATTTTTCTTTAAAACTACTATTGCTATGAACAGAGTATACACCAACTTTGCTTTCAGCTGTTAACCAGCTTTATGTATCTTTAAGATAGCTGCACTCTGTAGCCTCCCCTTCTACCAGGCTATTAGAAATAAAGTAAGAATAGACAGCAAAATTTTTTTAGTTGATTTTGAGGACTGATGGTTCAGGAACAGCTGTTGGACTTGATAATACAAACTACAAATAAGTTTTTATGTCCTCACAAATAGAGACAGTTGACCATAGAAAACTCTATAATTCAGAGTTAATTTTTGTAAAACCAGTCAAGCTTTCTATTTGTTTACTCTAAAGACTAATGGAAAGTATAATGTAACACCCTCAAAAGTTGTTCTGAGTTTAATTACTTTCGAACTTAAGACTCTGCTTCCTTAGTAGTCTGAAGTTGACTGAACTCAGTGGTTTTTCTTATACTTTGCTCCCCAAATTATAGCGCCTATCATGTAGCTTTTCCATTCCAATTGTAAACCATGGGTTGTAAAATAAAGTTCTTGTGCATTGTAAGGGAAGCACAGAGTGTTGAGTAGAAGACCTACAGCTACGTTCTGATTGTCCTTCAGGATGTGGTCAGGTTTGCAACTGCAAAAAATGTGCTGTGGAACAACAGAATGCCTCTTAGAGAAGGTGCATCTTTCAGCTGTGGGTGTGATGTTTTTGCATTTCAGAAATAAATCTCCAAGGAGAATCTGGTCTTTGGTTATTGTGTAGCATCATGGAATTGCTTCTGAAAATTAATTTCCTTAGCTGATGTACATTATTTAATGTATGCATTTTGAAAATAAACATTCTCCTACACATTTCCTAGGAACAGATTTTAACAGTTCTTCAGCTTATGGAGTTCAGTTTATGCACTGAAACGAAGAAATATTGCTTTAATGAAAACAGTTTCTGCGCAGAATTTGTATTTCACCATAGACTTAATTGTTTTCAATATACAGCTGATCTTTGAATAAGAAAATGTGTGGTAAGGACTGTATTAAGGAAAAAAACCTGCTTATAACACACAACAGCATTTCCCATTTACTGAACTTGGAGGCCATAGAATCTAAATTAAAAGGTTCTATGTTTTCAAGCAGTGTCATTTCTTAAAGTCTGATCCTATTATATATCTTATTATCTGAATGCATGTGTGCTGGTCCATCACATGCTGTGTGCTGGTCCAAAATTAGATTCAAAATGAAAAGCATGCCTTTAAAATTGTTGGAGATGATGTAATCACAAGGAAAGCTTCAGAAGACTGCATATCTACTTATTAACTTTGTACAGTGTTGTAAGTATCACAGTATGAATCTCTTTATTCCAGTGTACAGAGCATCTGTATGATTTCTTAATGGTGTGCTAAATTGTGTCAGAATATTGCAGAGATAATAGGAGGAAATTACTTAAGTGCATCTTTTCCCTTTAATGTACCAGGTTTAGTGTGTTTTTTTTAATGAGGAAAACACTGGATTGATCATACCATGTATATAAAAGTTGCTAGAAATTAAGTTTTAATGCAATGAAAAGTTTAGAGTTATTAGAACAATTTTTGTTGCAAAGCAGAAAAGGAAGAAAGTAAATTGCATGCATATCTAAACGTTGGTAAACAAAGCTGTAAAACTTCAATTGAAAGAAAAGTCATAACATTAGTCAGATAACATTGTTGCCACATAAAACTTTATTCTTAAATATCAACTCAAAGCTAGGGTTTTTTTACAATCCTGTCAGATCAGAAAATTAAAATTATTAATGTCAACATTTTTCCTAGATCTTGTTTTCATGAAACCATAGTTTTCTGGAATATATAAAACTTTTTGACATGACACTTTTAGCTAGCAGAGTGAGCTCCTTTACTGTGAGCTGTAACTAAGCTTTTATGGTCTGTTCTTTTTGCTGTGAAGTAGGTAGCCCAGCAAATGGGATTCCATTCTTTACAAGGTGCTTGTAGGTTCAGTCTGGTGTAAGTTCTAGCAGATGATCAGAAACCAAACTTGGACTGTGCTTGATTGCAAAAAGAACCTTGGCATTGGTTAGCTGATAACTTTGCCAGCTTTATATGTCATCTCAGGAAAATACATGTTTCAGTTTCTGCAGCATATTTCTGCATTTGTTGAGGATTCTGTCATGTTCATTGCTGGCTGAGAAGAGGTTTCTGGGATTGTATATGGGGATTGTTTCTCCATGCTCTAACGGCAAAGTTTCTCACAGTCTTCCTTGGTATGTAATTTTTGATCTGAAAATACATGCTTGTTGGTGGCAGTAGGCTCATCTTCCTCAATTTATTAAAAAGGAATGTGTGATTTTATTGTTTGTCAGAGCCAACTGGTATCACAGTAGTTTCCCTAAGATAGGGAAACTTCTGAGTATACATATAGACAATAATCTTTGGGTAGTCCCAAGCAGTATGTCAGTGAATAGCCATTTTGTTGGGAAAACTGTTCTTATTCTGCTTTGGGCTAGAGTGCATTTCCTGTTTGTTTCTGTGGTTTTGGTGTGCTTTCAGCCATCTATGTCAAGCATCAGCAGGAATTCTTCTAAGCAATACACAACTATGTAGCCATTACCACATATATCTCTGGTATATAAATTTACAGGGTTTTTTTTTTTTAAAGCAGAATATTTTGAGATTCTCACAATAAATTATGAAGTGCTTATGGTGATGTAGCTATGCAAAGTTTTCTGCTTTAAATGCAAACAAATTGGAATTCATACTACTGTAGCAATCAACATTAAAAACTATGGGTATGTAGTCTGCAGAAGCTATTTTTAATGTTTATTGTGTGTATTTCAGAGCAGGTGATAAAAGCACTTTCATTTTAACTATCTGTGCTACTCTAGGCCATTGTGCTGGTTTGGCTGGGGCAGAGGCATTTTCCTTCATAGCAGTTGGTAGGGAACTACACTGGACTTGTACCAAACTGTAGTCCTTTGCTAACTACTATACCATGAAGAAAATTAATTTATTCCAGACAAAACCAGCACACTAATGCTCTGTAAACTTTGGAGCAGGTAGCATGGAGTGGAATGTGGATACCTATTTAATGGTAGGACTTCCTTAAGCTTTCATGTTTGCTGGGCATACTGCCTTTTCCTGTGAAAAGTCTATTCATAGATCCAGTTTAAATGAGTCTCCTGCAGATAACTGAATAACAGTTGTGATCGTATGGAAGTTCTGGGTGTGAACATGAATAGATCAGCTCTATAATATACTCAGCAGTATATGTGCTGAATTGGGGATGTGCTGTATGCAACAGGAAGCTGGATCTGGAGCTTCCCTCACCCATGAAATAACAAATGCCTCTTTTGTACGTGTGTTAATATGCGTGTCTGAATTCACTGTACAATATATATTTGTCGGTGCATGGTGTTCCCGTGTTTCACTTGGGAAAGTGAGATACTAAGAGGAAGTTGTTTGGCTCCAGTGTGATGTATGAAAATCTGCTCCTGGTCCCCTCCCTTCCCAGCATGTCTCATGTTTTTAGCGCTGACTTCTGGAAAATCATTCCAACAGAATTGTGCTCTTGTTGCTCACTCTCCTTCCCAGGACTCTGTGGGAAAAGTACAGCATCCTGTAAAGAGCCACAAAAGAAGGTCCTGTAGGAAGTTTTTGCTGTATGCCTGGAGGTGAGGACAGGCTATGGACTGACAATTGCACTGGCAAGTTGGACAAGTGGTCTTGCAAATACGGCTGGAGGGTTCCCACACTGCTCACTTATCCTGTGCATAAGTGGTAAATCCTCTTACTGAGGCTGTAATGCATCTTGGGTTTGTGCAGCTGCGCCTACTGCTGGTGTATGTGCTGGTGCTAAGGGTTTTCTGGACAGAGTTATTGTAACCCTGGGTAAAGGCCCTTTGTTTTTCAGTTGTTTTGACAGGTGCTGCTTTTGACATGCTGGATAGCAGAAGGCTTCTGGCTTTTAAGGTGTTGCAGTGAGCCACAGGTGGTCTAAAAAGGTCTAAATAATAATTATGTTTTTATATTCGACCTTCACTTATCCCCATCTCTGCTACTGCAAGCTGCTTTTCAGGGATCTCTTTGTTTCCATTTACAGCATCTGTGCTTTTCTCTCCACAGGTAATTTGTTGTGTGCTGTCAACTCAAAACTGGCATTTTGGTTTGCCTTCCTGCTGTCATTTCCCATGAAGCATATGTTATACAGAAATCCCATTTAAAAAATGGGATTTCTGCTGTCCCCTTTTTGCAGAAATTATGTTCCTTGAATGCTGCAAATAATTTGTAGATCTTTGAATAACAATCAGCTGTAGCAGTGAGAACTACAGTTGCTGTTGATGCATTCTTGGGTTTCTTCAGGTACTCAGCGAGGCTGAAGGTGCTTTCTTCACTCAGTGGCAGGTAGATACTTGTGCACAGCTCTTAGGATTGCTTACTGATACATTTGGGTGTGAACACATTCTCTAACTGTCAGATATTTTAGCCTCTGCAGTCTTTGCATACTTATATTCAAGTAGCCTGCAGTGTCTACATTATCATTGCAAAATCCACAGGGTGAAATCTGAGAAGGAAGCAGAGCCTCGTAGAGGTTCACATCAGTTTGACAAGGATAAATGCAAGCACTAGAACCAAGACAATGAGCAGAAAGTTGAGTAGCAGGTTGAGACCTCTGTTGTTGGCAAGATCCATAATGTGCATCAGTCTGCCCTCTTGTGCCTGCAGCAGACTCTTAATTGTAGCTTAGGGGGTTGCTCCTTCAGTACTAAGCCATGTAGTTTCACATGAACTTCGTTGTGTCCACAGCTCTTTCCCTGGTTTTTAGTTTCTGCCACTTAAGTAAGAAAAAAAAATGTATGTTTACAATAGCTAGTTGTTTGGGGTTTTTTTTCCTGGAAAAATATTCTGGATGCTCCTACAAGCCTTCTTTCTCAAATACCTTTAAAATAAAATGGAATAAAATTAAGGTTAGTGATAATTTTCACTCCAGTACTGAAGAATTTCTGAAGAACTAATAATTGGAGGAAGGACTTGAATTTTCTCATACAGTTCGGCACTTCATTGATGTTTTTAATGTGTATGGTAATTTCCAGGCCCCCACTGAATTTTGAAAAGAATGAATGTTTTCAAGACTTGGTCTCTTTCAGCAACAGACTCTTGAAAATTTACTTCTAAAATACCTCTATAGGTGAAACACCCCTCCGCCCTCTGCTTATTTATCTGGGCAAAATATCTGTCTGTTAGTAAAAGTATTTCCTACTCTTCTAGGGCTTGGCATCATGCAGTGCAGTCATATTTAGCTGGCAGTGTGCTGTGTAAGGTCCATTGCAGCCTTGCAAGTGCTTTAGAAAGAATCTAGGTTGAGCTGGCAGAGGATGTGTTCTTTGTGCTTTTAACAGCAAATATGCAATTAGTTATTTTAAGATAGCATTAATAACTTAACAATCGGGTTTTATTTATAGAAATATATGTATGTATATAAATGAAAGGAACATATAAACCCACTCAGCCCTTACTCTGCTAACAGTTGCCAAAACTTCCTTTTAATAATCAGTCACATTTTTAGCTTTAGGGAAGATCACAAGAGGGCAGTGTTTTATAGCTTTAAATTTTATACAAAGGTGTAACTTCTGGCATTATTTTACCTTAAAAAATACAAAGCTTATAAAACAATCAATAAGATATTACTACAGTAAATATAGGACCTTTGGTAATTAATTGAAATTACCAGGGTTCTTATTGAGGTGAGCATCAGTTTTTAAAGGAATCCTTTACATAAGTAAGTTCAGGATTTTTGTTTCTTTGTTTCTGTTTTTTCCCCCACTTTTTATCATGGAGGTCGAACCTAAAAGGATTACATTTGTTGTTAAATAAGACATCTCTGGATCTTGCAGCATTTCACAAGAAGATTTCCAAATGTATTCTGCTAGGCACTATTCATTAATAGCCAGACGAATACAGGTATCTGATCTGTAATCTATAGTGTATTAATATAATTCCAAATATAAATGGGAACACTCTCTAAATGAAGGTCTTCAATTACTCTGCTCTAATTTTAGCAGGCAGAATATAGATCAAGCAATACATTTCAGCATACATTAAAATAATTTTTTATGATTATTGTTCTGTGTGTATCCCAGAATGGATAAGGTTGTAGGGGACTGCCATCTTCCTGCTCAAGCAGGGTCATCCTGGAGCACACAGCACAGGATTGCATCCAGGTGTGGTGTCTGAACATCTCCCATGCAGGAGACTCCATGGCCTCTCTGGACAACCTGTTCCAGTGCACAGTCACCTGCAGAGTAAAGAAGTTCTTCCTCATATTCAGGTGGAACTTCCTGTGCATCAGTTTCTGCCCATTGCCTCTTGTCATGTTGCTTGGCACCACCCAGCAGAACCTGGCTCCATCTTCTTTGACATCCCCTTCAGACACTGACAGACATTGATAAGGTCTCCTCTCTCAGTCACTTCTTCTTGAGTCCCCTTGGACTTTCCTCTTAGCAGAAATACTCCAGTGCCTTAATGATTTTTGTCATTCTCTGCTGGACCAGCCCAGGAGCTCCATGTCTCTCTTGTGCTGAAGAGTCCAGAACTGGACACAGCATCACAGCCTCTCTAACATGGAGTAGAGGGGCATGATCATCTCCCTTGACCTGCTTGAATCCTAATGCATGCCAGGATACCACTGACTTAACTGTACCATTGGCCACTGGCGTAGTTGAAGCAAAACTTACATAAAAATTCTTTCTGCGTGGAGGTGACAAACATTTTGTGCATGTTGTGTGAATAATTTTGTTTAAGGCTGTTTTGTTCTTGTCTGCCCACTGAGCGGTTCAGCTCTTCCAGGAAGGGAAGTTGTTGCTAAATTGATATAGAACAGTTATTCAAGAAGTGCAAGTATATGCTGCCTTATAAAACACCTTACTGACTAGTCCTAATCAGAGCAAAATTTCAATTTTTAGATGGGTCATGTTTTCACATAGAGAATAATATAAATTTTTCAATTATTTAATCAATTATTATATTGTTTTTGCTGAGGAGCTGGCTGAGGAAACACATATTTAAAACCAACATATTTTGGTTCCTGATTCAGCTCCTTCCCAGTACAAAATTGTTACGGAAGTTGGTAATTGTTTTTTGTTTTTTTTTTTGAGAAAGTTAATACCAGATTGTTTCCTGTTTAGCTCTCTTTGTTCACTATTAGCGTGTAATGTGACCTTATGAAAAAGATTTAGGCTTGGGTGGAGTGGAGCAGAGAAATGAAAACTTAATCCAAGCTACATGCTGTACATGTTTGCAGTTTTTATTATGGCTCATAAAAGCGATGAACTTTTTGCTTATACTTGCAGAAAATTCATTAGGAATAGTTACAAGCACTAGCTACTGAGTGGGTGTCAGGTACATATAGTGATGTGGACATCACACCATACTCAAGATTATTCTTGAAAACTATAACAGAATAAAGAGAGATTTAGAGAATTAGAAACCTGTGTGATGACTAGCTTCTTTTCACATAACTTTAATAAGTAAGTAATTGATGCTTCTTTCTAAACAGAATTGGATGTATTTTATCCATTAATATTTTTCAAACAGTCCTTTTATTAAATAAAAATACTGTATATATTCTTTTTTAAGCTTATGTAAGTCTAAAAATAAGACTGTATTGTGTGCAGAAGAGGTTTTTAAAAATGTTTGTGTTTAATTGACAAATTGGTGATATAGAGGATAGTAACAGATTTTCTGATCAACAGAAGCCTGAGGCACAAATAAACCATATAGCATATGCAATATATCTGCATTACTGTAAGATAGCAGTAGGGCTTCCAGTTTATTGATAACTTGGTTTTGTTCTTGGTTGGTTATTGTTTTAAAATAAGTTACAGGTTTTCAGGTACATAAGAGGAAGTTGGAGGATTTGTTTTTATTGGGCTACATTTTTTAGCAATGCTTTATTCTGACTTCTTTATATTATTGGCTTATGAAACCTATAACCCAAACATGTCCTCAGTATGTAGTGCTGATGCTTTACTCCTAACACTTTTTTCTTAAGCAAGTGTTCAGTACTATAAAACTGTTGTCTGTTTCCAGTTGAAGTCTCTTGAAGCACATCCAAAGCAAACTAAAGCTAGAAAATCTATCCATCACAAAAATAAAGATTTGAAAAAAGAAGTAAGAAGGTTTAAAAGGGGGGAATATGACTGCTAAAGTCTCACGCGTTTGTGAGAGTGGTCAGAATGAAATGGAAGTTGAGATTTACACTGACAGGTCAAATCAGTAATGCTCATATACTAACTTCAAGTGTGGGGGTGTGTTGCCAGTCTCACCAGTGCTTGCCCTTGCTCATACAAGTAGCTATCTTAAGGTTACCCACTAGAGGAAATTATTTCAGAGTCTGGTCTCAGCATACCTACTCACCAGACAGGAAATTCACTGCTGGATTTTCTTGCATTCCATTGAATACAGAGCTTTTTTCAAAGATTTCTTCCCTTCCCACTCAGCTGTTCATTGTCAACTTCTACTCATGAAATATTAAGTCTTAAAGGCAGAATACAAAATGAACTTGTTTTGATTTTCTGTATTAATCAGTAAGAATGTTTACATAGAATGCAATAGAAGAATATCTCTTTAAAAAATGGGTATCTGTCTGACCTCTGTCTGTTGATTCTTGTGCTTTCTCTAAATTTGAAAAGTGTATCAAATTTCTAGGAATTCTGCTTAATACCAGCAATATGTAATAGTGTTAGTAGGGTTGGAAGTCTTCTACTCAGTCTTGTTTCTCACAATTTCTGGAGTAGAAGTATAATCTTTTATGTGTATAGCCTATGGTTTACATGTTGAAAAGATATTTCTGCAGTGTTTTCCCCTCCTGTGCATAATTGTTTACAATGCACTTTTTAATCTGTCATTTATTTTAGGAAAGTACTTGCATGTTCTCTAGCAGCAATTTGCAGCTGAAGATGGGGATGTTACATATATTTGTATGGATGTACTTTAGTCACAACAGTAATGGTGACCTAGACTTTTCTCTTTGCCACATCAGGTATAAGCCACCTCATGTGACATTGTCAAGTTCCTAGTTTTTTGTACTTTTAAACTAAGGAAATTATTGCATAAACTAGAACAGGCCTTAATTAAGTTGCCTAAAAGCAAATCAGAGAATCCAGGTTGTGCCAGTTGTCATGTCAGTCAAATGGCTATGGAAAACAAAATTTTTTATATCAGTTATGGTAATGTCAATATTTTTTTCTGTAATACATAATGAAAAATCTTTCCAGATGTCACATATATAAGATTCCTTCAAAAGGGAGAAAATATATTAAATAGTTTTTCCGTTCTGAGTTAGAAGAGATTTTTGGTTCATTCTCATATTTCTTTGAAAAACACTAAAGCAATTTGAATGCCTTCATTTGATAATGAAGAGATGCTGCACCCTGAACTAAGCAGAAAATAAAACTTCCCAGGATGTCTTGAAGGCTGTGTACCTGTAAGCTCTTCTTTGGGCAGGTGTGGTCCAAATTTGGAACCCTTCCAAGGTCTTAAAGATTTTCAGAGAAACCTAAAAACACTTAGGCCCCCAAAAAGTGATGGTGGTGGTGTTTATCTGACTAAAACACTGAATTTACCAGCTGCTGGCTGTTACTGATTGGAGCAGATAATCTGATTTACTGATACTTTACCCCATGTAGTAAAGACATCTCTTTATTGAGACTGACAAATCAAGTCATGCACAACTTCATAACTATAGGCTCTAAACACTGTTCTGCACAGAAAAGGTGTTTTTAATACATGTAGTGGGCAGTAAGATAACAGAGCACTGGTTGGCACACTCTAGTCCAAGTGCTAGCCCCTGTCACACGAGGATCCTTGCACTGGGAGTTGCATGCGTAGGTCTCTCTTCCCCCTGGGGTGACTTTCCTGGAGGACAGGACAGAGAAGTGCTGGAACTTCAGAGAAGCATCACAATGATACAGATCAGCAAGAGGCAAATTAAAATCAGGCAGAAATTCACAAAGAGCTCTTGGAGCCTTTGGCGAGCTTGTGGGTTGACCTCAATAGTTGAGGCTCTCCTCAGAGCAGAGCGGGTCATGTGTTGGACCTTCTCCATGGCAACAGGAAAGTGGAGGGCACAAATCAGAGGTTTTAGGAGTGCAGGAGAGAGGAGCAGGAGCAATGCAAAGTGCCTAGTGTCTTCTCTTTGGTTTAGACAGCCTTTGCAGAGCTGGAGAGCAGGAAAGCAGAGAATTAGAAGTGCAGAAGTGTTTTTATGAGTGCAAATGTAGATTGTTTTCAAGTTCTAAAAAGAAAAGAAATAGATAAAATAGCAGATTGCTCTTACAGTGTTTTTAGGTTACAACAGGATTTTAAAATTTTGGGGTTTTAAGTGTAGATTTGTGCTGCATTATGCTTCTCCTCCTGAAGGCTACTGAGCACCTGCTTCTTAGCAGGAACTGTACTATGGAAATTGTGGATATATGGGTTTTGCCCAGATTATTGCTTTAGACTCTAAGCTCTCTGTGTCAGAGTCTCTGAAAAGGCTGTAGCTGATTGCCTTTCCACACACACCCTTCTGCTTTATTTGTTCAAGCACATGTGAAGGCTTGATGATAAGAGTAGGGTCACAGACCTTTCAGCCAGGAGATCTGGATAGTCCTGCTGGTTGGTACTGACAGGGCAGATAATCTGATTTACCAGTACCTTTTTCTGGAAAGGAGGAAAAGAAACGTTGTTGAAATATTTCCATTCCAAGAAAAAGTTCTTTATGGTGGACAATCAAAATGTAATGCATCGCTGCTGTAGGGAATTTTTGTAGCATAGTTCTCAACAGACAAGCAGAGTAAGGACTAAATCTTTTTTTATGCATGTAGGACAATGTGTTACAAACGTGGATGCAAAGGCAGAGGACTGCTGTGAGGAACAAAACAGCATTTACACAACTTTGTCTTTTAAGTGAGTGTTACATTTAAAGTGCATTTTCCTCCTTTTCAGTGGCAGATGGAAGGACAGGGAATCACCTCCAATTAAGTAGATGCAAAAAAACTACTAAAAAGGTAAATCCTCCTGTACAAACCTTCCATGGCAAGCAGCTGGCTTTGATATAAACTTGTTTAGCTTGTGGTGAGTTGGATTCCAAATGTAGGTGCTGTCACAATGTGAAAACTTGGTTTTTAAAATGGCGATGATGTATGCATCTGTAGGACTTTGTTCCTAAAGCTGCAATTACCCCTAAGCATTTTATGAATTTATATTGTGTTCATATATTTCACAGAAGATCTCTCTTTGTCACCACTTCATTTTTTTCTTTTTTTTTTGGAAATAAGTGCCATTATATATGCCTCATAAAGGAAAACAATTACTTAGATGTCTGTTGCCCAAATTACATGATGATCCTGACTGAATCAGAGATATTTTGTTGCCTGTGAATTTGTCTTTATATGTAGCTGAAATGGAAAAACCTTAAAAGGAAATGGAAGTGTCTTTCAGGCTCCTCTTTTTTTAATCCCTCCATGTTGGGCTGGAGAGTAAAATGGTACTGTATGAACAGAATGTACATATTCAGTGGCAGTGTTGGTATTTGAGAGACTTTCATAAGCAATCAGATTGCACATGGTTATTTTAATACCTTTAGAGGATTCCATGTGATGACATGTCTTCCTCAAACTGAACTTCAGATTTTGTTATGATTTTTTGAGCTATAGTTGATCTTTATTGTGAAAAAAAATACACCAGAACATACTCTTGTAGTGACTACAATTTTTCATCTTTGTTTGACTTTTTGCTGTACCTGTTTTCATCTATTTAAGCAGTTCAAATGCTTGCCAAGTATATTCTGCTTAGCTCTTTGCTAGTCACAGTCTGTCCCAAGTGCAGGAAAAGCAAGACATACACAGGAATTCTAAAGTCTCTTGGCTGAATGCACATTCATTCTCCCAGACCAGTACAGGCTGGAGTGCATTAGACTGTTTATCTTCTTACAGACAAGTCCCAGTAGATGAACCACAAATGGATTTATATGGACAGAGAAAAGTTTGTATAACCAGCTTCTGCGACAGACACTGCCCAGAGAACAGCATTTCCTGCAGGTGACTTCATCATAGCACTTGCACTTTGTCATTTTTTCAGCGTCAGGTGTGTGCAACTCTTGGTCTTTGGGCTGTGTGTGACCTGCTGCAGCAACATTTATCTCTCCTGATTGTTTTTTGTTTTTGTTTTTTTTCCTTGGGGCCCACTGTTCTTTGGTTTTGGTTTTTTTTCTTGGGGGCCACAGAAGGATTGGAACAGCATCAATGTATACCTGTGTACCTGCAGAATAAATGTACATTCCATTTCATGTGCACTGCATTAGGTGTAACTGCACTTGTGCTGGCACCTGCACTGCTGTGTTGCTTCATCTATTTCACTTGCATGACTCAAGGGCCAAGGCCTCAGGGCTCTGAAGTTCATCCATAAAAAGCAATATTATCTGGTTGGGCATCACAGATGCATGGCCAAAATAGATATTCGGACATATGTGACCGGAAGAGCATACAAAAGGATCTTAAAAAATGGAAGGCAGCGTAAGTGAAAATCTCTATACCTCATACAGCTAGAAAACATTGCAGAGAAGGGATGAGAGGACAAAATTGATTGATTTTTCTTGATTTAATAGTTTATGTGGTTTTGGAAGTTTTTTGAAACATCTGTGTGTTGTTTAACCTCCCATGTCTATCTGTGGGATAAGTTTTCGTGTGAGCAAAGGAAGCCAATTCTGTGTCTGTATTTCAACATGTTTGTCTTTACAAGTGCTCAAGTTCAACTAATAAACACATACCTTGCTTGTTAATCCTCCATGGTGCTGTCACCCACCTGAAGTGTGCAGAAGGAGAAACAGATTCAGTAACACAGCTGCATATGGGTGGCTATCAAGGTCAAAATGGACAGCTTGGAAAATAATTACACAGAAACAAAGACTGATCATTGTCACAAATAGTAGCTGCTCTGCTGTTCAGTCCCCGGTGTTTTAGGCCAATATAAAGAAGAATTGTGCATGCACGCACTACATCTTGAAACAAAAGTGCAGCAAAAGGGCAAATTATATTTGATATTTTTAGAAGTCATGAAGTATGACTCCTGTGACAATATTGAGCATCACAAAAGAAGAACAGTTGGCTGCATTGCTGTGCAGTTTTGGTTTATCAGTCCTGTTAATGGATGTGCAAGGCTTGTCTTAGGCACAGAATGAATCTGCAGGAAGAGCAGTTGACTGATCCTGCACCTTACTATGTAGGGAATCCCCTGTACCCCATGCTTTAGAATGAGTCACTGATCACAATTATTGCTTCCCACTTCACTGGCATGTGACTGTTTCCCTGATTTGTATTAGGTTATTTTTATCTTTGTTCCTGGGTGCCCTTCACAATGAGAGGGAGTATGTGACCGCAGTGAAAACTGTGGGCCATGCTCATTCCTGGTGCAACTGCATTGACTCCTTTGAAGTCACGCAGGATAAATTTGGCTCCCTTGGAAATGCCACAGCCTGTTTCCTGTCATATGTTCACTAAATGCAGCAGTGATATCAGTGGAATAGAAGAGGTTTGACTTACTTGAATTCTTGCACTTCCACATGACCAAGTGGAGCCCTGAGGGGCTGCATAAGTCTATTGCACAGATTTTTACATTGAGATGTCCCAAAACCCCAGTAATTCACTTCTATCCATTGAAGATTAAAAGTCTTACTAACCACAAACATAGTGATGGAAAAGGTACTATAAAGTTATGTGTTTGAAGATTTAGGTACTGACTTGTGGCGTACAATGTCAGTTTTCAATCATATGGAGGAAACATTTCCTTGGGATGGGGAAAGAAGCAACAATTCAGCTCATAGTTTGAGAAGTGTTGGCAACAGGAAAAACAACTCATTTTATCTTTCTCTTTACTTTTTGTCTGTTTTGTACTGAAGTGTCATGGGTGTTTTAGACAGCATAGGGGAAGACTCACACTTCAGATTCTTCTTTTCCCCCCCCTTACAAATTTGTTGTTTCTACAATCTTCCTTCTGAGTAGCTTTGATGTTCTTAGTGTTCTAAGACACAAGATCAACACTAAGAGCCTCTACTTGCATTTCAAGTCCATGAGAATGCAAATGGTGTTCGTGACAAGAAATTGCACTGATGAATAATTGAACACACTAGTCATTTTGGCTTTTGAAATTCATCCACGTATGTTGTGGATAACTGGGACTTACGTGTGTGCTGGTCCATTAGAGTAGCCTGGGAGGCAATGCTTTGGGCTAATTTTTAAGTTGGTTAAATTCCCTGTAGCTGCTGCAGGATCATGCAGTGGGACCTTCTGCAGGTTCTTTAGTCTCCCTTCTCATGAAAAGCAATCTCCAGTTCTAAAGTGTCTTGTTTTAGGGAACAGAACTTTACTTCCCAATAGGATTTTTTTATTTTGCCAGGTGGGGCACTTTTCTAAGTCAAATTATTCTTGAAGCAAGCAAAAAGTTGCTGTTGTAGTTCTGTACATGTATCCATACATTTTTATTTACTGAGGGTCTGAATAAGCAGTGAAAATCACCTTCACGCTACCAGTTACAAACTGATTTGAGTTGAGTTTCCTGTTGTACAATGGAGGCGCTATATTCTTAGCTTCCTCAGAGGATGACAAATAAATGCAGCTTTTAAAAATAAAGATGTGGTAATACATCAGTGTGAATCTCTCTTAAATAACAATCACATCATCATCTTGACAAATGAGTAGCAAAAAAAAAAAAAGACAGAAGATTGCATTCTGTAAATGAAATACCTAATTTCACATTGATTTGTAACACTTATCACCTGCCCTTTAGCACATGCTTCTGTCATGACTGTAGGTTGTTTCTCGGGGTTTGGATGTCTGTGATATGGGATGTTATAAGTGTGAAATTTTTAAAATTTAATTTAACAGCTGAACTACTGTCTCATCTACATTAAATGACTCAACTCTAACAGGATAAAATTGAGATAATGGGTCAGCTAACCTGCTGTAGCTACAGAATGCATTCCAGCTTCCAGGGAAGAGCTGACTACAGCAGTGTCTGTGTGTATGTTCAATCTATGTGTGTATGAATAAAGTCTGTATTTTTAAAGGTCTGCATATGCAATATTTGTGGTAGAAGATAAAGATTCTCTGAGTGGTAGAATAAACCTTAACTCCTCTCTTCATTTGAAAAAACATCCTATGTATAACTTCAGCCTTGAAAACAAAAATCTGTCTTGGAATTTTCTTGCTCTTGGTAGTCACTGGGAGGTCTGAAGTGCTGCTTCTGCCTACTGAAAACAGCTGCTAGAGAACTCTCTAACAGATTGTTTGCCTTAGGAGTAACAGCATGTCCAGACATTTCTCTCACTTGAATATTCAAAACCGATGCAAGGCTGCTGAGCACAAAACCAAGCACATGAATTTGTCTTTGCCTATCAGTCACTAATAGCAAAAGGATTTAGGTGTATCTGTTCACTCACAGGGAAAACACACCTCTCAGAATTAAAAGTCTATATTAGGTTTGTCTCTTCCATAACCTGGTCCATATGTAGACATAAGTAGTAAGGTGTGAATTGATGAAGGGGGAGAACATGATTGTGAGGAGCATAGGTACCCTAGAGACATACATATTCATGAATCACATTTCTTCTTAAAATATTTGTATATGTAAATATTGAATGTTCTCTATGGTGACATGTTTCTCTGAGATGCACCTTTTTTCGGTGATTTTAAAGCTGGGATTG
The DNA here is from genome assembly GCF_963662255.1 of Cinclus cinclus. Taxonomy (NCBI): domain Eukaryota; kingdom Metazoa; phylum Chordata; class Aves; order Passeriformes; family Cinclidae; genus Cinclus; species Cinclus cinclus. The sequence continues at coordinate 48,697,541 of NC_085048.1, read as the reverse complement.
TATTTCATTGTGCAACATGTCTGTGCTTTCCTTAGAAACAAATGGATTATTTTCTGCATTTGAAATTCAGTTCATGATGTTATAAAACCTTGCTGAATTATTTCTCTGTTATTAGAAGCAATCTAGGACAAGTGTGTTAGTTACATTGAACAACAGGAGAAAATAAACTTTTAATGGATGTCACAGTGAAAACACTACATGGATTCTGTAGTTTGAACTGCACTCAGAGTAACATGGTATAATTTCAGTTCTAGTACTGCTATAAATCACTTAAACTTTTAAATTAAGGGTAACTTTTCATCATACAGCCAACAAAATGATTTGCTCTCTCAATGTGTTAGATCAGAAAAATGTTGTAGAGTTAATGGTGAAAGAGCTTCTTTACCCTTGCTGGTCTGTGAATAGGCAGCTTTGGGAAAAAGAATGCCTCTACAAAACTTCAAGAGAATTATTCTCTTTTTAGATTTTGGATTAAAAACCAAAACTAAACAGACAAAAGAAAAAAAACAAGCAAAAGGTATTAAATTTAAAAGGAAAGACAAAGGTGTGAGAAACGTGAAACTTCCTCACCTTCCTGTGCAATACCACCTGTATAAATCGTCTACCCAAGGACAGCCAGTGTTCCATGAATATATAGGAAATTATGTTGCCTTTGCTGTTGCTGATAGACTCCCCACACAGCAGTCTACCTTTGATTCAGAGCTATAATGCCTATATTTCCATATTTTTGATAAACAGTTAAAACCAGCTGTTAATTTGAGCAGTGGAGTTCTTTGTAAAAAAAGTGCAGCTACAGCATGCCTTCCTGCAAGAATTAAATTATTACACAGAAGAGAGGTTCCTTACCCTTGGTGTGACTTAGTGAAGCACAGTGGAGCTTGCCCGGGGCTGTGGGATGTCCCTGTAGATCTCTGGCAACTTGTCCGAGTCTGTGACCAAGTTGTGGAAACAATTGAAGTAGGCTGAGGGGAAAAAATAACAAAAGTTTCAGAGGCAGGACTCACAGTGTCACTCAGCAGCTCACAAGTTGATTGGTCCCATTTGCCTTCTGACACAGGCAGTGACTCCTCCAAACTTTTTCCCAGCAGTAATGCATCAAACTTGGGCAGTGCCTTTCCTTTTGTGAAAGGAATTGTGTGGCAGGGAGACCACCTGCTCAATCACAGGATGAAGGAATCTGGGAAGCTGCATGCTTCAGTGGGGTAGCAAAGGGAGCTGCTCCCTGACAGCCTGCCTTTTTTTAAACAGGAGCTTACTCAGGGAGCTGCTTTGGATGTGTTACTTTTGCTACAGCAATGTTTCTTCTTCAGAAAAAACACCTAAATAGGGAGGGCTGACGCATTTCTTGTGGGTGTTTGACTTGGAATGATTTTCTTTTGTCCAAGGTGTATTTTTTAAACTACACTTTCAATATATATAGTTTTGATTATTCTGTTACATTGCTGGTATTCTGTTTGTATTGTATGATGAATGCTTTCCAATATCATCTTTCTTCTCATGGTGCTTAAACTGAAATAACTTTTCTGTATTTCAAGTCTCTGACAACCTTTAGTGGGTGAGTTAGAGGATTTTTTTCCCCATGTCTGGCATATGTAAGTTCATCTTTGAAATTTATCATTACGATGTATTTTAAAGTATTTATCTTCCTTTTAAAACACACTTCCACATTTTTTCTTCCCCTCCCACTTTCTGTGGCTGGAAACTATTTAAGTGAATTTTTGAGAATCCTTTCTCTTTGTTTGGATAGGAGTAACAGCTTAATGCTACTTTACAGGTTATCTTATGTATACTTTCCTGTGTTGAGAAGTAACAACCTAGTGCATATACAGAGTAGGCGTTATGCATTGGGGAAGTGAAGGATTTACTGGATGCAAAAGGATTAAGCTGTCAAATGAGAGCATCCAGTATCAGGCTTTCTGTGTGGATGCAACTGACAGAATGTGCATTTTCCTGATTCTGGAATGCATGCAAAAATGCAGAAGCTTAGCCTAACTCTGAACACTTACAGATTCAATTTTGACAGTAATTGTTTAGCATAGATGAATGCTTGGCTTTAAGCAGAAACCCATACAGGGTGGGGTTTTTTTGGTTTAGTTTGGGTTTTCTGTTCCTTGGAAGCCCTGCTGTGGTATATCATTCAAACCAGAGACAGAATGACTTTGGGGGCGATGTATAATCCTGTTGTAAATTGAGCTCTGTTTTTATATTTGTAAACATGGTTTAGCTCTTCTGCAAATTGGTTATATCACAGTTGAAGTAAGCAACTTGGTTTTAGTATAATAAATCTTCCTGTTTTCAGTTGTCCTTTAGTATCAAACCCAGGAAGTCTGGGGTCTCATATTTCAGTTGAAAGTTAATTTAATATCTTCACAGTGAGACGTGATGGTTTTTTACTGGTGCAGAATGTTTCATAATTTACTTATAATGGCATTATTAACATTATAAATCTCTTACAGTCAAGCAAACTGTATTTGGCTTTTTTATGAGGGAAGTTTCATGTTTTTATTGTATGCTGTTATCCAAGAAAAGTGCTCGCTTTGGACTGTTTGGCTTTTTATGAAACTTGTACTTTTGAAATTCACTCTCCATATTTTGTTATGAACTCCAACACCCAGCACTGCAACAGCTACAGTGCCATTCCTCTCTTTTACCAAACCAATGTAAAATTGTCATTATTTAGTTACACTACCCCAAACTCTTGGCTCTTTTTGTTAATGAATTGGAGCTTTTTAGAAATGAGATACCTTAAGAGAATTTGGTTTTGTTTGTGAGCTGCCAGTACAGTCATAGCCTGATCTCCATTCTAAAGAGTGATACTTAAATGTACAAATTAAGGCACTGAAAAAATACTAGGATTTCATCAGAAACATAATACATTCTCTAAATGTCAATTCTGATAAGAATTTTAAGATGGAAAATGTACTTTCCAATAACATGTACAAGTTCAGACCCCATGTGTGTTGTGGATATTGTATTGATGTTGTTTCACTAAAAACAAGCTTGTTTAGGAACACTCTCTGGTGAACATTTTTCTACTTCAGGTTAGCTATCATTCGCTTGTGTAACTCGTGGAGGTTTTTTTGGGGTTCTGAGGCAGATGCCAAAGTGCTGCTTATGGGACATGTCAAGTCTGACAAGTACAGACATAATATATGAGCACATCGTTGCACTGTTTCCATTCACTCCTGGGTGAACAGGTCCAGACACCCGTGCATATCAGAAAGGAAAAGCTTTCTGAAAAAAAAGGAATCTGTGTTGGAGGTTTTGGTCTGCTGCATTTTGTTCTGGGGAGCAAAAAAGTGCAGCTGTTGCCTGCTTGACCTTAAATGGAGATTATCTGGTCTTTCTCCATGGGGATTAGGAATCTACCACTAGAACATGTTTCTTCTCAGAAATTATTTAGAGATCTGGTTGATGTTTGGGATAATGTCTAAAAAAGAGACATTTTGTACGTCAGCATACCGACTCCTTTACTTAAATAATAATCATAAGACTTTTATTCACATTGGTAATAATTTCCTGGATTATTTTTGCCTTTCTTGTGCTAGTTTTCAAAATTCCAGCTGTAGACACTGGCCACCTGTATAATCTGTAAAGAGTTTGAGGTGTCACTATCTGGTCCACTGATAATCATGAGTCTGTATAGAAATGGACTGCGACCCAAGTTGTAATATACAGGTAAAAGAATCCAGCAGTGAGTCTGAAAACTCCAGTTAGTGAGCTGTTTCATGATGCTGCTGCAGTTTTCTGTCACACTGCAAAAGTGCCTCTGTGATCTCACACAGCAGAAGTCCTTGTGTTGGCACATTTGGTTTAACAGTAACGAAAAACACTCAGAAGGTAGAAGTCAATGCTCCCACAAATGTGCATTAATTTTTGTGTATGTGGGACAGAGTAGCAGAGTTTGGTATTGAAGCTGAACTCTAAAATGAGATCTTTCATTTTTGTAACCAGTATTTTTCTGGCCTAATTCTACAATAGGTAATTGCTTGTAGCCCTCCAGGTATTAGCAGATGTGGTTTACAGGACCCTTCTTAATGTTCTCTAAAAGAAAGGACACAGCTAATGTATCCTTCAGTTACATTTGTGCTGTGAGCCTAATACACCCTGAAGGGTAATGTGAGCTTTTCCTTCCAACAAAAGTACAGAAAAATCAGTATTTTCAATGTTGATGTGAACAGGATTCCAGAATCACACCAGATAAGGTGACAGCCTAATCAGTTGAGAGATAACTTTTTAAATGCATTTAAGGTTTTTTAGTTGAATTTGATAGATTTATCAAATTTTATTGTATGTTTTACCTGATGCCTCCTTTAATCATTATCTGACTTCAGTGAATCTCGCTCACATTTGTAATCTCAATACCTTCTGGATTTATGTGGAGGAAATTGCCTTTCAGATGCTGCAGATGTTCCTGCTTTTCTATAGTGACACTTACAGTCCTCATTAGTGTTATAGGAAACAACTCTGCTGAGAAATCTAGGCTTTGCATCGTGGTATTCTCCTCTGAGACAAGGTGTATTTACTTTTCCTAATTATTGAACAGACATTAAATTAGTTTGAATTTCACATTTTTTTCTTCTTTACAAACAAGATGAAATTACGTTTTCAGGCAGCAGCTTGTAAAGCATGCCATTGCAAAGTGATTTAAAAAAAGTACAAAATAAATTAATAGAGAACTTGGTCTGAAATATTTCTCTTTCTGGGAGTGGTGAATGCTCTGGTTGTACTAGTCATCTGATTTGTTACTGACCAAAGACATTTTTTGAAAGGTCATCTTGAATGTTTTGTTTCAGTTGCTGTTGCTGGCACAAACCTTAAACCATTAATGTTGATCTCAGGGTGCAGAAGTGTGTCACGCCTGTTTATTGTCTTTGGTGCTTTGACCCAGTGTTAGAAGAGAAGGGAAACAAGAAGCTTTGCCTGGCATTTGCTCTGAAAATCGACTGTGTCCTTCCTCTTCCCAAACCCCATTAGGAAGCACTTATTTCATGCGGAGACAATACAATTAGCACAGACTTGACCCGTGTAGGTAGTTTATTTTGCAGCAAAATATTGACAACACAAAAAGCTGTGTTCTTGTAAATACCTGGGGGCTTTCACAGCAATGAAGTTTACCTTTTTAGTAGGTTAATGAAGGTCAAATAATTTACTAGTAGCAGTTTTCCTCAGTGATGCCAAGTGTCTTCAAAATAGCAACATGAGACCGTGATAGGAAATTCAGTGATCTTCATTACAGTGAAGGTTCTTTATTTCTATGAAATGCCTGGGAACAGTGTGTTTTACTGCTTACTGGTGTCCTCAATTGGTTAAGCTGAACAATGTGCTTTAGGTGGTGTGCCGAGATCCTTATACCTAAGAAACTGTGTTGAGTGTCTTTCAGATAAACTGTTCTGGGAAGCACAGAGATTAGTTGTGTTATTTGACATGTTGTGAGTGATAGATGAACAGAGGGACAAAGGCACATGAAGGAGAGATAAAGTTGGAAGACCATGTTTTAGTTGACAAGTGGTGGTACTGGATTATCTCCACTTGAAAGCGTAACTGTAGAATTGAGGAGAAATGATTGGGCTTTAGCTTTTGTTGTTACCTATCTTCTGTTGAAAGTTGTCCTAACAGAAACTCATAAATATTACCCAAATGATGAATGTTTTGGCATCATTTAGAAGCTGAAAGATTCTTTTGTGTAGATTATTGCAGTGATCATTCTCAGGTAGTGTGGCATGGCAGCAAGTAGACCAGTGGCCTCAACATCTTGCCTCACAGGGATCTTCATTCAGATCAACATGGAGATGGCATAAATCAGGCTTTTAAAGAGTTTTCAGGCTAATTTTCACATGGCCCTACTTTGAGAAGTGGGAGCCAGAAACACCTTTCTCTCTCTTGCTTGGTGCAGCAGAATGGTGTGTGTCTTTCCTTCACTTCTTCTGTCCCTTCTCTGAAGTTTGTTTTTTTTTTTCCTCCTCCCCTCTATCGAGTGACTATAAATAAAATGGTGAGTGTCAGCTATTAATTGCTTCATATCTTTGTTTCATGCAATTCATAGCTAAAACACTAAGGGATTTTTTTTTTACTTCATCAGAAATCACTGACGTTTCTTTTAAGTAGCATAATGTCTTTTCCCTCTTTGGAAGTGGAGTGCTGATTCAGAATTACTTTGGCAAGAAAAAAGCATTCAGCAAAAAAGCACCCCAGAAAATTAGGATCCTGAATTTTATTACCTGAGAAATTGAGGTACAAAACTCATGTTTTTCTTCATTCTGTTCCAGAATGTGCCAAACAAAAACATTACTCCTTGGTTCAGACCAGCTCTGAGTAGCAAGAAGAGATTTCCTGGTCTTGCAGATACTTTCTGACTATGTGTTCTGTTTCAGGCAGCTGCTTTTTCATGGAAGTTCTGTTAGTCACTGGAGCATGGAAGCTTTGTCAAGTGTAGTCTCAAAGATTGTTTTGTCTGTAGCTTTCTGGCCACTGAGGTGACGTGGAGAGCTTTATTCCTGCTTTTATGACACTTCCATAAGAAACTATTTGCTTTCCTCTTTTTGTGGCCTTTATTGAAAATGAATTAGTTCTATGATTTTGAAATACAGTCCTCTGCATCAGTTGGTTATGTGAGTGCTTGGTATAACAATATTATTGATGTCTCTGTGAATTAGAAAATGGAAACAAAGCTAGTTCTTTCTGAAACATGAATTTTCCCGCCTTCTAAATGAGCCTCCTTCAATGAACACATATTTATTTTTCTTTAGGCAGAGATAATCTCATTTGTGTCTGTTAAAACCAGTATTTTGCTTACGAAATTGTTTCTACACTGGAGAATCTGCTGTGTTTTGGTGTTCTTTAAAGAGACAAATTGTCTTTTTTCTTGTCTCAGTTTCCTCACTGTAGAATAAGTCTCATTTCTTTGTAAGAAACTTGGAGACCTACAAGTGGCAAGTACTAATTGCTGGTGATGAAAGAGATATTTATTTTTTTAGTGTGAACTTCTACCCTTTCTGCCTATATAAAGAAGGTGCTAGGGCTCCCCCAGAGTTTATCTTGTAAGGAAGGAAAACACCTTCACACACTGACACGGATGTTTGGATGCACCCTTACATCATACTGCTGCTTTTGCTAGAGACAAGTGTGTTTCAAGTACCCCTCATAAACTCAAGTGGAAAAGGTTCAATCTGGAATGAAGCCAAACAGTTCAAATATCCATCACTTATTCCACACACAAATTACGTGACTACTTTCCATGGGTTGCTGCTTTCACACACAGTCCACTGTTAAATTAATGACATTTCTTCTCTTTCTCAGTGATGAAGAAGTTTCAGGCTAGGATTTTCAAATGTATGACTTTCGAGATTCCAGAATCTGATTTGGCAGATGTGCAGAGCTTCTGTAAATGCGTCTGAAATTCGGAGTCATGCCAAGTACATGGTGTCTCCTTATGAGTTAAAAAAAAAAATAAAAATCCTTTTTTAAAATTTTTCCAAATTCTGGGGCAAGTGACTGAAATGTCTACATGATGATATATCATATATGTGATGCTGTAAAGGGATGGTGACAGAATCCCTGCTTGAAGCAGTTTAATCTTCACAGTCGGTCCATGTGCTGTTCTGCTTTGTTTGCTGGCTGAAACAGTTCCTTCTGGGAAGAATTCCTGGAGCTGAGACATGAGTATGCCTCTAATTTTCCCATCAATGGCAATTTTTCAAAGTAGTCACCAGTATATGTAAACGAATACTGTACTCACGTTGTGCAGTGCTCTGATAGCCACAGATCTTACTAACTCTGCTCAAGATTGTTTTAGTAGAGAACTCAGTTTGGTCTTCCAATCCTCACTAAGGCAGCTTTACTAAATACCCCACTTGCCATAGTTTACAGAGTATTCTTGTCTTTTTTTCCTTATTTTTTAAATCTGTGTTCGTGGTAATATGAGCTGGAGAAAAACAAAGGTGTGTGTGAGGGCATGTCTTTATTACAGCTAACAATTTTGGTTTATCAGCCTAAAAGGAAGTGGAAAAGAGTGTATTATTTAATCATTCCTTCCCCATCAGCTACAACGTGCAGAAGTTGCTTCTGCAAAACTTGAAGTGCACGTGTTCCAATAATTTCACTCCATTCTTTCTGCAAGTGCTCACAGAGACCACTTCTGGATTCTTGTTTTTAAATAAAATGTACTTTCTTGAGTTTGTGGGAATACTTTGATTTGTTCTAATATAAATATTATGAGAGTGTTTCTGCTATATTTTTGTGGGATTTTTTTGTTTCTTTTAAATTTCAGTTAATTGTGCTGAGTATTACATGCATGGCTCATGTTTCTTGTGAAGTCATGGAAAACCAAAGCAATTGGAACTCCGGAAAGAAGAGGCTCAGTTTTCTAGTTTAGGGGCCAACACCCTTCACAGAATCCCGACAACTTCCATTTGAAAAATTGAGACCCTTGATAAAGAAATTGCAGAGCATCACTTTTCCCCAAATGTATGCTCCTGCTTCACATTAAATTCATAGTGGCTTTCATCTCTTTCAATATGTTTGCATGTTTCCTTAAGAGAATTTGATGCTCTGTGCTTATAAGGTTTTTTTAAGTTTTCTTCTCCAATTACTGCATAAATATGGGTTATTTGTTTTTTTTCTAATATTCACCCAAGTTGCACTCTCTTTTTGTTACCTTCTTCTAACAAGAGGACTCCTGTTAGTTTCTGTGCAAGATTGATGGCCAGCTCTGCTCATCCTTGCAAAGTTTGTGCAGGCTGGCAAAAAATAGATCCTTTTTTGGTTGCTTTCTAGGTCACTTCTTGCATCTACTTCAGCCATGAGCAGGCATTGTAAGTAATCAATGAGCAATCAAGACTGGTATTCATTAAACTGGTAATTGTAGGTATTAGCAATGTGTATTTAACTTCAAGGTTTTTATAAATGATCAGAACTTGGTTGAGGATGTCTGAGATATTTTACATATCGTCCTTCTAATCACTGATTGATTTTTGCCAGCTATTCCTGTTTTCTAAGCTACTTCTCACTTGTGCAGTTCATATTTTTTTTGTAGTGAATAACGTCCTGTATTTATGCAGCACATAAAACAGTGGTCTTTTTTAATAACTATAGTTACTTCGCTTTCCATGACAGAATAAGAAACAAAAAGAAATAATGAATTTTTCAACAGTGTAACGTCAACTAAAAGCTTTAAAAAAAAAAACAAACAAAAAAAAAAACCCTGTTCTTGTGGAAGCTGCCCTTCATCTCCAGATGTTTAAAATTTTTTTATAGTAAAGAACATTTGAATTTCAATGCAGTGGGAAGATAAAATGAACACTTAATAAAACAAGTGCTTCTATACTTAGGAAAGACCCAGTTGTTATCAGTGGAAAATTCCAGGCACTGTTGCTTTTAACGTCATATTAAGTGGCACCTAGAAGTGTTTTGTGTTCATAACATTTGCCAGAATATAAATGGAAAGGATTTATGACAAAAATAATATTGGTGTTGCATGGAGTATGAAGGAACATTATAACAAGACATAAAAGCAAGCGAAGTGTGGTTGTTCAGGGAAAGATAAGCAGAAGAGGGTGTATCATTATCCCGTGTGCAGCTCCGGGAGTGCGGCTTTCACCCTTCAGGAGCATAGTAGCTTAAGGGACAGAGATGAGAGGGTCACGAAAGTCAGGGAGGAGGACTGCTGAGTGGCTGCAGCCCCTTCTAGGAGGACAACTCCTTTGTTGTTGGAGGCTTTTGCGCTGAACTATCAGGGATGCTAGAGGGAATAAAATCTTGCCAGTTAAGCAGTGACAAGAATTCCAGTTCCCTACCCTTACAAATCCCCTGCTATATTTCTGCTTTATTCAGGATCCCCTGCTGAATGCAGATTCTGAACGCATAAGGATCTTACACGTGCAGTCTCTGACTGTAGGCTAGGACTGTGCTGCTGGTCCTGCGGGTGCTATTGTAATTCATAGAGCCAACACAGGTAGGGCTATCTTGAAAAATAATAAAGTTCAGGAGGCTTTTGGTTTTATTCTGTTATGCCATCTTCCTGTGCAAGTTCCTTTTCTTGAACTGATTGCTTATCTAAACACCAGGTCTTGGCCAGTAACTTAACAATGTCATAGCAACTGTATAATAGAGCTTTTTTCAGAAGCTTAGAAAATACTCAGTCTATACACTTTTGAAGGGTTTGGCAGTGCCTGGAGTTGAGATAATTCAGCTTGTGGCCATGTTCATACTAATCCAGCACAAAGCTGTGCCACTGCAAAATGTGTTGTCTTGTACACTGCTTTCCCACTTAAGAGTGTATGTCAGTGCTAGATCTCACATGGCCTTGTGCAATAAATCTGATAAGACTCTGACTGAGATGCAAATAACCTTCACGTGTGAGGGATGGAGGGAAGAGGGTAGGACTGGGGCTGTCAGCGGGGAGCTGAAAGGTATGAATGTTTGAAGTGGTGAGAAGAGGCAGGAGAACAGGCCCCCCTCCCTTTGATAGCAGTCTACCTTTATGCCACATTTAAGTGATCATGCGGTTGCTATCAAAACCCTGTAACTATGCCATTAGTAAAAAAAAAAAAATCTCAGCTTTTTATTTATTTAAATTTTTTTTCTTCCATGGTGAATAGCTACCTGACCTTAGCCTTTGTTTTCTCCCATCTCTTGTCGTATCCCAGCAACCATGTACTTGCTATGCTTTGCTCTTAACTCATTTGTAAACTGTTGTGCAAAGGGACCATGTCTTCCTCCCTTGTTGTGATTATCAGACCTGACCTTGATGAAGTTTTGAAGCCTCAGCTGCAGTATAAACAATGTTGGGGTAGCAGTAAATATACAAATAACAGAAACTTGCAGGACTGTCAGATTCCCCCCAGGTTTATGAGAGTCAAACCTGTGAGGTCTGAATTAAACATGTTGCCCTGTGTGCAATGAGGATTTCATTTGTGAAGGAAGTTTGAACAAATATGCTAGTAAAAGTGTAATAACTAGAGGGGGTGCTGCCTTTAGGAGGCATGTGAATGCTATTACTGGTTATTCTTTGCCATTTTGAAATCGTTCTACTTTCTCCAAGTTTATGATGATAGTGGTGGTGTCTGTAAATAGAATTAGAATTTAAATTTTTTTATTGGAAAAGCTTTAAAGAGTCATACAACAGATGTAGCATCCATGCAGTTCAGCTCTGACTATCTTTGAGGTGATCCCTTTTAAAATTAATTTTTATTCTTGAATTTTTGTCTACGAGGTTGGTGCCTAACTGTGATTATTCTACTCTTGGTGTAGTGTAGTCAGTGTGTTGTTAGTCACATTAATGCATAATTTAACCCTAACTCAAAGGAAATCCTAATGTGTCATGAAGTAAATACTGGCTTGCCCTTTAATTGCTAAACTTCATCCAGTGCAGATTCTAAAATCTTAAAATTTGTATCTTCTCTCAGTTGTTTGTGATATACTTCTGCTACTTTTCTCCATCTCTTTAGCTGGTTGAAGGGTTTTTTGTTATTCTTTGCTGGTTTTTGTTTATTTGTTTTCTGCTGATACTCTTATCCCAGATTTCCATGTCTCAATTTTAATTCCCTCAACCTTAGTTTACTCTCAATGTAGGAAACAAGGTATTTGCTGTCTAATTTCATGTCTCTTCAGCCTTTGTGATATTTAGGTCTCTTTTCATAAAACACTCTTTTTAAGCTTTTTAGCCATGAAAGTTTCTCTTCTTTGGTCATGTTTTACTGTTTCAGTGACTTTCTGGTTCCTTGCACTGTTCTACCAGGCATATTCTTGCAACTGGGTTTACGCCAGAGCTGTTTCCAGTCACTGCTTTATCCTTTCCCTCATCCCCTTTTTCTGTAACCCAGCATCCCATATACAGGCAATCTTGACTTGCATTAAGCTGATTTTCAGGCAGGTTAAATCGTCAACTCCTGACAAGTGTATTTTCCCTGTTAGTTTTGGTCTCTTTTATATTAGCTACTTTGCAGGCTGCGTGTCTGTATAAAGTATGTGTTTGGGTTTTTTTTTCCAAGCCTTATTGATTTTTATTTTGCTTTTGGCAGTGCTAACCTCTCTACAATACACCTGTATTTCTGAGTACCTCACCATTTGATGGTGTTTCAATTTTGATTTTAATGATGTTTTCCACATTAAAGAAATTCCCCAAAGATCACTACGTGAACCATGCCTGGAATAAAAGTGCAAGGGCATGATTAGATGTTCTTTCCCCCATGACCACTGGAAATTTGTGAAAGCATAGGCAAAATGTGATACAGTCTAGGTGTTGCTTGCCAAGAATTGTAGTGATTATATCCTGCTGAGCAGAATCACTATCTTCCCTAAAAGGCAAAGATGGAACAGAGTAGAGCAGTAGGTAGGTGGTGGTGAGATACAGATACTGCAGTTTAGGAATTCTTGTCTGTAGTCTTTTTTCTACCCAGCTCAGAATCTGTTACAGAATCCTGTGGAGGATTCAGCTTTGTAGCTGTTTTTCTAGTGCATTTCTGCAGGGCACAGCCTTTCTGTATAAATCATTCCTTAAAATTCAGGCCTTATTCCATGGTTGCAGCCTTCTATTGCTTTTCCTGCATAACTGGCACCATCCCTGTCATGTTTCACCTGCTAAAGGATGAATGGTCTTTTGGGATTGTTTAAATTATGGGAGCTGTTCTGAGCTGAAAGGTTCAGCCTGATGTTAGGAAGAAGTCTGTATGGGGTAGAAGGGATGGGTAAATCCTTTTTCTTTACCCAGGATGGGGAGCAGTTACAGAACTCCTCAGTGGCTGCTGCTCTGTCTGTGCAGATTTAAACCTTTCCCCATCAGAGGTGACCCAGAGGCAGGAGGCATCTCTGTGACGAGAGTGCATTTGGGCTTGCTGCTGCCACATCCACCTCTTTCTCCAAGTTATCTATCTTGTTATGTCCCTGAGGAACAGCCTGAGGGGTCACCCGTATTTGTTTCCACAAGTGTCAGTCAAAAAAGGAATCCTTAGCTTCTGCTAACATTGTTTGTATTGATTCTCTGCCTTGGATTAGCTGTGGATGCAAGGAATTCTCTTTCTGTTGAGCAACACCTGTAAAATGCAGCAAGAGAAGAATGATCCCTATGGACAGGAGTTTATGATAGTGTAGGGCAGTGTAAGCAGCTGTCCAGAAGGGATCACTCACCTGGCATAATTCCTGGTTCTCTGCTAGTTGTTAGTAATGGACTGTGAAAATTTACAGTTGAGTATGAACAGCACTAAATTATTTAAGGTGCAGCTTTCATGAAAAAACTCTTTCAAATCCATTGGCGGGTTTTTGTGGGGTTTTTTTTGAGATTAAATATTGACATTTTTGGACTTCACCTTTACTTTGTGGTGTAGTAAATGACACCATTTGACATGGTACATTGTGTTACACATGGAATGCTGGGATACTCTGCATGCTGAGACACTGATCTGCTTCAGGCAGAAACTATGGGCATGTTTGAGAAGATAATTTTAATTAGCACAATTAAGAACCCAGCCATATTTGATCTGAGTTGCCTAAATATTGTTACACTCTGTCCTCAGAAAAATTATTTTTCCATAGATAATAAGCATGAAACTATCAATCAGCAATGTCTGTTCCAGCACTAAGTATTTGCATCTAGAGTAGCTACAGCAAAGATTTCTTATTTTATTTTTTTCCCCAGCAGCTGACTTTGCCTCAGCAGTGCCTTGAGGGTTTGCCAAGCCTTTGTCACAAAACAAGCTAGTGAGGACCTTTGGATGTCACTGTGCAAAGGATACCATTCTAACTGCACACATGTTCTCAGGACAAGGCTGATACCCTCAGAAGAGGTGCCAGCTGACAAAAATAGTCGTATTTTGTGGGACAGATAGAAAAGAATGCTGTGTCTTTCCAGATGGTATTTTGTTTTGTAGTTGTGGATGATTCAAGTTAAGGGCTTGGAGTTGTGGATGGCTTTCTAAATATGACTCCTGGAAGTGTATCTGGTCTCACTATTTGGTTTGATATCCTTAAGGAGACAAGATATTCAAACGTAAGCAGAGTGCCTGTGTGTTACCACACAATTCAAAGCAGCTAGAAAGCTGTTGTAGTAGTCAACACCATGTGCTCATAAATGAGTGAAGTGTCTTGTTATTTTGGGGAAGTGCTAAGAAGTATTTTTAGTATATTCTTTTTTTTTTCTTAATAAGATGAAACATGGTATCAGAATCAAACATTTTTGTTTCTGTTTTCATTTGTTCAGAGTGAAAAATTGAAGCAAACAATTATAATACAAAATAGTATATATTTTTTGTTGTTGCTACATATGTTTATACAGCACATATATACTCCATGGGATTTGGTATATTCCAAAGTTAAAGCATCTCAGTTAATCATCTACAGAGTCCTTTATGTTTTAGATTTAATAAAAACCCCAAACTAACACACTATTGTTTACATATAATTCACAAAATATTACTCTGTTCCTAACTTTGCAAAACTCATTGCATTGCTTTTCAGCATCTATAATATTTAATTTACTTGTGTAATTACTTACTGTACCAAATTTGAAGGGTTTTTTTCCGACTTCAGTGCGAATTATTGTTTGCAGAGTTGCTAGATTGAAATAAGGGGTTTGCATTGAAGAATTCTCCTAGAGAAACCACCAGTGGTTTCCAGAATGTCTTCACTTAAGATAGGTTTGTATTTAAAGTGTTGTGTTTAATCTCTTCGTTTTTATAGTTCGTTCTTAAAGTGAAAATTCATCACGTTCAATAAATTTATTTGGCTTTATAATATATTTCCTATTCATCATGTCAAATGCTTGTGAGTTTTCTTTTGAGTAAAGAAAGAAATTCTGGCTCTGAAGAGTCAAGCTCTAATCCCAGCTTCAATAAGGACTGTTTCTCTCTTTTTTTTTTGACTGTAGTATAATGGTGTTCAGGTGGATGTAGGAAAGCATTCATCAGCACTGTAGTGGGAAAAGCAAAGGAAAAAAAACTCATAACACAGAGTCCAGTGATAGTTCCTGATGTTGTCACTTTATACTGCATGACATGGCATGGGTGACTGAGAGGCTTTCACTGGAATACATTTGTGCTGGTGCCTCTCAATTCAGCCAGTCATATGTATAACTAATACAGAACAGTATGTGACAATCCCAAGGTATCCTATGTGTGAGCACCAAAGATGACTTTGACGTGGTGTAGTCTGGATGGAGCAACCTAGGCAAAATAAACTTTAGATTCCTTAAGCCATAAAGACTCTACATATGTGTTACTCACAGGAAGAATCATGACTAGGTATCTTTCCTGAGTTTTATTAGATCACTGCCCAAACAAAAACCAAAAATATTGTATTACCAGTTTAGATTTTGTTTTTAATTTGCATTAATTGGCTGCAGTATTTAATGTGTAGAACTGTTGATGGTTTTTGTGGTTGGTTTTTGTTAGTTTGTTTTTTTAATCATCCATAACTCTTCTTACTATTGAAGCTATCCAGTTTGTTGAGTAAAGGAAAAATTCACTGAAGGAGATAAATTGGACCTGGGGGAATGGGGGGTGAGGTGGGTGTGTAGCAGTCTTGAAAGATTTTTAGAAATGGTAAGTCTTGTCATCTTATCTGGTTTTAGGTTATAAATTAAAGGAGAATAAATGTGCAGAAACATCAGTGGGCAAGCTAGGGATTGATCTGAACTAGACTGAATGGGAATAAATATTTTTTTAAGTTACAGAGGAGTTTATAGTTGTGAGGAATTGGCTCCAAATTCTACTACCTCATGGTATTGGGGTTTAAGCAATGAGTTCTTTCATTTAGTGTTATAATTCACAGTAAAACTTTGACAAGAAACATGTGTTGTTTCTTGAGTGCTTGGCAATTGTTTAACCTACTTTAATTGTTGATCATATATCTTGGTCTTAATGCAGTTTGTTGTAATTTCAGATGAAATTTAAAACACTGTGGGAGCTATAAAGAAAAAATAGCCTGAAGTCCTTTTTATTCTTTTTTTTAAATAACCATGTTTCCACTTTTTTTCCTTCTGCTCTTTTTTGAAAACATGGAAAGACAGCATTGTCCAAGATGCCTCTCAGATAATAAAAAGACTACTTGATTTAGTGATTAAAAAAACTAGTGAAAGATTAAATGATACTTCGTGGCAGCTGATGCTGGGGTCCCTCTGTTTCATCTCAGAAGCTCTAGTTTAAACCTTCCCTTATGTGAATTCCTGATGCAGATATTTGTAATAAATTTGTAATAAATGCTTTCTTGATTAAACACCCAGTTAGTTTTTTACTTTTCTTCCAAACCATGATGTTTTTAGCTCATATTCAATTCAGTTGTTGCCCTCAGTTTGTTGCAAGACATGAAGCTTGGCTTTTGTGAGAATTATTAGAAAGCCTGAAACCTGTAGCTTGTGAAAGTTTTATTCTCTTACAATTTAGCCAGAATTATATTCCTATGTTCCATGTTTTAAAGTGCACACATCAAGTCAAGGGAAGTTTCTCTCTGTACACCTACATTACAGGAGGGAGTTGAACGGTGTGGTGGCAACTGTTACCTGCTGTTACCAGAGGGTCTGAAGTTACCAAGCCCTGTTGTTTGAAGCACCACAAGGATTGCAGCAGGATATGAACATTTTGTGGTCTTCCTCTTGATGATGTAGTTAATTCTAAATGAGCTTTTCATTCCAAACTGCTTTCAGAGCTGTGAATTGTTTAGTAGAGAAAAGATAGAATCAGTGACACTGGGCTGAAGTTTGTTTCCAAAAACTTGTTTATAAGTGCAGTTGTTTTATAAAAAGCAAATCTGAATTAAAACTGCAGAACTGTGCTTAGATTCCTGTAAGAGCAAACCACTTTGTGAATGCCATAATATGTAGGACATTATTTACTTTCACTGTTAGGGGCTAATCCTATAATTATTTTTTGCAGGTTTCACCTGGAACATCTCGTTCAAATTATCCAGCTACCAGCTATCAGGACTCCAGCAACTGGGAATCTCTAATGAAAATCAAAGAAGGGCTGCTAAGACAGAAGGAGTTTGTGATTGATAGGTAAGTACTCAGCTGCATTAATGAGATTCCACTAAGTAAAAGCTACAGTGTAAAAGCTGGCTTTCAGAAAAGCTATTTACTCAGTAAAGTTCTTAGGTTTCAGTCCAGCCAGCATATATGCACAAATACATTGGAGCTAATCCTGCTAGGAGAGAAAACTGGCAGATTTCCTGAAGTCTTACACAAAGTTGGAAGTGTATTTAGGAGGTTTAATACCTCTGGAGTGGAAAAGGACCAGTAAGCCTAACAGCCGCTTCTACTGTCAGGTTCCTCTCTTAGCTTCTTACCAGGCTACAGGTTTGTATAGGATGTTTTTCTGCCTGTAAGTTCTTTGAAGTGACTTGAAAGATGAAAATTGGTCAGCTGCATTGTGCTGCTTTTCTTTTCCATCACATGTACAGAAATGCAATATATTTGAAGCCAGTTGATAAAGCTTTGAGAAATTGGCCTTTGTAGTATTATTCAGCAATAAAATCCTATTGAAATCCTCATACAGACTGTTCAGATAAAAAAATACTAAATCCAGAATCTTTATGTCAATAAATACATAAGTTCTTATTAAAATTGCTATTAATCTGAATGGGCCTTAAATAGCAGCTCACTGCTGTTAAGTTTCTTGTACCAGGAGGATTATGCTTGGGCAATTATGCTATTGCAGTGGTTGAAGGTGTTTCTGTCCCTTAGCACTCTGTCCAGTACCTGTGGTGGCATTTCAGCCATGGAAGTTGGCATCAGGTTCCCCAATTTGATGTAGGATGTTAATGTGCTGCTGCAGCAAAGATGGCACTCAGTTGGGATCTGAGGCATGGGCTCACCATCCCACTCTGCTAGCTCTCCTGCGGAGGTGGTGATCTCCCAAGGGGGTCAGAAGTTAAAAGGGAAACATCTTTAGCTGTTGTTTACATCTCCTCTGTCAGAGCCTTTTGATCAGCTGCTCAAAGGCCATCTAAATTAGTGTTTTTTCCAGGCTTGCTATATCAGTAGTAATGCTGCAGTAGCAAACCTGCAGCCCACCTCCTGGGGCCCAAGCTGTCAAGGGTTTTTGTGAGTACATTGCTCATGATGGCTGGGGTGGTCTTCAGTGCCTCTGCTGGGTTTACCATCCTGTGCACTCTGCATGAAGGCTTGTTAAACACTGGCAGCTAAAAATGTAGTTGGTGTTGCTCTTCTGATGCTCAAAGTGTGTTTACAGTCAAGGGAGAAGTTTCTGAAATGACTGTTTGTAACCTGGCTGCCTGCTAATGTTACCTGATAGTGTCCATGTGGAGGAAGAAAAGCTATTTCTTCATACCCAGTGATGGTATGCTGCTTCTTTTTTTGCACAAGTAATTTCTTTTTTGTGACTTAATGATAATGTATACAGTTCTTTCAGGATTTCTCACCACAAGTCAGTTTAGCTAATTTCATTCAGCTGAAAAGGAAAAAATACATTTTGGAAGCTATTGAAATGGAACAGACCACTTAGTGATGTTATATATACAAGTAGATACTTGGTGTTGTAATTTGTAATAATGCAGTGTAACAGTAAATCACAGAACACACTCTTCTTGGAATATTGAATTTCCATTTGAGCAAAATATTTGCCTGAAAAGGTATTTTAAAATGAAATAGAAACATCAATGGATTTGTATTTGTAAGATTAGTGCAAATTGATGTTGCATATTTACAAAGTTTTTACAATAGATTGTTTAATTTGTATTTTTTTAAGAAGAGGTAGTGCTTTCTGTGATAAATAAAAATACTTTTGGTTTCACTCATGAAGAAAATGGTACATATCTGCTGTGCAAAAACCTTGAAATAGAACTAAGGCTTAAATGTGAAAACTACCTTTCTTCAAGGCACAAAGCAGCATTAAGTGAAAATGTGGTATTACCTATATTTACCACATGGGAACACAAGGCCTTCTTGCACTGAGCTTCAGAATGGTGTTTGAGAGTAAACCTAAGTATTCCAGCTCTTGTTCTTCCTGAGCTTAATTTAAACTTCTTTTCAGAGTTTTAATTTCTTTGGGAATAATGACCTAAAATTTTAAAAACATGTAAGTTTGCTAATGTGTAGTTAATTCAACATGGTGATAGTTAAATTACAGAATTTATGCTTTGGGGAAATGGAGAAGAAAGTAATTTGTTGACAGAGGTTAGGTAGTAGGTATTTGCTGAGAGGGCTCTTTGTTCATGTGGTTTTCATGGAGTTTTACAAGATGTAGTCTCCTTAAGTTGCATGCTGAATTTACAGACCAGTGGTTGAGGGTACAGAAGCTCAGGAGAGATGGGTTAACCTCCTGCTGCCTGGTAGCCAGAGGAGCAGGACAACAGCTGGCACAGTGCTCCAGACCCAGCTGTTTGCTGCTGGCAAGTACAAGGAACAGCTGGATGAAAAGAGGCACACCAGGAACACCTCCCTCTTGCCTTTTTCGAGCCTCCCTTTCACCCACAGAGTCAACCTTGTTTTTTTAAGGTTAAACAGTCTTTTGTTGGGAATTGTACTGGTGTCCCACTTATCAAGGAGGTGGAGGTGATTAACATCACACGCCTCGTTCTGCATAGTGGTGATTAAATCTGTTGATAAGTAGGAAATGGATGCTCTGTACAGGTAGTATCTTTAGGCTGTTGTAACTTTATCTTGTTA
Organism: Cinclus cinclus; assembly: GCF_963662255.1. Classification (NCBI taxonomy): domain Eukaryota; kingdom Metazoa; phylum Chordata; class Aves; order Passeriformes; family Cinclidae; genus Cinclus; species Cinclus cinclus. Next base: position 48,677,929 of record NC_085048.1, on the reverse strand, counting down.
AAAAAGGGAGGAAGGGCAGAAGAAGAAAAGTGAAACATGCTGCCTGCTTCCCTTCTTTCCACACAAAGATAAAAAGGAAAAAAAAATTCAGGCCTTCCAGATTTGATTATTAAATATCCTTGTTTTGCATTGGAAATCTACCAGATAGGAATAGTTGCAAGTAAGTTTCCAACAGTTGCAAAAACAATTCAAGGAGTAAGGCTTAACAGTGTGACTCATGATGTTTGGATACTTTGGTTTGTCACTAGAAATGCAAACATTTTTAAGTTTTTAAAATCCCAAACAGCCACTTGAGCCTGAGAATAGAACAAGTACCTTGATTTTGATCTGTATGCTGAGTTGAACAGGAGATTTAATAATAGATAAATTAAATTGATGTATTTTGTGTCGTCTGTTCAGCATTTGCTTAAGTAGTACACAGCATAAATGAGTGGATTTAAAAGAGGTTTTGGTTTACTTTTTAAAACTATTCTAGGAGTTACTGCTAATTTAATAAATAGAAACCTGAAATGTTTTTTAAGTCTACTGTTAAGAAAATGAGGGGAAGACTGTGCTTTCAGAAAGTGAAAACGTGATGTAAGGAAGCAAGCCTGCTCTGTGTGTGGCACTTCTTAAAGGCATCTCATGTTTTCTCCTCATAAAAACTGTTAGTACAGGCCGTGAATGAGGACTTAAGGATTTAGTCTGTAAGAGGAAATCTGCTGCTGTAGCACTTATTACTGTCACCTGCTATACGAAGTAATTGGATTATATCATTGCCTTGGCAGCTTAGTATGTAACACTGCATTATATTTAGCACCAGAGGGAGCCAACAGTGTTCATATTGGTTTAGAAAATTACAGCATCACATTTTAATTCTTCATGTTGCTCCTCTGTTCAGTACTGTAACACCACTGAAATTATTGATTGGTGCAATGCTGAGTGTCTCCTGAAGCTGACCTGCCACTGTAGATGTCTCTAGTGTGGTCCTGGCAGAGTTTGTGTGGCAGGGGCTGCATCTAGCAGGTATGTGAATAAATGCCAAATATCTGGACATATGACACAAGCTGCTGAGAATAACACTGTGCATGCAGTGTTCTATTGCAGACAGCATAAGAGCATTTGAACAGCTTTTTAAGGAAGGGTAGATTTGGATGTACATTTTTAGTGAAGAGCTGTTATCCCTCAGCACATAACAACATGTACATTCTTAAAACAGTTGCTAAATCATTAATCTTTAAATCCATATCTGAATTAGGATTAGATGTTTTCACTGAGACAAGACTTTGCCTTGTATCAAATTGTCTTGACTTCAGCAGATGACATCAAAATCTATGTGCTCTGATAGTGCTCATTTTAATGCTAGTATAAAACCGTAGTTATTTTAATTTTGATTGGCTTGTTAAAATCTGCAGCATCAGCATATCCACTTGAGTGATGATTTGATGCCATTTTTGAGGAACCTGAAACTTTATACCGCCCATGTGGTGAGTGCATGTGTGTATAACAGGGAGTCCTGTGCAGGGAGTGGGGCTGCAAGGAACCTCCTCAGAATGCTTTCCTGTGTAATAAAAGTGTGCTTTGCTTCCAATAAAAGTGTGAAAAAGATGCATTTATCTTTTTCCAATATCAACAGCCACCCAGGTAACTTGTGGATGTGACTTTGTATTTCTTGAGCTGCTGCAGAAGGTTTTGTTAAAGAGTAATTATTTTAGCTGTTTTAAAAGGTCACTTTGTCAGTCGTGAATGCTAGTAACATTGATGAAATTAGTTTTCATCTAATAACTTAAATCTTGGCAATGATGAAAGGATGTAGGGCTAGAAGGGACCTATTTAACCTGACTGCCAGGCCCTAGGGAAAGCAAGAAGTGGTGCTGTCACTAGATGCTTACACTATTGGTATCTGCAATGCCAGGTATTCTACAGCCTTTCTGGATTGGGCAGTTTGGTGATTGATTACCTCATACATTAGAAAATTTTTCTTAATATGACTTAGTCTTCCCTCCTAGGTAATGTTTTCTAGTAATCAAGTAGTTTTCGTTATTCTTTGAGATCTCTCCAGCTGGTGAGCAGATCTTCCCTGGAGTGTCCAAACTGGCCCTTGAGGCCTCCCTCAGGCTGAACACTTCTTTCACTGGCCATGGTTGTATAGTGTTTGCTTTTTGTGGTACAGCATTGGGGAGTTTAGTCAGCTGCAATCCCAGGCACTTCTCTACGGAACTGGTGCTAAACCATTTTGTATTCCATAGATTTAAATATTTTTAGGAAATTCTAGTATTTGGCAGAGAGCTGCAGGAGGAGGTGCAAGAGTTGTTCTGTATTTGTCCTGTCAGGAGACTGAAGAAGTTGAAGAGCTTCCAACGTGGGAAGGAGAGTGCAGTCTTCTCTCCGAAGTGACGTTTGTGTCTGTGTCCCCCTCATTCCTCGCTCTCTTGATTAAGTAGCCCAAGGCTGTTGAGAAAGCACTCAAAAGTGATGCCGGTGCTCTTGCCTGCCTTGCTTCAGCACTAGCTCAAGTCCTGTGGGTCAGGCAAGCATTTCAAACTTTATGTGATTCAGAAAAGTCATTCAAAAATACCATGAAAAAGCAATCCATCCAGATCAGAAATCATGTCTTGACTCCCAAAGAGAGTTTCCATCTTCCCTTCATGGTAAACTCTGCTCTGACTGGAAGAAAGGTTCACTTAGAACATTTTCGCAAAAAAAGGAGACTTTATTGCATAGGAAATTTGAAATCTTTTCTCATGAGTTTTGCTGATGTTAGAACATTTTCGCAAAAAAAGGAGACTTTATTGCATAGGAAATTTGAAATCTTTTCTCATGAGTTTTGCTGATGTTAGTGTTCTTTGGCATTATCTTCTGAATTCCGGAAAACGTATTCACATTGTTTTTAGGACTGTGTGTACTAAGGATCTCTTTCCCTATCAGTACTCTGCACATTTGGACTTCTGGTCCCAAGGGATTGTACCTCTAAAACAAAGGGATATAAACAGTTGTGTCCAACTTCTTAAGCTACAAAATAAAGCAGGGTACTTCCAGCTGCAGTATGGAATTAATTATATCTGTCATACAGAGGGATCCATGTTGTATTTTACTTTATGTCCTGATTCTGAAGAAATCTGCTCAGACATTTTCACCTAAAGCAGCAAATTCTTGCTAACTTGTGACTTTTGAAGGTAAGCATCAATTGTAATTTGTTTTCTTAAAAAGGTAGTGTTGTTTGAAGATACTGATACTTCTTGACTTGGAGTATAGGACTTCAGCTTGTGCTAATTTAAAAATTAAAGTTAAGAAGAATAACTTAGAAGTTGGGAAGGGAGCAAAGTGCTTCTCTGGCAGATGTGGGTTTCTAAAGGCTCTTTCATGTTAGAGTAAGTAAGGAGTAAGATGGGCTTGTGGAGAATGGGTGAGCTGGTCCAAGATCCAAGAAATACGGTTTATTTCCAGACAAATGGACACGTGAGTGTCTGTGTAAGCATGTGTCCACACTTGTCCTGCGTGAATGTGAGAAAATTATGTGAATGTCAGTTATGTCATGCAAATATTTTTGAGACTTAAGGAGAAGCAGTTTGTGTATTAAGCAGTTTGTTAGTGCTGGTCTCTGAAGACAGTCCAGGCTTGTCGACATTGAGTTAATTGCCGTTCTGTGCTGTCCCACATCCTCTGTGCTGACTTGAGTTTTCAAAGGGGATTGTTTGAGCTAAAGGTCAGAACTGCAATTGAATCAAAATAGAGACCTTCCCCCTCTTCCCATTGATACTTCATTGTTATGGCTCTAGCCTTCTTTTTGCTCATTTCAATAGATTTAGTTAGGGTCAAGTGGTATCAGAAGTGTTCCTATGAATTCTAGACAGCTTTGAAAGTAGAGTCACAGGATGAGGGGATTACGAATGGAAGTACCTGTGGCAGGCAGAAAGACAGATAAAGAATACTACTGTCTTTAAATGCCAAGGAAATACTTACACAGAATCAGTATCTTTGGTAGCCTACTCTCTAGTGTTGGGATTTCATGTAGGGGTCATAGTTGGTAGTTCTGGGAAAGGCAGAATGGAATGGTACAATCTGCCATGACAGAATTTTAACTTTTCGTGCCTAACAAAATATCATTGATCTGAAGAAGTGAAACATGGCTGAAGCCTTGAAATTTTATTTACAAAAATAAAGACTGTTCAAGGTAATGGAAGAAAAGGGAGTAAAATGCATGTTTATAAGACCTGGAAGTAAGCCAAAGTCATTACTTTGTGAAAATAATAGGGCTTTCCATAAATAATCTAACTAGAATGTAAATAGCTAACATGTGGGAGCTGGGATGTATAAGCTGGTTGGGGAGGCCATAGAGCAAGCATGTAGTCACCACTTCAGTCTTGTGTGTTGGGTAACCTGTTACTTCTGCTGAGCCCCCTCAGAAAGAATGTACTTCTGAGAAGCACAGGGAGGTTTTGATCTCAGGTTATTTATAAATTATGGCTGGAGGTTCAAAAAAGGGGGTGAAAAGGCATAGTCCAGTGTATCAGTGAAATTAAAAAAAAAAAAATTAAAATATAGCAAGCAAGTAGCTTGTAAAGGAAGAAAAAAAAAATCATTACACCTGAAGAAAAAGATAAGATGTCTTCAGTGCAGCACTCTTCTGTGGGTAACTGCAACAGTCTTCTGTGTACCCACATGGTCTTTGCCTTCCTTGAGAGGAGTTTGCATTCTATTTTTGTCTGTTTGTTTCTGCTCTGCCGCCCCCAGTTTCTGGAAATAATATTACACCTTGAGGGACAACTGGAAAGATATGTGTCAAAAGTCTTTGTGAAAACAGTGTTACTAGTCTCTTGTTTGTATTAATTGATTGGATAGAATATTTACAGTTTATGCATCTTTGAATGCCATTCAGTTCTGGAAGATCAATTTAAATAAGGAACACTAAAATGTCCCTTCCAAAAGGATGGATTTTATTCCTGCCTTTTCTGATTTCTTTTAATTTTTTAACTTTTATTTATTTTCTTTTTAAGCAAAATTGTCAGCTCTGAGTCCCTTTGGTGGGTTGATGACTTTGGATTAGGGTATTGCCTCCTATTCTCTGCTACTTTAGTGTAAAGCGAAACAATGTGTCAAGACAGACACTTTAAGTAACATACTGGTTTTTGCAATTGGACAGGGGGGCTGAAGGAAACCATGTGAAAAGTGCCATGACTCACACAGTACACCAGCAACTCTTCCTTTGCTGTCAACATAAAATTCTAGCACTCACTTATGGGGTAAAAATAAGGAAGTCCTGAAGGAAAGCAGTTTCCATGGTACCTGGGTACAGTAGTTTCACTAAACCCAGATGTGTGAGCTGGGATCTGGTTTCTGTGCCCTGAAGTCCGAAGGCTGGATTCCTGTCAAGTTCCCCAATGCCCTGAGCTCAGGCCACACAGCCTGTGCCCACTTGTACTCAGATGGCTTCTGAAAGCACTAAAGGTTGAGGAGCTTGACAGAAACTTGGAGCCACCTAAATGCTAAAGGCTGACTGTATTTGGTTTTTTCTTTCCTTAAGTGCTGGGTTGATAGGTTAGTAATAGGGAGGCTTCTGGGGACAGTGCTCCCACTGTAATAGGCAACCTGTGTTTTTGAGAGCAACTGAACTTTCTAAATTCCCTTTAAATAAAGCTCGGAGTCTCTGATTATGCAGCAAAATGCTTGTTTCTGGGTGCCATGAGGTTAATGTTGTTTTCATAGAGGCAGTTATGTGAAGAAGTTGTGAGGTCTACACAGCCTTAAAATATTTCTAGTGTGTTTTGTTGGCAAGGTTATATAATGATTGAGTTCCATGCAGAGTGAAAAGAGGAAAGCTAGCTAAACTCGTGTGTTCTGTCTCACCTCGGATTAACTTGCCTCACCTTTTTTCCAATAGGGATTTGGTTGGGTAGGGAAAGGATTATGAAAGGAAATATGGTAATGTAGTTCAAACTACACTGGTAGTTCAAAAATATTTTAAAACATATTCTCCAGGCTGTAGTGTTCAGACTCTTGAAATCCTGCCTGGGAAGGAAGACACTGCTAAATTACAATCAGCCATAAGCAGAAAATCATGCAGTGCATTCAAGGGGTGTGTAGATACAAAAATTTTAGAACACATAAATAATTTTAAAACTGTGACATTTCAGTAATTCTGTCTAGAAAGTAATAAGGTGATAAAAAATGAAAATTTGCGTCAGTTCAAGCTATAAGTTTGGATAACTCATACTAAATAATTTTATTCTTGGTGACCAGGCATGCACACACTTCCTGATGAAGTCATCAAGACTTCATATTTTCTCATATGATTATATAAATCTTGGACTTTTATAAGGTCTCCTACAAGTTAAGAGCATATTCCTTTACCTAATCTTCCAAAATAAGTTGTAAGATTTTTGTTTGTAGTGCCATCTTAAAGATGGTTGTACACAGTCTTCTGGTGTCACATACTCCTTATTCCACTGACCATACAAACTTGTTCAGTCTCTAGAGGGAGCAGCAAAGCATCAAAATCACCTGTGCTGATACAAAATATTTTAAGACTTGCTATGGAGTCACATAAATACATTCACTTGCTTGCTCCTTATTCATTCATGTTTAATAAATTGTTCTAAGGTACCAACAAATGGCAACTTATATACTGGTTTTAGAATATTGCTGTTCTTTATAGATAAAAAATAGGGAAACAGGAAAAAAAACATGTTCTTGTCATGTCTTCTTTAACACATCTAGCTGAGAAATGTGTAACTTTACCATATTCAACATTGCTAAAATGTGGTATTCCTCTTGTAAACCAAATGATAGGGGTACAGTTGGCTGATGACTAGCTGGAAGAATGTGAGTAGCTCACTGGATTTTGGCATGCTATTAAAATTTGCAGTTGGCATCTTTTCAGCTAATACATATTTCATGTTAGTTTATAGATTATACAATGCATATTTTGTGTACATGTGCTAATGTTTCCAAGATGCTCTTCCTAAACATAACCCTCCAAATTTAAAAAAAGCAACAGATTTTAATGTTTTTCTGTACACTTTGCAGGATTTGCTTTTCCAGTGTTTGCACAGGCAGGTCTTTTCCCTTGAAGTTAACAAGTATTTGCTGTTTAACTCCTCTTAAGATTGGGTTTAGTCACCTGGGTTCAGCATCATTGTTTCCAGAAAATACTGTCATGCTCCATGCTTACAGGTGAAACTCTGAGGAAAAAAAAAAAAAGAAAAAAAAATCATGCTTGCATGCAAATATATCCTAGGATAAAAAAAGAAGGAAAAGTGAGATTTACCAGAGTGTACAAAATTGGTTTTAAGTTTATTGAGAAGGTCTCTGGGTGTTTCTGGTGGGTGCTGACAGCTCCACTCTGGGGTCAGGTTTTGAGGTGCCTGTTGCTCCATGGAGAGTTACTGCACACCTCGTGGGGCTGTGACTTGGGCTGGGGCAGAGACCTGGCAGGTGTTAGCCCTGCAGTCCTGCCTAGTTCAAATGCAGTCATGATTTACACAGTGATACAATTTGTGTTATAATTAAATAATGACACAATGCTGATACTGTTTCTGCTGTACACTGGCCAAGCAGTTGGTGCCTGATACTTATTTTAGAGCAGTATTTTACCCTAGAGGAAGGTACATCTTATGTAAAGCAGTTGATTGAGAAAGTCTTAAGCAAAGCAAAAAACAAGACCTTGCAGGGAAACTGTGCTGACTATCTTATATAATGGCCTTTTCTTTTTTAAGTTTTTTCTGTTTGCCTTGATTTGTAAATCTCTTCAACTTTTGTCCGAAGTCAGCTCTGGTAAAGAGAGGGGCCAAGCAGGAAAAGTCCAAATGAAATGAAGGTGCCATTTTTGTTTGGTTTTGTTTTGCTTTCTGTATGCTTTTCCCTGCTTATACTTCCAACCCTAGCAGCAGAGGCAACAGAAGCCTCCCTAAACCCACACACAGTGAATAGAGTTTTCAAATCATATTTCTACAGTTTCAGTCTGGCTGCAGTGGGAAAAAGCCCACAGCTAGCGTAGATACTGGATAGTTGAATACGATTGTAAATGATATTCAGTGTTAATTGTTAATGTTAATTGTTCATCAATATAAGTCCTAAGATCTCTGTTTTTTAATCTCGGTTCCATTCCTTTTTTTTTTTCCAAATTAAATTTGTGTATTACAGGCAAAATCAGCAAATTAACAATTTACATCAGAAGATAAGGGAGAATGAAATACGAGCTCAACATGCAAGACTGAGCCATCTTGTGAACTGTGAAGATCCATACCTGACTAACTTACAGGTAGGATGAATACTTTTCTTTCAGCAAACCTTTCTATAGCCCAGTAACTGGCACCTAAAAGCATTTTCACAATTTTCTGCAGGCCAGAGTGTAGAGCTTTTGTGATTATTGATGGCTGTGTAATTGCGTAGCTGCGAATTGTGTAGAGAAGACCTTCTAAGTGTTGTCGTTCACCTTATATTTGCAGAAATCTAAGTTTTTTTAAAATCTTGTATATACTTGTTGAAGTCTGATAAAAAATGAGATAGCAGTGAGGGGTTGTGACACTATAAGAGTTTAACAGCATATATGTATGGTAGTCCTACAGGGAGATAGTCGGAGAAAAAAAATGGTTCAATAGGAGAGTATCAGAAAATAACTAACAAGAGATTTTCTGAAGAGGAGGAGCTACTGCCCTTCTGGCTATATGGTTAGACTTTATGGATAGAGTAGATGGAGGAGATATGAGAAGGCAAACAGACTGGTGGAATACCTTTTGACAAGACACTTGAAAAGGACATGGGCTAGTACTCCTAGGGAGGAGCATTTAGTCTGAAAGGGAATGTCTGGTGCTATTTTGAATATACTTGTCGTAGTTTTCATCTACCTTGCACAGGTGTCAAGTAGCATAAGGATGAGGTTGCAAAGGTTCACTGAGAAAGGCAGATCAGTGTGAGGACTGTGACTGTTTATAGCACGCAAATTCCATCTCCAGGCCTTGGCATATCTAAAAGGAAATGCAGCAAGGGATTGTTAAAGGCAGATATGCAGAGAAATAGCTTTTCTGTCCCTCTTTTATTATGTTTATCTTTTTCTTTCACAAACACTGCACTAGGCTCTCAGCTAGGATACTTCAGCATGGCATTATTTGTGTTCTTGGAATAACACAGCTGTACATCAGGTGAGACTGTGGTTTGTGTGACAGCAGAGAAATTCAAGTGGAGCCTCAGTGCAAATTTAGGTATACAGAGACTTTTTGAGACATCTAGGAATGTCTAAGCTTTTGTTGCTTACTGATGTTATTTTACAAAATATTTTAAAATCTGTCTAGGTTAAGAATTTTGAGGGGGGGCGGGTAGGAGAGAAGATTCAAACAAAAAACTCTGGCAAACAAAGAAAACAATATCACAGAAACTGAAATTTTAGTGCATATATCTTAGTGTGTTATGCTTCAAATAAAGCAGCAGGTGCATTCCTCTTTCATAATTTAATGAAACTTGGAAGTTTATAATGTATATGGATTTCTGCTTGCCTTCTATAAGACAAATTTATAAAAACAAATGTAGTTTAATGAAGGTTTTAATCTCTTAATACTTTGCTGAAGGAATGTCACTACTTAAAGAAATTATACATACTGTATTTTTAAAGATAACCAATTAATGTTATTGAAAGGATCTTGAAATTGAAAGCCTAATGGGATGTATCTCCTTTTTCATGCCACATTCAGCCAACTTCCATTTTGTGTTTGTCTGTCTCTGGGCAGTGGAGATGGAAGTTTTGGTAAACAGAACAAAAGATAGGAGACCTGCCTTCTGTCTGTTGGTCTAGTCTCAGGCTTGTTCCTGTACCCAGGAGAGATAGCTCTAAGCTTTGACTAGTACTGATGTTCTGCTTTAGGAGGGTCTTGAGACTGAAGTGTCCCTTACTTCAGTATATTCATAGCAATTTTAAAGTGTTTTTCTTCCCAGGAGATGGTATGATAAGGCAGTGGCAGTGATTTGTTTGGAAACGCTTTTTATCTGCATTTATAGGGATTTATTTTGGGATTGCACATCTTCCATAAATCTGAGGAGGAAAGTAGCCACAAATGTTCAAGAACAAATGTTCTTGTGCATTTCTAATGAGTGTAAAGGTGTCCAGCTTCTTTGTCTTTTTGTTTCAGATTCCTGAAACACATGTTGTTGCCATGTATTTCAACATTTGAAAAATTAAACCCCACCCTTCCTGACAGCTAAAAAAATGCAGGACTGTTTTCTGCTCTGCAGTTCAAGTACACAGTGGTGTGTGTGTTCATTTGCATGATTATTTTATTTCTTTTCATAAGCAACCACAGTATGAGAGCACACCACTGCAACCCCACATTTCAGAAATATCAGCATCCCACCTCCAGGAGCTTGAGCGAAAGATTGCAGCAGCTGAGAACAAGGAATTGCAACTCAGTGAAATTGTGAAACAACTTTCAAACAAATCTAGTGAGGAGAAAAAGAAGATGGAGGAGAAAGTAAGTGTCTTTCCTGTTCCACATTTCTTTTTGTCACTATTGCAGCAGCATATGTTTGCTAGAAAGCAACTCGGTATATGGATGTCTGAGTTATTTTCAAAAGGTTACTAAACCATCCATGATAGAAAAAGGAAATTAATGATTTCAGGTGTTGGTAATGGATAAATCTGGACTTGCAGGGTATACATCCTAGAAAGTGATACTAGGTAAAATGGTAGTCATGGTAGCAGTTTTAATTAGGTATCTGTTAAGCTTTGGGGGGGGGGGAAACCTGCTCATTCTTGTAGCTTGTAGTGTTTAAATAAAGTATTATTTAAAAACATAGATTGTGAAAATTAAATCCTTATTTTTAGCATGGATTGTAAATGTGGTCCTCAAGTTTTGAGATGCACTTGCCAGCCTGTTTATGCCTATTTAGCAGGAGTGATTCCCTTGTAGTTTTCTTAGGATATGCAGAGTGGTCTTGAGTCTGAGACAAAGACAGCTGTGCTCTCGGAACAGTTTTGACAAAGGATTTCTTTGCTGGCTTAAGGAATTCCTGGGAGTAGTTTTGAATGTACTCACAGCCTTTCTTTACTGCAAGCAGGAATGTGCCATTGACCAAAGGGTCCCTAATTAATGTTTTAGGGATACATTGTCACTGTTACCTCATCTTCTGTAATTACTGGGCTTAATTTATATTATATCAGGTTCAAGAGATACAAGCAATGTGGTACAGTGAAGTATCGGGTGGGAAGACAAAGAAGAATGCATAATTCATCTCAAAATTCTGCCTTACCATTTCCTGTGAACCCTCAGTACGCTTTTTACTGAGGCAGGAAGGGCAGGAATTGGATCCTGCTGCTTCCTCCTTTGTAAGCTTTTCCTGTCTGGATTCCTCACTGTGTAGGAGATGGCAGGCAGTGGCAGTGGTGGGGACCTGTGCAGCAGTGCTTGTGTTAGCAGCATGGTCTATAGGTTGGACGCTGGTTCACTGCACAGTCCCGATTTGCCCCTTAACACCCGTCCATTCTATGCACTGAACAAAAAGCTCTCAAGGAGACAGAGGGCAGGGGGAGGCAGTGGAAAATACTGTTTTTTCCTGCCTTTCTTTCCACTTTTTTGATCTAGGTAATAAAGCTAAAGAAGTACCAGAAATACGAACAAATTTAACATAATACAAAAAGTCTTATCCAGGCTTATGGAAAATTAAGGTGCCTGTAGAAAAGGTGTTTAAGAAAGCAACTATTCTGATATGATGTCCTCTGATGTGATTGTCAGACTGCATCAAGTCAGGGTTTTGGCTTCCATTGTTGGTAGATTAAGTTCTTGGTCTTCACGTTTTAAATTGTTTTCCTAGTCCAGACGAGCTAAAATATATTCTGATTATTTGTTGCATATGAACATCGCAGTGGGTGAAACAGTTAACAGTATTTTAAGTGTTGAACCGTTTGTGTTTTCACTTCATAAGGCACATGGATTGCTCTGGGCAGAGGTGAAGCAAATGTGGCTTGAGGACACAGGTGGGCCTATAACTTGAAGCTGTTGGGATTATTAATTTTTATTTCCTGCTCTTAGCCAAGTCTTTCATGCAGCTGATAGTACAATTCTTGGAGAGTTAACAGCCTCTGCTTCCAAAGAAGGCTTATTTTTTACTATTATCATAAAACATGTACTCTTTCTTCCTTATAGCTTAAAACTAGAGACCGATATATTACTAGCCTGAAAAAGAAATGCCAGAAAGAGTCTGAGCAAAACAAAGAAAAACAAAGACGAATTGAAACCTTAGAAAAATACCTGGCTGACCTTCCAACGCTCGATGATATAGAAGGGCAGACTAAACAGGTAAGGTAAAGGGGGTTTGTTTTACATTTTAAAATATAAGTAAGCTCCCTAATATATGTTCTCAAATATTTTGCTGTTTCAAAATCTCTTTTTTTTTTTTTTTGCCCTTACGTTTAGAAAGAGATGTATTTTAGTCTTTTAGAAGGCACTGTAGGTATTAGGATTTCTCACAGTCAGACAGGTGTGAAACTATACAGCAGGTCACTGCTGTGGTCTGACACAAGGCTTTCTGCTGGTGTGACACTGTCTAACTAATGTAATCTTGTGTTAGCTGCAAATTCTAGAAGAGAAGAACAAGCAACTTCAAGAAAATGTGGCTGAGTTGGAAAAGAAGCTTGGAGAGGCCCGGTCGCAGTGCAGAGAGAGAGAATTACAGCTGGCATCTCAGAAGAAAAAAGAAAAAGAGCTGGTCACAACAGTGCAGAGGTATGAACAGCTACTCAGGCTGTGCCTTGCAATGGGTGTGCTTCCCCACCTGATGTCAAGATCCAATGCTATTTAATGCCTTAATCTATTAAAATGCTAATAATTTTTTATGGTAAGGGTTTTAAAAATTGCTTTGTTGCAAGTTGTAATTAAGACCACAGAGAAGAGTGAGCATAGGGTGTTCTTTGCTATCTATCTTTAAGGATATGGGATACTCCAGCAATAGCATAATCTGTTGGCAGATAGAGGAGGGAACAAACTTGTGTGAGAAAGGAACATTGTATAGAAGCAGTCAGTAGGGCTATTTAATAACTGATCTTGTCATGAGCTGTGGAAAAATTGGATATTGGCTGATGGGTATATCAGGGAAGGGTCAAAGATTTCAAGAAATTCCAGCTATTTCTTACCTTTTCATCAAAGGTGCAGATATTTACAAGGAAATTTAGCTCTAGCTAATATGTTGTCATTGAACTCGCCTAAGTATGAGAAAACATATGGGATAGGTATCCAAGAATATCCAGGTAAGACATGGAGAATTTGTTACTATGTTCCATTTTAGATCAGGGGACTTACTTAAGCAATTTTTCTTTTAGTTAAAGGGAAGAGGGAAAAAGGGGAGAATCACTTTTAAATATTTGTGGATGTTCCTGCCGTTTGTTGTCCCTGCATTGGGTGAAGGTGCATGCCACAGGAGTCTGAAAGCTTTCCATGATGAAAGGAGAGCTGACTGGGACACCTTGCCAGCCAAATTGTTGACACATTGTTTCCATCTTACCAATGGAAGGCCTTGGTGCTCTCATAATCTAGAGGAGGATCATTCTGCCTTTTCTGAAAGCCTGCAAATAGTTGGAGTGACCTGTGGTTTCTAAATTAGACAGCAAGATTAACACAGTGTATTTCCTTTCTGAGAGAAGGTGAGCAGACAGAGGCTGTAGCTACACGTATGGGTTGAGTTGAGCAATGGAGGGTCTGAAGGCCATGTCCTTGTGTAGGAGCATTCCTGGCTGAAATGGCCTTGGGCTCCCCATTACAAGTCACAGAGGGTGTGACAGATGGGCCACCAGCACAGGGCACAGCGTCTGATTCTGGACTCTACTTCAAGTTGTATGTGCCCCAGTTAGACAATCTAATTTAAAAGCTCCCAAAGCTGTGAAGACTCACAGATGCCTCTGATCTATGTTTTGCCTCACCCAGTAGCACAGAGCAACTATGAGCACTGCAAAGCTTTGCTTTGCTCCTCCCTGCCCTCTCTTCCTACATGGTACTGCTGGAGCTGTGCCTGTTGGGCCACTCAGCACAGAGTATGGCAGATAAAACCTGCATTCATCTGCATGAATCTGGCCTCATCAATGCTATGGCAACTTGAGTAGTTCAGAGTTTTTGCATCATTCATGCACTGTTGTTGCATGAATTGTATGCTCTTTCATAAGGCTGGATTCTATTAGGTACAGTTTTACAGTTCTGGTTGGCCAGATGCTGCAAGTTTCTAATTTCTTCCTAGAACACACAAACTTCTTGTTTCTATTAGCCCACTTAATCTTTTCTTTCATGCTGAATGGCAGTTTACAACAGAAGGTAGAAAAATGCCTGGAGGATGGTATCCGGCTTCCTATGTTGGACACAAAACAGCTTCAGAGTGAGAATGAATGTCTCAAAGAGAAGAATGAGAAAGCCAGTAAGGTTAGTCTGCAAATAATCTGGTGGTGGCATCTTTAACTTTAAATCCTGCTTTTTTTTTTTAAATTTAGAAATTAATATCTCACTAAAGAATTACATATTTGTTGCTAATTCAGATGACTTTTCAAGACCTGCCTGTCTCTGTTCACAACATTGATTTTGCATGAATTTTGTGTTCTGTGAGAGTTGAGCTGTCTTGTCATTTGTGTTTCTGAAGCTGCTCTTTAGAATCTATGTCTGCACACCTGTAGGCTGGTTTTTAGACAACGATCTGAAGAGATTCAAGCCTTCTAAATTGTTCAATTTTATATTTTAGGTCATAGACAATCAACAAAATCAGATAACTGGACTGTTTCTGGACATGCAGGTAAGGAAGAGTGTATATTCTGTTGTTTACTGAGTATATTTTTAGTTCCTAAGAGTAACATTGCTGAAGTTGAATTTTAATGTTTTATCTTTCTGAATAGCAATCAAAGGGGGAAAAACCTTACTAAGGTTTTTCAAAAGAGAAAATCTTAATCTTACAGATGGACTGTAGTCAACCCATGTTCTCTTGCAGGCTCATAGTGTAGTCACTATGTCTCTGTGGTTTAGCACTTCATTGGTTCATCAAAAAGTGAGAAACTGTTTCTATGTCGCATCCTTATTCTGCTGGTCTAGTGCATCATCCAAAGTACAAAAGCAATGTTGTTTAGGGGCTTCATTGTTCTGCTAGAAGAGACAGGTGCCTTTCTAAATCATTCGACTTCACCCTGTTCAACTGGTTTCTGACACTTAGATACCTTAGCTGTCTTGGTGGATCTTGGGCACCCAGCTTGCAGCCAAAGATTTTTCTAGACAGCAGAGGTTGTCAGCTGTGGCTCTATAAATCTGATTAACAGAGTGTTGAAAGTTACTCAGTGTACACCTGTTTGTTGTGGAGAAAAATAAATGTTATGCAGCTTTTAGAGAGGAAGATATTACTTGCCATAGAAAAAGCATTTTAAAACCCCCAAACGTCTGTTTTCAGCAAATATTGAAGCCAAACTCTAGTTTCCACATTCATCTCCTAGAAAGTCATTTGTCTATTAAATTGTCTCCCACCATTACATTGCTTCCTTTTTCTGCCATGGTAAATAGGAGGCCTGATTCCTGTCAACAACCATGTATTTGATTAGATGCAGTGTATGAAATGTATCTGTAGAGCAGCAGCAGGAGAATTTAAATTGCAACATGAGGTACATATGTTAACTGAAAAGGAAATTGACTTACTTAGCTTCTCAAGGTTTGAAGAAAATTTATTTTATCAAACTGAGATGTTTGCATGGAGCAGACTGATATGTGCAAAACTTGATACAGGCAAACATTGTTTCAGGTGTTATATAATTAAAAAGAAGTTCAGCTTGAACTTCATAACCTTTTTTAAGTTCTCTGTCCCTTCTTGTAGTTAAGATTATTTAAATATATACACCATATATATGTTGTGCTTATCAGAGACATGCACAACTCACTAAGTGTATTGTCATCAGCCTAAATCATTCCATGTTTCCTGAACTTTCTGGTCTTTTTCTCACCATCACCTTTATCTTGAGACCAGTGATCTTCAGTGTTCTGTGTGCTTAGCCTGACGTGACTATAGGGAGCTAGACTGGGAAATGCTGAATAGTTGTAACTGTCTGTGAACAGGATACTGTTCTGTTCTCCAGGATTTCTCTTACTTTTCTTCCTGAGGTATTTTATGTAAGGACAGAAAATAAGATTTGAAAATGGTGTCAGCCCTCAAATTACTAGTAGACTATAGCAGCTTCTTTGTATCCTTTATCTCCTTGGCCTTCATACTTGTGACCTGCGAAGCACTGAAAATTAGTTCATTAGAAATTGAAATCCCTTATCAGCACAGAGATGCAATTTATCTTCTGCTAAGATTATATAATTTTATTCCCTGTCTTCTGCCACATTGTATACTTATGCTTGAAAATGTATTTCAGTTCATTGTTTTTACCTTGCAAGCTGAAAACAAATTCTGTTTCGAACAGCAGCTGTATAAAGCAGTGTTAGTTTCTATTTGCTCATAATCATGGTGAAATTATTTTGATCTTTCTTGTAAGGTTTTACTTCGTTGATTTGTTGTTTGGAATGAGAGGGATTAAAATTTTGGTTGGTCTTGGCAAGATGCTGTGCTGCATATATTGTGCATCTTTAGAAAGAGAAAGATTGTAGATGGCAGTGGTGTTTTAAAAAATAAGTTAATATTTGTATGATTAATTTAAATATCACAAAACTTACAGTTTTGGTACAAAAAGAGAGTAGAAGCAAGTCAGATTGTACAGTGCCTATGTTACCCAAAGTACATCTGTACATCTGTCAACAATCTTGTCAGTCACAATAAACCCCAACTGTGCCAGGCTGGGAATATTGCCACCAAATTATAACTTCAGGAAGCATATGGAAGAATTTAGGGGTGAAGTATGGAGAATTCATAGTACCATGAGAAACATGGAAATCTTAGCACTATATGTCAGCCAAGCAGTTAAGCGCATGTGCTTTTTCTGTGTTTTAAGATGAGGGTAACAGAGAATGATAGCTCTTAGCTGCATTTTTTAAAAATAAACACTGATTTCTACTTCTAGTAGTTCCCATTACATGGAGCAATTCTTGAGCTGAACATGTGCATTGCTTGGAATATTCTAAAAGGGGTTTTTTTGCTTAGTTTGCAGTGTCATGTAAAATTTAGTGGCAGATGTCATTCTGAAAATACACTGGGGAAGGTTATGCTGTCTTCCCTTCCACCTCAGCCCTTCCAGAAGGCTGCACAGTCAAACCTTTTTTGTCTGTTTTTGACATGAACCATGTAAGTGGTAGTCCTAATGCATCTATCATGGTTGGGGCACTGGGTGTCCCTGAACTTGATCTTCATCAAAGTGGAAGATAATTCCAAATATCTTCCAACTGTTAAAATTGGAAGATATTTGGAAGCTGGGAGGGTGTTTTTGGCACTGCATTGCCCTCTTCATTTCATGTTTCTAAAGTATGGCATCTGTATGCCACAAATGGAGGTAGAAGAACCTTCAGTCCAACCTAGTAATGGCTATTTTTCTCAGTAGATAATGTTTCTAAAGAACTAAAGCCAATGATTCAACGTCACTTCAGGTTCTGCTCATCTGTAAGCACGCAAAGGAAATGCCTGAAGCTGTTATTTCCTGCCCTCTCCTGGCCCAGGGTGTTTCCTTTGCCTCCTTCCTCCCACTGGAGTGTGTAACTGTGCTTTCTCAAAGAGCTTATCTTTAGGATACACGTTACTTCAGCACTTCCTTTTGAGGGGCATGCTGTGGGTAAAAAGAGCAGCAGATCAAGTATATGAAAATGGTTTTAAAAACAAGTAATCATATCTGGGTTCTGCCTGCTCGTTCTTACTGCTGACATGAAAATAAAGTGTTGGGGGGTTTTTAATCCACATTAAGTCTGTAAATGTTAGCAACATCCTTTTCCAGTTTTGAAAAGAGTATGACAGAGTACTGACTCCCCACTGCTTGTGTGGTGTCAAGCTGAATGTGCAGGGAAATTTTATCAATGCTGCAACACCTTCTGTGACCAGCCAGGCCTTTAAAAACTTCATTTAGTGTTGGGCCTGCCTTGCATCTCATTACTTCCTGCCTTCTCATCAGTCTGCTAAATCTTATGGGTGGCAAGTCACATCTGAAGAGATCTCTCTGTTTGAAAGCACCAGGAGTTTATATAGTCTCAATCCATTGTTAGTATTCAGATAAGACAGCTTGAATATTCCTCTTTCTGAACTTTGCCAGATGACCTGGAAAGACATACCTACAGATTTAAAAGCCAAGTAGTGGAATAAATATGAGTACTTTCAAGAGTAAAGGCACCTGTGCTTATGCTGAATTCACCCTGAAAATTCCATTTTGGCAGTATCTCCTGTTTTCTCAGTTTGAGCTTTGTGGTTGAAAACTGGGGAATTGACAGCAGGTGATTACATAATGCAGCGGGTTTTTTATTTATTGTTGTTTAAGATCAATAACCTGTATTTTCATTCATTTCAGTCTATGCAAGAGAAACTTTCACAAGAAAAGCTGATAATTCAGAAGATGACAAATGAGCTTGAGGAAAAAGAAAGACATATAGAGCAGTTGAATAAGACTCTTTCTGAAGTAAGTAAAATAGCACCAGTAACCCAACCCTTTGACCACACCAGAGCCAGGAAGAACCTTATGGAATGATTATAACATCCCTTGCTAGGGCTATATGAACTTAATTACATACTTAAATGTCCTGGCTCCCACGCAGGTATGTAATGCATACCAACCCTACCTCAAGAAGTGAGAACTTAGAGGCTGAAGATGGCTAAGTAATGATAATGTGAAATAGCCATGTAAAAGCTGTCTGTATGTTATTCTTTGGAGTGGTACAGAAATATTGATTATATGTTTGGAAATTAATTGTTTTGAATTGCACTTTTTGTGGCTTGAAATTTTCTGCTACGGTGAATGCTGCAGACTAACTTTCCCCCTTTTTCCATTTGCTTTTCACAAAGAACCAAAGACTGGTGGAAGAGAATGCCTGCCTGAAGGAGCAGATGCGGCTGGTGGAGCAGTCCAGGCAGCCAGTATCTGAGAAGATGCCTGTAGCAGACCAGTTGTTCAAGGAAATGTCCCACTGCTTATTTGACTTGAAAGCACTGTGCAGTATTCTCACCCAGAGAGCTCAGGGCAAGGAGCCTAACCTTTCCTTACTGCTGGGAATCAGATGTAAGTGCTGTTGACTTTCCAATGTTTAATAAATGTTTTGACACAAAGGAATAACAGTTTAGCTAATGTGGTGCTTGAACTTGCCAGCTGGACAAGTTTATGTCTCCTTGCTATGCAGATGGAGCAGTGGTGCATGAACTCATGGAGCTCTCTAGAGAAGCTGGGCTCTTAATGCCTCTGGGCCACTAAGTGCATGTGACTACACAGGTCCTTGCCAAGTCAGGAGAGCAGGTAGCTGGCTCTTCTGTGGACCCAGTCATGGATATGATCACTCCTCTAGAAAAGAAAGGTGTGTAGCCAAGTGTCTGTCTCTCCTGAGACACACTGTAGTCACTATGAGGGTTAACAGATGCTAAACACATCTTGTGCTTTTGTTTTAAAGCCCTTGGGGTCAAGTGATAGGAATATCCATCTACTCTTTCAATGTGTATAGGTCTGGTTTGGGCGTGAGGGTGTCCAGGTGTTTTGGATAAGCCTTGTGCCTGGTAACTTCATCTCCTGTGCTGTTCATCTAGTCTTCAGCATTTACTAAGCTGTTAAATTTAACCAGGAAATGAGAAGCATACCCTAAAATCAGTCAGACAAAGTTTATGTTAGGTCTTTCCTTATAAGAAGCTGATTTTGTTGACCTGAAGGTATCATGTTCTGATGTTTTCTGAATGTTAATTAGAATTCATCAAGTAGACAGGTTGCTGAACTGAACCATCAGCAAGGTAGAAAGGTAAAGTAAGAGCTGCTACACACCTGCTAGCTCTCTTTTCTGAGTGGCTATAGAAAACCCCCAAAGTCTCTAGAAAATGGCTGCTCCATTTTTTTCCACTGCTGTTCTGATTCATCAGAATTCAGGAAGTCTAGATGTTGGTGCAAACAGAAAGGCATGTCTTTCAGAGAAGCACCAATGGGCTCTGAATTGAGTTTAGGTTCACATGGTGCCACATTTTGTAGACTTTTCATCACACTGAAGCGTGATTTGTCTTGATGCAATTAAAGCGACCCATCTCTTATTTCCAAGGAGATGAGTTGTTGCAGTATTCACAGGGTACAGTTGCTGAAGCTTTAACCTTGGGTGTTGTTTTTCACAGCACTGAGCTGTTCATCTGAAGAGAGTGAAAATTACCACAGCACAGAGACCCTTTCAAAGAAGCTCTTGGACGTTTGTCAGCTGCGGAAGGATATTGATGAGTTAAGGACTATGATGTCGGACCGTTACGCTCAGGACATGGGGGACAACTGCATCACTCAGTGACAACACTCCATCCTGTAGCAAATTACTTAGTGGGTCCTGCTGTGTCACAGGTCTTTGCATTTCCATTAAGGAGCCATATGGGACGGCTGCAAATAGCACTGGACACGCATCTCTGAGGGCTGCCTGTAATTGATCTCGGGAGTCTGGTGTGCGGGGGACAGTCGTCGTGTGAACAGTGGTACAAACTGCAAGAAATTTTTTCTCCAAACTACTGAATGTAGGAACAAGCTGTGAAGAATGATTCAGTTGGACGCTCTGTTTCCTTCATTTGGGCTCATTTTTATTACTTTGCCTATTTTTTGGAACCAGAGCTTCAGAACAGCCATGCTGCTACAACTCTCAGTCCTTTCCTTCATCAAGGGTTTGTGTGGCATTGTCTGAGTTCAGATCTTAGGGGAGAGGGTCAAAGAACCTATGCATGTGTATGTCTGGCTGTACATGGTGAAGCCAGAGGCTTCTGCCACTGCACTTCACTCTAAGAATTGCAACTAGAACAATCTTGGAGCAGTCAAAAAGTAATTGCTCTCCAAGCTGTCAAAAATTAGGATATAAGAAAGATGTTTTTAGTAATGGATGTCTACCTTGTTTGTCCAGTAGCAGAAAAACCCCAGGTTTAACTCCTTTATGCAAACAAGTCCATAAAATATAGCTGTATCAGATTGTGTAAAGCACTCTCACGTTGCTGTAAGATGTTTCAATAGTACAAAGTCTGTGACAACCAGAGAAGCTGTAAGACATAAAACTGCAGCATACTCCATGGCTATAAGAAAAAGCCCCCCAAAGAATCAACAACTGTATTTTACTTATTCTTTCCCTTTTGTCCTTTCCATTTCAAAATGTTGCTGTATTTTGTTCCTGAAGGCCTCTGGTAAGGTGGTGCACCACCTCAGCCATTTTTACTACAGCTACAAAAAGGGTGTTTGACCCTTGGCAAAATTAAGGCTTGAAACAGAATGTTTCCAGTTAGCAGTATAAAGTACTTGGTTATCTGAGGACTGAAAAACTTTCCACATTTTTTGTGAAATCTTGATTTCTCCATTTTATGTAGCTGTAGGAAGCAGTTACATAAAATAGTAAGCTCATGTTCCATAGCTGATTCAATGAGTGTCTCTTGGCAGTGCTGTTTATCTCCTGTGGGACAGATGACATTTCCAGGAACATCACTGCAAGTTAGCTGCACAGTTATACATGATGGAAAATAGTATTTAACTGAAGGAAACAAAAACTTGCAAAGAGCAAAACCACTTTTAAATCAGACTATAAAGAAAAATATGTGCATCACTTACTTGTATGGTATTGCAAGAAGGCTTCAGATGCCTGAAGGTGCAAGTCACTCAACTGATCTGGAGTGGGGATAACAGCAGAAATCTCTTGGAAAGCTTAGCAATTTGAACCAAGTTAATTCTAAGGTAACATTTTTATGGCAAAAGTGAATATCTTCACTTTTCTGATTTGGTGATGTTTTGCTGTCTGTTAATTGTTTAACAGTTAATGTTGTTTCTATAATTTAGTGGTTTAATTGTTTTTAGCTGTATGAATTTATTTATTTGACAGTTTTCTCTATCCTGAAACTAGACTTGGACTAATTTGTGAAAAAATAGTACTGTTGCTATTTATATTACTGCTACGTCGTGTTATCAGATAGATTAATCTGACTGGTTTGGCTCCTGTGAGCACTAAAACAGTGTCTAGATATAATCTCAAGTGAAGTTAACTAGTGTCTACTTCAAGTAAAAAAAAGAGGCTGTTTTATTTTAAATTTCTGTGCTCTTTCTGTAGGCACACTTCAGTCTCTCCATCAGGGAATAATTTGCTCCAGTCTTCCTTGCCCTTCTCAGTGGTGTGATGCAGGTGGAGCTGGAAGTATAACTGTGCTCTTCTCATTGATATGACAAGTTCTGCTATGAGTGGGGGAAAGATGTTCTGAACTAATCTGCATTCTTAGACTGCAAATGGATCCATGGTTGTTATCTAAAGGAATGATTTATTCTGGTAGCTCATTAACCATATTAATTCCACATTAATACACACTTGCTACATCAAAGGTATACTTTATACTAGTGCAAAACTGAAAACAAGGATCTTTGTACCAATGGGCTTGCACAGTTTGCTGTGCCTCTGACAGTGCTGGCTTTTGTGACTAAAGCTTCAGCTCTTTCCTCTGGTGTGGTTGGTTGGGTTCGCCCCTGCAGTGGTCTTTAGTTTAGGGCATCTGTCTCCTTTCAGAATTCAACTACAGCATTTCAGATAATAAATTAGAAATATTAGGGAGAGAGGAAACACACGACTTGCACATTGTTGCTTCCTTAGATGGCAATGTTGTACTTATAAAAAAATCACCAAAACCTACATTTATGTACATTTGATAGAAATAACAAGGAGTTTAATGGAGCAAATAGAGGGAAGCAGGAGATATTTTTAGTCCCTTTGAACTATTAAGCTTGTCACTTGGCTGGTATTTCTCCACCGTCCCTCCTGTTAAATGGTGATACTGTACTGCAAAGTTGAGATCAGTAGTTTATATTTGCCAAGCACTTCAGACCATTTATGCTCTTCAAGAATTAGTTGAAAGTCTCTCTGGGAGGAGATCCCATTTTATTCATAATACTTTTGTTTGCAGTGCTGTAGTCTTGTGGTTTAATGTTTTTTGTTACAGAACCTGTAATATTTATGTAGACTTGAAAGCACTTGATTTTAAAACCCCCTGAGTTTATCTGCCTCAGTCAAATTAAAGTAGGGAGATAAATGATGGATGTGTGAGCCAAAGATGCAGACTACCAATTGATTATTTACAGCGATAAAGTACTTTGCTTTGATTTCTTAAAATTTGACCTGTTGTAGTGGTAGCAATTACTATATATGCATCAGTTTACAGATGCCTCTAAATGGAATAAGCTTTGTCTAAGATATGCATGACTGTTTAATTGGTTAAAATGTAGTGTGTGTGGTCTCATTCAGCATATTTAATACAGAGGTGATTAACAAATGTTAACATTGGAATTGCTTCGATTTAGTCATGACAACTTTTTGCTGTAGCTATTAGACAATCCCAAGGGCTGAAAACAACTGCAGATGAATGGATACTGTACCATTCTGGCTGTCAGCAAACTGTACAGTAACGTTTTGTACAGTTTCAGATAGACTTTATATGATCCTCTAGAAGATACTTACAGTAACTTCTGTATTTACGAATGTATTTTGAAAAAGATGTGGAGAGTAATGTCTTCCAACAAGCTATAGATGATGTATTCACTATATAGAAATATTTGCTATATAGAGGTAACACAGCTCAGTCATGTGAACATGATTTAGGTTGCTGAACTCTGCTGTGCAGCTTTGTGGTGTGACAGGTGTGTGAAATTGTGGAGATTTGCTGTAACCACCCACTCAGGCTCCAGCATTTGAAACTCACGGTGGTCATGAAGTCATTCAAGAGCTGAAATTCCGTCCTTTTCACTTCAAAAGATTTCCTTCCTTCCTTTGCCCTTGCTGCCTGTCTTTTGTTTCAAGCATTTTTCTTTTTGTTTTTTTTTTTTTTTCCTTGGGAAGAGTAAGAGCACAAGGAAAGGAAGAAAGCAAACCCTTTCCTCATAGCATGGGCACAGCATGCTGCAGTCTCTCCAGAAGGGCATAATTTGCTCCAGTTTTCCTTGCCCTTCTCAGTGGTGTGATGCAGGTGGAGCTGGAAGTATAACTGTGCTCTTCTCATTGATAGGACGTTCTGCTATGAGTGGGGGAAAGATGTTCTGAACTAATCTGCATTCTTAGACTGCAAATGGATCAATGGTTGTTATCTAAAGGAATGATTTACTCTGGTAGCTCATTAGCAATATTAATTCCACAGCTGCATACCTTTGTGCCTTTTTATCCTGAAGTAAATGTATATTCCCCTGGAACTTCAGATAAGTTGTTAGCGTGCTGATGACTGCACCTTGTTTTCTTCTCACCTGCCATTACTTTGTTAATAAGCTTTTATAGTAAGAACTCTTGCATAATGTCTAGAAACAGAAGTACTGAAACTAGGTACTAGGTGTACACTTCGAATGTTAGGCTAGTTGTATGCAGCTTCTTTGAATACAATGTGTGAGCAGGAAACACAAATCGTAATGTGTTTTTTCTGTGTATATTAATTACAGTATATCATTAGTTCAGTGGGGAGGAGTGTCTGGAGCTCTCTTTTAAAAGCACAGCTGACATATGTACTGGATCAGTCCCTGAAGACTGGTAGTTTTGTAAATTGGGTTCAATTTTTGAACTGCTCAGAATACCTCATATGTAAATAGAGTTGTCATGACTTAATCACAATGTGTTCATTGTAAAAAGTAAAGGAGCCACTGGCTGGCTCAGCTTTAGGCTTGTTGTTCTTGCCTCTTTTTGTAAATTTTTTTTAAAGTAGGGTTTACAGCTAGAATTTTGAATGCCAAAGTTCTATTTATTAAATAATAATAAAAGTTTTCATTGTTGATAACTGGTATTTTTCCACTGGAATTCATTTGTTGATGTTTGGGATTTGTATCCACAGAGCATAAATAAATTTTGTTACAAAAGTGAGTTTTTCACAGTTCTCATTTGTCCAGTATCTGGCATGTAACAGAAGTGACTGAATCTGGAGGCAAGAAAGGAATCATGAAACATCTTCCCAACACCTACCTCATCTTTCCTTCAGTGGTCTCTTATGCTGGAATACCAGCTGAGCAAGATCTTTCTTCCTGGTCTTATGTTTTGGGTTTGCTTGTTTTTTTAAATCAGGGCCTTGATATAAAAAAAATATTACTTCTGTGTGATAAAATTATTTTTATTATTAGAGCAGCATTCTCTGATGCTTTTTTAGACAGACGCTTCTGTTGGCCATCTTGGATACTTGTTGGAGAGATCACAGGTAGGTCTGTTCAAAAGACTAAGCACAAAATTGTAGGCAGAAATCAGTAATCCCTGCTGCATGAAATACTGCAGCTCAGTACACAAGCCAAGCAGCACTGACTTCCATGTCAAGTTGCTCTGAGGAGACATCAAAGGTTAAGGATTTTAGTCAATCTGCACTGTCTTCACAAGTGTAGAGGGAAGTGGGGTCACCCAAGAAGGTTTTTTTTCTGTTCCCTGTGATAAATCTTGGAGCCTCAGGTACTGAATGAGTCTTACATGTAGAGTGGTCTTCTCCTCCCCTCCTCACACTCCATCGTGCAGAGTGCAAAAGCAGACACTAGCTTTTCTCTTCAAAGACACTGAGAAATGCATTCTAATTAGGCAGGCATCACTTGCTTTTCTCCAGCGTTGTGACTGAAGGTTGCATGATGGGCTTCTAACTCAATTAGAATTTATTCTGTGCCCTGTGTAACAGGCTGCACAGATGCCAGCTTTTCCTGGACTGCTGAGGCTGGCCTTTTGTGAGCTGCTGGAAGTCAGGTTTAGTTTCGAAGTACAACGACTACCAACATTGCTAACATCAGTAGTGGTAGAAAATATTCTGTTACCTTTTATTCCACAAACAAAATGTAACTCCACATGTGGATAAAAATGAAGTCTTCAACAACGCTGCAAATAACACTGCAGCATCTTAAATGAGTACAATTTGCAACAGGTAAATCTGCGGTAGATTGCCTTCCTTCTGTAAATGAGGTCTGCAGGATGTGCTAACGATGCTGGGTCGTTTGTTTTGCAAATGAATGTGTTTTGTATGGTTGGAAAATTTCCAAGTGGCAAGGGAAGTGGATAGTATGAAAGATGTTTTTTAATTACATTTTAATATGTGCATATTTCTTTTCCAGCTTTGTGTCAGTTACTCCCCCTTTGAGGGCAGCTGATGCTTTTCTCCTCCTTCTCTTGGTATCACAGGTCTGAATTTCATGGAGATAAAGGCACGCTTCAAGTCATGGAGCTGGAGACTGACTGCGGGAAACCTGATAGGTTCAGCTAATGTTTTGAGGTGTTTTGATGAGCAGTTTGGCAGCTTCCCTGAAGAATTCAGCCTGAATTCTTACAGCTGTTAATAGACCAGAAAACTGATTTAATGGCCTGTGTGCCTGTGAAAGTGTTTACCTGAAGGAAGGCAAAAGGAAACCATTGTCTAGTTCTGGTTGAGAAAAATGGTGTCTCCTGCTGAGACTGAATTTTAATCCTAAAGGTGGCTGTAAGAGTTTTCTGGCTGAAAACCCCTCCTCGCATGGGATTTGAACAGAATTTACTATCAAAAATGCTTGTCTCCCCTACATTAAAATATGGGAATACAGGTAACCCCTGACTGCTACCAGGGAGGAGCCAAAAACCCCTCCCAGACCGAATGGGTTGTGAATTGAGCTTTGAGGTGGCCCCAGGTGCCAAAGGAGGGTATTTCTGAGCCCCACTGCTGCCAGCCTGTGTTGGGGTGGCATATCCAGTCCCAGTGCTGGGCCAGCTCACTGCCAACCCAGCTCCCAGGGCAGAGCTGTACCCTGGGGGAGCATCAAGAGCCAGCTCCTGGCCCCAGAACTGGTCGCAGTGCTTCAGTGTTGGCTGGGTCAGAAGCCACTTTTTCCTGGTGCCAAAAAAGCTGCCTCACCCTTTGCAGGCTGCTGAGATGCATTCACAGGAGCCAGGCAATGTGGACAACAGGACTTAATGGACCGATGCGTTTTCTAACCTTCTGCTATTTTTTATCTCATAATGGTTAAATGAGATGATGCCTAATTTATTGTAAGTTAATTGGGGGCAATCCAGCAACAGGGAGGGAGAGAGCTCTGATCACAGTAAGTGATGACACAAACTTTAGGATGATCTATCTTACATCAATGCAGAGACACTGAGCTGTTCAAAAAGCACTGTTTTAAGGTGGCCTGAAAATAATGCTGGTGCCTGGGGCAAGTCCAGACTGCAGGGCAGCCTGCAGCAGGACAGGATGGTGAGGACCTTCTGTCCTGCTGCAAACACATCCTGCTATGAGACAGGCCCTGGAGTCTGGCACACCCCACACTGGTCCTTGAAAGCCCCGCTCAGGTGCTGTGGTGGTCGCACACTGCACAACCAACCAAACCTGCATTCAGCTGAGCTACTTGAAAGCTCCCAAGGGATTTTGAAGCTCAGCTTTCACCTCAGGAAACTCAGGTGTGCACAGCAAGTTGATGGTCATCACCCTCCTGTTAATCTGGACAACTGGTTATCCTCTACATTAGATTCTGGGGTGGCGGGACCCAGTTTCTGGAGCCTCCTTCGGTCAGTAACTTTTTCAATAAATGGTCTGCTGACAAGTTAATGCCACAAAGCAGCCACGTCCCAGCAAAACAATCCCTGAAACAGTATAACCATGTGCAGAAGATCGTCAGCAGTTTTCAACCCAGCTTCTGCACCCCCCCATAGGAGCTCCTCGCTTTGGGGAGAGACAATAAAGGTCACAGCTGGGAGGGAGCTGGCACAGGCATACACTGCTCTGCTGGAGGAGGGAGTGCTGCAAAGGGCCATGATTGATGGGATGATCCCATCAGCCCCCAGACATACCTCATTATGCAAGCCAGTGACAATCAGATCATTAGTTACATTATCACCCACTGACTTGGTGCCTGGGAAGCAGCGAAGATAAGTAATGGGATATTTTTGGTTTAAATTGTGGTTTGAACATTTTAATTAAAAGCCTGTTATAATCAATCTGTTTCTAACATCCTTTCCCTCACCCTCATTCATAAAAATTAATTATCACCGTGGAAGGCCAGCGATATCCTGCTCCTGGCCAGTGGCAGCTTCAGAGCCTGGGTTTGCCACTGCCTGGGTGGCTGTGTGCACTGAGCCAGCCTAATTGTGTGCAGTCACCAGGGCAGTTTGCCAGCCCAGTGCTGGCCCATATGAAGGGTGTTGCTAGCCACTCAAGCAAAAGTGATGATCTGCTCAGACTTGGCTCTCTCAGACATCCATTTATATCTTGGAGGTGAGCAGAGCTGAAAACACCTAGGCTTTAAAAAAAACACACAACTGTCTTCTCAAAGTGCTAGCATTTTTAAAATATCCCAAATCTTCCCCAAAGTTCTGATGCAGTGGCTATAAAGGTCAGCACAAAACATGACCCCCAAATGGCTGAGAGAGCAGTTAATAAAACAGGGTACCAGGCAGCTTAACACTATGTATTTGCAGTGTTGTTCCAAAACACATTGAGAGTGTAAGAATAAATATAAAATCGATCATTATTAAAATTTAAAAAAAAAAAAATTGACTAGACTTTGCCTTGACCTTCTCAAGACCCATCACTGATCACAGCCTGCAAAAACAAAAGGAAACTTAGGCCTTTAGACACCTCATTTGGGCGTAAACTTCTTCCAGCAGCTCTGGAGTCAAAGCAGAAATGCTTCCCCTACCAAAGAGAAATCAATAATTTTAACAGAGGACTTTTCTTATTTGTTAGGAAAAAAAAAATTTAGAAAGTGCTATTCTAATGTTATTATCTCCTGGGAAATCCACACAGTGTGATGTATCTATCAGCAGAGCTCATATACTTGCAAACTGTAAAGTTGTCTAAAATCTCAATAGATTGGTTTGTGCAACATGAAGTTGGCAACAAACTAGCTCCACAAATTAAATAAAATCAGTTGTTTGTGACATACATTGCAATTGGTGACTTTGCAAAGCAAAAAAAGTCAAAGACCTCAATCTCATAAAGTAAAAACATCTAGTTTGGTAAAGAAATACAATCTCTTCTCCAATAAGAAAACATCTACACTGTTAGAGGCTTCCAGATAAATTAACCAACAGCTGCAATAGGATCCATAATTCATCTGTCCATGAGGATACTACAGGAAACAGTGCTGGAAGGCTTCCTAAGCTCAAGGTGATATCATTCACTGCTTTCCCCTTCTCCACCAACCAAATGATTTTGTTGTAGAAAACTGTCAGGTTGGTCACATGTGATTTCTTCTTCATAAATCCATGCTGATTACTCCTAATCATTTATCTTTAATGTGTTCAGAAACAGTTTTCAGCATAACTTGTTCCATCCCCTCTGAGGATCAAGGTGAGACTGACCACCCTGTAGTCCCCTACAGCCCTCTTTCTTTTCCTCCTTGAAAATGCCAGTGGCATTTGCTTTCTTCCAGTCTTCAGAATCCTCAGAGTACAAAGAGGATCCACAAAGAGATCCTTTGGAGAGCGTACTCCACAAAACAGTGGCCTTGCAATGACATCAGGCAGCTCTCTCAGCACTCATGGGTACTTCCCATTGGACCCAAAGATTTGTGCATGCCCACTTTTTTTAAACACTTAACCTGAGCCTCCTCCACAGTGGGTAAATCTTCATGGCTCCATAATTCCAAATCTGGGAAATTATCTAATCTCTTCTGGCTACACCTTTAATTTACTCACAAGTAAGAGTCTTTCCCGAAGTCCTGAGAGTGGCAAACTCAATTAAGGGAGTTAAAACTTACATGCATTTAGCAGGTGACAATGCTAACCTGATTTTTTTCCATCTTTCAAACAACTCCCAAAAGTGAAGCACAACACTCTGAAACTTCACTGTTACTCTGAACATAAACACATGTCAAACAAAAAAACCTCTAAATTCAAAGAGCTGTGGAGGCTGGATGTGCTGTTTCTGCACTTACTCATTTTTCCCTCCCCGTTTTGCCAGCTGTCTGTTTGCCCCTCTGTTCACTGCTCAGTGCTGGAGCAAAGCCTTTCCGAACATGTGAAGGAGATGCCCCATGTTGTGGGACACTCCTGACAGAATTTTAAACAGATGGGTTTCTCCAAGGAACTTTTCATCCTTCTTTTAAGGTATAGGAGTTGTGCTTAGCGTACATGAGGCAGCATAATGACAAAACCAAAGCCCAGTGTCACCTTTCACTGCTGGGTGCTCTCACAGCAGCACGCCCAGCCTGCTAGGCTGGATTTACAGGGAAAAGGTGAATTGCTGCTTCTCTCCCCCAGCCTGGGGTGGAGTGATTAAGGAAGCAGTGAATCAAGTGTTCCAAGCACATTTGATTGCTTGTCATGACCTTGTTACACAGGTCCTTTTGGAACATCACTTGGTGACTAGAAGTCACACACACAGCTATACACACACACAGGGAGCCTGCTTTGCAGCTGCATTCACTACAGTATTCACATTATTTGCATTTTGTTGGTGCTTTAGCCAGCATTGCTCCATGGCCATCTGTGGTAGGCTGAGAGAAGTCCCTCACACTGTGTGGCAGGGAACAGGAGGCTTGGATGGATGCTGAAACACAGAGCCAGGGGAGCACAGAGGAGCTGGCAGGGTCCTCACCCAAGGAGAAAAGGGACAGGGAGGAGCCTTCAGCCATGATAGACAGGTTCCATGAGAAGAGCACGGCAAGAAGTCAAAGCTGAGCCCTGCCTTGGACGTTTGGAAACAAACCATTTATGTGGCAAGTCAGTCTCAAATGGTTAAAATGGGGATAAAAGGAGCTCTCACGGAGAAGAAGTCTGAGGCAGCAGTAGTGGCATTTTCTGTGTCTTAGGTCCAGGGTTTCACACAGATGTCCAGAAAGAGTATCTAAAAATATCACACCACCACAGTACAATTATTTATGTGCACATTAATACAGAACACAACATGGTCTCTGTCTAATTAAAGCAGAAAAATCTATTACATAACCTGACCTTCAACTAAATAGAAATGTATTAGCTCTGCACTTACATATTCTAAATCTGACTTTAGAATGCTTTGAACTGTTTCAGTGTACACAGAGAAGAATTTGTTTCTTCTTGACACAAACTAACTAAGAAGAGGTCAACTTTGCATCTGTGGCATGCCTGGAATGTATTTCAGAGGCACCATGTCCTGGAAAATAGGCACAAAATGTGCAAACACAGTTCTGGCTGTTCTGTTTGGGCTGAGCTGGAGAGTTCTGGTCAAATAGCTCCTCTCAGTGCCTCAGTGTATGTGTGTGTCAAGTGGCAATTACACAGGTTCCCTTGGAAAACATCTTGACGCCCCTGGATGAAAACCTCCATGGGAACTAGGCAGCACTTCCGTTAATGAGCATTCACACACTAGGCTGTCTAAGTGAAATGCTAAAATATTAGATGCTAAAAATATTAATGTTTTTCATCTGACCACAAAATGGAGATACATCTCCTCTCTTGAATCCCCTACCACCCCATCTCAGTAATCCAGGAAAACTGTCCCACTTAGAGAATTGAGATTATTGGCATTGCACTACGCTAAATCCATTCCTCACACAATGAGTGGCGGAAGAAACCCCAGGCTTTAAAAAGATTCCTGAAATGTTTTTAATATCTGAAAAAAAAAGTTTCATTTCATTTACATACAGCATGATTTTCCTTGATCCATGGGTTCTTTTGCAAGAAGGCCTGGGATTATTTTTTTTCTCTCCTGCTGCAGAGCTGGCACAATAGTCACATTTTCTTTCAAGCACCAGAACTGCCTGTTAGTCATTAAAATCTCTGCTGGATTCCCCACATTAGGGTCTGCTAAGCTGTTGTTCAAAGATTGTCACTCTGTGTTGTGCATCATGGTGGAGTGTCGCTGCCTCATGTGCCTCCAGAGGAATGGCCAAGGGAGTGGAAAAAACAGTGCTTTGCTCAGGCATCTGGCTTTTTTGGGAACTGGCCTGCTGGGAAGGGAGTGTTGAGGGAGTGCATCACTCAGCATCTCAGTGCTGTGTTTCAGGGATTTGCCTCCCGCCCACCACAGGCAGCTGACACTGCCTTGCCCACCCTCCCTTTCTCTCCATCCACCTCTGAATTTACAGAGCATCAGCTCCCAGCACCCCTTCAGAGTTGGATCACCATGGTGCTTTTCCTCCCCATCCTGCATCTCCCAGTGGCAATGCTCACTAAGGCACGGACAGAGCAGGGAGCACTACCACAGCCATGGCTGCTGCTGCCCACTGGTGTTGTCTGGGATTTAATTCTCCTGATTGAAAGCTCCCTGCTAACATGTTCCATGGTCTGACAGTGCTTCAGACCGTGTAGGTGTAAATGGAAAATTGTAGGTGTAGAGGAAGGGACTACAAGCAACCTTGCCCTGGTAAGTCACAGTTGTGCTAATTACCAATGGACAGGAATAGCCTTGACCTTAATGGGTCACAGTGGTGATTAATAAAGATAAGTGTGATATAAGGGGTGGGTTGGGTTGTCAGGGCAGGCCCTTGAGAAAGAGGAGCCCAGAGGAAGAAAGTACCATTCAGACAGACACAAAGAAGATGAAATGAGAAGAGAGTTGCTGCAGTAAAAGATCTGCTGTGGGGTCAGTCTGGGTCTGATGGAGTCAGAGCCTGCAGTCACAGCTGAGCTGGGTGAAACCTGCATTCAGAGTCTGCAGACCAATGCTTGCAGTCACAGTCCAGCAGGAAATAGCCACAGTCAGAGTCTGCAGCTGGACCCTGCAGTAGGAGCTTGCTGTAGCCAGAGTCAGGATGGCAAAGCTGTGGAGAAGAATGAACTGGGACCCTTTTCATGTTGTTGAATGAGAGTCTGTGTCTTGGCTCACTTCTACCCCTTAATGAGAGTTCTGCTGCAACAGAGAATGAACTATAAGATATTATGAACAGCTTCAAAAGCTCAGGCACAGCTGTTTGATCCCTGACAAAGAGTGCACAGATTATACTCTTTCATTAAACTTTCTAACCAGGAGAAGAAACATCAAGATTGCAGAAATACAGTAGCAGTTCTATGAGGAAGAGTTCAAGCCAAGCAGACAGAGATCTGCAGCACTGATGGGAACAGAACAAAATGTACAGGATTCAAGTGGATAGATCCTGGATGGCGACAATCAAAAGTGTTTTATTTGCACTTCTATTAATTTCCTTCAGATAAAAAAGGGCAAAAGCATTTGACTTTGCCCCTTTGTTTCACGCCTGAGCACCAGCTGTTTGGGATATTATCCCATTCCATGGGCACAAAAGATCTAGCAAGATGTCCTTCTACCTATGTCACTTACTCCATTTTAGGGTCCAGTCTTTAGCTGTGGTAGATGAAGAATTCTATCCCTGTTACAAGCTAGACTTCCTGCACTCCTCATGTGAATGGTGACTAATGCTCCTCAGCAGCAGCAGATGCTCCCATGCATCAGGGATTCCTCATTGTGCAGGAGCATCATGAAGATGGGGGTTTGGCCTCAGTGCAGATGGGTGACACCACTCATCTTAGTCCAGCAGCCACAGTAAAATATTCCTCAGCCATGACTCAAAGATTTTTATTACCACTTAGTAATGCTTCTCCTAAGAATTGACACCCTCTGACTCCTCACCCGTGCAATACATGGGAGCACAGCAAAGCCTGAGTGCCCATCCTGTGTCCCACCTGCTGCCATCCTCCTCGGTGCCTGCCTGGCCCTGGCTGTGCACACCAGGGTGTGTCCATTGCCTCTGCTGCACCCTCTGCAGGAGCTCTGGGGAGAGGGGAAGGGACACTTGACTCGATCTGGCTTGAGACAAGGAGTGCAAAGAAGCTGTGTGAGCTCTCAGTGCCCATACTTGGCACAAACAAACTGAAAGCAAGGGTTGAAACCAATCCTGACTTAAATCCCTGTGCATTTTGCTCTCCTGCACCTTTTACTTGTCCTGTCAATCACTCTTCCCACCACTTGACACTTTACAAGCTAATGAAAAATATGTCTGACCTTCTCCTAAGGCAGACTCAATAGCACAGCTTTCCAGCTGCTGTACCCAGAGGGAGAAGGTGACATTGTCACAGTCAATTTTAGAAACATCCAAGTGTCTCTGAGAGAGGTGTCCCTTCACAGAGGGGTAGTCTTGACGAGAACACCTTTTATTGGCCAATCTATCCATGAACTGTATCTTCAAAATGGGGATTTTTATTTTTGAATGCTTTTGGTTCAGCATTCAGCATGACGCTCTTCACTGTGCAGTCCAGCAAGGAGTCTGTCCTCACTGCACACCACACTTCTACCATTGCTTGTTCAAATGGTGTCAGATACTGACCAGGAAAAAGAAGACTTCCTCTGCAAGTGAACTATCAAGTTACTGCAAAACAGAATCTGTAGAAATGAAGTCTTCAAGACTCCTGTCAATTTGTTAGCATGTAAGCATCTGAAACTAACATGATCATTATGAACTGGTGGTACTGCTCTTTCAATCACTATTACAAAGTTTTTTAAAGCAAACCAAACAAAATTAGACTGAAGAAAAACATTCAACAGTATTACTAATAGAACACTGTATTGGATTCAAGAGGAAATAAAGCAAATTCACCTGAGGAATAAAGACTATCCACTCGTGCCAACAAAATTCTGTGCAGTACAGATTCCTCATTCAAAATGCAGGCAGTACATTTCTAAGAAGCAGATCCTATTCTTTCACTGAAGGGAGAAAGGGAGAAGCCTACAGACATTTCAACAAAAACATCACCAACACAGATGTAGCTGGTTCGGTGCATGTCAGAATTGCTTGTGCCTGGGTGCCTCAGGATGGCTCAGGGAGACCTTTGAAGCACAAGGGGCCTTTTTGAGATGTCCTCTGTCATTCAGGGAGTTCTCACCTGGAAATGAGCACAGTCCAGGACAGGAAGGGAGATCAAGCAAAGGGAAGAAAATCTCAAAACACCCAATTTCAAGAAAAACCTTGAAAATGAAAAACCTGAATATTATAAGTCTGGTGTTCAGAAAACCCCAGACTAAGGTTGAATGTGTGCATGTAGCTTCTTTTCTGCCCAGCAATTTTCTCTGAGTACCCAGTAAAAACAATTCAGAGGCCTGGACTCTGCAGGAGGAAAAATAGGGATTCGATCAACCCAGTCGCTTTTATTGTTTTTACTTAGTTTTGGATTTTTTCTCTTTTTTTTTTTTTTTTTCAATTGCATTTTATTTGATCATATCTCCTGCCAGAGCTTGTACCACTTCGTTCTCACCTTGTCCAATTGGGAAGTATTTCCTTTCAGGAAAGGGAATGGAATGTTGCCATTTCAATGAGGATCAGTTGGGATAACCTATTGTCTTGGGTGAACATTTCTCTTTATTAGGGATTTATCACCAGTCACCGTTTAATCAATAACATTTTCCCTAGCAATGGACACATCAGTTATTAATGTGGGAAGGAATTTGGTTCCCCCACCTGCTATTCTGTTTCTCTTGCAAAGACAAGGGAAAAAAGCGTTTAAGCCCAGTCTTCTGTCCTTTTATTTCTCCATAGCAACAGCTGCCAACTATTTATCCTGACAGCAGAGAGGGGTGCAGCTGGCCAGGCTGCTGTGCCCCATGCAGCTCCCAGGCCCCTGCTGGTGTCTGGTGGAGAGAGGGGATGGATACACGAATAAAGCTTTTTCATGATGACAGCAAATCAACACTTCAGGCCAACTGTCCCATTCCTGCTGGGAATTTCTCTTGGTTGAAGATGGGCAACACAAGAAGTTGGCATATTCCAGCCAAGTCGTATACAGGAGAATGGTGACGTCTCAGTTCTCCATGAGGAGCTGCAGTAGATTCTAGAGATGTTTGGCACCAACTATGATCTATTCCTGCCACGTACCACAACCTGTTTTCTGCAAGCAGGTTCAGGGACTGCCTTTGTTTAGTAGTGGTGCAAAAAAATCCACATTTAATTGCAGCAGGCTATTTATAAACCTGTTATTTTAAAGCCAAGCGTGCAGCAAAACAAACAATAGTGGTCACTGCTTGTTCCTGGGACGGTTCAATCCCTCCTACATTACACTTCTACAGACAAATATTTGGAAAGAAAGCCACACCAACCTTGGGAGACCTTGGAGAGGGCATGAGCTGAACATCCCACCTGTGGCTTGTGCAGCTTCCCTCATGCTTCCCTATTCCTCAGTGTCCCAGCTGTCCTGCCCATCCCTGGGCTGAAGGGCAGAGCCCAAGTGCCCACCACTCCCATCCACAAGAGCACTGTGCTCTGGCAGACACTGTACCTGGCTCTGGCAACAGCCTGCCTTTTGGCTTTTGTCAGGAGGGAGTGGGAAGAAGGGAAGAGAAGCAGCTTGAGAGAAGTAGGCACAGCTCATATACATTTGCATAGCAAACACTGCTTCTCCCTCACTCAATTTTTGACCCTTCTGATGAGGCAGGGGGTGAAGAAGGATGGTGAAGGACAGCAAATTGTTCCACCCATGGGGGCAAGCACAGTGCTTTCTAAAAAAGAAAAGAAAGAAAAGAAAAGAAAAGAAAAGAAAAGAAAAGAAAAGAAAAGAAAAGAAAAGAAAAGAAAAGAAAAGAAAAGAAAAGAAAAGAAAAGAAAAGAAAAGAAAAGAAAAGAAAAGAAAAGAAAAGAAGAAAAGAAAAGGAAAGGAAAGAAAAGAAAAAGAAATTCAACATTTGTGCAGGATGACCCAAATTTCTCTTTTTAAATATGCATGAAGCTTTAATCTTGTTCTTTCCCCTGACATATCATTTAAATTCAGAGCAATGAAGGTGTCTATATTCTGGCAGACACTCAGCCCATTTCATTTAAGGTATTCATAAAATATTTCACACACTAAGGATGGCTGACACTACAAAGAGCAATTCCTGCATAACTGTAGAAGGTATTATGATAGCATTGACATTTGTATATTATTTGGCAATAATTTTTTTTTACAGCCAGGGCAGAACATGATAAAAGAAAAAAAAAATAGCATCAAATATGAGTACAAACCAGTTCACGTGAAGTGCCTAAGCCTTCACCCTGTAAGCTACTGACAAAATATAATCTGTTTTCTCCACACATTCATGACATTTCTCTTTTACAGGCACCACTTGAATAGCACTAGAGGTAGGGACTGGGTTTGCAGTAGCCCACATTGCCTGTCTCAAAGTACCACCAAGGCCACAGGAAGAACTTGCCATAAGATAAGCTACCACACAGCAGGAATGTGAGATAAGCAGAGAAGGGAGGAATTTGGAAGAGAAAGGTTTTGATTCCAGGCCTGATGGTGAGATCTAAAGTGAGAACTCAGGCTCTCCATCACTCCTTGTAACTTTCAGGAACTCCTTAATTTTTCCACGTACTACACACTTTACCTGGGCAGCATCCACATTTTTAAAGCAGTGGAGAGAAGAGCTATGGACTGGTAAGCTCTGTCTTGGCAGGTCTACGTCCAGCCTGTCTAGACCCCATAACCCTGATCAAAAAAGGCATCTGAAATCCATTAATTAAAAATGTGCTGTCTTGCCTCAGTGTCATTGAAATGCAAATCTCAGCAAAACATCGAGGCTAAACTGATTATTTCCCCTTTCAATCACACAATGATGCCGTTCTTACAGAACAATTTGTTTGACACAAAGCACCCAGGCTCTGGAGACCTCAAAATCTACCAGCGCTTAAGCTTATGAATGTTAAAATTGTCACATCAAAACATGAGAAATTAATTGCTACTAACTGCAGGACTTATCTGATGCACTCAATTTAAATATCAAGAATTGCTCATTTAACAGAGTTTTACATGAGGTACAATTGTAGCAACACCTTTATGATGGCAAATATTTCAAAAAGCTTCCGTAAAATCACACCCATGCTGAAATAATGTTTGGGACAGCACAGAATTCATGAGATGGGTTAATTTTAAACAAAATTTCTAGTCCAAACAGAACCAGAAATAGCCAAGTATTTTATTTTTTAACACGACACCAAAAACTGAAGTGTCTGAATTGCTAAATATCAGCATTTCAAAAAGTTCACTGCAAACAAGAATAAAAAATTCTGGCATAGATAATACATTTACAAGTGTCATATATTATGTATAAACATGCAATGCAAGTGCATGTATATGTATACATATATAAGTAATAATGTAGGCACAAAAATGTCTAACTAAAAAAACCCAAATAAACAGCCAACAAATCAGCCACCTGGGACATGATTCAGAGATTCCTGGTGAAAAATATAAAGATTCTTGAGTACCTATACAGATGGCATATTCCAATTTGATCTTTGATCATTCTTCATTTACTATCTATATGCTTATATCTAATAGTCTTTTTCCTGTTTTAAGGCCAGCATTTCTAATGTTTTTGAGTTTCTTCAAGGCAAGTTCTTTGCACTTTGCCTTACGGAGAACTGAAACACGTGGATCAAAAAACTGAGAACAAAGGCCCTAACCCAGTGTGGTTCTTACCATTGTGCTTCTTGGAGTTTCCATAAGCTATTAGAGTGTTAGAAAGCACCACAAATGTGTCCTTACAAGCAGGCTGTCTGCTTAACCTAATGTTCACAGTCACTTTTTGTGGGGATGGGGATGAAGAAAACAGATAACAGTGATTCCAACCTCCCAGCAACAATCTGCTACAGCAAGAGAGAACTTCTGGGTGGAACTGTGTCAGTGCTAAAGAAATACTGAACAAGACTGGTGAAAAGTTGCCATAGAGTTCCCAGCCAACACCACCTCTGTTCCAAGAAAGACAGGACAGCTGTCAATCTCTGACTGATGAGATCTCACATCAGAGGCACAGTGCAATTCTTCAAGTTCTACATCAAGAACATTTTTTGACTTCTGAAAAGCAGGAATTAGATCAGGAGAAATTCACCTGTGGTGTAAACCTATTTATTTCACTCGATTCATGAGATTAGATATGAAATTGGTTCCTACCAGGATTTCAAATGATGATTAGATTTGAAATGTCACTATCAGGCATTACAAAAGCGAGTAGAAAGTAAGTGGTGCTGAGCCACCTGGAGAGCAGCCATCCATCTTCCTGAAAGAAAATCATTAAATTCTTCGACCAGAAACCAGTCAAGGTAGGACTTCTAACAGAAGGACTTCTAACCTTCTGGGTGTCATGCTTTCTCTCCCTAAGAGTGGCAGAACTTACCAAATTTCATCCTGGCCAGGATGCAAAAGCTGGGCCATGTGTCCAAATATCCGTGGTCTCTGCACGAGACCTATAACAGCCACTGCTTGGAGGAGGACAGTAATTTCTCTCTTCAGTGTTGCAGCTGGCTGACCAGTTTGTGATACTATTCCAGCTGTTGGCAGAAAGCTGCTCAGCAGCTCTCCAGGTAGTATTAAATGTGCAGAGGTTCTTTTGGCTTGAATATCTTAAACCCTCACATCAGCCTTTGTCCAGTCTCATCCAGGTAGCTCTTACCACTTCAGTGGTGCTCATCAGTGGCACTGGTGGGAAGGAAATGTAGTTTTGACTTATGTAGAGAGTTGCTCAGCATGATCTAGACCGAAGCTTTCTTCCTTGCGCTGTAAATGAATCACTGTGGGGGGAGGAAAATATTAAGACCTAGTGACTGTCTCCCTGTACTCCTGAAACAGCAAACAAAAACAATGATCAATCTTTAAAAACTTGATAAACCCCCCACCTTTAAAGTCCAGTGAAACCACTACACACCCTAAGCTTTTCTGACAGGCAATATTGGAGACTTAGTTTCAGCAACTCCTTTGACAAATATCAAAACTAATTGCCTTTCTTGTGCCAGCAGACTGCTAATTTTCCCTCCTACACTGAAGATTAGAGGTGTTTTGGTGTGGACACATTTCCCCCAGGTGATATCATTGTAGATTTGTGCTAAGCTCCATGTTTCATTACCAGTGCCCAGGCTCACTCAGAGCACCAAATACGCGAGTGCTCCGCTGTGATCCACCTTCCCTTTCCCACAGAATGACAGCGTGTGCTGCACAGCAAGTTAATGAACTATGGACTCAGATCTTAATGAACTGTGGACTCAGATCTAACCTTACTTACACCTGGCTTGTGAGCAACAGCAGAGATGTTTTCCTTGCCCGAATTCCATTCTAACCTTGCAGAGTGCTGTTCTGTGGGTTCATCTTCTCCAAGTTCTGGGTGGAGGGTAATGAAATGTTTTGGAGGCACAAACTTCCCCCAGTGCAAAATGGATTGTCTAGGAAAGAACGCACAGTGGACACATGGGAATGCTGGGGAATAGCAGTAAAAGAGGAAGCACTGTTCCATCAAAATTTGGGTAAGTTCTCAAAACATATTTAGGGACTGACAAATTATAGGATCAATATTTGGAATAGAGGTTTTTATAAATTGCTTCAATTTGGCCCTCATAAAAATGAAAGCTTTCCCATAATCCATGATAGGAGAAAATGTTGAGGTTAGTGCTTAGGTCTCTTTTGAAACAGTCCAGAAGTGATGTCTGAAACAGTATTATCACACTCTGTCAAAAAGAGTTATGAAGTAGGTAACAGCAAGGATAAGCTCATATCTGGAGTCATATGCAGCTTTCCAGGATGGCAAGAAGATCAGTGGAAAAGTTAAAATCAAATCCAGAGGCAAAAGGCAATACTATTCTATCTCATTACACTTAAATTTGAAGGATTAGAATACAGATATTCACCCAAAGAGTCAATCTTGTCAAGCAAATAAGGTGGAAATGGTAACCACAATGAGTTAAATTTTTAGAGGGCTATTGAGACTATTTAGATTTTACTCTTTGGGTACACAGAGAATAGAAGAGAATAGAAGAAAATCAGGAACATAGAAAGGAAATCAGCATGGCTATGTGCCAAAGTAAAAGATAGTAACAAAAGAAAGGAAATAGCTTTATGAACAAACAATATATAGTGTCCTAATGAGAACTGCAAACTGCAGCACACGCACAAAAAATGTGCAAGGAACAACTTGTAAACTGTATTAAAAACAAACAAAACCCCCCACTGACCTACCCAAAACTTTTTTGAACCTATTAAGGTTAGAACCTAGATGAGATATGGACGACCAACATGTGATAGAATTTTCTAGAGAAAATAAATCCTAGTCAAATACCTCAGTGAGTCTGCAATTATAATTAAGTAGCTTGAAGAAGCTCCAGTGCTAGACCTACTCCCTCTTTTTTAGTAGAAGACACAGGAAGTCTTTCTCCAAGTGCAAAATTTACAGAAGGATGAAGAATTGATAGCAGAATAACAGATGAAGGAAAGGGGAGATGAACATGTGGCAAAAGGACAGAACAAGCAGTAGCAAATGGCCAGGACCTAATTGTATTTACTCTGGAGCTCTCCAGAAACTCTGAGATACAGTAGCTGAACAGCTGTAAGTGGTGTGTACCCTCTCTTGGCACCAAAGGGAAGGGAAGGGGAAAGTGAAAGCATGACAATATTCCTTGGAAGGGACAGGGCTACCACGGAGCAAGCATTCCCAGCTAACAGGAAAATTATTCTGTGCTGTAAAGAAGAGCAGAGCTGATATTTCTCATCCTTTTCAATACAAGTAAACAGGGCATCAAGTGACGCTAATGAGTGTCAAATTCAAAACCAAAATAAAGGTGAAGAGGTTGATCCCCACAGAGGAAAGAAAGAAGATTATAAACTCCTGGTTGAATGGCACTATAGAGGCTAAAAATGTTATATGGGCTCAAAAGAGCACCTGGAAGATTTTATAGAAGAAAAATCCATCACAACCTATTTCATACAAGTTACTACCTCTGTCTTGAAGTTCTCCTATGGAATTTCTGCCTGTGGCTAAAAGTGTGGTTCTGGAATTATAGCTCTCAGCTTACCTTGACCTTATCCTCTCCTGTAGGCATCTGCTGCTAAAAGCAGGAAACCTGACTATGTGCATCTTTGTTCTGGCCAAGAAAAGCCTCTCTGATTAGTCTAGCCAGCAGGAAGCAAAGTACAGAACTGTCCTGAGAGGAAAATTAGGGAATGCTAAGTCAAGTTAAAGAAATATTTTATCCAAGAGCAAGACAAAAGCTCCTATTGCACCTGTGTAATAACACCATATAGGCAGTCTCTGTTTGCTTTTAATCAGACCCATTTTCATCTTTCACTTTGGAATCTCAGACCCATTACTAAATTTCAGACAGGGTGCTAATCACTGGAACCAGGCACCCGTGAGCCTTTTTTCCCAAAAGAGATCAGAAACAAGCACAAAGAAGGCTAAAAGTTGAGATGTATTAATTAGTCCTTCTAGTGGCAACCTTATCCAGAAGATGTCACCAAAGCACAAATAGTGCTCAGAGTCCCTAGTACAAGGAACATAAATGGAAGGACTTCGGACTTGTTCAAAAGCCACTGAAAAATCAAGAAGGATGTTGAGAGAACACCTCAAAACTGTGATGACTGACCCCACGCCACAGCAAAAACTAGGTGGTTGGGCAAGGTGAAATCAGTGCCTGGAGCAAAGACTCTCAGTGCCTTAGAGAGCTTGGTGTAGCATGGCAGCAATGTGGACACTGCTGCAACTTCAAGCAGATCAGCAATTACCAGATGATATCTGAGAGGTTTAATATCATCTCACTTCTTTGTGACAGCTGAGTGCAGGTATGAGCCAGCATGACCCATCCAGATTAATGCACTGTGATTCAGAACCGATCCTATTGAGGGAAAAAGTTCAACAAAGAGCACAGAGCAGGACATCAGCCAGCAGGAATTTTCCTGAGTCTTGAGCCTTGTGTCTGACGGTTTCCTTGACCCTCTCTCTCTGGCAGCTGGAGATGAGCCCCATTGCATCACATTTATCCTTCTCTAAGAAGAAACCAAAACAAATCCACCTGATAATGGTAAAATCCAGAGGTGCTCTAGGACTGACAATGTGTTAGAGTGTATCACCACCTGAGTACCACTCTCCACAGACCTCCCTGGCAGGTGTGTTCTGGGGGCAATTTGAGTATGAATAACAGGGCTTTTAAACTCAACAGACCTTTATTCAGATCTTGTTTGTCACTGCCCAATTTACAGAATTTTGACCAGAGACTTGTTCCAGTGGTATTTGTGCTGTTATGGGAAAAGATTTTGTAAGAGGTACTCCTAGGAAATTATAATAGTTATATAATATGAGAAATCACATGCTCATAATATCATTTGGCAGGTTTAGCCTTATTTCTAGGAAACACGCTAATGGAAATGGTGTCCTTTCAAATTCTGTATTAATCAAAACAATGTAAGGAGACCAGTTCTACACTAAAAAGTAATCTGAATGTATATCTATATGGATTTCCAGTGTTCTGGAAAATTCTGTTCACACTCTGTTAGGAATAATCCATTTCCATAATTGGACTTTCAATCTACCCTATGCAATAAGGAAGACTTCTGTAAAAATTAATGCTGCTTTTAAGTCTGTACATCTACCACCTGCTAAACAAAAACATTTTTCAGTTTCTAAAAATTTACAAAATACAAGTAATGAGGTAAAAAGAGAACTTCTGTAAAAGAAGAATTAATTTGGGTTTCAAAAAATGAACAGCATGCTTCTTAGCTGAAGAAGTTCGAATTACAGACAGGGGTGTTAAAAAAATCAATTTGTGTCATCTAGCCTTGCTGCTCATGTCTGAACAATCAAGCCACTGCTTTGTTTCAGATTAAAAAAACAACAAAAAAACCAACTGTTTCCTTAGCAATCTCAGAAAGTTAAAATACAGAGCAACAGAAGAAGAGGTTTAGCTGCAAGCACATGCTTAAAGCAGTAATAAAACTGCTGTTCTACTACAGTGCCAGATCCCTAGTCAAAACAAACAGACAAAATCAGCATCTGAGATTAGGACCACATATTCCTGAAGTCCCCTAAAGGGTATAAGCTCAACAAGGCAAGAGGGTCAGGAAGTTAAAAGCACTCCTGGGGATGTCAGATGTCTGGTAATTCTCCAGTTTTGAGGTGAGGACCTGCCCGGTTCAGAGAATCCTTTCCAGAAAGCTCCTCCGATTTGCCTCTCTCTGTAAAAAGGGGATTTGCTTTCTATTTCTCTAAGTGAGAATAAGCAGAAGTGGAAGGAGTGGAGAGAGCTGGGTTTTTTAGCATAAGCTAAAACTGGACATCAGGTCCAGTTATGAACAAAGATCCTTCTCTTTGTCATATATTAAGAAGGTCAAAAAGCTTTGCATAAGGGTAAACTGACATCAAAAGCTAATGCCTGATTAGGCATAATTTGGGAGATTAGGCAATGTAAACAGGCATCCAGCCTTTCTGTGTAGAGCAAAATCAGAATTTCAGCCTCTGGGAATCTGTGTCTGCAGGTCTACCAAGCAATAAATCAC
Organism: Cinclus cinclus; assembly: GCF_963662255.1. Classification (NCBI taxonomy): domain Eukaryota; kingdom Metazoa; phylum Chordata; class Aves; order Passeriformes; family Cinclidae; genus Cinclus; species Cinclus cinclus. The sequence goes on along the minus strand of NC_085048.1, from coordinate 48,633,743 downwards.
TGGAAATGCACAGGCTTTTTTATAACAGCAATCCTCCTCCATTACATAAACTAATTTCTCGTTCTCTTTGTCATAAACTGAAAGAAGATGCTTGACAATAAACACTCACAACTAATTAATTTGTTGCTGTTCATGCAAAACCTCCCTGGTTACATGCAGACCTGGACCACCAGGATGATTAGGAAGTAAGATGACATTAATCAAGAAGAACCAGCATGGTTCAACTATGTAACTGAGGAGATATTTAGAGTTTTCAATTCAATAAGATTTCATTGTATAATTCTGTGAGCAAATATACTTGCAGAGAAATAAGAACAAGTCAAGTGATGCTGAAATCCACTTCTCCCTCTTTTGGTAATTTGCAAATAGATCTAGATAGTATTCTGTGTAGACATCACAGTTGGCCTTGATGGTAGACCCCAAGATTAACTTTCTTCTAAGTACTTCCAAATGCAACTGGGAGCTACTTTAAACTATTAAACTACATGCAATTGAAAAGTCCCATTTTATTTCACATGTTGATCTGTATTTTCAACCCGTGCTTAGAAGTTTTTGCAGGTTGTCATACACATAGCAATTAAAAGGATGTCATAATGAAAACTACTAGCTCTTTACACCCATTTTTATATTCTGTTCTGTGTTGTTGTCTATATTCACAGAGGATACGACATTACATACTGCTCCTTTATGATATTTTATCACACATAGCTGCCTGTTCAGATTTCTCATACTTTAAGAAGTTACAGTCTTGGAGTTTCCATAGCTGGTATACCCACGGGATAGACTACTTAAAAATGGTGTGGGAAAATGTAACTAAATAAGTGTACCTTTGATTTAACCCGGAGCCTTCCTTCTTGAAGAGGATACATTCCAGCTGATCTCAGTTTCTTAGTTTCTTTTTGGATGTTTTCACTGCAGGCAGGAAGAGTTAGAAGCCACACTATGGTGGTCATGATGATCTACTGCGAAATTGGCACCAGTGCCAGGAACAGAGATTTGAGCCGACGCTAAGTCACAATGTCTTTTAAATTAATTTGGCATCAAACATCAGAAAGATTTGTCATCACTTTCCTGTAACACAAGTACAGCGGTCTGACAGACACAGCAAAGGCTGTGGTATTTTTCTCTGTCAACCTGGCTTCTCAGTGTTCATTTTTCAAACATACCTCCATTATCGATGTTGCTCTGTAGGAGCTCTTGGAGCAGAGAGTTCCTACTCAAAACTCAGAGAATATGAGGCTGGGTGAGCTCTGCCTCCTGGTCCTGGCTGTACTGTTTGCTCCCTTAGCTGAGACATCATAGCAGTGATCAGAAATAGCAGAATTGAGACTGATGTGAGAAGAATCTATCTTTCACTGGTGAAGTACTTTGGCAGTGTCTCTGATGAGCTGTGACTCTGGCAATTGTCACCCCAGCAGTAGCAGTACTTCTTACTCCAGCCTTTTGTCCCTAAATCAGGAATTTCTCAGGGACAGGTAGGTATTTTGTCTCAAACTGCAGAGAGGAAAAAGAATTCTGAGCAGCACCATAACTAATTAGAAACTACTATTAGGAAAAATGGAAAAGAAGGTTAACAGAGCTCCTGTGACCATTCAGATGCTTAAGGAGTGATAATTAGGATAAGCTGTGGATAACTCACAGGCTTGACCTGAAGTGTGTAGTTAAGTACACGACTGCATGGAAGCCTGTATTGTCAGTCACCAAGACACTGGAGCATCCTGGTATTTCAAACATGCTGTGGTACAAAATCCTGTCTACTAAAAACTAGTCTGAACCTGTAATTTACTTTATAAGCAAATCAATGAAGTAATCTAGATTTCAGTAATTTTCTCTTAGCATAAGTGTAAGATGGTTTGAAATAAATCACAGTGAGCAGGAACATACTGGACAACCTGTAAACTTTGACATCTCAACTTACATGTCTGGCTTTAAAAAAAAATAACAAACAACAAAGCAGAAATACACATGATCACTCCTTTTTATTTGGTAAATGACAGCATCATTTCATATAAAACAGAAAAAGAACCATGCTGATCAGCTACCCACACACTTTCTTTAAAGCTCTCATGAATTGGATCAACATTTAGAAAGCACAGCAAGTACTGGCATTTAAATGATATTATAAAAACAGTCAAGCTGTGATAGTGAATATGTATCCAGCCTTTGTACATTAGTTTCCCTATGCACACACAATGTTACGAAACACTGTTCTGAAATACAAATATATGATTTTCATGGGAATTTCACAATTAGAAATCACCTCTTCCTTTACACACATGAGCGAGACAGTTAAGCTCCCCCTCTCCCCAGCACCAGCTATTCACAGAGCTGGTCCCTCATCCTGCCTCTGATTACACAGTTATGCTCCAAGCCCAGCATCTGCATCTTCCAAAGCAAAGGGCTGGCCCCAAGCTCCTGTGCACAATCTGCTTGGCCCTCCCACACCTGAATTTAAACTGAATTCGATCCTGACATAACTTGGGAGCAGCTACAGCTTTAGTCATGCTGTGTCCCTGTCTCAGCCAAGGTTCACTGCTTTATTTGTGATATCCTCTGCTTACAAAAAAAAAAAAAAAAAAGACAAATTAAATATTGTAAATCTTTGCAGAATTTGCTCAACACCAAAACATACAGTCGCCATTTCATCCTTTTTAATGTACAAGGCAGCTGCCTGAAAGCAAGCTTGGGTTGGTTTTATATTCCAGGTATTTGTAGAGCCATTGTGAACGAGGCAGTCGTAGTTTCTCATTCTGCTGGTCTGTCTCTTATGTAAAATTTGTGTAGTGTTTACATTCTTCTACACAGACTTTTAATGTAGTTGTATCTTGAAACACATACATACACACAAACTCAGCTTTCAGGCTAGTCGAGATGCATTGTTATCCTTTGAAAGACCACCGACTGTTTAATGTTTACCCTTTTAATTGCCAATTCCTCTTTAGCACCAGTCTGATCTTTTCCATTCTATAGGATGTTGTGGAGGGAAAGGGGAGGTGGTTTTGCCTTGAATTTTCAATAGAGAATAAATTTACTAAATTAACACACACACACACCCACACACACCCACACCAGCATTAGCATATGCAATCAGCTTGAATCTTCAACCCCTCATATTTCAAAGCTGGGATACTCACCTTAAAAAATGGACCTACTGCAATTGTTTGGGTGGTCAGCTTCCCGCTGACATCCTTGTGGTCCCCTCCAGGGCACATTGGCTCCTAGAGCAAGGTATGAGACTTTTCAGTGAAATCAATATTACTTTCAGTTTGCATCCCAGTGTTATCAGCATCAAAGCTGTTGGTGAGCTGTAATTCTGATTTCTTTGATCTGCATTGTTTGCCTGCATAACCAAGAGACAGGCAAACACATGCTTGGTGAATGAGCAATTGCAACATGCAAAACTTTTATTTTTTTTTTTAATTTTTTTTATTCCTTCAGGGAATGCTGTGGCAGGAAGCAAGGTCTTTGTAGCTCCTCATGCCTCCAGGACATGGGAATAGCACACCCTTGGCTGGCTGAGGAAGGAAGATGAACCCACCTGATACTTCGAGAAGAATGCAAGGACTGCAAGGCTTCCCACGGGGCAGAAAGGAACCCCCTCTCCACACTCCCCAAGGGTGCCAGTGTGTCTGGGCAAGAAGATTTTTCCTCCCCACCAACCAAAGAGGTGCACAAAGGCTTATGTGTCTTATAAAGCACATCTCATGGGAGCTAAGAAATGGCTGTGGCCATGGCATCTTCTCTCTTTAAATAGAAGAGATGATGCCTCCAGTGGGATGTTAGATTCTATCTTCTGCACTCAGGGCAACATACAATCACTCATTAGGTGACCCAGCAGCTTTGATCTACTTGGGCTAAGCAGGGACCATGCAATTCATTTTGCTCAGAAGCAGAATTTAAAGCAGAGTTTAAAACTGCAGACCCAGAAAATTGATCTTAAAAAACCACTCAACTCTGTGAAGAGCTCATAAACCTAAAATTAAAGCTTTAAAATAAATGCAAAAGCCATCATCTACTGCATTATGTTTCTCAGTTATACCAATTTAAAATTTTCACACCGAGATAATCTGAGTAGCCCCATTCCATGTCGGTAATATCACCTACACTAACACCCTGCAAGCACAGCAACAAACTCTCCCAGGCAGGAGGCCAGGTGCCAGCACCAGCCACTGAACTTGAAATCAATTTTGTCTCTCAAGTGTAACTTTATCCTTGTACTCTATGAATATATCACTGTGCACAGGGACAGCTATACACATATTTTCCAGAGATAAGTAAGATGAAACACTGACTTAATAAATTCATTTTTTTATAAACGTGTGCAGCTGTGTAACACAGAGTGGGACTGAAGCAAAGCACTGCAAAGCAGGAAGAAAGAAAAAATAAGGAGAGCTTTAAGACCTTTTAGTTTCTTTCTCTGAAAAGGAAATCTCATTTCTGTCATGTGAGCTTTACTATCTCATTGGGTGGCTGCTTTGAGGGTTTTAACCATTACTGCCTGAAGGGGGGTGGCTACAGGCTTCATTTCTCATGTCCTGTCCTCTTTGAAGGCAAACCATTACTTGCATCCCCAGTTCTTCCATGTCACAAAAATTTAGATTTACCTGATCTTTAAAGTGTCCCAAGAAAAGCGGAATTTGGAATACTCTTTGCAGCTTCCACAAACAGGGAAAACTGCATTAGCCTCCTGAGTTAATAGATGTAAATAATTGTTTTGAATATTCAACAATGGCATGTACATTCACTGAAATATTTACTTGGAATTGAAAAAAATAAAGACAATAAGGAGTTAAAACTATTTTCAGAATAAAGATATCTGACTGCAGAAGCCAGAAAATACTACTCAGGTTGGAGCAGGCTGAGGTATCTGCAGTTATTCTAAAAATTAGCAAAATGGGAGCTGCAAGTGTAACATAGCATTGAAGTAGTAGAAAATGCCCTCTTATAGCCTTCTGTTTACAATCACACTGTATATAATATGAACACCTATTTTTTTCACCCATTTTCTGTTTCACCACGAGAGCTGGTTAATGGCTCCTTCTTACCCTGGAGTCACACATCCCAGCTCGAGATCACGCTTTCAGCAGAGGCATCCCTCACAGCAGGCAGATCCCTCAGCACCTGCTGTGACCATTTGATGCTTTCAGAACAAGCAGAAGCGTTGTTTAGGCAGAGGTGCTGTGGCTGTCCTGCTCTGATGGCACTGTCATCTGGCACAGTGCCTGGCATCTTTTGATGTCTCCTTATCTTGTAAAAGCAGAGCAGCTGCACACGTGGTACAGTTTTTCCAATGAACAAGTCACAAGACTTTCAGAGGTACAACTGGTGAAAGGCTGTTGAAATGCTCTTAGAATTATAATGACAACTTATCAATGCTTGGAACAAAATCATCCTTTTACTGATTAATTTGCAGGCCCCAGGAAGAGTGTTTGCAAAATCTCTTCTGCCTTTTTAGTGTAATTTCTTCTTTATTTTCTACTGGTGATCTGTAAAAGAGGAATGTTAATAACAGCAGAGTGCAGACTCTTCTCAATTTAGCTTGTTGTCAGATAGCTTTCTTGGGAGACTAATGGATAAGAGCAAAACATTACTTTTCTCACCAAATACCAACTACTTTGACGTGAACAGTTTGAGAGATAAGCTGTCTGTGCATGTCATCCTCTGCAGACCTGTGATCTTTCTACTACAACTCTGCTGCCCACCTGGAAGCCAACTGTAAAATGCAAAATCAGCCCCTCTGTGACCACAAAGAAAAGGAACCTCTTTAGTATCTTCAGATGAGTAGACATTCCCTCATGTGAGACCTGGTAGTAAAGGAGAGCTCCAGATAAAACTGCACCCAGCTTTTATCTGCAAGGAATAGGGAAAGCCTGTATTTCAACCAGTTGCCATTAATTAGAGATCCCTTACTCAGTGCACTCTACCTCAGTAAAAAAATGAGGTCCTACCTGTGCTGCTTGTTAGCAGATACATCAGCTGATGGGCTACTACCTCCAAAAATTACATTCTAAGCAAAAAGACATGACGAGCAGAGGACACTCAGTATTAGACAAATTTACACAAGGAAAAGGACTTTTCTGACAGGCTGGAGTCACACTGTCTGAGAAAAACTCCACATCTTTTTCCAAACAAGCTGCAACACAGCTTGTTTCAAGCAGAGGAAAGACACAGAGGGTGCCACTGTCACCACGTCTGGCTGTGAGTCCTTCAGAAGTCACAGTGACACCCTCCCTGGCTTTGAACACTGGATGTTGAAAGCCAGAGAGAGCTTCACACTTCAGGGTGCTGGACAGCAAGTGGTTTTCATATGTATTTAACCCAAGAGGTACAACCGCAGGGTTCATATATGTTAATTAAAAGGTCCTCTATGGTAAACCAAAAATTGCCCAGAAGCCACACCTCTCTGTTCAAACCCAGGATAGGAGGTTGTTGCAGAATAACTCACTTGTTAGAAAAGTCCTGTATTCTGAGACATGGCCAGTGCCCAGGCTTGTTCTGTTTGCAAACAAATCATTGACAGAAGAAAAGGACACAGTGACATGTTTCTGAGAAGTCAGATTGGATGCTGGGAGCACTTGAAGCAGTGTTTGCCTCGGATGGAAGAGGAGGTGTGCCTTAAATGCAAGTGGCCAAGTTTTATCTGTGGCACTTGTGTCCTGCTAGGGGGAGTCCCTCAGGCCCACACTATATGACAACACTACGGTGACCAGGAGGTTATCAGAAGTTTCTTGTTTTCAGGAGTGCTTTTCTCTTCAGGTTTGGCTACAAGAGAGGGTGAGGGCTGGCAAGAGATCACAGCATCTAGAGGAACTCCTACCTCCTTGAGGAAAGAAGCCCAGTACACATTTGCCAGCCTTTTGAAGATACATTTCTAGATGGAGACAGAAAGCACTTTGCACTGTCTCCCCAGGACAGGGAGGAGCATTTCTCAGTGTTGAAAACTTTGTATTTCTCACTGCTCGGGTTACAGCTTTCACATTTTACCATATCTGAATCTGAAATCATCTATCGTCTTCATTGTCCTTCCAGTTACAAATATTGAACCTTATATTTTGGTTTCTTTGCAGAATACCCTCTGCTTGCTGACCATTATTTATCAATGGTAAATTGTCTGCAGATACCCAATATGCAATTATGATGGATTAAGCAGTGTGGGCACAGCTTGCTGAATCCCAAATGCCAGTGCTGATGATGCACACCGTCATGGGCTTATCATTGAAGAGGACACATCAGTAATGCAGCTGGTACTACTCTACTTAAAAATGTTCTGGTAATTAACAAATCCTGGAGGCATCTTGGAAGCTTTGGAAAATTAAAAAAAAAAAACTTTTTAAAAATCTTTCTTGAGGATACCATTCCTTAAATGTAAAGGCTTGTTTAATTTCTAAATTACCACTAACCTTAAATAAAGCCAACATCTTCCTCAAAATCCAAACCATGTCCCTAAAACTTGAATAACATTCTCAAAAAAACCCAAAAAACAAAAAACAAAACAACTCCAGTCGTGTATAAAAAAGTAAGCAAGCAAACAGCTCTCCCATCTCTAGGATGAAGGACAGAAGTTTCTCCCTAAATGGTTTGATCATTATCTTTCCTGACAGCCAAGTAGGATGGGAAGCACAATCAGTGCTGCTTTGTGCTGAGCTCTGCAGCAGTGAAGGTGAGTGTTGCTCACCTTCCACTGTTTTTTTTCTGTTTATTTTGAGATTTTTTGGGTTTGTTTGTTTTTTGTTTTTTTTTTTTTTTTTGCCTCCCTCCTCCTTAATCTTCCTTATCCAGCCTTTGGAAAGGCTATGATAGAATGATACCACACTGGTAACAACTACTCTGTAGTTGTTAGATGCAGTGAGCTCATTCATCTCAAAGCTGTTTCCAAGAACTGAGGTACATATTGATTAAGAACATCAATTGTACACTCTCATTTGAACACTGACTGTGCAGTCAAGAAGACAGAGGAAGTACTTTATCTTTATATACTGAAGATTGATTTTGTTCACTCACACTGCAAAATACTTTAAAGGATGTCACACTAGTACCAGTAGGATACTTAGGTTTTTAGTCCCATTAGATAAGGCACTGGCTTCTTTCTAAAGAGAGAGTGTTGGAAGAGTCCAGAATGAAAGGACTCAAGTGTGTAGTTCCAGAAGAAGCTCCACACGTTGGACTGATGCTCAGTAGAGTCCAAGCCTTTTTTTTCTTTTCAGCAATAATTGACCTCAATTAACTGCAAGAGTTTTCCAACTTGGAAAAACCCAGAAAAAGTGAGGTGGCATTACTGATACAGGAAGGCAAATATTATATTAAGATATGAAATATAGTGAGCACCATGTACATAATCTGAAAATCACAGCTCAGTGCTGACTTCTAATGAGATTTTGCAATTGTGCCAGAAGAGGCTTCCCCAGCAAGGGAGTAAAAATCTGAGCTGTTTATCATTTACTAATGCATACTGTTAGAGACAGCTTCTTCAAAATTTAATATTGCCATATCTATTTTGACAGCCATAATCTTGGGTGAACAACACTGAACATAATGTGATTAGCAGTTATAATTTCCGTTTGATGTGAATGTAATAACCCTAATTCAAATCTAAACCAGAAAATGAGGAACTATGGAATTTTCACCCTGACAGCTCTGGAAATAAAGAGGTAAACTATGTCCATGCTGGGAATTCTCTAGGGCTCTTGAGACTGGATTACTTGAACCTCAAGAAATACCACTTCCAACAAAGCCAATATAATATCTAATATAGATTTAACTGTAAATTATAAAGGGTGCTTGTGTTAACAGAGTAATGTAACTTTTTTACACTGCATTAGTTATCATAAGAAGAACTGACTCTGAGTAACAAATGTGTCATTATTGCCAAGCACCATTCTTGGAAATCAGAAACAACAAGCAACTGGTAGTTGATTGACAGTGTGGTCTAATCAAAGAGGTTTTCTTATTCTTTCTTTTTTATCAATTTCTGGTTTTGATGGTTTTTCTTGTGTTGCTTTAAACAACCTACCTAAGTAATGCATCTTTTTCATCACATTTTAGGAAACCATTCTAATTTGGTATGTAATAATTACATATTTACCTGTAGGCTAAATTTTTTGCAAATTAGTTTACTGCTACTGATTTCAGAATCTCTCCCCTTTTTGACAGTCAAGCTTTTCAGGCACATTTATGGGCAGATAATTTTATATTACCTATTTGTATAAAGACTTTTTTTTTTTTTCACAGAGCCAATCTCCCCCCATATCAGACATTCCTAGCAGTCCCTCAAAACTTCTTACCCTTCCTGAAATTACACAAATTTACCAGAACCAGTTCTTTTTAAGTCAGAGATCAGAGCCCAGTCTTAGTGTAGCAGTGCATACATAAACCAGCCCTGGCTGAACTCTTCTTAATCAAAGAAAGAACCACACATCTGAGGAAGACAGAAACCTTTTCAGAGATTTTTTTTTGCTAGTATTCTTTTTCCAACACAAATAACATTTTTCCTCTCCCTAGTTTTTCACACAATCTGAAATTAAAGAGGAAATTTTGCTCTCTGAAAGATGTAGTTGCTATTGGAGAGTGAAATAAAATAAGCCCCAAATCTGAAGGGTGTGTACTAGAAAAGAAGATAAAAAGTATGTGCAAAGGTTTTCCAGTGGTCTTATATGATGCACTATGCATGTAATATAAGATTGCAGATAGACATTCAACCTTCAGCTTCAGAGGTCCTATGAGAGCATCAGCAAAAGATAACTCCTCCATGTTCTGAAGATGCACTATGGGAAAGTGACAGCAATGGCTATGACAAATTATTATCTAAGGAGACTGTCAAAAACCCTGACTGAGGACCAAAGCCCTACACAACCCTGAAAGTTACCCTGTAGACATAGGATAAATTAATGTTTATTTAATAAAGTCAAGCAGACAACTCCACTAACACCTCATTCCTATGTGTCAGTCACTGACCTTGGCTGCAAGCCACAAGCATAGTTAATTAAAAGAAAAAGAGCAGTATAAACATTTAGGAAAAGTCCCATTGAGCAGCTCAGGTAGCAGATGTGATGTTCTAGCTCCTGCCACTGTACCCAGAGCACACATCATCTATCTCTTGCTAACAGTCGTATGCATGTACCTACAACTTCTGCATTGTACATTATGTCCAGTTCCTTCACTCATTGTATTGTGTTCTGCATATCCCACTCCTTGTGACTAAGGAGCAGCTGGAGTATGATAGGTGGAAACCACAGCCAGAGAAGAGTGGTGCATCCCACATCTTATATTGGTGTGGAGTTGATGTGTAGGAAGGGCATAAATGTAGCCAAAGTCCTTCTGACTTCCAGGTTAGATGTAGCTTCTATACCTTCCACAGCTTCTTCCCTTCCATTTCTTTTTCCATAGCATGCACTCCTTCTCTCCTCCTGTTGTTGTTCCTGCCCCTACATAAACAGTTATGTAGTGCTGGAAGTGTACAAGTTGGCATGTGGGCTGCTTCACATCCCTGCACGACTGCAGCGGAAGAAGGATACACACACCCTCTTGTATAAAGAATATACTTGTCTTATCCTATAAGAGCCAGATTAAAAGCTGGACTCAGAAGGTTGCATCACATATAAGTATGCAAGAGGCTACATTTTCAAGAGGTTCTGTGTAGGTCTCAGGTTTTCATACATATTTAATGCTTAAAGTCAGTCAGATAAACTTTTCTTTTGACTCTTATAAAATGTCAGTTGTCAGAAAGGCCCTAGCCAGAAATTATTCTGCATCTCAGTACTTCAGTTTTCTGTTGCATTTTTATTAAAACAGAGTAATGTCTATAGTGCACTGACACTCATTCATGAACTTCTTAAGGAGCAAATCCTCTGTTTGAATAATTGCAAATGAAAAATTAAATCCTGAAATTCAATTGCAATCTGAGTTTTTACTGCAGGCCACAATGTACTAATAACCTAAACATTAGAAAAATGGAAAATCTACGTAGCAATATAATCTCCATGGAGAAAGAAAACTCCAGATTTAGAACAAGTGCTTTTCTCATAATATTGAGCATACCTTATTGGAATTTGTAATCCCCCATAGTAACCCTATGTTTACAATTTTGGCAGAATGGTGTTTTCAAGCCATCTAACTTCGATGTCAAAACAAAATTATTCAAAAACTACAACAAATAGAAAGCAGATAAAAAGCCACCATTTGATCTCATAGTGAAGAATGCTGCGCTCATAGCCTCTGTATGGTAAACAATTAGAAGTGAACAGAGACAAATGCAGATTTAACCCTCACCTGTCTGCCTTTAATCACAGGCAATGTGAAAATATTTCAGGCCGAACATCTGGACAGAAGATTACAGAATGCTTTCATTAACCCACGACAATGTCCTCAAACTACCTGTTTTCCCAAAGTGAGGTAAGGAAATGAATAGATATAAAATCAGGGAACTGGAAGCTGTTTTTTGTAGCAGAAGCAGGAAAAGTGTTTTGGATGGAGTAACTGCAAGAAATTTAAAAATTCAGTTTTGTTGTAGAAAATATCCAAAAGTAACTGCATAGTAAGAGCCCCACACATCATGGCAATTTCTCCCCGACCTTTTTTTTTTTTTTTTTTTTTTTTTTTAACCCCCAAGCAGATAGTTCAGGTGGAAATAGAGAGTTCTGAGAAGAGAGGAAAACATGTAGAAATTTCCTGGGGTAATGACTTTTGTTTTTAATTGTTGGAGTCTAAAATAAAGATGTTTTATTGCTGTTAGGACTGGAGTCCAATTCTTTCCTATAAGAACTCCAAAATCGGTGCAGTAAGTCGTAAGTTTGTTGGTTTGTTTGTTTGTTTGTTTGTTTTAATTTGTAACCCCCAGATTAGTCTAGTGGAAATGGGCAGATAGTGCTCTAAACTCATGAAATGAAGGTGTAAAGGAATTATGATGCAAGGGACCTTAAATGCTTATGCTTTTAATATTTCACTAATATTTTGCTGATGTGTTAACAGCTGAAACTTCAGGTTTGCAATTTATTACAAAGTAAGGATAAAAAAAACCCAGGTCTTAAGACTCATGCAAACAGAATTATTCTAAGTCTTGGAACATTTAGAACTAAGGCACACAAGCGTGAGGGCTTTAAATGATCTTTCAATCACTGCTTTTCATATCTTAAGAGCAATATTAGAAGTTTTGGGTCTGAGGGGAAGACTGTACTGTCCTTGCAAAAGGATTGCTTAAGGAAGCCAAGCTGGAGAGAGACCCAGAATATATATTCTCCACCAAAATCAGCAATCAAATTATTTCTTTATTGTGGAAAGTAATGTCAGAACCAGACTTTCTTTGTTGGAGGGAATAGGGGAGAAACCCTGCACAGAACTGGACACTGGGTAAGGAATGTCTTCCTCTTTGCCATGTGTGAATGAATGCCTGTGGTACACAAATCCCTTTGAAACAATACCAGCTTTGAAACAGCCAGAAAAGGCAGTTCCTGGGGAGACCTCCCTCTGCTCAGCACTAAGAGTATGGTCCTTTTCTCCAGGCAGACTCACTGCTGTGCAACTCCTGCATGCAGACAATTGCACCTGACCTGCTGTCAAGGGATACCAAGGACTTCATTTCCAAATTAGCTATCTTCATTAATGTCTCTTTGCTTTTATATTTCAGGGGAAAAAAAGAAAATTAATAGTTATATCAGAAAATTGTGAAACAAATGTTATAATTATTTCTGCTCAAGAAATAACTTCCAGTGTTTCAAGTTTCTTGGCTGTGGTGATTTGTTTCATGTTCATATTTCCATCCTAAAATTTTCTGTAGGTCTTTGTAACAGGGGAAGTATAACCCAGTCATTTAAAAACCCAAACAGAACTGAAACCCTGCACGTCTGGTTTATGTCCTATGGTTTAAATATTCATATACCAGCAAAAGGCTAAGTGACCAAAATCAATCACCATAATTGCAAAATTTAGCTCTATTTCTCCATTTAGACTTTAGGTACAGAAATATTTGTAGCAGAAATACCAAGATTTGTCTGAATGTGTCAGCCCACATGAGGGCACCAGAAGAAAGTGAAGGGTTAAAGCAATAGGACATAGCACTCAATAACCAAGTACACAGGCATGCACAGAGCAGCCAGCCTTGTAAACACAGAGAAATGTGTTTTTGTCGGGATACAGGTCTTCTCATCTAGATATAAACAAGATGATGGCAAAAAGGCTGTATCCCATGTGCCATTCTCACCCCTCTCACACAACCAGAAATCAAGTTACAGACAGAAAGACAACCAAAATATGAAATAAAGGCAATGGGTAGCAATAGTGCCTAAGATTAATAGAAGACAAGATAAGCAAGGTTCAGAGGCAAAAGCTCATCCCACAGTCATTGTTGAGTTCTCAGAGGCACATCAAGTCCATCCAGAAATGAGAGAGAGAGAGATCTGTTGGAGAAACTGAAATATTAGTTTTTGGTGTTGTTCAGTTATGATTGTGGGCAGCTTGTGAACACTAAGTTCAGCCCATGAGACAGTGAGTGAGGCAGGTGACAGCTGTTATTTAAGGAATCTCTTTCTCTTTCTGTACAGTCTTACACAGACTTCTCTTCCATGAATTTACTACAGGGTTTCAGGGACTAGAAAGGGACTTTCTCTATTTGAAAGGAAATAAGTGACTACCTTGCTTTAAAAACGAACCCAAAACAACATCCATTCATCTGATGCCAGTTGAATACACAACACTTCAATGATACACAGCAGGAGCCTCTGCTGCTGGAGACATTTGTGCTAATTACTTTCTCCCCTTCTTATCTGCAGAGGAGAAAGTGAAAAAGAAGTGGAATTGATCACTTAAGTGCTGTGCCCAAATAACAACCTTTAAGGAGAAACTACTTTAATTAAAGCAAGATGAGCAGCAGCACTTCAGGACAAAACTGCACAGCCATCAACCAGGGCAGTGGCTTCAGGACTGCAGAGCTCACAGTAATTAAGAACAGAGATGAGCAGCTCCAGTGGGAAGAGCCTGAGCAAGGCTTAAGTCACATTGCAACCCACAAAATATGTTAGAGGGACTCACAGACAGTTTAGTCTGGACAAACAAAGCTGACCAGCACTTGAGAGAAAGGATTAGGATATTAAGTTGGCAGACAGTATATGAAAAAGTTTACTCATGGATAAGGTCCAGAAGGAAGAGAGAAAGTGACCAAGGAATTAAATTCTCCAAGACTTACAGGAGAGCTGGAGGGAGCACAGTTAAGAGCATTCAGAGGATAAGTTGTAAAGCTGAAAAGGGCCAAAGCAGAAAGACAGACTTCTAGATCTCAGGGGAGCATGCAACTGCCAGGCTGACAGATTTTCAAGGTGTCTGCCAGTTAATTGAAAAGGGTAGGTGCAGGATCAGAGATATGTTCATGAAGATCTCCCCAAGGGCTGAGCAGGAGCCATCCAGAAGCTTCAGCAACATTTGGCAGCTGGGAAGAAGACAAGGGGATTTGCTATTGCCCAGCCAACATTTGCCCAACATACCTCCAGGAAAGGCCAACATTTGAAGCTGTTATCTAGTATCTTTCTGTGGAACTTATTCCAGGTGTACAGATGCCTGAAGGCATAGTCCATCAGGGAATCGAAATGGGAGGGAGGAATCCAAAATAAAAGAGCTCATTTAAAGAGAAACATCACTTGACAGCTCAAGAGAGCAGTGCATTTCAAGAATAATTTGTCTCTTCATATTTGCCACAGTTCTCTTTTCTGCCTAAATGCAAAATCTATCAGGTTGTTCCTATTTTTAAATACAATACACAGAACATCATATATTGATTGGAGAAACAGGCAAAGATGTGGAGACCTCAGTGAGAGCAATGCACTTTTGGCATTAGTTTGTACCTCAGCAGCATGTTTAAATTTTCTATGTCATATAAAATAAAGAAAAAAACAAACATATTTAAAACACTCCCACATTTTCAGTTGTGTCCTTTAAGGGCTTTTAAAAAGGTAGGGCTTTTATATCTCAAGTATATTCCAAGCAGAGATGTAAATATACAGAAGAAAAAAAAAAGGTTGTTAAATCATGGCAGGTTAAATTATTAAATCATCTCAGTGACAAGACCCAGAAACAAGACTAGGCCCTGCCATCACCCAGAATTAGAACTGATCACTTGCATCAGCAAAAAGATGTATGAAGGCCAAATGAGCACACTACCAGTGTCACCCAAAAGATACATGGAGCAGCACTTTATTTACAGATCTGCAAGCATAATAGAAATATTTGGATCTAGTTTGATGTTTCTCCATGAGAAAATTCTAAGTCTTAGTCTTTATAAGAAACAAAGAAAATATTTTCTCTCTTGAAGACCTGCTGGAAAGCCCCAACATCTGCAGAATGCAAATGAGCACCACCTGCTGCAGCCTCAACAGGCTGAAAAAAAATTCTGCTTGTCTCTAGATAATATAAATCCAGGTAGTTGTATGTTAAATTGTTAAAGTGAAAATCACTTCTGTGTATAGAAAAGCCAGGTTCAGGTCACCAGGTGTAAGCAAGACCCCTACATAAAGATTTGCTCTGTGGGCCTGTGGGTAAATGCCACTGCCTCAGAACTGCAGCAGCTCCCAAGGTAGATGTGCTATCCCAGTAGGTGTTTTGCAACCTGAGGACAGTTCTGCATAAACATCTTCCATTTGGGGATTACATCTACTACCCTCTTCAGTGGATGGTGAGACCATCTGGGTCATTTTCTGTGCACCACACCTTTTATTTTAATGGAAATCAGAATGCCTGAGCATTTCAACAGTGTTTTTTTCTTTTCAAAGCACATTAGTGACATTTGCTGATTGGAGTAGTTCCTGCTCAGTGGCTAAAAGCTTTTGTTCAATGTACTCTAACATTTCTGCTTCACTCTTTTTTCTTTATTTGCTTTATCAAATATAAGCATCCTTAGACTCTGGTGTTAAACACTCTGATGCATCACTAGGCAAATGGAAAGGAAGAGACGAGAGCAATTGAAGCTTTACTGTTTTATGAACACACAATTACAGGGGTTAAGCCACCATACAAGATGCCCACAGAGCACCAACAGGTTTTTTTCCCCTTTTTTTCTTTCCCTCCATCTTTTCTCCTTCCTGATAAATGAGCAGTGAAAGAAGTGACATGTTTATGTCCCAGCTCTGATGCAAGCCAACTATGAGGAAAGCAGAGGAGAAAACATTGAGCATAAGAACTGGGAGTTGTTTTTGTCCAGAAATGTTGATATAACAAGACTGATTTATTTTATAAGTCTTAAAATTCTTCCAAACAAAATATTTTGAAACAACCAACAGAAGATCCCTGGCAATTCTCATTAGATTAAAGTGTCAGTGGCAAATTCCAGACACTGCTCTTACAGTGCCTCAAACACATTTTCCAATTGCCATTCAGCTTGTGCAAAGAACAGTCAGAACACAGCCAATATCTACACAGGAAAATACAGAAAAAACAAACTAGGTTGGGTTATTTTCTCTCTGCTCTGACAAATTAACCATCTTTCATGTTCACAGATTGCAAAAACCCCATGCAGCAAAAATGTTCCCTCATGAACTTTTTAAGTCAGTGTGGGGCAGGGGCTGTTTGGGGGGAAAAAAAGCCCAAAAAGCAAGACAACAGCAATATCTTGTCTGACAACACAAATGAAGCCCTTTTTCACACTATCCTTCTTGCTTGAGGAGTTTTTCTTCCATCTTGAATATCTGGGAATGGTTGTTCATTAATGGGCTTTAGCAGTGTTTGCTTTAGGTTCACACACACCCAACACAAGCAGCCCAAGGAGAAGCCACCTATTATTTTTTCACTGTGCTGTCAGAACATGTTTCCCTTTCAGACCCCGCTGAGGAGGAGGAGAGCTTGGGCTTTGCAGTGTTTTGGCAGCAGGTGAGGTGATGGACCCCTCTCCCACCCCTCTCTTTAAGCAACCCTCCCAGGCCATGGTCCCCCTGCCCCAGCCTTTCTTTCCTTTACAACTCATGTTCCTTCTCCAGCCCTTCTCCATCCCACGAGAACTCCTCTCTCTTTCTCTCCCTCTGTCCAAAATCACCCTGTTTCTCTCTTTCCCACTGCCACACCTTTACCTTTCACAACTGTGAGTCTTCTCCCTCGCCATCCCAGGGGGAAGCAGGAGACTGGACCTGGCCTTGTAGACACCTTCTTGCCTAGAACACTTCCATGTGAGCAGGGTGTAAGGTGAATTTCACGTGACTGAAAATCTCTTGGGCTATCAAAGCCTTTTTTTGGCCTTTCTTTATCTGCATTTTGCTCCAAGGCTCAGATGCTGATGAAAAAAGCTCTTGGCACCATGTATGGGCAAAAAGAATGGAAAACTCCCAAGGAAAATGCACAAGCTAAACTGGGAGTGCTAGGAGATTTTTAAATGAATGTGTAACAGCTCCCTGGTGTTTCATGATGCACACTCAGAGCAAAGTCCATCAATTTTCCTTTGCCATAATGAAGTACCCATGCTGTAGCTGACAGGGATGTTTCCCCCTTTGAAGCCTTTGCTAGTGCAGCTGCTGTGATTACCTTCTTCAGATCAGCAGCTTCCCACAGTAACTCCAATTAAAATAAACCTGTGGAAGGTGCCAGGCTGCCAGCTCTGCAGAGCACAGCCCTGTATCTAGCAACAAAATCTGAACTCAATTAGCTGTAGCAGGACGAGCTTTCTCGTGCTGTCTTGAGCACAAATCCTGCCTCCTACACCCGGGGGAAATAAAAGGAGCTCAGCTGAATCTCTCCATCGTCCCACAGAAATGAAAGTCTGTGGTAGAAGTGAAGATTGAGGTTTGGAGGCTGAGGACTCACAGTCTTCCTGTCAGTCTGTGAAGACAAATGCCAGCTCAGCCAGAGTTTGTGTTTGCACCAAATGCAGCTCAAAGGAGGCATTTGTACAAGGAGAAAGAGAAGCAGTTATACCTTGGATAAACAAGTCCCTTTATTTTTCTCTCTTTTCTTATGTTTTTAGTGGAATTAAGGCTTTCCTTGGTGAGACCAGACACAGACAAGCTGGAGAGGAAAACAAGAGCTGCAGGAGAGGAAGCCAATCTATACATATGTAAATGGATCATTAATGCCATCTCTGTTAATAATTTAAATAATTACAAGCTGGAGAGGCATTTTGCTTTTTACGTTTGTCTTTTCCATGAGGACAGAATGATGTGGATTACCCTCACTTACTCAGTCCAAATAATACAACTATTTTAGTTGCTGAATTGTTAGAGTCAGTGACCTGAAGAGTATCTGTAGCTCATTCTTCTGCCACTTTTCTTACACCTTCACTGTAAATCAAATGGCAGGCAAATGTGCATTGTTTTTCGAATCTCCTATGACTGGTTTCATACCATATTATTATGCCATTAGCTGAATATCATATAGTAGAAGAGGGGGCATTTTATTTTAATTTTAATTTTTTTAATGCCTCCAGTTGTAACGGAGTGGGGCTGAAATCTGACATTTGTAGAGAAAGTGAAAGAAACTCCTGTTCAAATATTCTGTGACCAGTAGCCTCTGTGTTGAGGCCAGTAGCCCCTTTGGCTGGATGACACTAGCAATAAAGCAGCAAGATGTTTGTATGCAAGGTCAGTGAGTAGGCAGGGGACTCACTCTATGAGCCAGACTGGGAGGTAGAGGCAGGATAGCTAAGGAATTGGAAGCTGTGAATTAATTCATTTAGGTCAGAGATTCAGAAGGGAGTGTGAGTAAATTAGACCAAAAAAGGTAAAAATCAGCTTAGCAGTTGTTTTGGCCACATGGATTTTGGTGGATGGTGACTTGGGGAAAAAAATTGTCAGACAAACTGGATAACAGAGGAGTAGGAAGCTAAGTGCTATCCTCTTCTTAATATATATCTGTTTCACTTTACTTTTTCACTGTTTACTTTTGTTTTATGTTGTATTAAAGTTAAAGGCTAAAATAAAGACTCAAATTCTGCATTTTCCAAATGCTTTGCTGGCTGGTCTCGCAGTACAGATCATCCAAAGAGGTGGTGTCACCTGAGGATACAAAGTCAAAGCAGGCCCTGCAGCACCCATACTCCTGGTCAAATTAGTCATGAAATCAATCCTGCTGCAATAGTTTTAAATGAACAAAATTTTGGGTATAATTTTGTGGGTAGTCTCCTACTCTCCTTTCTGTTTAATTGCAGTGTAGGCTCACAGACAGTGTATGGGGACATAAAGACTCATGAAATTCATTCCAATGGCTGCATACCTGGGTGACCTATTCAGCATCCAGAAATCTGTTTAATGCCAAGAACTACACTAGATAGCTCAAGCCACAGCTCACAGTGAGCCACGTAATGAGGTTCTTCAGATTACTGTTGTCATTCTTTCCCCTTCTCACTTAGGAAGTTCGTTTAGGCAAGCAGTCATTTTAAGAACATGTAAATGCTGATTGCTGATTTCTACGGACCTGGCAAGCAGCCAGGCTTCTGTGATGCTGGCTACTATAGGCAGTGGGAAGTTAAATATGCATGACCTCACATAATGTTGATCCGTGGGCTTGCAGGCATTCTGCACCTGTAAAAATCCCAGCTATTCTGCATGCAAAGTGTCTCTGGTGTTGTCATTGAATCACCTAGTTCTTCAGTGCTCAGTGATCAGATGAACTCAACACATGTTCATTATCTTTCTCTGCTTTGATAAGGTCTAGGATAAAAGAAGTCATTATTTAACCATGGTAAATCCAATATTTTGCTCTTGACAAGCATGTACATATTGCACATGGGGAGGAGGAGCTGAATTGTCATACTTTGCAGTTATGTTAAAATCTGATGAGTTCGCTACTATCAAGATGTAGGGAATAAAATGCAGTAGTTAATATAAATAATGTATTCAGCAGTGATGAATTAATAATGTATTATTAAGGTCAGGGTAGCACTGGGAAATTGCCTGAGGACATCGTACACAATAATGAGTCACAAAAAAAGTCAACGATAGCTCAAGGTTATAAATCAGAATCTAAGTAGAATAAAATTTATAAATCCAATAAAATCAGCATCAGCTAGTCTCAACCTACAAATATTTGAATAGTATGTAGGATTGACAATATTTGTATTCTTAGAGAGATTCCATACATTAGACTATTCATAAAGGGCCAAATTTTGACCTCATGAATACCAGAGGAACTTGGGGCATAATTTCCAATTAAAAATGGAACTTCTAGGATATGAAAAAAACCCCAAACCAAACAAAGAAAAGGACAAACCCAAATAGTAGCTAATTTGTGGTTTTACAGATGAAAGGATTGCACAGAATGCTGACTTTTCAGATCTCAAGATTTGCTTTGAGCCAGTTTCTTTCCTTCATCTGGTTGCTGTATCATAGCAGTGATAGCAGGGGCTCTTCTTCACAGAGGGAAATGCTTCTATGAGAGGCAGCACAGTGGTGGTTGTTCCTTCCTGCACCCAGCCAAGTGGCATCACTGGGACCACTGGGCACCTGTGGTGTTTTCTAAGGCTCTAGAAGATGCTCTGAGCATCAGAATGATGTGGCCTGAGGAAACACTGTGGGCCTTTTAGTGAAATTGAAATATCAACTGCAAGTTATCTGAGGGTTACCACTGGGTTTGGTGGTCAATTTATAGGGTTTTGTCTCCTGTTGCTGGCTCACAGCCAGTCCATTACTAATTACTGATTAGTGATCCCAGCCCTATAGAAGTAATATCTTCCATATAGCAGGATTTTTAACAATAAATACCCAGGGCATGAGCCTGCACTTCAGACTGGAGGAGGAGGATGACAAGGACAACGCTCTACTTCAATATTGTCATTACTGCTGCACTGTTGGCATTTGGCACCCACTTTGCAATTGCTGAGGAAACAGATCTAGGGCTGAACAAGCAGAGGTGCTCCCTTTCACAGAGCTTTGGCTTAGTTATTGTTTATTTGACAATTATTGTGTTTATAATTGCAGAGCAGACATAACAAAACTTTTCTAACTACAAAAGCACTGCTTCCTTGTTTGTATGCTACAACATATTGCTGGTAAGCATTCAGCCTTGGGTTTGTAATGTTTTGGAGAACTTGTTCTAAATAAACAAAAACAAAGGGAGACTGGCAGCTTTAAGCTGGTTGAGCGTCCTTTAGTGTTAAAACGTGTTTGATTTAAGAACAGAAAGATTAATGAATGCCTATTTATGATCTATTTTTAGGGTAATTCTATGCAATTACTATTCATATGACTCAAGCACCCAGGCTGAATTCTAGCCAGGCAATAAAAAGATAATTTTGTAATGCCAGAGAGTCTCTTGAGAGGATTTGGAGGAAAATGCAAATCAACTGTTAGTATGATAAAGCTGTGCACACTAACTCAGTTTCTGGAGCTCTGCATAACTTAGGAAACATTCACAGTGGAATATCAGACATCAACCAGCACATGGGTGCAGCACTGCTGGCTTTGTAGCATCTGGGCTCTGTGCAGTTGCAGTGCAGGGAGTGGCTGGAAATGAGCTCACCACTCTCCCTTCCCTTTTATACTCCCAGCAGTGAAGTATGTGAGAAATACTGATGCAAAGTTTCCCAGGGAGACATCAGGCAAAGAGGGATGGAGAGGTGCATTTGCTGGCAAACACTCTTAGAAGTGAATGAATACATGTTTATAAAATCTCTTGCTCTCACACACTAAGGATCTTCCTTTCCTGTCCATGTGAACTTTCAATGACTCAAGGTCTTATTTGTTTTCTTATCTTAATACTGCTCCTCCTGACACTCCTTTTCCCTCAATGCCTCAATTTTGTCTCCATCCTTTCTTTTCAGGACTCAGCTGGGTGTAGTGTTGCAGTGTAGGGCAGCCTGGGAGGGAGGGCTGGGAAAGGCAGCTGCAGGCACTCAGTAACCTCTGCCAGAGAAGCCCTTCAATACCATGCACTTGTCAGATTAATTCTACATTGATTAATTTCCCCAGATTAATTCTAGACTAATTAATAATTTCTGAAAGGAAGTAGAGAGAGTGGTTTTGACCCCAAATGAGTGACTATCAGGATACATGAGCTAGCCTTAGAGAAATGGCAGGTTAAGACAGAGGGTATGCAGAAGTACTCTTATCCTTCTGGACCAGTGCTCTGGGGGCTCTGGAGCCAGGTAAAACACTTGAGGATGCCTGATGGCATCTATTCTTAGACACCTCGGAAAGAGTTCTAGGTTAACCACCTCAAAAGGGGAAGAAGCCCTGAGCACAGCAGAAAAATTATTCCCTGGAATTCAAGATTTGCACCTCTGAAAAATAGTTTTAGGCTAAAATAGCAGATGGAAAACAGTCACGGAACCAGTAACCCCGCTTTCATAAAGCATTTATTTTTTTTTATTTGAAAACATTATACAGGCATTACATTGCCACAGCCAGTCCATATAGGTGCATGCAAATATCAAAATGGAGAAAGGTTTATTCAGCTTCTCAATGCAGGATTTGGGGTTGGGATTTTGTTTGCCTGGTTTTGGTTTTGGTTCATACTTCCATCTGCAGTGTCAAGATTAGTGTGCTTTATTATGGCATTTAACAATAAAATCCTACCCATGGGGTAAAATTTATATTTGTAGCTAGCTCAGGAATACTAAATGGTTTTCAAAAAAAAAAAAAGAAAGGAAAGAAAAAAGATACTACACACTTGTCTAAATGTTAATAGCACAAGTTAGCAATCTCTACACTATACATTGAAACTTCTTATGACACAGTGGTGCAAAATTTTCAATTGCTTGGTCTATTGTTGTGTGTTTTGAAACCTTATAGCTGGAACAAAGACAAGGTCTGTCTCTCAGTGAGGGTTTTCATCCGGTTTTAGAAAATGACATCAGTCTTGCTAAGGGCTGCCCAGGGCCAGCAGTATCAGAGAGTCTCAGTTTGTTCAGGCAAGGAGCTATGCAGAGCTAGAGACGTCCTACGCAACACGGAGAGTAGCTGCCGTTAGAGAGCTGAGCCTTTGCTGGTGCACTGAGGGCTCCAAGTGCCAAACACAAGCAGGCAGAAGGAACGTTTTCCTTCACTAGACCTCAGTTTTTCAGTCAACACAGTTATTTGTAAAGCTATACCACTGCTTTCCTTCGATGTCCATCCAGGACTAATGCACAGGTGCTAATCTGAGCATCAACCTTGTTTATCAGGTGTAAACACAGGCAGCAAAGCAGCCTCGCTTTGCACATCAAACTCCTCCTGCACGAGAAGCACAGGGGGTGGTGGCTGGTTGCAGTGTACTCACCAAAACATTCATCTCTTATTCCTGTCCAAGAGAGCCTTTTAGAATAGCCTGGTAAAATTGCTCCAGGTGGCACCTCTCAGCCACCCATGGATGGCAACCCCTTGTAAGGACAAACTCCCAGCCCCATGACCTGGCCAGGAGCTGCCTCCTGCCCAGCTGTTTCACAGAAGACTAACAAACATCTAGAGTTAGTGTCAGAAAAATGAGGAGGGGGAGGCTGAAGGACTACAAACATTTGGCTTAAAAATAAATACTAATAAGGAAATTAATCAAAACAGTTATGCAAAAGGAAGGAACTGTAAACATGAAACACACACTCACACAAATCCTCAAGGTTCTCAGACCAACACAGGGACTAACATTCAGAGAAAGGTATTTAATTGGTACAAAAGGTAGCAAAAAAGACTGAGACGACAGGTGCCCACCAGTGTGCCACTGGGTACCTGAGGGAGTCGTGATTGCAATCAGACCCCTTGTCCTGGGGAATGTACAAAATCCATCTTAAGTTGAAGCTCTCACAGGGCTTGACCCAAGGATCTTACCCTGCAGTGTCAGGTAATCTTCTTTGTTTTTTGTTTTTTTTTTTTTAGACTTTCCTTAATATCCCCAGAATACAGACTGTTGTGAATCTAGTGGGGTTTTTTTTTTTTTTAATCCTCAATAGTTTAAGAAAAAAAAAAGTTCAGAAACATGAGTGCTAAAAGGATTAAAAAACCAGAAGGCAGGGGGAAAATAATCATACATTTGTTAGTTTAGTACCAAGGCATCTTAGCCAAAGCTTTTGGGCTAGTTTTGGGCATGATTTGGCAATACTGCAGAACGTTCCCTCAGGTGCAACAGGATTGTGGTGGACAGCCTAAACACAGCAGGAAAGAAATCACCTCTTCTCCACAGTAAGAATAAGATACAGCGTTCTTCTGCTGTTCAAAAGCATTTTGACATTTGCCACTTCATGTCTATTATGCATATATACACTTCTCTCAGTCTGCTTCAGGGAAGTTCCTTCTGTATTAAAGCAGAACAGGACTATAAAAAATGAATGTTGCCTCAGCAGAAATTCATCCTGCTTGGTTGAACTGTGTGACCTTTCTAATCTCCAGTGTATAGATTGATTTTTTTCTTCTTTTTAAAATAGAAATAGGTAAGGTGTATTTTTCAAAAATGAAGGCCTACATTTTTGCTTGAAACAGTCTTTTTCAGCAGAATAACATTCAAATCAAATTCACCTTCTGTGCCCACAAGCAAAATATTCATCAGCCATGCCATAAACTCCATTTTCAAATACAGTGAATGTATACACACTTTTACAGCACTGTTATGTGCTTCTTAAACGCCTTCTTTCTGAAGATCCTGAAGTGTTTTAAGATAACTTGGTCCCATAGCACCTCTGTGAGGTAGGTAAAATGTCATTATTCCTGTATATAATGACTGGTAAACTCAGCCACACAGAAGGTAAGTCATGCCCAAGGATTCATGCAAAGATGTGGCAGATTGGTGAATAAAACTGAGATCTCTCCTGTATTCCTCGCCTATTGTTAGACACAGGAACGCTTAGTCTTCCTTAATTTTAAATTACAAATAGATAAAGGATATTGAAATAATTATTTCCTTTTACTGGGCTCTCAGAAATGCAAACATACAGGCAAAATGGATTTTTCATGGTGGGGACTAACATTTCTCCCATCCTGGTAAGGCTCCTGAGGCAGAAGTACAGTTGTATACAGAAGCATGGAGCACACCCTTACTATTTTCACACATCCCCAGGAATGTAAGAAAACTGCTGAATTCTTCTGCTTGCTTCACAGTTAATGAAAAAAAAAAAAAAGGCTGCACCCTGCCAGTAAAATGCCTTTGTGCTACTGTGGCAACACCAGCAGATGGTCCAGTCTTTTTGCTTGTGAATTCCTCCCTTAATCTTCCTGATTTTTACAATCTGTGGGTTTTGGTGAAAAACTGACACATTTCTAAATAACTATTGTTAGAATAATGAACCATGGGAGACTATGCAAACTGGAACAGTAGAAGGCACCCTTGATGCACTGAGTATCTAAAATAAGTGCCCTGATCCACATGATATGTCATCTTTTTGGAGGGGTACAATACATAGGAAACTAGAAAATGTGTTTTTCTTTCTACAGGTTAAAATTTTAAAAGTAAGAAATCTGTGTTGAATCATGACTACAGAGAAACTAATTCCCTGTCACCTGATGCAGAACCTTGGCCACCAGGAAATCTGCCACGGATCATAGAGAGGTCAATGCTTGAGTACTTCACTTCTGCAAATATAGAAAGGCTAAAATGCTCACCTTACACCTATTCCTAGAATAGAGACAGATATTGTAAGTTGTCCCTTCTCTGGACTGATGGATCAGATTACCTAGAAAGGGCAACTAGACAGATAGCACAGAAGAACTCATTGTATTTCCCTCACCAAATCCAAGGTGCTAGCAAAAATGTGTCAGGGTGTTGTTACCACGACTAACCCATCTGTTTTGTGCAAACAAACAAACTTTAGAGAGAAATTAACAGTGACTGCTCAAAGTGTATTTGCTGTAAAAAGGCGTTCTTTCCACAACTGGTGTGGCTTAGGCATACTATCACCCTGTGTGTGTAAAACACCCCTCTATGAATTTATTTTTTTGTAATTTCATCTTACATATTGAATATCTTTCGCAGGTAGTCTGACGTTAACTGATACCTAAACAGCAGTTTGTATTGCAAACATGCTGCTCATTTAGTAAATGAGGGACTGGCACCTCCTTGCAAGGAACACCCCAGAACAATTAATTTGTGTTTGTATGAGCTTTCCTTATTTGCTACCTTGCAGCTCACCAGTGTACTGCACCTGGTAAATACCTTTCTCTATGTACAATACAGAGATAATGGATATACGAGCTCCACTGTCAAGAGGTGATCAACAGCCCTGGGTTTAAGCAACTCTAACATGAGGCTCCTCTTCTGTCTCCTGCCCCAGGCTGGTGTATGTCACCGAAGGCTCCATCTGGCTGGTGGCTGGCAGGTCTACAACAGGTCCGGAAGGGTTTCGAAACTGCTTGTACACCCGAGGATCCTGGGCTACGTAGGTGGATGTAGAGGAGTAGAGCATCAGCCCAACAAGGATCGTGAAGAATGACAACAAGTAAAGTCCTGAAAACTGAGCAGAAATAACAGTAGAGTCATTAGACACGGCACCAATTACCCCAAGTTCGTGAAGACCCAAAGACAGGGTTAGGCATAAATCCTTGTTTTGGCGTACACTGCACAAACAAACTCCTTGTCATTTGGATGTTGAATTTTTATGGGAATGACTCTTTGAAAGTTGATTTACTCCCACCAATTCCCCTATCCTCCCTAGCCAAGAGGTAACTAGTGCCTTCCCCTGGGCCAGGCAGGTTAAGTATTGACAGGCTGGGACTTGGGAAAGCTGAGTTTTGGTCACAGATCCAAAGATGATTTTTTCATGCTTTTAGACAAGTCAGCTACTCCTCGGAGTCAAAGTTTCTCCAGCGCCAGTGTGAGGTACCATCATCTACAGCTGTCAGACAGGCAGTGGACAAATCTGAAGTTAGTTACAGCTAAACCACATGTCTGTGAAGTTAGCATGCTGTTGGAAGTGTAAAAATATTATTAACTAATATTTTCAATAAGAATTTAAAAAATACATATATACTTAAAAATATATTTTAATAAAGGCACCGAAAAACCACACTGTCTGCAGCTTGTCTTCCTTGTGAACAGAAAGAAGGTGCTAGAAGATCTAATGTGAGTTTGGACAGGATGAACTTGAGCTGTGAAACA
This sequence comes from Cinclus cinclus, assembly GCF_963662255.1. Classification (NCBI taxonomy): domain Eukaryota; kingdom Metazoa; phylum Chordata; class Aves; order Passeriformes; family Cinclidae; genus Cinclus; species Cinclus cinclus. The sequence continues at coordinate 48,606,794 of NC_085048.1, read as the reverse complement.
TGCTATGGGTCAACATCATGAGGTTTGAAAGTACACATGAAGGGCAGTTAACTGAAAGCTCAAGTCCACATATTTTGGCACACAGCTTCACTAGATCAGAGGTCAGCCTGAATTTTTTGACATATACAGACTTGTGTCTGAACTAAAAATACAACACAAAGAGCCTTTCTGGCAACTTGTTAGCCCTTGCAGATAAAGCTAAAGGCAACGGCAAGGTTTCAAAAGCACAGACCATTGGCTACTAGCTTTAGATACTAGGTTCTGGCTCCAGGGGGACAAAAAAATGGCTTTAAATCCATATGACCTGTCTGCTGATCCTAAACTACAAGTTATTTCTTCATGCATGCCGTGTGTGAGACACCATGAAGGACAAATTGCACAGCCACCTTGTAAAGGATATAAATTATTTGTATTCAGTGGAACTTCCAGGAGTGCCTGTCAGGAATCTGCATCTGAAAATCATCAACTACCTGCAACCTGCTATTAGCTGCTCCATGAGGTACTTCAGGATTTTATGTAAAGGTGTCTGCAAGTCTGTTTGTTAATCCTGACTGACTCTGCTTTGATGGATGCCCCATTTGTCTTTAGCACAGTACAAAATAGACAGAACAGACTATATTATCTTGGAGGATTTTGAGCAATTCTGCTTTATATGCTTAAGGAAATGATCATTGTGGAGAAAACGAATTTTACTTAAGCTAAATTTGTAGTGATGTTAATTGGTTGAAGACCTACATCCAGCCTCCTGCCTGAGGAAGCATTTGGTCATTTTACAGAATCCTCAGTATCTCTGAAAGCTTTGGTCATATAACCCATGGTGATATGTCTGGGTGTGTGTTTCCCACATCCAGTATGCATGCTCAACAGGAAAAATACCATAATGGGGAAAGTTTTAAAAGCATGTCAGAAGGATTAAAGAGTAGGAAGAGTTTTACTTTTCATCAACTTTTAATTGTTTTTTAACATGTACATCACCAGGGCCTCACGTGTCATCTGCCAGCACAATTTGATGAAACCAGCCAGCTTAGTCACAGAGACACTGTCGAGCCTCACCCTGCATTTACTGAAGGATTCCTCCCCTGTGACACAGCTCATATTGGACTGTTTAAGCTAAGATCTCCCCCACGTGGCAATCAAACACAAGTCAATTAATTTCAAAGAAATTCTGGTTGATTTCCCCCCCTCCATTTTCAGTACAATTTTTTTCTCAGCACTTTCTTCCCCTCTTTCATTTTGTGTTTGAACTTGAGTATCACTTGGCAGCAGTGAAGTAGTCTAAGCTCAAGCAAATCTCAGAAGCCAAAGGCATCTAGTTCCCATCCCTAGTTTCTCACTGTCATTCTCACTAATTTCCACCTTATGCTTGAATTTCTCACCCCAGCCAGCCAACTGGCTTGGCCCACTGCATAGCCAGAGTGCCAGCCAGATCTGTGACTGCCTTGTGTCCGGCTGTGAGGAATCTGTGGGGCTTTCAGCAGCTAAATGTGCTTTTTTTTTCTTGTTCTAGGAGCTGCCCAGACAAAATCAATTCATTTTTTACTATGGTTCATGGCTCCAGCTCTACCATGTCCCCCTCCTCCTGGCCATACCTCTCATTCCTCTCTCAGGGGCTTCCTGCCAGTGGGTTCTTTTGGCTGATAATATTCTTTCCATGGTAGTGTCCTCCCTTGTGGCAGCTCTCCAGCCTGGGAGAAAGGGTTTGGGCATAGCTTGGGGAAATCTAAACAAAGGTCTGTGAAACATTTGTCTTTGGTATCTGTGTACAGCCAGTTCAAGGAGACCTGGACTATGACAATTCCTTCCGTTTTGCCTTCCTTAGAAACAAGTTCAGGATGAATTCATTTGTGAAGCAGCTCTTGGCAACACTGAAGCAGAAGGGTAGTTAGTGAGGGTAATATAGGAATTTATACTGAAGTATATGGCAAATCTCTGTTTCTGTCAATACCCTATCAGACTGATCCAAACCCCTTTGAGATAAATGGGCATTTTGCACCTATTAAAACAGCAGTGAATTCACCAGAGCAATGGGAAGATGCAAACTTAGTTCCCCAAATAAAAAAATTGTTCACAGTACTATCCTACTCAGACTCTAGCTGAAGTCTGTAACTTATGGAAGATAAGATTTCCAGGCACACTCTACTGCTATGCAGGTTTTGGAGGTTTTTTTAATCTTGATCTGCAAACCTCATCTACTGAGATTTGCTATTAATAGGCAGGAGAAAGAAACACATTCAAAACCAGCAGAAAGAGTTAATCTTAAGAAATGAAGTGAGAGAAGACCACTTTTCACTGCCACTCTCTAAGCAATTGCAGTACCAAACTGTAGGTTCTTGGGAAGTGTGTAATTGCCCTCTCTGCCTAAAAAGCTACTTGAGAATTATATTGTGCTTCATTTTACTGAATTATCTCTTTTTACAGAAACATATTTCCCCTAAGAAAAAATATTTTAAAAATATCCTTCCCTCCATGCTAAGCAGGATAACGAGGTTGTTCAAAGAGTAACACGGTCAAGAGAAACTGGTTATCTCAGATTAGCTAATGAGTGTCACACCCCCTAAAAAGACTAAAAGTCAACTCATTTTTCTGTATTATTAAACAGTTTTACTAAGGATTTTTCATCTATACATATAGGTACATATGTATATAAACTTGCTTATCTGTGAAGCTTATTGAGAGACTGGATGACTTTGGGGTCAGCACTAACGCTCTTGAGTCCTTGGATTTGATTTTCAACCTGTGAATTTATCTTGTGAATCACAATTATTAGATGATACTCAGTTTCCCACCAATTTAAAAGAGATAATAACACTTGGTTACTGAATAAAGATGAGTTTACAGAATAGAAATGGGGAATAGGGATCCTCTGAGGAGAAGAGAGATCTCCTTCGCAGGGAAAGTGCCTCACTTACAACATTTCAGATTTCATCACTGACATGAAAGGCATCTGCCAAAGCTTTTTAAGCAGTCAAATCAAACAGTTAAATCAGCTCTACAAATCTCACCTTGTCTGCTCTTCTCTGACATCTGTGTGCCTACAAATGCTTCCTCAATCATTAGTATTCAATATGGATCATACAATGATATTCATAAATGTTAAAAAACTAAGAGAACACACACAAAAATATCTCTAGACACCATTTAGTACCTGTGGTGAAAATAACCTACAATAAACTAACATTACCTTTCAGCATGTAAAAGGCACATCTTTTGTGCCTGTCAATTTGAAGACAAACACACAAAGCAAAACCGAGACAAATACAAGATAACACGCTTAACAAGATTTGGTCAGCCTATCAATTAGAAGCACTGATTCTGGTGAGTGGACATTTCTGGTATTTATCTAGTTGTTCATTAAGAACCCAGTACTTGAATGGACCTGATTAGTCAGGTTCAGCAGATGAGTGTGGAAAATGGTGGCTTGGCTGCAGGAATAGGGGCCTTACTCCAGTATTTGCAACTGCAGAACCCCACCAGGAGAGCTACTGCAGCAGCAAGGTCCAGCTGATCACAGCAAATGTAAGGTGAAATTACTCTTTCTATTATCTATGCACAAAGTCTTTGACACTAAAAAAGAAAAGAACTCAAACATATCCCCAGTGCTGCAAGTGTAGACAAAATTTACAAAACAAATTTTAGCTTATATATGTAGCATTTTTGTTGCAAGTGAGTCAAAATTACAAGTCAAGCATCACAAGGTTCCTAAAGAAGATGAGTATAAAGGCACCAGAAAATTTAGTATTTTTAAAAATCCAGAATAAACTATTAAAACTTTTAAAATTTGCTCCCTGCTAGTTTTTATCCTCTACTTTTTACTGTCTGTCCATGTGAAACTTGCATTTCATATATCCTTAAATCACTATGGGTAAAACACTTCTACTGTTTCCTCTTGAGACTCTTATGCTTTAAAGTAATCTGCTTGGAAAGGTGGGAGAAAAGGAAGCTTCTTAATGCGGAAACGAGTGCATCACATGTAATTACACAGTAACAGAAGAATAAAAAAAAGAAAGGTAGTAGATTCATGCCTTGGTCTGGAGAGAGCGAGCCATTCTTCAGTACACAGGTCATGAATTTAGAAGGGAAAGCCCAAGGAAACGGCATGGAAAAATCACATCTAGAAAAGGCTGTGCTCACTGACTCCTGCCGAGGGAATCTGCAGACAAGTAGTTCTGGTTGTCACAGATGTCCATGTCCATGTTAGCACTGACGCCATTAGCAAAACAATATCGAAAGTGACAAAATGAGACAGATGTGAGTCTGCAGAAAAGCCCACGCAGACAAAGAACAACGATTTGCTAATTTTGGGTTTTCGCTCAGCCATCATGATAATGATCTTGAACATTATTACAACGGTTATGAAAATGCAAATTCTGTTTTATTCAGTCCATTGAACTGGAAATAGTTGTAGGAGCAGACTATTTGAGCTGCAGCATTCCAGCACTCCATTTGTATTTCAAAACAGCAGCCACACACTGAATCTCTTGGTAGGTAGTATGAATCACAACTCCTAGCCTATGGCAACCCAACTGCGCTTTTCAAGTCTTTAAAAAGGATTTTTTGTTAAAGTACTAACAGAAAATTTATAATTATCATGTTTCACAAATTTAGTGATAAAGTATGAAATGGAATAACTACATTTTTCTCTATCTCATCTGGCAGTTCTCCACATTTTGGCATAAATGAAGAAATCGGGTCCATTAATTCAAGTTTTAAATCTCAAAGAAAAGTGAGAATCACACTGATGAAGAGGGGTAAAAATGCACATATCAGGTGGAATTCATCTATTTCCATATTTCTGCTGGCACCATCCATGCTCCCCAGACAGGCAGTTCCCATCAGCTTTTTCCTTCCCATCATCAGTGGGTCTGTGCAGTGCAGTGAACTCTGCTTTCCAGACTAATTCAGTTTGTAGCATACGCTGCACAGCCCATCAAAGCTAAGGCCAATAGGTGTTCTTTCACTGACTTATGGCTTTTTCCCCTGGGTAATTTCACACATGAATACCTGAGCAGGCTGAGTGAAGGGAGTTAAAACCAAATTTCTCTCATTATCTTTTATATAGCAAACAGACATTTCCACTCTGTTTGATAAATTGATCGAGAGGCTGAGCTTCTTTCCACAGTTTTCTATTTTCACCTCCAACATAGCAAATGAAGCTCACTCTGACCAAATGCAGAAGTTGCATTGTGGGATGCACACACTCTCCAGCCATCAACAGTACCAGAAGGCTGAGGACTCTGAGAGCTAAGAATTCACACAGTGTTTTCACTTGCCTGGCTGGATGCTACAGCCATGTTACTTTATTAATGGTAACAGGAGACAGCATCCTAGTCACAGCTAGCAGCGCTCTGTGGTGACTGCCTTGGATCACAATCACACCCACAAGGATCTGACTGAGTCTGTCTTGCAGCAGCACTGTGACTTAAACTATTGCTGACTATTTTTGTCCCAGCCTACAAGGAAGATAACCTCTTTGGGATTCAGAGCTTGATCTTCTCTTCAACAGAAACTGAAGTAACCCCCAACAATGAAACACTGCATTTTGAAATCCCATATGGCGCCACACACTAGAAGGGCTGGTTTGAAACAGACAAAACAAATCCACCTGAACCTGTATGTGTCCTGCCAGATCTCTCCATTTTTAAGAAAGCTCCAAAGGGACCCAAACCACTGAAGTAGGGTTTAGAGTGCCTTCCCTGCTCACCAACTGCAGAAGCTGGAATGTCTGAGCAGAAATGTTGGATGTCTTGCTGATAAGGGCACCAAGGGGTGCTGGACATCTTCAGTAATGATCATAACTTCTGGACAGCAAGTCTGTCCTCTACCAGCAGGATTGCATTATCTTCACACTTCAGTGATCTCCAGGTATTTCTTAGGCAAACCATGAGGATAAAGTCTTAATTGATGACTTAAAGTCACTCACTCTGAACACAGCTGGGATGAAAATTGAAGTGTGTAGCTAGTTCCTCCACATCTTTGATCATCACTGAATGGAGGAGGTTTGTCTTAACACATCTCTCCTGCCAGCAGAACCCAAAGCAAGAAGTTTCTGATCTGACTGAACGACAGTGAAAACCTGACACTGCCCTTGCTGCCATTTGGTGAAAACAAAGAAGCCAAAGGAAGTTTTTTCTATCATTTCATGCATGGCAGAAAGGCCATACTTCCCAATTGTGGATGCTTGCTTGCACCCTCAATATGATCTAACTCAGATGAAATGCTGTCCATTACTATGGTTTATGCTGAATTGCAAATGTTGCACAGAAACCGTGATGACAAGGAATCCGATGAGACATTTTCTCTATTTTCCAGTTGATTCTGTTCTACTGCTTGCATATTTTACTCCATCTAAAATATCTATGCTTTCTGTCATACAGCAGCACCTTCTTTTTCAGTTCTTGTGTGATATTTACTGGTGGGCACAGCTTAATTGGTAAAACAGTGGTCAGTGGGAAACTCCTAAGCTTTCTTACCTTTTAGATGCTGAGGGTATCTACAAGGGAGAAAAATGAGGAGGGTTTACTGGCAAACTGTCATGAATTCTGTTAAAATTTAGGAAACTTAGTAGACTTCCTGGAATTCATTGGCGGAATGAAACAAACTTATGGAGAAAGTGGATAGTGTTTTGGGAAAAATCTCTGAGCTTGACATAGGCAACTGTAAGGCAAATACTGATTTTGCACAAAGCTGCATGATTTCACACTTCTCAAATGGCATCCTTCGAAAAAATTAATAATAGCCTGTCCTTTCTAAACACATGTCTGATAGGGCAAAATGTTTGTGTGAAATGGCTTATCTTCCTTTCCTGAGTGCCAGGAGAGATGGGAACGCTGCTTTCTCTTCTGTTACCCTTTGTTGCCTCTGACATCAGACACGGAGAAAAAAAATGAGCCTGTGTTCAGTACCCCTGTGGTACCAGCAGTCTGTCTAATTAAAAAGTGCAAGGTAGAATGAGTCCTGCAATCTGTTTTAATCTTATCTATCTAGAAAAGAGATTTTCATGTGAAGTTAAAACACTGCTATTGCATTGCTCTAATTTCCTCTGAGTATCCTTATTGTGGCATAAGGGGGCTTCATGTCTGGTTATTTTGTGTCAATTACTAGGCAAGAAAGTGGTAAAGGACCTATCCTTTTAAATGCTCTTAGTACAGAAAGGAGGAGCACAACATAAAAGCTTATAAAAGCAATTTCCCCTCCCCACTTTTACCTTTCGCTATTCTTTGTTGGTATTCTTTATTCTTTCACTATTCACTATTTTACTTTTCAGTATTCTTTGTTGGTTTGCTCTGTCAGCTGCCAGTTGCCGTGTGTCTTTTTGGGTTTGTGTGCAAGTGTTTAATATAGTAGCAGCTGTCTGCTGTAACTGATTCTCTATTACTGTACATTAGGCTAATTGTGCTCAGTGTGTTCAAAACCACAGTTACAGTAACTGTTTCATCTTGGATTCTTTTGTTTATATTTTTCTGCTGAATCTAACAATACATTCCTGTAGAAATCCCTTCCCAAATGGTGTTCTTTTCTCCTGGCCATACAAATGGGGAGCACTCCTATCCTGAGAAACAAGAACTATGCAGCTGCAGTGACTCTTACCATGAGTGACCACGCCAGCTGTCTGGAGGGAGTGTGACATGGCTGTCTCACGTCAGGGTTCTCTGGAGTGTGACACATTTGCTGCTGGCAAGGAGAGGCCAAACTTCAGGAACTCCAAGAGCCCTCAATTGAATCGTCTCACAGGACAGGTGCATGAGGGAATCAGAATGGAGAGCATGTCCTACGCTGTCAAGTCCAACCCCCCATTACTGCTTACAGACAGATCACATATTGCATCTGGCAAATCCTTCTTATGCAAGCATTATTAGGCCTTTTTTTTCCCATTTCCCACTAACCTATTTGAAATTATTCTGGAACCTCCTTGCTATGATAGCCAAAAAATCCGCCTGATTTCTATACATTCTCAGTTTCCACTCATATGTTCTTGTATCATTAGATCAAATAATTCTCATTTTCTCCTTGTGAATTTATAGATTAATTAATGTATGTTAAGGTTCCATAGTCCCTCCCAACCCATCAAAGCTATGTTACATACAATAAAGATTTTTTTAGGGATCTGCATATTCAGTACATTGTTAGGGGACACATGGTTACTCTGTCAAGGCTTTGGAGCAGATAAGAGAAAAAGCTGTTCGACGCTCTTGAGCTGACAGAAAAAAAGCCTGTAGCTAGAGACAGAAAAGTGCTGCCCCTGAGATGGTAAGTTGTCCTGTCCCATGGCATTAGCACTTCTCCATCAATACCAGAAATACCTAGATAAACTCATTTGGAAACAGCTTTGTCACAACCGTGCTCAAATTCTTCCCATCTGTTGCCACAGACACTGCTTCGCACTTTGTGCTTCACAGCATTTCTCAATGTCAGCCAGTTCTAGTTGCCTGATTATTCTAATTCTTCTTCCTACTGAGGGTGCCAAACCTATTACTACAGTCACTACACAAGACTGGTCTTCAGACCAACTCTTTGGGACCTCCATCAGTGAGATCCTTTGAGCACGCTGTTTCTCTCTCAGCACATTGCCTTGTCCTTTATCCTCATTAGCCAGTTTCTCACCTGGCTTCAAATCTTTTCATCACTAATCCTGTTCTTTTGCTTAACTGATAATTTTCTGTGCTGCACTGTTCAAAAACCTTGCACATTAGATCTACCTTTTGACTTTTCCCTATAAAAATCTGTTATCAGACAGACATCAGATTTAGAGGGGATTATCTATCTTCTGTGAACCAGCTTGCATTTCATCCAATTTTCCATTTATCTCCATGCCCCTAATTATGTCTACTTCTGATGTTATTTTCTACTCCATATCAAATTTGAAGTATTCAGATTATTGTGTTCTGTTTCTACCTCTGACATAGTAATTTCCATTTCTATTAAAGATGGTGCATTGTCTTCCTATTTAACACTCATCCTTCCTGAATATGACAAAAGGTCCCAATTTTGTTTTAGTGCCAAGTGAAAGGTTGTTTAATTTTGGCCTTCACTGTCCTTGCACAGCAAAACTCTTTCTTCTCTTAATATTCAAGAAGGACTTGTTTAACTTCATTCTCCCTTGCCAAGTTTGGTTTATCTTTTACAGTAATTAGATTCTACTCCTTCTCTTTTTTACCTGCACAGTATTAGTTTTCTTCTGTGATTCCTTGTTTTCTGTTTATTTCTAACATTTTTTTAAACAGATGGTTTGTCCAGTTGCATCTGGAGTTCTCCCCTATAAGTTGTGCTATTGTCTTTAAGATATAAAATTCAGATTGCTATTAGTTAAAGTATCAAAAATCTCCTTCAGATCCATTAAGAGCCTTTTTAACAGTGTTCCTTGCTAAACTTAACTCATGTAGGCAGTGGGAATAATTCCAGAAGTTTAGTCCAGCTAATAAAATTGCGTGTCAGCAGTGCTGATGTCAAGCACCTATCCCATATCATGGGTTTGAAAGCTTCCAGTTTAGTGGGAAGGGGGAGCTTAGACAAAAAGAAGATGTTTTTTGTAGATGTTCTAGAAGCTAATAAAATACTTCACTGCTTAGATTGAAACCATGTTAGAGAGATGTTTTCTAAGTGATGTTTTGTTTGTGTGTTGATCTATTCCTCCATTGTGGTAGGAAAGAGAAGCTGATGTGGGAGTTTTAGCCCTGTATGTCTGTAGCATTCAACTGATTTGGCTGGCAGAGGGAGCAACTGGAATAAGCACTTCAACCCAGTTGTACACCAAAACAGATTTAATGTATGTTCCTTCCTGGCAGCCCATAGACCATGGCATAAATTGTAGGTCACATATAATTCTTTTCACATTTCCTAGATATTCTACCTTCTCTTCCAGTCACTTCTTGACATTAAGTTTACTCAGTTCCATAACAAATCTCCAAATTTATAATAAAATTATTGCATTTAACCATTAGCATTTCTTTCAAAGATGATTCTGTCTACATCTCTGAGTAACTACTAGTCTTTGTTTCCCTATGCAAAGGTGAAAATAGCATCCAATTCAAAGAACTGTAATTTCAAAATCTTGTAGATTTTCAGTAGCTGAACCTTGTTTAAGCTTTTGAATGCAACTGCTGCCTTGCTAATTCATGACTCTTTTTTTCCCTTTCTCTCCTGTGTTGCAAATCGTTGTTGAGATATGTAACTCAGCACGTTCATTGTGCTCCCTTGTCTTCAAAAATATGCTTGTCTTGGGAAATGCTGAGGTTTTTATTTATGCTGATATTTTCCTCCACAAGTAATTACAAAACTTAGCCTCTTGGTCTTTGCTTTCATAGTCATTGAGCATCATTTAGAAAAAGTATGTTGTCAGTAAGATCCATCTCTTTAGATAGGATGACTTCATTATGTTTTTTCTGTCTGCACTCTTTTCTTGTGCAAAAGAAAAAGATAGTTATTTGCTGCAATATTTTCTGCTGTCTGCAGTTTGCAATCCATTTTTTTGTTCTTTGATATTACTCATCTTTATTGCTGTTATCCCCCAGATTTCCTTTTCCAGCTCATATTCACCAGCACCTTTAAAATCAATAAGGTTTTGTTACAGATTTATCATCCAAGAGTTGAGTCCAATAACAGGAAGAGTTCACTTAATATGTTTGAACTCCCATACTGGGTAGAAATTAAAATCTATTTACTTCCTTCAGATTGTAACAATTGCACTTTACAGTGTACTCTTGTTGTATACTTAATAGATCTCTGTACAATTCCCAACAATTTCTTCGCTAATTCCATAAATTTTACATTGTAATACTTGAAAGGTGTGACACTTAGACATAGAAAGATGTGATTCAGAAGTTACCCACCATAAAATGGGGGCGGTGGTGGTGTTTGCTTTGGAGTATTCTAAGATCAAGATGTGTTCACTTAGCATCTCTGTTTTTATAATTAGGCTTTTCCAACAAAAATTCATTTTCCTAGAAAGATTCAAATCATTTCCGTTGTGTGCAGTCTTTTAACGTGAGACCAAATTAAAAAAATCTCAAGCTGAAAGCACTGAAAACATCTAAAAAAATTGAAATTTATGATGAGCTAGTGTCTGAAAAAGTATATTTGAAATAGAAACTTTTATCATAACTTCTGCAATATGAATGCCACATCATTTACACCCTTCTTGACAGCTTCCAAAGAGCAAGTGTCCATGTTTCACTGTTCATGCTTTGCAACTAATGAATCTATTGCAAGATAGCACTGTGAAAGGAAGACATCCTTTTAAAAATGCAGTATTTTGAAAAAGCTGCCATATCTGTGCTGTGTTTTTAAAAATCTGTCAGGCTGCGCAACATCTTGGTGGGAGGCATTTCGTTTTTCCAGCTTGTACTGTCTTCTGTAATTTTACTTCATAACTTTTTTATTATATGCCATCCTGTGCCATCACATAAAGGGCGAGTGGATGGGGCCCCCTCTGTCACAGATCAAAGACACACCTAACTCCTTTCCACCTCAAGGCAGCTCTTTAAATATAGACACCTAACTATTATCTAATTGTCTATAATTTGGTGGAGGAAATTCCAATAGCTAACCAATGAAATAAATAAATTTAAAGAAATTTGAAAACTATGCTGCTTAGATGAAAGGCATGTGGACAGTACAGCTTCATGGGAGCAGAGCTGTTGAGAGGGATTCCCACTGTAAGAAATCTAGTAGTTTGGAAAAGGAAACATGAACACAGGTTTTTTGCACATTACCAGTGACATAAAGAATTAACTAGTAATATAACTTACCCTCATTATTATCAAAAGCTTAGGAGTATTCACAAGGATAAAAGCCCTGCGCAATTAAATTCCATTAAAATAGAAAGTTTATGGATCAAGCAGCTTGCATACCCAGTTTCATCAGGAAAATACCTTTAAGTATATGACTGAGAAAGAGATAGCGTAAAAAGTTTTTTTAGCCTGCACTGCCTGCTTCACTAGAAATAATGATGCACTGCTGACAGCAGCACTGACAACACCACTGTCAAAGTTTAAAATAGGTAGGTGTGAGTTCCCTAACAAGTACAAGCAAAGAATAGGGTCTTACTGACCTCAGCTTACACTTTCAGGGAAGTTTAAAAAGAAGAAGCGAGAATGTAATCTGAAGTATTTTCTCAGTTATGTCAGTGGATTGGGAAATGTCTCTCAGACACTTATGGAGGGCTGCCAAATAAAAATCAAAGTAATAAACAGTCCTCCCCCAAACCAAACCAATTTTATTTAACTCCTGCTGTCAAACCACAGACTTTGTATCCATCCTGCTCCAACAAAATCCAGGACTGCCTGAAGCATATAGAGTCAAGGTCGAAAATAAAGTTTCATCTGCAGTCATGAAACTGCAAATTCTTTAAAAGATTATTCCTTGAGTGGCAAGCTTTCGTAATTCAGGAAAATGAACTGAAGCTCACCAAAAAACAGCAGAAAAACTCACACAGGCTTCAACACATATTTTTAGCAAGGGTCAAGTTTTCACTACAGTAAAGACTATGTAAATTCCAAATTTACAGGCATTGCTTAGGATCTGTGCTGACAAAAAAGAACTTGGAACCCCCTTCCCCCAACCTTCACCCTCTCTTCTCCATCCAGAAAAACCTCAGTTTTCATGGCTTGTTTCTTGATGTAAAGGGTAGAGACTGTAATCTGCTTTCTTCCATTGGATGGATACTGTTAACATTGAAAAGTAATTTTTAGAAACATCACTGAATATCAGCAAATAAGGTTTCAACTAGTATTATTTCAGATTTCCAGTTCTGGAAGGTTTTGAGTATCATGTTTATCTGTGTATCCAAATTCTTTGTCACAGATACTCTCCAAGATTCTAAACCAAGATACATGACTTCCCTGATTCATTATGAAATACATGCATTTCCTTCATTTGGGAGTTGCTACTATATCCAAAAATTCTGAATTTTTATAGCTGCATCTTGGATAAAGTCATGAATGAATTTGTCAAGGCATAATATAATTGATTGTGCTTGGCTTGCTAGGTAATGATATAATAGAGTGTATAACCTGCTGGTACAAAACACAGTCAGTATTCATGCTCTAGCTGCTGGAAAATATAAAATAAAATAAACTGCTTAGATTATTTAGTGAGAACATAATTTGCTTAGAAAGACTAAAGACAACACAGAGCTTGCAAAGGAAAAGTAATAACTCTAAAAGTTCACATAACAAAAGAGATAAGCTGAGACTAAAATATAAAAAAGAATACTCCTAAGAAAAAATGCCCCTGTATTTATACAAAAGTTTTAACTCTGTGCACTGAGAGAGGTGGCCCTGAATGTTTTAGCACCACTGGTGTCCACATATCCATAACAAAGAATGGCCAAGGACAGTCCTGTTACTTGTGCTAAAGAAGGTGGTAAAATGAAAACAGCCAGGAAAGCTTTGAACATAAAAATTGTCTAACACATATAAAAATGGTGAGAATTTAAAAAAAAAATATTGAAGATATGGTTTTGTGTACTTAAATGCAATGGCAGTGATGGCTATTCAGCTACCAAAGAGGCCTGACACATTTCTTCATCCGCTGGAATATCTGAAATAAATTACTGATTACAGAAGAACTAAAAAGACAGCAGGGGGATGCAAGAACTTTTAAGAATGATGTATTACAATCTAGAAATCTATCTCCAATTGAAAGCTACATAGTTTTACATTTTAATGCAATAAAATCTTGAACAATTAACATCTTGAATCACACATATAACGCCAGAATTGTGTCAAGTTAACAGACTGAATTTCCAGCTTCCATGGGCCTGGGAAGTGTTCAGTGTGTTAAGAAGATGCCTGCATGTGGGGTAAGACCAGAGATGCAGCTGTTTATAAACTCAATCATGTCCTGCATGACATGTATTATATAAGAATGAAATGCTAATGAATCAAAACACTTTAAAGACAATCTTCTCTTCAGTTTGGTTTCAAAAGCTCTAAAGCTCAGTTAAACTAATTTCCTGCATTTTCCATGGATTTTCATAGATCTACTGCTAAAGGTGCAATAAACCTGTCTGGTGACAAAAGTAGCAGCACAGGGAAAAATCACAACTGTTTCTTGAAAGCCTAATAAAATTATATTCTGCAAGGGACACTAAACCACTGAGTTGATCCTACTTCAGCATAAACCCATTTGCTTCCCAGTGAAGTGGAGCTGTGTCCATTGGCCACAGCAGAACGAAAGCAGAAGGAGCTGCAGGAGATGTGCAGCTGGGCTAGGAATGAAAGCTCTTTAAAAGCTAGGAAGCAAGCAAGGCCACACAGTCCTAGGAGGGGAATTAATTCAGATCACTTCATGCCAACATATTAGACTTTGTTATTGAGTGCAAGTCACACATTTCACAGTTATGCTTCCTCAGATAAAATGATACCTGATAGCAAACCATAAAGAAAAGAAGGAGGTCATCTGACTGCAGATAAAAACATGGTAACTAAAGAAGAAACCAAATAATTGAGTGGACTTTTAAATCTACATGATCATTGCATATAGCTTCTCTCTTCAATTTTCATCGGCAATGTAAGTTTGAAGGGTGTGAAAGGAGACACTGACAGCTTGAGAAGTTGATGCTGCATTTTGGGTAAAGGTCCTTTCACAAAGCCCTGATAAAGGTCTTCTCCTTATCAACACTTCAGCTGAGAAGAACAAAGGAGAGACACATGAGTTGTATGGATTGCAGGATAAGTATAAACTACAAAAGAAATGCAGTGATGAAAAATGCCAATGACAGCTTGCTATCTACGGGGTAACTAAAGAAACAGAGTTAAAAGCATTGCACCAGGTGCTGGAGGAACCAGGACCTTGAGCTGAAGGGGCTGTCTCAGGGAGGATGAAATCTGACCAGACAAGGTGCAGAGAAGGGCTTGCTCTGAACTAAGGGCTGAGAGACAATATGATTCCTCTCTACTCACGTAGTAGATGTTGCCAATGAGTAAAAGGCCATAGAGATGCTAATAGATACTCTTGGTAGGAAGATGAATGGACAAAAACCAGGCACAAGTAGTTTTATGCTGGAAATAAGGAGGTTTGGAACTGTTGGAAAAGTAATGCTCTGAAAGTCTTCCAAGGACAGCAGTGGAGGTAAAAACCTGAATAAGTTTAAGTAACTGTCTGGTAAGTGTTTATGAAAGGAACAGCATGATACATACAGTATCCACAGGAGAATGAGATTTTCAGTTTCCTAACAATTAGAGCAAGGGGTAGAGGGGACCATCAGTTACTTCAGATATGGAACTCAACCAGTTTACCAAGACACGTGTTGAGATGGATGCTTTCCACCAGAAAAGTTTTCAGTTCTGAGCCTTCCTTATCCTTTCTTGAGCACTTTTTGCATACAGGTCTTGAAAGGAGACCAAGGTGCCATTATGGATGGGAGCTGACAGGCACTTACTGTAGAAAGTTGGGGGTCAGAGAAGCTGAAAATTCTGCCTTTCTGGCTCTGCTAATGTATCCAGCAATTAGAGACACAGGGAAGAAATTAAACCTTTAATGCACCTTTTGCCTTTCAAGTCTCTGAAGTTTAAAGTTTGTGTTTGCAAAATTGCTTTTTTTTGTTCGGTTTGAGCAATGCAGAGCACGGAGCTGTCCAACCTCTGCTGCCTTTTGGGTCTTTCCCTCTATTGAAGCTTGATTTTGCTAGTACACTGCCACCACCATTTTCAGAATAACATTTATCTTTCACTGTGTAATTTAGTAACTTAGAAACAGTGGACTAACACCACTAAATATATTTATCTATGGATATCAAATAATATTATTAACAGGAGAGAACAGTTTTCAAGTAACACCTAATTTCAAACACTTTAGGTTTGAAGCATGAGGCAGAAAGGAGAAACAATATCACCATGAGATGGAGCGGCAAAGCAGCTCGCAACCCCTACATTGTTTTCAGTCAAATTTTTGTTTCTATGCTTGCTTTTCTTCTGCCTGCAAAATTCTCAAAGCCACAAAACCAAAATAAAAGACAATAGTGATAAACAATTTTGTGTTGGATTCTGAAGATTTGAACTTCCACTGTCTCTTTCAGATTCATTCAGGTACTATTACTGTAACAAAATCTGATTTGAGTTGATTACACACTCAGAATTTTAAGGCTTTCTTTTGCCTAACACTTCTAACACAATTTAGCTATCAAGTAGCCTCCCTCCTATGAATAAATTATGGTAGAAAGCAGTTGCTTCCAGCACTGCAATGTTATTTTCACAGGATGGACACTGGGGGGGATACTTGTGAATAATGAAGTGCCATTCCTTGTAACTGGAGGTCAAATGTGGTCCTGTACAACATGGTGTTTTAAATATTAGGGGACCTGGAGGATCAAAATTTAACTTCAACAAAAATATGCTGAACATTCTGGCATTTACAGTAAGAGGTAAGCCACTGGTATGGCCAAGAGAAAGGTGTAATTTATGAACAATTTGGTTATAAATTCAGAATCAGTATGAATGAAACATCTTTGTTTCCAGGAAAAAAAAGGCTGTGGGGATTTTGGAAGAGTCCTTCCCTTCATGCTGCCACCTTAGGTCCATTCACAGCAGTTGAAAGTAACCTTTGATAAGTAAGATGAAATTAATGATAGAGTGGCTGATGAAAAGGTACTCAAATCTTAAAACTTGTAACAAAAAGATCAAATGAAGTCTCTTAGGAAACAAGAAATCATAAAATAAAATTAGTTTTACTGTAGGAAGCCTGAAGTGAAAAAATCAGCTTGCACTTTCATTGTTTAGATCTAGTAAAGCTTGGAGGCTTCTTTTGTTTCCTTGCTCTGCACTGACATTTCTTCAAGCACACTGTTACTACCCAAATACATCCCTCATTTCCACATACCTTGTAGTGGAAGAGGAATAATCCACAGAAGAGGCTGTACAGATCAGCTGTGAGCAGGGAGAGGTTGACAGCAGTAGCACTGGTTTTCTTTATGACCACTGGCATAAAGCTGTAGAGGCCAAACATACAGGCACTAAAGCCAACATACAGCAAGCCTGCAGAAGAGAAACAAGAGGCAAAGTGACCTTACAGCCTGCAGAAATTACCTCGCTGGGAGGAAGAAGGTTGTGTTTTTAGGAGAAAAAAGAATAATGCTTTTTCAAAGAAAAAAATCAAATTAATAATATGCACATATCTAGAGAGTGAAAACCATATCAACACTGGACACGAGGTCCTTTGGGATGTCCTTAATAGCAGAGTTGTTTCACATTGATGTCTTATACTACTAGTGACTACCTCATGTCCAGCACAGCTGTGGACATAATGATGCATTTGAACATATATCTAGTCTTTTTAGGACCTGAATGCTCCCAAAACCAAGCGAGTTTAGCTGAGATGGATGGAGTACACAGGATTTTCTGGGAATGGACCTAAAATATGAAATGCAGATGAGTCAGTGAGCAAATGGATGAATGAGTGAGGACAGCACTCCAGTGTCAGAGGTCCTAGTTATATTTTGCCACCAAAACTGACAAATCACAGTTTTGCACCTCTGTTCCTCTACTCCTTTCTGTCTGCCTTCCTTAATAAAACTTCTGTGAGCTAAAACTCTTTCCTTCTACATGTTTACAAAGGGCTTCACACAAATTAGATTGTTAGACACTAATATAATAAAAATACATTACAGTAAAAATCTAAATTAATTAAAAAACCTAAATAACTTACTGGGAAAGAATTCATTGCTTCAGTTATTGCTTGATAAATCCCAAGGCAAATTAATCAATATGAAGTTAAAAAACAAGCAAGCACTTTACTCATCTGCTCTCATGCAAATGATATTTCTTAAGCTGCTGTATGCTACAGAATTCCCAGCTGATATGTGCATGAGCCTAAATTTAGACTCATGCCAGCTCTTCAGAACATGTTATTGACTAAAATTTGTAGAAAATCTGACTGCCAAATTCCCAAAAGGGACTTTTTTATTAGAAAGGATAAAAAAAAGGCCATATAATGGCGATATGCATGTGGATCCATTTAGTTAAAAATACTTTAGAAAAGCTATCTAAAGGACAAAATCAGCTGTGACAGATTGAGTCCTTATGAGCATATGAACTGAAGTGTATATTCAACTGAAACAAATGCAGCAGACATAAACTATCAGTGTCCAAACATTTTATGGCATGATAAGGAATTTGAGTTTATGTTCAGAATATGGACAATCATGGTAAAAACTGTTTTTACCCATAGGTAGCCAATTTATAAGGTGTACATTGTATACTGGTAACAGAATTAAGTTTTAGGCAGTGCTTGAAAATTGATTTATTTAAACTTTCAGTCTTTTCTGCAGCAGGCAGATAATTTCACCAAATGGAGTGTAGTTTTTTGGGAAATGGGAAATTGTTTTGCATACAGGAGCATTAAGCCAACTTTTCTTTCAGGCTTAAGAAGAACAGGTCAGGCACTGAAGCCATTCTGGATCAGAAGTCAGAATTGTCAAAGAACAGCCTGCGAATCACCAGCTGGTCCACCAAGCCTTTGCCATAACACAGCTTTGCTGGTTTATGCAATCAACTTACAGTATAATTTTATGGCGCTGCCTTGGTGTTCACATTATTTGACAGCCAGCTTCACAGACTGCTTTTCCAAAGGGCATTTCGGATCTAGTGAAAAATTGCTTAAACTGTAGCTGTCCCTAGCAGAGGTCAATATAAAGTGGCATTTCATTTACAGCTTAAAAATACATGTAATATCCACCAGATGGGTGGCATTTAGTGGTGATAATAAACAAGTGAAATTAAAATAATATGATTTTCAGATATTGCTTTTTAGAGGGACAGTTTTGAGACTGAAAATATGTATTAAACCAACAGCTGATTCTCAGCCTCCTCAGGTACCCATGCAGTGCAAACAACAGCTTTGGGAATCGCCACTAGTGCTGCAGTCCCAGCAGACTCCAGAACCTCTCTGGGCAGCCCGCTCTGCTGCCTGCCTGTCCTTACCATGAAGAATATTTTCCTTTTATCCAGTCTGAATCCATCATTTGAGCTTCTGTCTGTTTTCTGTCATCCTCCTGCCATGCAACTCTATGAAGACCTCAGCTCTGTCCTTTTGATAACCTCCTTGTTTTTGATAACCTCCTTTCCACAAGCTGAATGAGCCCCAGTCCCTCAGTATTTCTCAATTTCGCTTTACACTTGGTGTCTTCACACAAATGGGCAGGATTTGTCACTAGGGACTGCTCTAAAATAGCCCAAGTATGACCAAGACCAACATGACTTGAGAACTTCTGGTCTTGTTCCTGAGCAAGCTGGTTGCACAGTGCAATGATGCACAAATGTTGCCTTTGTGCTTTTACTCCAAAAGCAAATGTTTAATTGGCATGAAATGGAATCAGTTATGATCTTCCATACTGCTTTGGAGCAAAGACCATTCAGAAATATTCAAACCCCCGGTAACAAAGGACACTTCCTTGGAGCTACACACTGTTTTTTCTCTTAAGTAAAACTGATGTGAGTTTATTTGCTACTATTTCACCTATTGCTATAAAACTTGTCATAGTCTCACATGAAACCACTCTGTCAAAACTGTAAAATCATTCTCCTTTTAGTCTGGTTGTCAGCAAGTATTCATACTTAAAGCTTCAAGGATTCAAACAGAGCTACACTGATTCACACTAAGTGTGAAGATGATGATATGTATCAGGGCAATTTCCAAAATTAACACCAGGAGGGCCACAGCCTGTTTTAAACATGATAGACATAACAGATTGGCGTTAGATCTTTATATTCAAAAATCATTTGCATCAGTTAAAAGGTAGCTCATTTGATCTTAAAAGCACAATATGGCAGATGGCAACAGGCCACCTTGAGTTATTTATTAGGTTGCCTGCTGTGACTTTATCACCACTATTCGGAAGGCTGATGATTTAACTCTGCAGGACTGCAGGTCTGAGTCTGTCACAGTGGATAACTACCCAGGACAAAGCTGTGAACTCCCTGACACAGATTTGTCAATCATTTTTGACAACCTTGTATCACTGCCAAAGCAATGGAAAGTACACCACGTGCAGTGGAAGCCAGGGAAGAACTACAGAACTGTCACCATTTAATCCGTGTTCAACTAGACCACATTTCCAATTATTTCTCTAACAAAACAAGTACATATCTATGATGCTTTCGCTAAGATGATCTCAGCCTTGTGAAGCATAAGGACTCTTCAGAACTAGCAATCAACTCTAAGGGGCATTTTGGCAGCATCACAGATGAAGTAAGACCTTATTTGAACAGCATATTTCACTGATACTGAATTTGAACAGAAATCTCATGGAAGTATATTTGACATTTACATGGATAATAGATTAATTCACTATGACCACTGATAATTCCATCAGTACCCGATTAATTGTGTTCCTAAGGTCCTTCACATGTAATGTAAACAAACACTGATGCAATTATGCTAATTATCTCAGATTAAAGGTGGCCAATACACTTATAGTACACAGTCGAGTATGTTTCTCCATGGATACTTTCAGTTCATCTGTCATTTAGTTTTACAGCTCAACCACCAAATTTCCAAGATTTCTAGGTGCAATGTTTTGTGAAAAATGTGCTGTATTTAGCACGATTTAGGATGATGAAAGGAAATTGCGAACCAAGTTTAAAGAAACCAACTGTATTCCAAAATTTGTATCCCCTCTCCTCAGGGATTCTCCACATAATCAGTTGTTTTTGAACAATTCTGAGTTGTCATTTTGGTGTTCAGTCTGAAACTAGGTAAAGAGCTATTGTCAATGGGTTGCCAAACCTTGAACCCTCTGCAATCAATCAGCTTTCTGCTACTAGTATTATTTTACTTCTATTGTCATAAATACTGAAAGAGTATTTATGACATTATAGGGACTGCCCTAAATATTGATTTGTTTTCAAAACAAATAATTCATTGGACTAATTAGAAGGGAGTCATAAACTCAGCTTCCAAACTGAAATGGGAAAATGCAATGCCCTGCTTGGCAGAACACCATTACAGCTTCATTGGGCATGAAGCTCCCAAAACTTGTCTGAAGGACGCATCTGCTACATTCCACCAAGACTATCTGGAAAGCAATTAAACACTTCCATACAGAAATGCTCCCCCTGGAAGTGAATTAATGATGCTGTAATATGCACTGCAATTACTTTTTTATTTTGTAAGGTTCCATTTTCTTTCTTTGGCTTTCATGGAAAAGCTTTGGCTCTTAATGACTACCTCATTTACTGCCCCAAAGTTGCATTGAATCTCAGAACTGGCATCCCATTATTGTTTTACTTCACGGCTGTCTGAAGGATTACCGTATAGCATTCATATACTTAACCTAATCGTGTAAGGAAGGCACAACACCGTGATGGAGGACAGATCATTTCAGATCTGGCATGAGGCATGTAGCTCAACCTTTGGTAGAAATCAGCCGAAAAGTCACAAACATTGGCTCCCCTGAAACTCTGTGCCTGCCTCCCCAAACACAGGCTGTCCCCACACCTCCTTCAGTAACCACCTTCAATGAGGTAAAGTGTGTTCTTACCTATTTGCCAGTCCCAGGGGACTTTCAACAGCTCTTTGTGTTCCATGATTGCACTAGAAGAGAAGAAGAGAAGAAGAGAAGAGAAGAGAAGAGAAGAGAAGAGAAGAGAAGAGAAGAGAAGAGAAGAGAAGAGAAGAGAAGAGAAGAGAAGAGAAGAGAAGAGAAGAGAAGAGAAGAGAAGAGAAGGCAAAATTTGATGGAAGAGAACAGAAGTTAAATTATTTCCACTCATTCAATTCAAATGCTGGACAAAACAACATAAATAACCTCATAACAAAAAATCTCTGTAGGAATCAAATGCAATCAAGAATCTGTTAATCTACTCTGGCATTATCCCTGTGCCTGTGTATTTGAAAGATCTTCAGGGCAGTAATCAGATGTGATAGCATACAATTTCCCCTGGTTTCTTTCCAGCTCTCTATATACCTGCTCTACATGCCCATTCCCCTTAATGTTCAAACCTCTTGTACTTTTCTGACTTAATATTCAGAAAGCTTTTGAATGTTAATTATTAATAATGCATCTATCTGGGTTACTCATACTTCAGAGTAGCTCTGCAGTGTAAAATAAATAGATATCACAGGCTGGTTTGGGAAGCATACTGTGAATTGTTACACACTGAGAGAAACCAAATAGTCACAGCAGTGGAAGTCAGGATAATAAGCAAAGGATGGGCAAACTTGCAAAACTCCACTCTCAGTATCTTGTAAATCTTGCACTGTACATTAACATCAAAGTCACAGATCCATAAGATCCTAAGGTTGCAACAAGTCAGCTCTTCCCAATCCAGGCAAATAGACTCTTGGAGATAAGATATCTCCCAAGCTAGGTCTTCACTTTCCCTATCTGTGTGATTTCCAGATAAATCCTGCTGTGCAGAACTCTGCATGCTGATCGGAACCCTATTTTAAACAAGTATAAAACATGGAATTATACAGATTGAAAAACAAAGTACCTGGTAGAAAAGGTAGAAGGCCAAGTCTAATAGTAAAACTACAGAAGCTCAGCACCTTCCATATTAATCTAATCTAAAGAGTTGTGTCCTGGGAATTTTAATTTGCTTGCTGCTGATGTGAGGAAAATCTAACATTGTGTACAGAATAGTAAGATGATATTCTTATAGGTGCCTTTGCATGCACAAGATATATGTCTCCTTTATCAGTAATTCCTGAAGAATAGAATGAAAACAAACTGCAATGACTCTTAGTCTGGAAAAAAAAATCACATAACTTAAACATAGGAACATTGTGTTCATCTTATTGCTTAGCCAATACAAAAGATGTATAAAACAATATGCTATGGCTTGTGATTCCTTATGATCTGTGAAACAAAGAGGGGTAAGAGAAACTTTGCCAGAAGTGGCCATTTAGTGATGCCAGAGGCACTGAAGAATTGGAATCACAATGATTTTGAAAGGTTGTGGTAGTTGGAGGAGGTCCCTGATGACTGAAAAGAGACAAATGCAACATTCTGTTTAACATAGAACAAAGAGAATAGCCTGGCCAGCCTTATGCTAACCTTTGGAAGATTATGGAACAAAGCTACCCAGAATCCATTTGCAGGAAATGAAGAAGACAAAAGGATGAATGACAATGCATACAAGCTGCAATGTGGAAAACTGATTAAATGTCAAGAGAAAAAAACTTGTCAAAAATTGGAACCAGTTGCCCAGCATGACTGGCAGTCCCATTCTTGGAGATACCAAGAAATCAACTGAACAAGGTTCCTAAGCAACCTTTGAAGCTAGCTTTGAGTAGGAGCTTGAACCAGATGTCCTTCAGGGGGCCATTAGAAAATACGCCATGTTCTGATTATGTGATTCCATCAGATTACCTTGTCTCCATTTGCTGGGTAATTGTGACATCCACAGGTCTTGTAAACTAATCTCTTATTCTTACACCCTTCTTTAATCATATTCAGCATACTTTCCACCATGTCTGGATAATCAGCCAAGTCATTAATTCCTTGTTTCCCCTGACACCTTCGTTCTTCCTCCTTTGCTGCACAACAGGCATTATGTGTGTTTATTTTATGTTACAGTCTAAGACTCCTACAGTTTAGAGGATCTGAAGGTCCTACATTGCACCAAAGTGGCCAGTAGTTTTTCAAAGAAAGAGCCTGCAAATTTAATGTGAGGAACCGGCTTCTCTTTGAAGTAAGTGTTACATTTAGTTAGATTAAATCTCTGTGAACACATAACTGTGACTTCTGCTATTCATCACAGGTAAAGGTAGGAAAAAGGCACAAGTATGAACTAAGTGTTGTTGGGTCTCCAGAAGGTGCCCAAAAAGCACCATCAGCAAAAAGCTGCAGAGGCTGTTGGAGAAAAACCTGTTGGAGGAACTTTTGGGCCAAAGGTTAAATTGAAAAACCTTAGGGCTTTCAGCAAAAAGATGGTTTCTTATTGTTTCCTTCCAGTTGTGTCTTCCTTATACAAAGATGTCTTCTTCCAAAACCAGATCCGCACCAGCAGAACACCTCACAGACCCTGAATTGTAACTAACTGCTTGGGTCAAGAGGAAGTAATGGTACTACAACTGAATTCTGGAATACAAGACATTTACGTGACAGTTTACACACACAGAATGAGATAAGGGCACTGCTTTGATGTCCTCAGAATGTTAATATCTACTTAATCACAAACATATTTAAAAAATGGTTTTGCCAAAGATAGTAGGAACATTTACATGCTCTTAAATTGCATATTTTTTAAAAGGGAACTTCTTGCATGGCAGTTAGTTAATATAAATAATGTTACGACACTTGTTCAGATCCCAAATAAACATATTAAGCTTTCTAGCTAAAAAAAATAGAACTATCGAAGTAGGAATTGTTAGGCTGTATTTTTTTTTCATCAGTCTCTGTTCTTAGAAGCAGAGTAGCTTAGATCTGTAGAGAAGAAACTTGTTTTGGACTAATAATCAAAAGCCATTCTGTGTTACAAGCACCAGTGACAGACTTACACAAAATGCAGCAATCTTGCAGGGCTACTTTGACATCAGTCACAGTACTGCAACATTGGAAGCCACCTTCCAACTATTAGGCTTGCACTGAGATGCTCATTAGGTACATGTGGATATAGGCCAGACTCTGTAGATCCTGAAATCATGCAACAATCTCCTATGTGCTAAATATTTCTTATGTGAAAAGGCCATTTTCTTAATGGCTTTTTCATGATTTCTGACATATCATAAAGTAGTTACACAGAACAAGTGAACCAGTAAAATACCTTCTGACTGGATGTGTTTTTTACCTCTTTAGAAATCAAAACAACTTTTTAAAAGTATAAAACAGAACCAGAAGAAGCTGTAGATTTTGTTATTCACAGCTCACACTAACACATGAAGTAGTCACTTGTCTTCCATCAGCAAGATGGTGGAATGTGTCTTCTCCCTCTTCATGTGACTACTCAAGGACACTGGCCCTTGAATTAGAGTACTTGGGTAAAAAGTGTGTGTTATTATTCAAATCACCAATTTGAAATATGAAAACCAATGCAAATTCCAAGATTAGAGGACACCTGCTCTCCACAGGAAGGGGTGAATTTTGAAGAAGTGGTTAGTGTGTCTCAACAGAGGCCACAGCTGCACTAATTTGAGCCTTTGTGGGCTCACACCTGCCCACTTACAGCTGAATTCCACTGAAGAAGGAGCCAAACAGTCCGATCATGCCCAGGAATTCCACTCTACTCAGATTTCGGACGATGTACTCTTCACAGACGTTTGAGATGCCATAGAGCGTTGCTCCACCAAGTACTAAGAGGTCCCCTATCAGTTTGTTTTCACCTAGGGATAAAGAGAAAAAAATCAGAATGCCTCCAAATGACCACCTTTTGTCCAAAACCATTGCATGTTCTTCCCTACCAATTTAATTCCTCAGTCACTATGTAGCCTTATCTGGGTTAATAAAATGAATGCAAATGTTCTGTCATTTCAACAGTTTTCATTCAATACATCAGCCAAGCCTAGCAGAGATAAAGGGAGAGCATATTCCTTGCTGTAGAAAAAAGAAGCGAAAAAATTCTGAAAATCTTATAGGAAAAAGTATAGAATCCAAGTGACACTTTTCAGAGACTGGTCCTTTTTACTTTATTATTACTACCTATTTTTTTCTTTGCAGAGAGAATGTGCCTCAGCTCTATAGAGCAGTTTGCATCTCATCTTGAAATTTAACTAGTCTAAAACATGTTCAGTACTTAGATCTGAGGACAACTGAAAAATTCTGTGTACCTGTGAAATGAGTGAGGAAATAATTACAACCTAATGTTGACCTCATTTTCACATGGAGCTGTTTGAAAAGAAAGGGAAGAGGAAAGATGGGGTGTAGACAGGGTGATGATAATGACAGATTTTTAAAAAAGGTTCAATTAACATAGCAGTACCTAATGCATGCAAATGACAACAAGATGTATTTTCAATACCTGCAGGTATACAGAATTACTAAAACATTTTGTCATCAAAGACTGCTTGAAAACTTTTTAAGTCTTGGATGATTTTATTATTGGGTGTTGGGGAGAGCTGCAGTGACATTTGATCAAGATCAAGTTCCAGCTTGAAAACCGAGGCCCCAGCTTTGCAAACTGGTGCATGCAATTCCCTCTGCACATATGGCTTGTTAAATTATTTCTACAAGAGCTACAGCTTCACAAAGCTGTCAGATACTGCTGTAGAACCATATTCTGAAAGGCTGATATAATGGATTTTTCTTTGAAAAGTTTCAGCAGAAATGCTGAAGTACTAAACTGCATTTTTTTTGAAAAGAAACCTCGTTTTCTTTTAAAATACCATGGTTTATTTTTTTATAACCTTTCCTTTTAAAGTTTTATTTCAATTGATTCATAAAATATAAAATGCAGTAAATAAAAATGGAAACCAAACATTCTGACTGGTTCAAAATTATCTTTTAAACGTTTTTCTTTACTGAGTTCTTTTAAGCCTTCAGTTATCATTCCAAACTGAAGTGCTGAAATTTCTACGAAGAAATCTATGATAATAAAAATGTTCATAAGAGGACAGACCAAGGGTTCATTAATCCTGTCTCCAGCACTGGCTATAAGCATCAGAAAAGTGTAAGTTGTTTAAGGACAATAGGAATGGAGTAAAGTGTAAAATATTCCCAGTAATAAACCCTTAGTTTCCAACTAAGTTTCCAACAAAGTTTCCAACATTTTTCAGGTCAGATTAGATGTGGCTTCTGTGTATTTAACAAGCATTACTAGATTTGCTTTTCATAGACTCAACCAGCCTTTCACTGAATTTCTATTTTGAATGCTCCTTGACATTTATATTTGACCATTTACCATTTTATGATTTGGTAGTTTTGTTGTTGGTATTTTGTTGGGTTTTTTCATCATTTTAGACTTCTTTTGCAATCAGTAATGGAAGATGTTCTTAATTTAAAATAACCATCAACACTTTACAAAACTTCTTCATACCCCTGATGCATTCCATGTTTCATAGTGGCTCCATTTATTCCTCATTGAGCTCACTTGTTTGGTATTTATTACAGATACTCGCTGACACTTCAGGGAAGTATTGCTGAAAAAGCTTTTGACCTTAGAGCTTCTGCTGGGACAAAAATATCATCCTTTTGCATCTGTGAAACAAAAGCAGCTCAAAGGCTGAGCATTTTCACACAGATGGGATGGCCTCAAGCATCACACCCTGATAGCTCTTCCCAACTCATGCTGAGTGTGAGCCTCAGCCTTCAGGGCTTTCCCAGAAGAGGGAGCCCAGATCTCTTCAGAGCACCAGATTCTGACAGTGGAACCTCCTCTGGTGCTCAGCAGCACAGGGTGGCTGAGGAGAGCATAAACAAATAGGGAAGTACAGAGGGACTTTTATCAGCCAGTTCTCAGTAGATTAGGCATTTTCTGAGATAGAAGTCTCATTAGACCATCAAATTTAATAAACCTTTAGGGATTCTTCATCAATTAGTGCAAAATCTGCATATTTTTGGCCTATTAAGAACTACTTCATGCTTTTAACTTTCACCCTGGATACCTCTAAATCATATCAGTCAACCCATAATTTTCTCAGAAATGTTTAAAAATCACTCTGCATTGACCCTCTCCATATCACTGAAGACTTCATATACCTTTACAGTATTGGTCTCTTTTTTGCCTTTTCTGAGAGATGGATTGTCCCAGTCTGGCTACAGTCTCTTCATCTGAATTCATTTTATGCCCTTGAACAACTTTCTCACCTTTCTCTATAGCTTATACAGGCTTATTTTCTGATGACTTCTTTTTTTGAGATGCAGTGACTAGAGTCATCCATGGTACCCAAGGTGTTAGTGCATCAAAACTTTATATACTGGTGCAAAAATGTTGTAAAATATGTTTTTGCTTTCCTTCCTAGCAATTACTATTCCAGTTGTCAAATGCCTTATCTTTGCTTCCCCAAGAGGCTGAGAATTTGGAACTTTCTCCCAAGACTGACACAACCTTATAGGCTTGTTTTCATGGACATAATATTCACTGGTTTCATTGCTAAGGAATGTGTGTCAACTAGAGGCATTCTAAAGACTTTTAGGATAATAAAGTTGTATTTGACCAATTTAATGGTGTAATGGTCATTCTTCAGAAGATACACAAGGCATAGCCTGGCAAAACAAGTTTTACATTAATGATTATTACCATATTTAATATTCTGTGGAGAAGTCATACAGCCCAGAGCAGAGTTAGTGTTTTGGGGAGCAGTTATAGCATTATAGTGTAACACAAATCTTTTAAATGTGAATTGTGTTCTAACACAATTTCTTTTCACACTCCCAACAGGCTTCTTTGTCACATTTTTTCCCTAGCCCCTGCCATTAAGAGGTGCTTCTCTTTGCTTTTGATTGTAGTTACCAATGAACATGATCACTCTCAGTACGTCCCATTTGAAATTGAACACTGATACATGTATTAGCAGGATTGATGTGACTGGTTTTCAGAGACTGTTGTAAGTTAAAGCTATGAAGTACTTTGAAAAACCTGGATGAAACATTTAGACCTGTGTGGCTTAGACCCCTGTGTCTGGCAGGAGCAGAAGTATGAAAGTAACTCATGGGTATTAGCTCAGAACAATGTTATTTTCAGGTATACTTGGCATGTAAGATGATAGAGCTCTTAAACACTTAAGAGTAACAGTTTCTCCATTGAGTAACGTGCAAAATATAAGTAAGGATACAGTTAATAATTGAAAGCATGTGTGCACACTGCACCTAATTCCTGCAGATAGTTTGAAAAATACCTACTGATCTCTCAGTAATATAAAATCATGTTCCCTGTAAGAGCTGACAGACTAAATTACCTTATGCTGTGGGTACCTAGCAGAGCCTTATGGCTCTTCTAATACAGTAAGCAGTGTGGTCAACAGGGGCACACAGATATCAATAGTTCTTGTCCCCTAAAATGTGAGATAAACAGAGACATTTACTGAGGACTAACAAAGCATCATTGCTTTTGGTGTCTTCCTTACTTTAGTTTGTCTAGTCCTAGGAAACATTCTACAAATGGTGTACAACCCCTTAATGAAGAGTTCTAAGAATTTTGGGGTTTTTTCTGCCACTAATTCTTTTTGTTTGTACATTTTAATGTGCAGTTTTAGCCTTTCAAACAAATTAAACTAAACTATTTTACTTTGTTAAAGATAGCATCATTAGTAACATCATTATGCCACTAAAAAAAGTAAAAAAGCTGGTCTTTCTGCATCACAATAAGCATGGACACAGTTTTTCATGTGTAGGTCCAAATAAAAAGGCAATAATGAATGTTAACAGATTTTTCTAGACAAATTTACTTAACAGCTATATGCATGCTTTAGTAATGAACATGGAAAAATAACATCTAATTACTGCAGTTGGATGGCAAAGTGTCAGCGTTCTTCAGTCTGTTCCTTGTCTGCTTCCACTGCCCCACATGCTCCTGCTGATCCATAGCTGACCCACTCAAGCATGTTACTCTCTAGACTGCTGGGACACAGGATGTTTCTTCTGGAACCCTGGTTTGAAATTTCAATCCCTCAGAAATCAGCCATTCCCAGTACATCTTTGGCTGGCAGATTACATAGTATAGAGTATACTATTTCTTTTTTAGCTGGGGCAAGGTTACTTCTGGAGGAGACCAGTAACTAATAGTTTCCTTTCAGGATTAAGGACAGAGATAAAAGGGGGCAGGGAGATATGGCAAGCACTGTCAAATTCTCCATTGTTTTATTTAGTAGCATTCTGGCAAATGCAGTTTTTACAGAACTTGCATTTGTATTCAGAAAGCTGAGTCAAGAATTTCAAATCCCAGTGCATTATGCTCTGCTCACAATTCAGTGCTCTTAATTAAGAATGAAAACTGTGCCTAATTGACAATCTTTGAAAAGAATTTCCAGCCTTCCCACATCATTTGGCTTGGCGCTAGAGAAATCAATGTGACAGGGGAAGTTGATCGATGAAATCTAACTCTGTTTAGTCTGCATTAATAGATACACACACATTATTCATATGATGCCACATGTAAAAAAAGAACATTTTACACATAAGGATGCTCTTTTCCAAACTGCTAGTCCAGTCCCAAAGCTTTAGTATGAGACTGTGTGCAAAACCCAACTGGTAGTATATAGGTTCAGTATCTTTTAGCACCTACCAAATGACCCCACCTCTATAGAAAAACAAGCAAAGTTGAGGAGAAGTAAGAGCACACAGTGGATGTGAGAGGTGCTTATGACCCAGAAATGTAGCCAATTTAAAAAGGAAGCTATTGAGGTGCGCAGTCCAACAGCTAAGCCAAAAGAGAACGAAACTACAAATATTTAGCTTGTTCCCCCAGCTCACAGAAGGTGACGTGTTATAAGACACAGGGCCCAAGAAACCTGTTCGCAACACTGTTGACTTGTAACCATTGACCCCTTTTTGCCCTTCTGACAAAGAAACTCTGAATGGTGCAGTGCTTTGGATCCATGAAGGTACAGAATTTCTTGCCAATCTTCCCTCCTTTTGGCCCCAGTCTGACACACACTGGTCAATGGCTTCTCTGAACAGAGCTTGGCCATACAACCCATTCATTCTCACTTACCTGCTCCTTGCTGTCTCCCAACGAGGACATCTGCTCCTGCCATGCAGCCCATGCCCAGAATGCAGACCACAATCCCAATGAAATGTACTGCCTTGTATCGTACCAGTAAGAAGAACCAGGAGAGGAGTATCACCACTGGGATGACAAAACAGTCTAGGAGCTGTCAATAAAGAGAAGAAAAATCAAGAACACATTGACGTGCCAAAACTTTGCCCCAAAGAACTAGATTTGCCCCAAGAACAAATTCTAGCAGAGGGAAGCAGGGCTATTTAGTTTGTGATGGAACTATTTAGTAAATGCACTTTCAAGAGAAACACTTTCAGACACAGGGTAAGACTGTCCATGACAATTCCAAGAATTCAGGAGAGCTCCTGCTCTACGATAACACTCACATGCACTGCTCTTGGACTCAGATGCATATATCAAAGCCATGGGAAGAAAACCTGGGCCAAAAGAGAGTCACACCACTCCATCTGGTTCTCACCTCTGGTGATTAATAGACAAGGACTGAAGGTAGTTTTCCTGCAGTCTAGACATATGCTTTGATTCAGTCATTTCAGGTCGAGATATTAGGAATGCTCATAACACACAAGTTAACCAGATTTATTAAATCTGTCTATATAAATCAGGGGGGCTCTGCATGCAGAATGCTTATGAAAATCTGGCCCCTGTGGTGACTGTTATCTCTGTGAAAATAGAGTCCCATATGCCTTTGATGGAAAAAAAACCAACCAAAATCCCATTTTGCGTGCAGTGCAAGAAGCTCAGTCTTCTTACCAATATACCCTTGGAAAGAGCTTTCTCAAAGAAGTGCTATGAAACACAATTTTTAATTGTTAGGGGGTTTTTTCAGAGACATCAAACTATAGGCCCAGAGAAGATGTGATAAAAAAAATTAAAGGCACCAATTGTTTGTGAGAGGACCTTCAGATTTTCAAATTAAAATGTATTTTAGAAACTAAACCAACTACATGCCACCAGGAAAAAAAAATCCTGTGTAAGAAACACACAAACAAACTTGACTTTAATCCCACTTCCTAAAAGGATATAGGTAATGAAGGGTTGCAATTCTGTGGACTAATGATGGGATTTAATGAATTGTGCAGGATACACTACTGTTCAATGCCAATTGATACAGCATGCACCAAAGCTATATGACATGCATCTTCTTCCTAATGAAAATGCCTGGCACAACTAAAGAAGGAGAACTGTGAACTGTTTCTATAGTTCTGAAAAAAACACTCCAGATACCTTTATTTTAACAGTGTGTTACCTTTATTTTAATGACGTTTAATTTTTCTTCCCTTTGAACCCATCATCATATTACCTGCTTTTTCAGTGTGATTTAGCACTAAGGACACCGTTATCAAATAAAGATCAAACCCCCTTTAACTTCTTTGTCCATCCATGTGTTATTTGAAGAAAGAAAGATTTTTGGATTATTCCAAGAATTTTATTGCTCAGAAAGCTATTTTTTGCATGTGAGATACATACATAATAAACACTATATTTGTGGGATGAGCAAAAAAAAAAAAAAAATTTAGACTGAGAATCATTCCCCTGCAACTTTCTTTGAAAAACAGGAGCGTGCAGTGAAAACCCACCCATTTCAAAGATTTCCCAGACAGTGAGAGGCAAAAGGCTTCAGAGGAAAACCAGTTTATCAGTGGGACTATGCTGTTCTTGGCAGACTTAAACAGTCCTAAAGAGCTGCAGAACAGATGAGGGAAATTACAAATGGGAATGGTTGATGCAAAAAGCAGGTTCTGCACTTAAAATGAGAGCTAATCATCTAAAAGTCATGGTCAGGCCTCTCTACTGACAGAACACAAAAAGCTCACAGCTATCCCTGAAGGTCTGAATGTGTCTAGCACATTCCCTCCCAGTGTGGCATTGAACACATGAATATAACTTATTGTTTTTTGACCTCACCACAGTTTTCCATCACATAATGTGTGGCTAAAAGAATATGGAGGCTCTTTCTTTAACAGAAATCACATGGAGAATCATAGAATCATAAAATTAAAGAAGGATTTGGGCTGGAAGGGACCTTGAAGATGACCCAATTCCAAGCCCCCTGCCATAGACAGAAACAGCTTCCACTAGACCAGGTTGTTCAAAGCTCCATCCAACATGGCCTGGAAACCTTCCAGGGATGGAGCATCCACGGCTTCTCTGAGCAACCTGCTCCAGTGCTTTACTGTCCTTTCAGGGAAGAATTTCTTCCTACTGTCTAAGCCAATACTGCACTCCTCCAGTTTAAAGCCCTTACCCCTTGTCCTGTCACTACACGCCCTTATGAAAAGTCCCTCTCCAGCTCTCCTGTAGACCTCTTTAGGCACTGAAATGCTGCTACAAGGTGACCTCAGAGTTTTCTCCATTCTGAGCAAGCCAAATTTTCTCAGCCTTTCCTCAGAGGAGGGGTGTTTCACCCCTCTAATCATCTTTGTGGCCACCTCTGGACTTGTTTCAACAATTCTATGGACTTCCAGCGATGTGGGCCCCAGAGCCGGATACAGTATTCCAGGTAGTGTCTCATCAGAGTGGAGCAGAGGGAAGACAAGGGGCAAGGAACACAGGTTCCACCAGGAAAGGTTTCATCTCAATAAAGAAAGAGGGTTTTTTTACAGTGGGAACGAATTCCACAGAGACATGGTAGGTTTACCAGAGATTTCAAGATGTGACTGGACATGGTGCTAAATAATCTCATCTAGGCTCCCTTTCCCACAAAAGGCTGGACCAGTTTGGAGGGCTGTCTCAAGCTGGGCTGTTCTATGAGGCTAAATTATTCTATGGTTTCAAAAATTGATTGTACCCCCTGCATGTGTACTTCAACATGCAAATCCCACTAACAGTCTTCTAGAGGAAGATTTTAAAAATTCCTCTCATTCCATAAATATTTAAACTTACCTATGCTTTTGAGTATGTGAATGGGTGTCTTTTAAGCAGTAACATGAAAGGACTTGTGAACAGAACCTTTCACAAATAAACAATGCTGATAACAGCTAGAAAATGCCTCCTTGGGCTGGCAGTCCAAAGTCTAATTCACAAATTGTTATTTGGAATCCTGCAACATCAATAGATACAAACATGAAATGTAGGTAATGTTCACTGATATTATACAGTTCTTAAGTGGTGCTTAGTTTATACCTTTAATTAAACAATGAGGTAGACAGAAATAAATTAGATTACTACAATGTAAACAATAAGATAACCTAGAGAATATTACCTAACTCTTTTTCAGGTATTGCTTTAAATTTCACTTCCCCAGGACTAAATTTGCCCTGCCTTTTTCTCCTCAGATTATCCTGTCTAGTACAAGAAAAAATGCACATGTATTCCACAGACAAAAGATGTGACATTGAGGATTACCTCACCTGCAACACAGCTTTTTTTATTGATGGGGGGGTTTGCCTTTTTTTTCTTTGTTATTAATTATTTCAACTATTAAGAAAAAATATTATAGCTAATTGTAATTTTTCTGTCTATAAAGCTTTTACAATAACAAAGACAGATTATACTTAGCTGAATTTCATTTATAGTACATAAAGGTCTGTTGTTTATCAGTGTTTCTCAAATAATTACCTAGATATTATCCTTACTTTTAATTGTTTATTTAAAAGGGACTACCTATACCCTGTCATTAAGGTAAATTAATGACTCATCTGATATTAATCAATATTCCTGTTAATCACAGAAGTTATTATGTCTCACTAACCTAAAAGAAAACATATTTCTCCTATGTTGCCATAGGGTGCTGCAGACCACGCTCTTTGACACTGTTGTTGTTTTTCTGTGTCTTTCTTTAGTCACAGTTCTGAATGGGGCTGATTTAGAAGGCAGGATACAAAAATATGCAATCTATTGATATACTGTCCTATAAGAAACTTATTTTTATTATAAGAATGTTATGTTGTTGTAGAAACTGAAGATTATTATTTTATTATTATTATTATTTGACTCCAAAAGATAACACACTGCATGCAAGTCTGTTGATGAAACACAATGTTGAAATCTATTTCCTCTGATTATGTGTTTGTTAAATTATACTTGTGAATCAAAGACAAATACTCTTTTGCTAACAGTAAAAATCCAGTCTCTGGTCTCACAAATTCAGCATGTGGGGAAATCCGACATGTCTCTGCATATCTACAGCAAGAATTTTCTGTTAAATCATTGGAAGGGAGAGCTGGCAAGCTTTAGAAGAAAGGTCTGTAATACAGAGTGTGAACTGCTGATCTGCAGTGATATCAAAAAGAAAAAAGCTGGTCAGCAAAGTCCCTATGGGAACAGCTGAGCTGAATCTTCCTTTTTACACATTCATTGGATATTTTTCCCCCCAGTTATAAGCCCTTTTTTTTTTTTTCACATTAGAGGTTTCTCATTAGCGCTGCCCTCCAGCAAATCATGCGGAGCATCAGCTGCACCACCTACTTACCCTGCTCTCCAGAGCAGAGGGATCAGTAAAATCAGAGGGACCATCAAACATTGTATGGTCAAGTGCACATGATGCCTACAGAATTTCAGCATCTGACCTGGAAATTTTAATATAACAGCAAGGGCTACATCCAGTAAGAGACATAGCTTCTGTTACTTACTTACTGTGTTTTTTTCAAAGGAAGAATGGGTTTGCAACCTGTTCAAGGGCTTTTCCTCCTCCAGTTCTCACACCACCTTTAC
Source organism: Cinclus cinclus (assembly GCF_963662255.1). Taxonomy (NCBI): domain Eukaryota; kingdom Metazoa; phylum Chordata; class Aves; order Passeriformes; family Cinclidae; genus Cinclus; species Cinclus cinclus. Next base: position 48,571,593 of record NC_085048.1, on the reverse strand, counting down.
AATATCACACACCCTTGATTCAACAAAAGCAGCTGAGATGTGAACCCTCACAGAGCTGGATGCCAGCTGCCAGGGGAGCTGTGTTGCAATTATGCTGCCCTGCGACCAAAACCTGCAGGAAAGTTGTGGATGCTGGCAGCATCTCTAACAGGATTATTTCAAGCAATTCAAATACAAAAAGGAGCATTGTTTTTATATTTCATGTTTCTATTTGCTATCTCATCACAAATTTACCACTTTCTTGCATAGCTTTTATTTAATCACAAAATTTATGTGAAATGATTGACTTTTTGTTCAGCCAAAATGTACAGTACTTCAGGTATGGAGACTGGTGAAAGAACCAGGGATGTAATTTGGTTTAAAAAAATGCACAAACATGTATTTCCACAATGTGGGAAGAACAAAAGCCAGAAGACTGCTCCCAGTTTTCTCCACTTTTCCCACAAGATCTCCATTTTTTTCTTGATGCTTCTAAAACTGTTCCTATCAGTTTCTTTAATCTTTAATTCTTTAATCTGTTCTTAGTGTTCTCTTTTCCCCTGTGGACAAAGAAACTCACTTAAAACTTTGATTAATGAAAGGTCTTCACCTCTATTTGATTTGTATGTATTAAAACCTGAGATGAGGAATCTCACAGCTTCAGCTTTCTGTGTATACAGAAGGAGTTTAGTGGCTTCTTGAAGTTATGTTAAATGAAAGGTGGTGGTCACCAACTGTGGTGATCCAACCTACAGCTCCTCTGCTCTAAATTCTCTACACAAGGACATGCTTTACTACCAATATGAATAATCACATCTTGTCTCCTTCAAAAAAAAAACCTCTTAATCTCTTCTCTGTACACGAACTCCAGCTGTACTTATACAGATCTGCTCAGCTACCAGGAAAACTTAACAAAAAACTGACCATGGAAACAGTCTTTCCTTTAATCGACTTCTTCCTCTGATTCTACATACCACTGTCACAAAAAGATCATTGTAAGACAGCTCTGCCAGCAGTCGTGTTTCTGCAGAATCGCCCCCCACCCCCATTTTTTGTTCAGCTTCTCTCAAAGGATCAGCACTGGATCAGATCATTTTCTCAAGGTTACTCATTAGAAACTTCTCCATGTCATCACCTGCTGTAACCTGTGTGGGGGATGAGATCCCAGCCTAAGAAAATTCATGGATCTGTCCGACAGGAAAACCATGCTTTTGCATGTCACCTGCCAGAATATGCAAAATGGGCACAGGAGGCCAGGACCTCTGCTCTTATAATGGGCACAGCTCCACTGAAATTAATGAGATTTTGCATATTTACGTTAGTAAAAAGTTTGGCTCTGGGTGAATTTTGCCAGTGGAGGCAGGAGCTCTGGATACCAAGAGCTCTGTTGACTTCAAACTCAGATGCAGAGACCCATGGATACTGTAGGGTCTAGCTGGCACAGCACAGGTATGTAACAAGTTAAAAAACAACAGTAACTCAAAGTCTGATAATAAATCAGATGCTAGATAAATGAATCTCACGGCATAAATGCACACTTCTGAAAGCAACACTTCTGAAAAATGCTGATCTGCAAACTTTACTAACATTGCACTATCTCCTCACTGCCCTGAAGCAGAACAGGAAAGTATGGTCAACTTTACATTCATAGGGTGGGAGGAGGAAGTGAAGGAGTGGAATTTATCTCTGCTTTTGGGATAATTCACATCAGCAGTCACCAGACAAAGTGGATCAACAACTTCAACATTGCACATCCCCTGCTCCCCACCTCCCAGATTTGCTTCAAAACCATCTCAAAGCTTCTGCTTGAATGTACTTTGAGTCCACAGGGACCAAGAACAAAGTGAAGTCTATTGCCATCCAGCTCTCCTATAATAAGCACTTACTGCTGACTCCTTTCCTTTTCTGGTGGCAGTTGTTGAGATATGAGAACTGCCAGAGGTAATTGGAAGTGTGATGTACTGCTGAGCCTCGCAGTGATCTAAGAGTAGTTGAGAACATCAGCATCCTAGCTTTATAGCCTGTCTCCTGGTGTCTATAAATCCCAGCTTTTACTAGCTTTGTTTTCATCATGCCAATCAAAGGCTTGATTGCCCAAGGAATAAATTACCGGATAAATCGCTATTTGGAAACATCTGTCTCTTCTTGACAGTGCCTCTCTTCTTGTGACATTGAGTGTATACTCTGCAGTACTACTATGCAAGGTGTTGTAGAAATAATCCAGATTTCTGTGTGATGTCCTAACATAGAAAAAGGATAGAGAGTGCAACATGAGTGTAATATGGAGATGGTTAGAAAAATGTATTGGAGCAAGGAGAGCTAACTGATTTGTGGAGAAGGGTGAGGGCAGTCTGCCTCATAACAACTTGATATGATGAGAAAGATTGTACTGGAAGAAAAGGTTACAACTGTTAGTATATAACAGGCTTAGTGGAAGATGCTATAGATTTGGAAGGATGTATGTGTGTGGTACACTGTAAATGCAGTACAGGCAAGTTGAAGTTAAAACATAGTTTCAAGGAAATTTAATATCTAGATCTAAATAACTGCAGTAACTTCGGAATCTTTTAATTCCCTCTGGGGAAAGCAGTTTCATCTGTTGGGTAAAACTGTCTCTAACAGTATTTAAAACATCCTTCTTTGAATAGTTATTAAACCTTCCACTGGCCTACACCAGGGTTGTTCTAAAACCCATTAGGATAAATACGACACACATTACCACAGGCAATCCTGAAAGTTAGGTACATAGCTTTTAAAACAAATCCATGGGACCAGGTGCTAGTGTACAAGGGAGTGCTCAGTGTATGTTCTGTATCTGGTACAGCTGACATGCAAGAAGGCTGAAAAATGTCAGAGTAATACAGTAAACAGAAACTAAAGATCATTTCACAAGTTTGGACCATCTGGGGAATCAAGACACATCTGTCTGATAACATTAAGTGTGACTGATCTCTGGCACATCTTGAAATAGGTGGGTTTGGATATCAAATTGATCCACTTACAAACTCCTGTGCCTTTTAATTTATGTATACTCACTTTAAGAGTACCCTCTAAGGGACAGTTTTCATGCACTGGCCTGAGCATTTTAATGGGCATAGGAAGCTTGAGTTTCCATCCCTCAGCCGACTTGGAGTTAACTCAAGTTGTTTCTTTAGGGCCATTGCTTTAAAAGCTATGACTTTATGAAAAAAGTAGCTCCACAATTACTATTTGGAAAGCACTCTAGGCTTTCTGCAAGCACTTGAGGCATGCTAAGATCATATATAACAAACTGAGTTCCTTGGGGTACTTTGATGTAGGAATACTGAGCTTTCAAGTTTTTTAATGGAGGCAGGTATTTAGGTATCTGTCTGCATCAATACAGAATCACTCTGGGCAAGCAAAGAACCAGAGCTTAAAGTTACCAAAGGAGCAACCTGCTAGGTTCAAACATGTTTTCATGCCCTGGGATCGTGCTCTGAGCAGCAAGGGAAGGCATAATACACATCCACGACATTTTAGATTTGTAGACAATTAGATGTGAGTTTCTTGCATTGTTCCATTGAACCCAGTTGTCTTTGCATTGCATTGCTGATGTGTAAAAGGGGTAACTTGGATTTTATCCCTAGCAAATGACCTACACCTTGATGACTGAAATATAAGTAGTGCATCGATTTTCAATCTAAATTCTATGTTACCGAAGGGAGGTATTTTAGTAGTTTGTTGGGGGGTTTTTTAAGAGGAAAATTATGTGTTTCTAGGCTTCACAGTACTTTGCTTTCATCTTATGATGAAACTGACTGCCACATTCTCAGATAGTAATTATAGAGTACATGAGGATTTGAAATAATCAGAAGCATGTCCAAAAGTAAAGGTTAGGTACCACATTCATTTCTGATTTGTGCCTACGTGTTCTCACTCACTGTGATTCTGAAGCCATTTGGAGTAAGATATGTAGGAAGGTTTATTAGAAAATCCTGTTTTTCCCAGATCAAAGCCAAAGGAGAATCCTAAAATATAGGAAAATTTGTGTGTGAAACACTGAGCAAAAGTAGGGCACCATTTTCAGTCTTTTTGTGGAACCATGATGAAATAATACCAAATATTAAAAAACAAAAAGATGGAGTAAAAACTAGAAACTCTGAAAGTCCCAAGAGTTTAAAGCTACTTGGCAAACAAAGCTGTTGAATGTTATGAGTTTTTTGGTGAAGCTGAAATCAAAGCATTTGCAAAAAAGGTGTATATTTACTTTGTAAAAATTTACTTTAAATTTGTATTTAAGCTTTGGCTTTCTGATGGGACCAGTGTGATGTGTTTTTTGCGTAAAAGCACCACAAGCACTCTACACTTGAATGTTAGTTTTGCATGAGGGAGCAGAGATGCCATGTGGAAAAAAGGATATGCTCTAAAACTGATTTCCTACCAAAATGGTCCATGTAGCAACATTATAAATATACTGCAAAACTTATCATTTACTCAAGTGACAATTTCAAAAACTCTTACATTTTATCCATCAGAAAAGCCTTGATGTACATCCTGTTGAGTATAAAATCCCCCAGAATTGACTTGAAGGGCTCAATTCTAAGCCCAATATATACACAAGCGCAGCTCCCACAGCCTTCAGTCAAAGCATGCTGATTTGTGGCAGGTAGCAATAGCTTCTTGGGTCTCAGTCCTGAAAGGATTTGAACATTTTTTGCTATGTGCCAGCAAGCATTTATGGCCTCACAAGTAGAGCTCCTGCAGGATTAGGGCTTTTGGGACAAAGAGTTCCTTTCTCTCGAGAGTTCTCCTGTTTGCTTCTTCAAAAATCAGATTCTAGAAAAAGATTTATTTTCTTCATCTTCTATTTTCCACTCTTTCAGTCTTCACTTCATACCAGGACACACTTAGACCAATAATGAATAATTTCCTGAGCTTCTTCTGTTTCTTCTTTAAATGAAATAGAGTGCTTGGCTACATCTCAGAAAATGTAGCCATTTCATTTGATTCAACATCTTAATGCATTACCTCATACTTGTCCCATTCTCATCCTCTCTTTGGGCTTGTCACTTAGAAGCTCATTCATATTAGGGCAAGAAATTAATTTAAAATGCAGCAGGTATTCCCAGACACCCCACATGTAACCTAGCAAATAAGGACAACTATGGGAAAAGGTGACCCTGCATTCACACCAGGCCTGGAAAAAAGCTTGACAGCATTTGAGTTCCTATTCCTTCTTTCAAGCTACATGGGAAAGAAACCTGAACTCTGTTGTAATTTTTATGTGGAAGAGGTCTAAAAATGGACATGACATTGTTTGTGCCCTCTGAGAGTTCTCCTCTGACACTCCTCTCTCTCTCTCTCTCTCTCTCTCTCTCTCTCTCTCTCTCTCTCTCTCTTTCTCTCTCTCTGTTTAAAAAAACATGGATGATTTTAGCTAACAGATTCCTTGTTGAGGAACAGGCAATGCCCTTGTACTCTCCTGCCTGCTTCCCCATCACACTGTAACTTTTGATCTCTTGACACAATACACTAAAGGCCATGCTCATTGCATTGCTGGCTCAAGGATCTGCATCTTCTGGAAGATGGGGTTCACAGGTGGTCTGGCCAGATGGACCTTTGATATGTGCTTGTTGGTGGCTTTGAGAGATGGGATTTAATGACCTGAATCACCCTGCTTATTTATACTTGCTGTGAGTGAATCGCACGAAAGAAGCAATTCAGTTTGCTTTTCTCTTCGAGGCTTTTAGTGGCAGTAAAATCAGAGAATATGAGGTTTATATGGATTTAAGCTTTATTCTATACTAAGTAATCAGATTTGGAAAAGTGTTAAAAACAATATTACAATGTCTGGGCATGTTTCAAAAAATCCTCAAACCCAGATTCTGATGCCAGAGGCACTTGTGAGTATTTAGCATAAACCTCACATTCAAATTCCTTTAATTCATAGTTTACTTCTATCTTCGCTTCATATTCAGTTAAAAAAGCTCAGGATTTTCCAACACTGCTTTGCAGCTATGGAAGAAATGTACTCTTAATTAGCTCTGATCCTGCAAAACATTAACTGGTGCTCCTTTATTTTATTAGCTCTAATGCAAACTTCAGGCAAGTAAGGTGTAAAATACATGCAACACTGCCTAGTGTTGCTCAGTTAGTTAAAAATAATGTAAAGAGGCACTAGGCTTGTTTTAGAACAAGTAGCAATGAAGTATTTGATGATTTCCCAAGACAGAAAATTTCCAGCATCTTAAAAATGTTTCTATTATTCACTTTTCCATAGAAATGGGAAGATGCCTGATTCTTTTGTGTTTTTATATATAAAATATCCAGATTGCATCTTTGAAGAAATCTGTACCCTAGCTTTTGTCCACTGCACATATAATCCTTTAGCAGGGACTATACTTTTTGATAGCTGCAGTTAAGCTGTTATATAACACATCTGACGGCCTGCATTGAAACAGGACTTCCTCAGAAAAACTGCATTCATTTTATTTAATGAAAACTTTTGCACTCTGATCTAATTACGGGATCCTAAACATCCTCTGTTTGGTTTGCTTGGCAAGGCTGTGACAGCAGGAGGGGGCCACAGGGGTGGCTTCTCTGAGAAGCAACTAGAAGTTGACAGAGATAATGCCAGTTTTCTTCAAGATGAAGCCACTGCTGGCCAAGGCTGAGCCCATCAATGGCAGTGGTAGCACCTGTGGGATAACACAGCTAAGCAGGGAGAAAAAAAGCTCAACCCTGCGCAACAGAGACTGCAGTCAGAGAGAGGAGTGAGAATATGTGGGGGTAGCAACTCTGCAGACACCAAGAGCAGTGAAGAAGGAAGGGAGAAGGTGCTCCAGGTGCCAGAACAGAGATTCCCTTGCAGCTCGTGGTGCAGACCACGGATAAGACAGAATGTCCCTCTGCAGCCCATGGAGGTTCATGGTGGAGCAGAGATTTACCTGCAGGCTGTGCAGAGCCCCATGCTGGAGCAGATCACTGCCCAAAGGAGGCTGTGATCCCATAGAAACACTCTGTTGAAGCAGGCTCCAGGCAGGACCTGTGGACCCATGGAAAAAGAATCCCACGCTGGAGCAGGTTTGCTGGCAAGACTTGTAACCCTCCCCCTCTGAAGCTGCCTGTTCCTGAAGGGCTGCACCCTGTGAAAGGGTCCCGTGCTGGGGTAGTTTGTGAAGAACTGCAGCCTGCAGAAAGGACTTACATTGGAGAACTTGGTGGAGAAGTGACTCCTGATAGAGGGATCCCACACCGGAGCTGGGGAAGAATGCAAGGGATTTGGCTGGTGACAAATTAAACTAATTTGCCCAAGTTTAGTATGTTTTACTTGTGATGGTAACTGGTGAATGATCTGTCCCCATCCTTATCTTGACCCACAAACCTTCCCTTATATTTCCTCTTCTCTGGTCCAGCCGTGGAGGACAGTAATAGACTGGTGGTGAGTAATAGAGCTTTGGTGGTCACCTGGTGTCCAGGCAGGGTCAACCCACCACAGACCTTTAGAAACTCAGATCTATTAAGGAATCCTAAAAGAAGTGCTTGTGTTTTCTCCAAGTACAATACAAAGTGAGAAAAACATTTCAGCATTCTGAAAATATTTCTTCAAAGGACAAAATTATGTAGATAATGACAAGAATGTGATTATGAATGGTCTAGCACAGAGAAATAAAATGAAAGTCAGAATGCTTTTGTAGAGTTTGGAAGATATTGAGTAATAAAAACAGTCCAATATGAAAAAATGTGTCTTACAAGTCAGCATTAAAAAGTACACAGAAGTCAGAGGCAGCAATAAGCTGTTGGTTTACTGAAGCCAATGGATACTACATCACTGACCCCACTGGACCTATTATGTTACTTCCAAAGAGGAAATCCTTTGAGTCCTTACCTGTACACTGGTAAGAGTCGTGTATTGATAAGCTTTGACTACCAGGTAGTTGGCTTCTATATCTATTATCCCCAGGATCATGTACTTCCACCATCTCCTCTTCAAAATTGCCAGCAAGTTTTCTTCTCCTGTGGTAGAAAATAAGAACAATTATGTAAGAGTTAGGTTTACATGCCCCAAATACATGCCTGTCCAGAAAAATTATCTAGATCTCTCGCATTTACACTAAGCAGTTGAAAGCCATCATATACAAAGAGGTACTGCAAGGAAATGAAAACTAACACACCCTATTTGTCTAGCAGATATTAAAAGAGCCGTCCTGGCAAAGTAATATGTGAGGGTCAGGCTGACACTTCACTTAAGATGTAAATTCCAGCAAGAAAAACAAGTTCAGGTCGAGCAAACCAGGTATGTGTTCTTACCTTTAATTTTATATATACACATATATGTGCACATATGAAGTCCTAAAGAATGGAGCAGTTTATACATTTATACTTTCCATAAACACTGATAAAATGTTGTGTGTTGCACATATCATGCAAGAGGTTTTTTGCCAGGGTGGGAGATTATTAGTATTTTTAAATATGATGGAATATTAGAGCAGGAAAGTAACAGCATCACATTTGGGAATACAGCAGATCCTGTTCCACGGATGGTTATTCTGATCCTAGAGGTTCAAAGTATCAGACTTGTTTAGAGAAAGGCTGCACTGAGACCTATATTGGGTGACAGCTACTCTGCTCCCAGAATCTTTTTTCTGAAGTAGGCAGGCTTGCTGCCTTCTGTGGGAACCCTGTCAATCACCCAGTATTTATCTTCAATCACTTGAAAACTGACACTAGAATACAGCCTGCAGATCAAACCCACAACTTTCAAAAGGTCAAAGCATTCCTCATGGTAGACTAGGGATTATTATTGTTCCCCATTCAAAAGCAAACAGCTCATTAATGAGGGTGAGCAAACCTGTAACTTATATGCATTACAGTAAGTTCCACACATGATGAGACTTCACTGTGAAAGGGGCAGACTGTGACTGAACACTCTATGACTGGAAGTCTTTCAGAGTCTGTAGCCTAAAAAGGGACCTAAGTAGGGTTTACTTGTACTGCCAAAGTACTATAAATGGTATTTCAACTGTCTTGAAACTTTCAAAGCAAACCCCACCATCCTGAGATTTTTCATATTGTTGTAGCTTTTCTAAGTGCCTGTGATCACCAAAATGGATGATGGAAAACACAGAAGAAAAGGATCATTATTGTCCATTGCCAGAACTTGCTCAAGCTTCCCAATTCTCCTTCATCATTTTCCTTCATGTGTGTTCACTTTCTGGTTCAAATGGAACCAGTGATACGTGGGCTGCTATACCATGGCAGAAAAAACAGGTTCTCTGTAACGTAGGTATCTCAGACCTTCTAAGACCCAAACACAGAAAAAACCAGATAGTTATCTAATAATTATAATAATAATAACTTCAAAAGTAAATTGAAAAGTCATAGCTGTTCAAGCTTGGACATGATGGGTGACATTAACAGGTGCTCACACATATGCTCTTTCAGTGAATATTATTAGGCAACAGCCTAATTATTTGTTACAGTGATAATGATATTGACTGCAAAACTGTAAATGCTAAAAGTCTTCTTTTCCCTTTCTTCCTTCTTTCCTTCCTCCCCCCTCTTCTTCCTTGCCTCCCTCCCTTCTCCTCTTTCTCTCTCTTTCTCTCAGTAAGAAGCAGAAAAAATTGCAGAAATAAGGTGGTGAGTAGTATAATACTTAAAACAATGAATAAAAAGTACATTTAATCATATCGCACTTCCCTGTCATACTTCCTAAATCCCATCCTTCAGACGTAATTATGACTACATCTATGTACTTTTGTGATGATTTGAGCATGCAGAACTATTTCCATTATTTTTAGATATATTTAGGGAGATGTTTCTAAATGAGAATTTGAGATTAGGTGTCCTAATTTCTACTGAAATCAGAGTAAACCACACAGATAAGTCCTTTACATGTACTGAAACTGTATCTCAAGTTTTTATGCTGCCTAGACAATGCCTTTAAAGCATCAAGTGGAAAACAACAATGCAATGGAAAGATGTGGTTAACATTGCAGAGTAATTTTTCATTCTAATTGTAAAGATGAAACTAAAAAACTCAAATATGTAAAACTGCAGTCTCTATTTCAAGAGTGGAAATCCCATCTGAATCCATTTTTGTTACAACTGGACTTTGATGAATCCAGTTTTCTCTACAAAAGCAGAGAGAAGCAGCAGGCTCAGGAACTGCACTGGCAATAGGTTGCCTGAGCCAGGACTATGGACACAACTTAAAACCTGTTTGTGCCTGTAATTTGCCAGTGCTTTCTTCAATTTCCAGCCACAGATCACTGTATTGCTCAGATGTGGCCAACTAAGCTAGCTTTAAAAATAAATGCATGGCCATGACTTCTGGCTAATGGGTAAAGTTAGAGTTTACAGCAATGGGAATTAAAATGGGAATTTAAATCTGCAATTTAAACTGGCACATGCAGTTCTCTCTTTTTGGTTTCTTGATTCTTTCTTTGCTCTTGATGAAAATAAGAAAAATACTTGATATATCTTTAATACAGATCTCTGAGATATTCCAAACTGCAAAAGGGCAGTTTCTGCTGAGAATGCTGGGCAGAGCAAAAGGCTCATCAATCACTTCCAAAGTGGGAGACCATTTGGGGAGATAGGCAGAAGGAAGATGATCCTCTGCAGTGACTGTCAGTCTACTGCTATGGACAAATCAAGGCAGAGGCAGTGGAGTCCTGATTTTGACAGGTGGCTGAAATGAAGTCACCATACTCAAATGTACCAGTTTAGCAAAAAACACCCAACAAAAGTCAACAGTGGAAATAACCTGGAGAAGGTGTGGGGCTGCCAGTAGGACAATTCTGGCACCCTCAGTGAATTCAGACAGAAAAGAGAATGGAAATGTGGGAGTTAAGGAGATAAGTGGGAAGCCTTGACTTGTGAAGACTAAAAGGAGAAGCAGAGAGAATCAAGAGTTTTATTCAAAGATTCACATCCTGAATAGAAATAAACATTGTCTTTGCGTAAAAACAATGATAGGAACAAAAACATAACACTTTATTAAAAACAAAGCAAAAAGAGATAACTTTTTTTTTTTTTTAATTTATCTTCCTCAATGACAACTCAGAGCAAACTAATTATTCAGGTCTTTTGAGCTGTAAGCATAGTAGACCAGAAGACATAGATAATTACACCTGAACCAACTGGTAAAGCATTTTAAAGGATTTTCTTCAGTTAACTTTTTTTTTAACATGATTTGATTAGAATGAGATACAGTAGGAAGAGAGATTATTTCAGATGGTGCCTTTTTGTTATTATTGCAATACATCTGTGACTAGGACTTTCAGCCAGTCATATCAACAAATATTAAACCATAAAGTGTGCAGGTTAGCTTAAGGGCAACATTTCCCGGGAGACAGAGCACATATTGATGCCAGTGAACATGCATTTATGTAAGGGCATACAGGAACACTGTCTTCAGACACTGCCTTCTTTTGATGGAGGTCCTCCTTCAAAAAACAAACCTCCTGACTTCATTCAACACTTGAGCTTCTGAAAATTAGGTCTTCATATTCAGTCTAATCCAAATGTAATGTAGGTTTAAAATAAGTTGCCTATTAAGAATGTATCAAGTTTCAGAAGTCTAGCCTTGTCTTAATATAGAGAAATAAAATCCTTATCTTCTTGCTCTTTCTACAAGGATATTTTAAGTTTCAATTTTTTTACTAATTTTGCAGTGAGAAACACTTGATAGTTATATATACAGAGGAGGTCTCAGTGTTTGGAAAAAAAGCTAAAGCTTTGCATCTGCTGGCTTGAATTAAAAATCAACAAATAAGCTGCTTTGTAGAAGAGATGGTTTTACATCTTGTAATAAGGATTTACCCCTGGGGGGTTACAAAATTAAAAATAAATTAGAGAGAAAATTGAAAGAGGCTTTAGCTGTGCAGTGTCTACCAAATATACAAATATACATGTACAAAACCCTTTTTACATTCACCCACACAGCCACAGAAGTACAATAAAAAAACCCAACAACCATTAAGACAGCAAATTCCCAATTATTTTGTATGGGCTTGGGACACATGTAGAATAACAGCACTGCTAGACAAAAAAAAAATAAATCAGCATATCGCTTCTCTTTCATCTACTGCAGTCTCTCTCTTTTAGTTGAGATGACAACTTGCTTTTTAGATCAAGATCATGAAAGGAGCTGTGCTCTCCTTCTTCCTTACAGAGTTTAGCAGAGAGATCTAAATGAGTGCAGGAGAAGGGGGAAGGCAGACTGGGGAGAGCTGCCAGGCATGCTGCTCCTCCCCTGCCTCTCTCAAGAGTGGCAGAGTCAAGTGCTGTGTGGTAAAGAAGCAAAAGTCTCACAAAGGATGAAGATTATAGTAGGATTTGCTTATTACCTCTCTGTTTGAAAAAGAATCTCAATTACAAATCAAAATTACAGGATAATTGTCTATTTTTGATTTTTCACCCATTATAGCCAGTCTTGCAGATACAGAGCTTCACCAGCACCAATGTTGTTTCTCTACAGCCTTTGCAGACATCCAGCCCTGCTGCAGGACTGCAGAAGGAGGCAGTCAAACGGGGTTACACTGTGTAGGGGTAACACAGGCTTTTTTACAAAGCCAAAAGGCTCCCATGCCTGAACAACAGAACTTTGCTTGTTTTCTACTTGGTCAAGCACCTGGTTCAGGAGACTGAAGGCCTTCTGTAGGAGACTTCTATCTCTGCACAGAAGCTTAAAAGCGCTGTTCGTCTACTGTGTGACTTTACATACTCTGACCCAAAAAGGTTTCTTATTTCCTCATATTCACTTGTATTACTGATGACTGCTTTATGGGAATACTGTTGCCTGAAGGCAAAACACCAACACTGCTAAATTATTTACACAATAGAGAAAATTTACTCTTGCAGGAATACTCTACCAGTCCGGCTTCCCAGAACTCATGAAAACACTCTGTTCCCCTCACAAACTGCTTACAGGCTGCACTGCTTTTTGTCCTATACCATGTTTTCAGCAAGTCTTTGGGAGATTGCTTCCTTTTGCCTTCTCAGAGCATCTCATCTTATCCAACCTGTTCCATTCACAGCTCCCTCCGGCTTCCTCTATCAGAGTGGGAAAACTGCGTTGGTGTCACAGCCCTGAGTTGCTGCTGCAACTGGCTCTCACATGTTCCTGTTCTTTGCCCTGCTCCAGCTGGAGCTTGTGGGGCCTGCACAGTGAGCCAGGGCAAAGATATGCCTAAAACCAAAGATTTAGAATTTTCAGATTAAGTTTTAGACTGTGCCCTGAGCAGTCTGCGACCAAATCCATATTACTCTTTGTGGGAAGCAAGCACCAAGTAAGCAGATCCAGGCAAGGGATGAGTTTCTTCTTCTCTGATACAGGGCAGGCTTAGACTATTAACACGACCCAACACAGCATTCCCTCTACTAGGTTATAAACTCAACTGAAGTGTTTAGACTTGTTATTTCCTTTCAGAGATTTTGCAGAGCAGTCTGTTTTGACCATGAATGTAAATCATAATAGTTATAGGATCTAGGAATTTGAACATGCATTTTCATAAAACATGAAAGGATTAACTTTTCCTGCCTTGATTTTGATCCAGCATAAGCTCTGTTGTTAGATCTTACAATCTTCAAGTGTCTTATTTCATGAGATTACTGGTCATTACTTTAAGGGTAATTTACAATTTAAATTATACAAATAAAGTAGCTGATAATTTTATTCATGCCTCAGTTTCTCTCCTCCTGCCCACCCACTAAACTACATACGGTTTTCACTTCGGTGGCAGAGACAAGGTTTCGTGTCACTACCACAGGTTACTGCAATGTCCATGTCCAGAACCACGTAAGACCTGAAGAAAGCTTGGAACAGTGCACTGTTTCAAAAAACAAACTGATAAACTGTAGTCTGTCTGGTTTTGTCTTATTCTCACACAAAACTGCTTCAAAATAGGCTGCTGGACAGATGATCATTGTAGATTCCTTCCAACTGCAATCTCTCCTCTCCTCTCCTCTCCTCTCCTCTCCTCTCCTCTCCTCTCCTCTCCTCTCCTCTCCTCTCCTCTCCTCTCCTCTCCTCTCCTCTCCTCTCCTCTCCTCTCCTCTCCTCTCCTCTCCTCTCCTCTCCTCTCCTCTCCTCTCCTCTCCTCTCCTCTCCTCTCCTCTCCTCTCCTCTCCTCTCCTCTCCTCTCCTCTCCTCTCCTCTCCTCTCCTCTCCTCTCCTCTCCTCTCCTCTCCTCTCCTCTCCCCTCCCCTCCCCTCCCCTCCCCTCCCCTCCCCTCCCCTCCTCCTCCCCTCCCCTCCCCTCCTCCTCCCCTCCCCTCCCCTCCCCTCCCCAGAAAATTTTCACTATGATTACACATACAGAGCAAAAGCTTAAGGTATACTAAATACAAAGAGAGAATATTCAGGCCAATATTGGTTTCGTTTTTCCCAATACAAGTGCAAAATGTAACAGGGTGTAATAAAGAGCATGTGGATTTTTCAAATCTTGTCCCCACTGTAAAGCAGAATTCCTAGTAAGGAAAAGGAATAGCTTAATAACTGTACCTTTTCAAGACAGGTTCTTTTTACAAGGTTACTTGATTTCACATAACTGAAGATTTTTCCTTTGTTTTCACCTATGATCTTCCAGAATATAAATATGTTACTACTAATTTGTCAATTTATTAAGCACTCTCGCCTTCTCTGCAATCAGACCCTTTTTCATTGCTTATCCTCTTCTATCTAGTATGAAACAGCTTACAGCAACACAAAGGTTTCCAGAAGAAAGAAAAAACCCTCATCTTCAAACTTCCTAGAGTGTAAGTCAGATGATCAAATGAAAGAAATATATATGTATGTATCTGTACATGTAATTTATAAATGTGTAATTTGCATTGATAATTTATCCTTCTGGATAAACTTGGGCATCTTAATCATATTCACAAGATTAATTAAAGTCAAAAAATAATGAAAGAAATAATATTCATTGTTTAAGGCAGAGGAATCAGTTAGGATGCATGAGTTTTCTTCTTTTATTCCACCTTTCATAGACTCATTACAAAATGTTGGTCCAGCCACCTACCCACTCTGTGACATTTTTTCCCAGCAGACAGTTATGAATAATGAATTACCTACTTGTTATTCATGATTCCTACAAATTTTATTCTCCAAAGCATGAGATTTGACTGAGATAGTAAAAAAAATAAAGACCCAATGAAAATTGTCATTACTATTAACCATACATAGATCAAGCAGACCCAACTGAAACTGAATATGTACTCTTTAAAAGGAAGAAAGAAAAGAATAAGGAAGTCAAGGAGTGTGTATCTTTCTCCATTCTCCATCAGTAATGTCTGAACACACTGATCCAATTTAAATCTAATCTGACAGAGAGCACAAAGATATTACTTCCTATAGATTTAATAGTTAACTGAGCAGAAGAAAGAAAACCTAACATTGACACCATGTACAGGCTTGGAGGCACTCACACTACTTACTAGGCACCAAAGTCGGGACTCTGCATCTTCTTATCCACCAGCTCATGCCACAGGAGCCACAAATCCCTAAGACATCAGGGAATGCCCATTCTGTGGATCAAGAAATTGCTACCTTGTAGCAGGCATTGTCATGAAATATGAGGAAGGACTCTATCCAGAATATGGCACGCATGAAGGAGAACCGGTTTTTTTACAAGCTATGAAACCTAGAGATATCTACTAAAAAAGAAAATTTTCTGCTGATGACTACCAAGAGGCCAGCACTATTAAGAGGAATAAGGCTATTGGTGAACAACTGAAAACGAAAGTGCTGTTTATTATATTTATATTTACATACACACTCCAACCCTGAAAATTCTTGCTAGTTTTACAACAAATTAACTGACATTTAAAAGAGCATTTTCACATAGAATAGGATGGGAAGTTGATGATAAAGAAGCAATGCTGGCAGAATCAAACTTCATCTGGAGTAAAAAATGTTAACCAAAAATATGTAAAATCCTAAATAGCCAGCACCATTTCATGTCATTACCCAGGGCCAAGGGGAGAACTGAAGAGTCCAGAATACATTACGGCTGGCTGTCTCTAGACATAAATGGCTTTACAGATGCCCCATGATCTCTAGAGGTATTCCAGCATTCTTCTGCATTAGAAGTTTGCAAAGAGACACTAAGTCCTCTTGGAGTATTTATTTGTGGTACAGCCATGGAAAAATTTAGGAGAATTATGCCCCTTCTGGAATTTTCCTGACACCACTGTTGGTGAACTGGAATAAAGTTTGCTAAACTTCTGAATTACATATTAAATATTATCTCTGGAGGAAGATAGAAGCTTTGGAAACTTCTCATCACCATGGGTAAAACCGTCACTTTAGAACAACCACAGATTATTCAAGAAGTGCCACTAATTACACATGAAGTAGAAGATGTAGGAGCTTCCACTAGTTAAAGCAATTGTGAGGCCAGTCCAAGCCTCCAAGGTGACCAGCAGCAGAGGCCAAAGAGAAGAACAGAAGACACATCAATCCATTGTGGCTCCTTCATTGTTGGCCACAGCATGAGCACTTTGTTTTATGCATGGTGGTAGTTCCAAAAGGCTTATTCAAAATGAGTAAACCCAGTTAAAAACACAGAAAATGCAGGCATGAGCACAAAGGAATATGTGAAACACTATGGCTTCAAACAACAGTGAGAGCTGGTGCATTCATTTGCCTATGCCATGATACTTCCAGGAGTCATACACACCAGAAATCTCAATGTTGCATCTGTAATGATCAAAACTACTAAAACCTCCCATTGTTTATATCCTTTGCAG
The DNA here is from genome assembly GCF_963662255.1 of Cinclus cinclus. NCBI lineage: Eukaryota > Metazoa > Chordata > Aves > Passeriformes > Cinclidae > Cinclus > Cinclus cinclus. Next base: position 48,554,896 of record NC_085048.1, on the reverse strand, counting down.
CATGACTAGTGAAGTATGATACTATAAGCATAAAACATCACTGAATCATGCTAATTAATTTACGTAAAGCATCACACTGCCACCATACTAACTAGACATCTACAGGCAGTTCTGCTGAAGAAACTGGCTATTCATTATCACATAATCATGAATGAAATCTCAGAATGACCATTAAGATAAGACATGAAGCCAGATATATTTTTTAGATGACACATTGATTGGAGCAGGTGATATTTTGCTGCATACCTGTTATGTACCTAAAAACAGGGTCTTGATATAACCCTTGAAGATTTAGCAGTATCAGAATTATACACCCATATGTCTACATAAAGGAGAAAGAGATGTGGGAGACAACAGGAACCATGGAGAGCAGCCCTCCATCCTGCACTTCTTGCCTTCTGAACTGGCAGAACTGGACTAGAAAACCTTTACAATGGGATCGGGACTGTAGCATTTCTCACAAGAAAAATACAAACTTTCCATTATTCAAACTCTATAAAAGGACAAATCAGTAGGCTTACAAGGAAGCTCTAAGAGGTGCATAATCAGAGTAGTCAACTTCTGCATTTTTTTTTTAAGTCTTTCACAAGCATGGTGGTCATGACCTGCATGTAAGTGCAATCATACCCAGAAGGTGGTGAAGATTGATGCAATACAGTTCAGGCATTGTTTCACTCTAGCTAGAACATTAAATGTTAATTGACTGATCAGTGTGTACTAATTTACCTCCAGTAAATTGGTCAAAGCAGCTTTGTACCAGGAACCAAAACTCACCTGGTCCTGGTCTTACACAAATTAATGGCTGGACTACAAAGTGAAACCCAAAAATCTACAGACAAAAGAAGCACTTTGTCCCTGCCTAATGCAGTCTTGAAGTCTGAAAGATACAGAATCTAATCACTGTAGCTGTGTTACTGAAACACCGAAGAGTTTGAGGGTGAGACTGATAAGCAGTTAGATGATGTGATAACAAACTGGAGGTCTGCAGTCCTCTAAAGTCTGGCAAAAGAGTACCTGCAGTGTGATGTACCTGCAAACTGAGAGATATTCCATCAATACTATTATGAAGTGAACTCTGCATCTGGTAGAGATTGTGCTCATGCTTAAGGTATCAAAAGAATAATTAACTGAAGATAACAAGCATTATCTTTCCATGGAAGAAAGTGATAGCCAATAAAAGTATGATAGAGAAATCCAGTATCTCATAAAATATATGCCATAAAGTAGTGGAGTTTGGGTCCAGGTATCATACAGTATGACAGCTAATGCCACTATGGTGCTGCTTAATCAGTGGAAGACTAGTATTACATTTGGTACTTGTTATCCTACTGTAATAAGAGAAACTCCACTAATTATCCAGAAACTGAGCTGTGCATCTTGGAAAGGTCAAGCAGGGTTTTAGGAAGAGCTGGTTCTAGAGGCAGAGTGTGGAGCCAGCACATAAGGTGGTGCTTCTCAGAAAGGTGCTTTGGTGCCTGTTGGGGTTCTGATCCCAGGAAAACTAGCAGTTCTGGAAGGGCAAAAAGAGATCAATGTGGGAGGCAGCTACTGGAAGATGCAGCCAATAACCTCATTTTGGTTTCAGAATAAATGCAAGTAGATCACAATGGTATTAAGATCACTCCTGAATTAATCAGCTCTAAGTGTCTGTCATCCCTGGAAATCTCAGTCACTTTCTGCACAGTCTTCTGTAATGTGTGCTACTGAATCATGCAGAGCTCAGCAGGATGCACTGAAAATTAAACATCTCCCACTCTGTAACTTTTTGTTGTGTCCCCTGCCCAGTTGTTGTCAGGCAGGGGAAAGTTACAAGGTTTGTGAGTGCTGGCCTTTCAGGCACTTATCTTCTCACAGAAACCTGTAGTTTCCAGCTGGCATAAAAAGACCAGGAGAAGAGCTCAGACTTTTTCCGCAGACTTTATTATCATCTGTGAAGGGGTCAGGCTACAAATCCAAAAATGGGGGATCACACATGTACTTTTATAGGGTTTGGGGGGATCACACATATACTTTTATAGGGTTTGGGGGCATCACAATTAAATCAATGGAAAACAAGGTTAACACATTTTGGCAGGCTACATTATCTTTCTTTGTTTGGGACAACCAATTATAAAGAACGAAACCTAACCAATAATATTCTAAAAAGATAAAAAGAAGAGCTTACATTTTTCTAACATGAGTCATTCTAAGCAAGTATTTTTTTCTTATCTCAAAGGAGATTCCAGGGGGCTGTCACAGGACTAATTGCAGAGGGATTCATCTCTACACCACTCCTCCTCACCAAGAATTCGAGAGAATGTGCATCTGCAAACACTGATGAGAAGTATACAAACTTGACATAGCAGCTGTGAGGAGTGATTGCACCTCTCTTGATTCCAGTTGATTGCCACAAAGCTCAAAAAAATCTCCAGCAATAAAAAAGCAGTGATACTTAAAATAAAGAAACTTATAAAAAACTGTTTCCTTTACCTGATTGTTGATTTATAAGCAAATTGCTAAATATCTCACTGGTGTTTGTTGCCTGTGTTTCACAGGTAATGACGCAGTAAAGTTTCCACACTAATGCAAGTAAGACCTAACTAGACATGTGTCCAATTTATTTATAGGATAGGAAATATTAATGTGCTAGGAAGATATTCTGGCTGATAAGAGCAACATGATATTCTGTAATGTGAAGCTCAGGGTTAGAATAAAAAGAACTTGCATCCTATGAAATTAACATCCAAGCAGAAATTCATCAACCAATCAGGTAGCCAACCATTAATGTGTGAGTTTTGGCCATGTATCACAAGTAAAGGATGCCCCCTTACACATCCAGCTGGTTACTTACACACCAACAGAACCTTTACTGTCTTGTCATCTATCATTTTATTCAGGAGCACAACTTTCTATGCTTACAAGCATGCATATCTGACTCAGACACATATCCTTTGACATCAATCCAGTTGTGCAAGGGTCATAAAAAATTTTTTCTTCCTTTCTCCCATTCCACAGTTGAAGCCCAGAGGCAGTTCCATCACACATCAACTGTTCAGCACATGAAAGAAGGGAGTTAAGGCACCTTCCTTGCACAAGCTGCTAATAAAAGTAAGAGTGCTGATGGCTGGGAAGCACAAGCAGAGCATAGCTCAGTTGCTTAGAGCATGGTGCCAATAATTCCAGGGCTGTGGGTTTGATAAGAGTTGGACTCAATAATCCTTCCAGCTTGTAATATTTTGCGATTCTGTGTCTGATTTTTTATATTCTATATATGAGGGTGATGCATCCAATGATGAGAAATGCATAAGCACAATGATTCAAGAGAAAGGAACCATTCCAAAACTAGCAGTCACCTTAGCAATCCCATCTCTCAGAAAACCCATCAGCACAGGCAGAATGAAGGTATATCACACAAGATCAGGCAGCCAGAAAGGGTGAACAGGCTGTCTGACCCTCTCAGAGGAAACATGTGTCAGTGTGGAATACTAAAACTTCATCATAAAGGCCATGACAGGTAAGTATGAAATCTGGTTTGTCAACAACAGTAAAACATCTTCTGTGAGAGAAGTAGAATAATAACCTTTCAGGAAATGCAGTTAATAAAATAATTCCCATAAAAAACTGGGTGGCATCCAGCATCAAGAAAAGCTTCTTGTAAAAAAAAAAAAAAATTGATGGAATTTTTTTAATGGAAGAATCTTTAAAGCCGATGGGTTCTATTTGTAACCCACCAAACAAGAGTCAGTAAACATCCCATAACTATTCCCATTCTTTAATACTCAAATATGCATTCACCATTTTTTTTAAATTGTGATCCTTATTTTTCTGTAGCCCTGTGCCCAGGGAGTGTAATCTGGGTGAGGATGAGTTACATCTGCTTTGCTCAGTGTGGCAATGGCTCCACAAATTGCACAACAGCAGAGTCAGGGCTTTCTGTGATGTGGGAGCAGCACTGGCTCTTCCCAGTTTACATCTTCTACACTAAAATGTATTCCTATGTGAAGGTTCAGCCCTTTCAGCCAGCTTTACCACTGACAGTAAGACAGGCCATATACATAAGATGTGAGAAAGGTTTCAGGTGAAATTTGTGCAGGGCAGCCCAGGTAAGTTAGATGGTTTGGGTCATTCACACATTTGTGTATTTCTAGTTGCAAGAACCAGGCTGAGCTCATATGAAACTCTGAAGAAGCAATTAGTGTTCGAAGGCATAAAATTCAAGATTGCCAGACAGATGGCAAAGGGAGAGAATGAAGGTAGCATGTGGACACAGTTGTGCTGCTTGGACATATGCCTCCACCTGTTAAAACTATACATTCAGTACCTGCATAGGAATGGTTGCTTATGTACTTTCCTAGAGCTGATATTAAGCTTTGGAAGTAGAATATCCCCAAAAGACCTGGGAGCCACCACAATTTATAGGCTGGTCATGAGATTTCTACCAGCAAGTAGTGATGCTGATTGTACCCACAAGTACACCAGTAGGAGTTCAAAAAGCCCATGTTTCTATTTTGTTTTCCTGCTCTCCATTTCTCTTTCTCTCCCTCTTAAGATTTTCATGGAAAACCAGTCAGCTTTTCCATGGTCTGACAGAATGGATCAATTTATTATCCTGGTCTTTACTGTGTTCCACACATGTGTTACTACACTCATATATTCTCAGTAATTTCATCCTGGTAATATTCAGCATTTCCATAGAAGATCTTTGCTGCTCCTAAGTGAGCTAGAAGACACCTCCAATGGGATAATTTAGGTTGCTTATAGGGTTAATAACATTTTGGTTTGGTTTCAAGCATATAATCTTAAATTGTTTCCTACATAGAAAAAAAATGCAACAAGCCATTTTTAGTTCAATAAACAGAAACCATCAGCACGGTCTTGTGTTGTGACAGCAAAAGACTACAGAACTCTCCTGACAACCTCTCTATTTTTTTTGTCTCTTCTTATGCCTTGCTCTATTTAATGCTGCTGAAGAGGAATGCATAATATCTGGTCATAAAAATACAAAATTTCTCCTTTAGGAGAAAGAATGGCCTAATATAGTTCATCTGTATGATACATACGTCACCTTTACAATTGTATCCAAGACAGATAATATTCAGGAAAAACAGCTTTAAATAAACAAAGAAACGAACAAAATGCCTCAATATGTAGGTCCAGGAAAGCATATGCTTTACCATATGTGTAGTCAAGATATTGAACTACTTAGGCTTATTTACTGCCAAATTCTGAGTTTCTTAAAGGCACAAGATCCATAATAGCTATTCAGGTCTGCCGTGATCTTATGCATCTTGTCAAAAAAATTCCCGCTTCAAAATGAATGACTGCATTTATAACTGCTTTTTTGTTTACATAATTTGCAAATAGGAAAGGCTAAAAAAGTCTTCCTGGGATTCAGACTTCTGCATCAATTTCACCAGTCAAAAAGCAATAAAATTTGCTCAGACAAAATCAACATATTTTTATGATAATTGATTACTGCCTCCAGTGAGAAGAATGTGTAAACGTTTTTACATTAGAACTCTGTTATATTTGTTTTACAAGTCTGATGTTTAATTTTGATTTTTAGTTGATTGATTTTGTATGATTTTGTTTTATTTACATACTTTTTAATAATTTCAGAGAGGGTCAGGAGAAGCAATATGAACTGATGCACTCATGGTCTGATATTTGTAACATGAAACGTGTCAAGAGAACAGTTGAAATACTTAGTATTTTTATCCCATCATCTTTATAAACCATACAATAAATAGAGATACTTTGTTTTCAAAAAGAAGATATATCAAAATAAATAAAATAATATTGCAACTAATCACTAGTCAGAATATATTCTGATAGGTGGCTTCACATTCTCAGCTCTTGCGTCAAACTTTCTGCCTTCCAGCATGCAGTCCTCTGTCAGAGAAGAGGGCTAAGGCAGATGGATGGCCTCACCTAGGCAGGAAGGATATAATTCACACACTAGTCTTTATCATCTTATAGATATCGTGTTTGCCTACTGCAAGGACAGTGTCAGGTAAAGAATTTAGACTAACTATTGGAATAGAGTCTCTTTGAAGGAGAGTTTAATACCAACAGGTCTTTAATAGCTCTTGTAATCAGTATTTTGTGAGTTGGAAACACACATGCATATGCTTCCAAGGGTTGGCTTGATTCGAGGTCTGAAAAATTCCAGCATTCAAATGCAAAATACTCCCCAAAATAATTATGTTCTCTCCTTCTTTTTCCAGTTCACCTTGCATATTACTCCCCAATTGGTACTTTTTTTTTTCCCTACACGCCCACGCAGCTTTACCTTTGCTTTTTCAAACTATTTTGCTACATTCAAATATGAATGTATCCCACATTCACACACCTACCCTTGTGGTTAGCCTGCAGCAGTTGAATCTTAAACCTTCCACCATTTGACTGTTTGACAAGTGGCATCAGCCTTGAGCCTGCTATTTCACCTTATGTATCAGGAACTGGCCTTTCTAGTCATGCCTTTATGGTCATGCTCATCAAGTCAGCAGATTTACCTGCCTCCAACAGAAGAGAGCAGGGCTGGCTGTGCCCAGCTTCTACAAGATAGCAGCAAATCCCCTCTCCTCTGACAGTTTAATTGACAACCATATAGGACCCTTTCTAACAATTATATAAAGAATACAGTTTTCCAGTCAGCAGAAGTCATATGGGCATGTCTCTGAGCACCTGATCTAGCTGAAGATGTCCCTGATCATTGCAGGGGTGTTGGACTAGATGGACCTTTAAGGTCCTTTCCAACCTGGACTGTTTGATGGTTCTATGATTCCAAACAACTCAGCTATTCTCAATATCCTCAGCATCTGGAGCATTACAAAGGCTCTGGCTACCACCTGTCACCTCCACTTTCCTCACCAATGCCTCTGCCTTCAAAAGCCAGAGAAAGCTACTCAGCCCCAGCAATAAACACAACATAAAAATTAGGATTTTGGTAGGTAATTTTAAGAGCCACTTTACTGCTACATGACTTTACACTCACCTCACTGCAAAATACCAGTAGGTGCTTAAAGAGCAAGACACAGGGCTGGATGGAAGGAATATCCCTTCCATCATAAGCCTGCCTCTCCTTTGTAGAAGAGAAAATGTAGAAGAAAAAAAGTTCCTGCATAAGAGGACTACTGAAATGCTAATCTAGCATGCCTTCAGTATTTTTATTCTTTACATTTCTGTTCCAGTAAAAGATAGTTGGTTTTCCTTTTCCCTTAATAAGTGCTTCATACTGTAGCACAAAAATTTGGAAACCTGGGGTTTCACACATAAACTTGATTTAGATGGGAGTGGAAGGAGGTGAAGGGTACTACCTGTGGTCTGAAAGGTGAGTGGAGTGGCATTTATACAGAGAGAACTGAAGAACTACATTTTAAACACCACAGTGTTTAATGCACCATAGTGCATTAGTACCACTACCTTCAGCTGAACCACACTATAATTTCATCATATGAGATGAATGCAAGCTTTCCCATCCAGCTATTGCTGTTCTTCAATCTTGTTTTCTTTGAAGCTGGTCTGGATATGGAGGAAATCAAGCAAGTAAGAGCCCAAATTCTCAGGCTTCTGGACTAAAAAGGAGGAATTGCTCGTTATATGGGAAATCCTGATTGGGAGCACACAGGTAATGAATGTCTTGCCACGTGAATTTCTCAGGTCATCAATCTTCTAAATATGTGAAAAAACATATTTTAATTTTCCCTTTGTGTCTCCTTGCACAACAGCTCTTCCTATGGAAATGTGTCATTCCTGACTTTCCAGCAGCGCCTGTATGATAAGGCTATCAACTTATACTCACCCAGGGTTTGAAAAGTTTTTCTGCTATTTCCTGCAGAATAGGTGGAACTTCTGATGGCAGGTTGTCAGCCTAATGTGTACTCTGACAAGGGTTTGCTCTGCAAAGTCTCTTCTTCCACACAGGTCCCACTGTCACCTGTCCACTGGAGCTGCCTGGCTCCATGCCCTGCAAGACACCACTCCTGACAACTCCCCATCCAATCCTTCCTGGATTTTATAAATGACACCTCAAAAAATGTCCTATGCTCATATTCATGTTTAATTCCTCCTCCTTAGACAAGCAAGGCAGCTCATGAGAGCTCCCACTGACATCCCCTGAGCTCTCATTTCTCATCCGCTCCATGTCTAGCACTTCAACACAAGGCAGCGACTGAGAAAAGGAAGAAGTGTCTACCCAAATATTGTTATGCCTGCTTTATAGTTCTACTTTCTATGTATCTGCTTGACCATCAGTCTGAGCAGCAAGGTGCAATTTAAATGAACTGTTGTCATTTATACATGAGCTGCCATTTAGCTGCCCATTAGAGGAGAACAGCTTTAAAATATTGTGATGAGTCTGTTAGCTTCCCTTAATAACATCTTTCAAAACCAGCAGTGATATTGTCCTAAAAAAAACCCTTTGTACTTCAAATTCTCATCAACTCTATCAGTCCTAAGAGCATTACCCAAGGTTTGAGCAGTTCATCATCTCTATTACATTCATTTACATGCTATTGTGCTTGACACTAGATAATAAGGGCTTATTCAGCAATAGTTCATTTTTTTGATCTGGTAAATTTACTACAGGCCTTATTCTTTAAATTGATTTTATTTTATGGTTTTTTTGCTTTTCCTTCCCCCCATCACTTGCCCTCTTTTCTTGCGGCTTACGTCAGCTCAGACCTCTGAATGTAAAATAGTAGGGGCAACATTGACTTTTCAGTTACTATACTTCCTGCTCTGATTCTCTTGACCAAAGGCTCCCACTTCAATAACAAAAGGACCTCCTGTTTCCTTCAGACATGGTGTGAAAGCTTTTATATGTAGGCACCATTTAATGGATGACAGACATCAGTCATATTTCTAGTGTTAGGTCTATTACCACCAAACACAGAAAACTGGCAATGGGACTGGAAAAGATCATGTTTTCCCACTGAGACTCACACCCATGTATGGTCCAATTTATCAACATGAACTTGACATGACACATTGGTCCCCTCCGGAAAATGTTCATCTGAACACTTGGAAGTGTTTGTGATCTGCTGGTGTTGTTTAGCAGCTGACTGCATTAGGCTTATGCCGTGGCCATCGCCAGCCTTTGGGGATACTACAGGCAATTGTTTAGGCTCTGTAAATTAATTTGGTAGAAAAGGACATTGGTTTAGGTATATGGCTGAAATTCTTTTCCCCTCTAAAGATAAATAAGCCAGTAACTGTGGAAAAGGCAGCTTGCCTTTGAGTTTTATAGAAAACAAACTTATTTTAACATCATCATAATTAAGATAAAACCTTTCCATAAAATGCACACCAGTGTATTTAATTAAAACAGATCATTTGTCTAGTTAATCTGCAAAATTCAAGTGCTAGCTTCTGCAGATTAAATATATACAGACACATTGAGCCTGGGCAAGGGCAGTAATTATTTTTTCTGCCATTAGTCTGCCGTGTATGTGACCAAAAAGTAGCTTTAGAGACACCTTCATCCTCTTTCCCTACAGGCATGTTTGAAGGAAATGGGAAAGCGTCCCATGCTTGCTACATGTTAGAATCTGAGATTGGATGGGGAAGAAAATCACCTGGTCTTTATGATTACCTCCTCTTTTACAGCCAAGAATTTAAAGAACATTTAGATTACTTCACATTTGGAATGGCCCTGCTACAAAAAATAAAGGCGACTGAATTGCATCTGCTAGGTCCAGCTTCCCATCCCCCATCCCCGAAAAACACCAACCCAAATGTCACTTGTCTGTGCTGGTTCTCACAGAAGGCAAACCGTATGTTACATTCCCAGTGTCCGTACACTTCTGCAGCTTCTAAATAGCCAACTCCCCTGAATGACTGCTGGCCAGATTTTGGTTCTCTTCCAGCGCTGAAAGGCAGAGAGGGTAGGAGATGTCCTGCTGCTACTCTGCTTTCATTTAGAAAATGGAGAGGCTGTCTGGCTGCCAACTTGTCAGTGCAAATAAGTTCCCTCTGCAGACTTTATCAGATGAATCCCAATGTGAAAACTTTTTACATATGAATTGCTTTGCAAGGAAGGCTCCACTCTTTTCAGAACAAATAAGGAAAAGAACATAAAAGAAGTGAAAAAGTAAAGAACCTGCACTGAAAGGTCACTTCAAAGGAACAAAATTCCACATGGCCTCTTTCTCCCGTTCTCTTTCTTTCCTTTTTCACAACTGGCTCTCCAGCATCTACATGCTGCTTCCCTAACTGCAGCATCGTAGTCACCACATGCCTCATCAATGCACGATTAATTACTCCTGTTAATCAAAGCTGAAAGGCTGAGGGAACTACAGTGCCCAGCAGATCAGTAATGGAAGCTCTTACTCTCACCAGACCAGAAGCCCACCAACAGCACACTAGGTGAGCAAAGACAAGAAGAGCCCATAGCTATCCAATTTTCAGCAGCCTAGGCAGAATGGCCAGCTGAAAGGACTATCAGTCTGTAAAAGACAAACACTTTTTCTGGAAAATCACCAGCACTGCAAATGGTAGCGAAGACTGTGGTTATATTAAATCAATATTGTCAGTTACATTATCAAATATTAATCTAAGATATTAAAAAGGGGAACATTCCTCCGCCTCTGCCAGAGACAGCTTGTGTAATCAAACACAAATCACTTCATTTCAGTTCCTCTCAAATTTCCATCTGTAAAACAGATAATAATATTTTCAACCACTTTAAACAAGCTTGTCTCTCTGGGCAGGGTCTCTGGCCACCTCTCATAATACACAGCCACATCCTCACGGAGACAGACACCTCCAGAAGCCACTGGCATGTTGGCATGTTACAGACAAGACACAGAACTGAAGCTTCAGGGTCTCACAGCTTTACTGGTTGCAAAGGGCAAAGAACTTGTGCTAAAGAGAACAATAGGGTAGATTAGAGTGCTTTAGGTAAATTTTTGTCTTAAAATCAGCTGACTCCAAAAAGCATTGTCCTCAGCCACTGAAAACCGCTGTTGAGAGAGACACCAAAGTGTTATCAGCTCTCTTGGAGGATTCACAGTGCTAAGGGAAAGCACTGCAAGAATGGGTGACAGTGACACAGAGTTGCCAAAAAATACCCCATGCAAGACCACACATTTCTGTCACAAAAAAAGGAGCGTTAAGGACAGAAGAGAGGCACCAGATACACAATTAGGGGTTCCCTGCTCAAGCAGGGTCTTGCTAGAGTATGCTGCCCAGGACTGCATCTAGATGGCTCTTGAGATATTCTGACCTAACGACAGGTATATATGAAAGAACATAGACAACAAGTGCAAGTAAACCACAAAAATGCCACCTCAGCACATACATCCTATTTCTGCCAATAGTATTTTAGCACCCCAGAATACTGCTGAAACCTAAACTCCTTATTAAATTTAAGCACTTGCCTAAATTGCCTGATGAATTGAGATGAGCTGATGAATTGAGATGAGCTGATGAAATGTGATCCCAGAATATAATAACTGAAGGACAAGGAAGCTTTGAGCCTGGACAGTCATGGAGAAATCTTGTTCTTCATGCTCTTGAGAAATTCCTGTACCAGATTTATGTCCGTCTTCCTAAGAACATGCTGTGGATGGAAAGTCAGGTGAAGTGACTATGGCTCAGCAGAAGGACTCTGGGTGAAGTGGTGCCCAGGCCTGATTGGACATGGCCCAAGCAGAGTCAAACTTGGATAGCAGTGCATAGAATAACTACAATAATCCCTGTTTGTGGTGATAATTAAAATTCTCTAGGAATGGAGGCTGTGTTTTCCAAGATTTTATGATTTTATGGTGGATTCTTAGCCATACATTATTAAGAATTTGTAGACAAAGAAAACATGAGAGAAAAGGGACACTGTTGATGGATTACCTCTACTTTCTTTACTATGGCTGATCTTGTCCATTAAAATAAACTTGAAGCTGAACAGAAACAAGCAAGCTAATGTCTGTAATAAAATAATTGCCAGCAGAGCATCTACTTCATAAATCTGCATGCGAGAGGTCTAAATCTTAAGAGACAGATTAGTTTTCATTACTTCTCTTCTAACATGACAATTCCAATGGCCAATTATTTTCTAATGTGTTTGCCATAAGCTTCACACAGAATTTATGTCACTTCTTTAGGCCAAGGCTCTCACAAACAGAGATGTCAAGGTTTGTATATGTTAGTACATCTTATGTGAAGGCCAGGATCAGTAACAATAAAGCTTCACAAATAACTATTTATGTGGGGTGCTAAAGCACTCAAAAATAAAGAGATGCACTGTTGCAGGTCAGTGAAAGAAAATTTTGGCCATTAATACAATCAGTTGAACAAAAAGGCCTGAGTGCAAGATCTGCACTTCAAGTGGAAAGTCTCAGCCATTAATGATTCCACATCAGACAGGTTCCCAGTCTCTCTCAGAGGGAGAATGGACTTCTCTTCTTTGGGGGGCCACTATAAAGGACATGTGGGAGGTGCAGGTCTTATCTTCCATCCTGGGGAAAGACAGCAGGAATGAGAAGGGCTGTGGGATGCCTACACTGATTTGAGCTATGGGTCTGGTATTCCAACACACAGTGGGGATCACTAACTGGGAAAATGCGTGGGTTGTGTCATAAGGATACAATACCCTCCAGCCAAGAGCAGCTTAGCCTGGTGCTGCACAAACACAGCTGTTTACACTGCTCTGCACCCCTGCTGTCACTTGGGCTGAGGCAAGATCTCACCACTTATGGGACACAACAACAGGAAAGCAAAAGAGAAAATACCTATCTCCTTTTGAGAGGGATTGGCTGGAGAACTAGAGAGGAAGGGAGCAGGGAGCACCAGCTGAAACACCTTCACATCCAGACAAAAGCTAGCAGCCAGCCAGATTCTGCTTTGGTTTTGTGAGTGGACCTCCCCACAGTTGCTCCATTCTGTACTTGTTTCACTGCCTGTTTGGCTGATCCCAGACTTGCTGTCCATCAGTGAGGCCCAGAGGGCTGTGATGGGAAGCAGCAGCCTAAAGGGATTTTATTGACTTGAACAGAATTACAATGGAGGTTTCAGAGGTGAGGAATGCAGCATCGGCCTTATTTCTACTATTTACTGTATTTTTATTTTGTTTTCCAGATTGTCTTTGTCCTACCTGTAACTGTAACTAATAAGATACATCTGCAAATGCTGGTCCAGACTTTCAGCCAGCCCTTTAAGACCTAAGGGATTATTCCAACTTAATAAAATCCTCCTTTCTCTGTAGAAAATGACAACCTTCTACCTGCTTGGCTGACAGTGGCACCATAAGCCACTGTAACTGAAGACCAGAAGCCTGACAGAGAGACTGGGTTTTTTTTTTTGCTGCTCTCTATCAAAACAAACAACAAAACCAGGTTTTGCTGCTAAGAACAAATGTAATTTATCCACAGGTTCTTTTGTTCTGTTCAGAGCTATGTTTCCTTAATCTATATTAAATTGTTCAACAGACTTCTGAGTTCTATGAGTGGTATCTGGCAGCTGACTGCTACCCAGACCAAACTTCTCCCCAGCCCATAATGACAGCATATCATTGGTGCTTGTACCCAAAATCAGGTAAGTTTCTGAAATTAGGGAAACATTATGAATGCTCTGCATTGAAATTAAGTGGTGAGATCCAGCAACTATTGTGCAGTTTTTCTTTCCACCATCTCTGTGTTATTCCCAACCTGGAACGCTATGCAAAGCAATAGCCAAATCAGTCTCCTGTGGGACTGCATTCTTTAATTGGGCATGGGACCGATTTCCTTCATGGCTGTTCTCAGAGGAGGGGAAGCCCCAACTCGACTCTTGCTTTTCCCCAAGGGAGCGAGAAAGAGGAGGGAGACAGGGTAAACAACAGCTTCAATCAGCCACACATGCATGAAACAAAGGGAATTTTTTTTTGCTGCACAGCCAGAAGAGGAGGGGTCTGACTGGCATTCAGACTTTGCAGCATCTCACTGTGGGAGAGAGGTCTTCTGCAGTCATTACTCTCCTACGGTGCTTGTTATTGACAGCGCTTTCAGCTGACTCTGGCAGAGAATAAAAGTATCCCTCTCAGTAATATCATTCACTTTCCCTGCTTGCTGTTCCCCCAGTCTGTGCCTCTTCCAGCGCACATGTGCAGCTGATACTGAGTGAACACGGTGACCTCCTCTGAATATGCATAAATGCTAAGGACTGTCTGATTTTTTTTTTCTCTGCTGCCATGGCTGGCTGAAGCAATTGCCTAGCCAGCATTTTGCTGATGAAAGAATGCACCAGTTTGCAACTGTTAGCCCACAGATGGCCAGCTCATAAGTCTGGCATCCAGGCTTGTATTTAGTCTCATAAGCAATTTAGATAACATATAGTTAAAACCGATGAGACAGTGATAGTTAATTAATGTGCATCTACTTTTATTTTCTTAAAACATTTGAGAGATACATGGATGTGCTGAGCATGGAGTAGATAGCAGGGAGAAGAAAATGAATGCTACCAAACTATGTTTTAGAATTTAGCTCTGTAGTGCTTAGCAGTCAGTGTGCACATCTGAAGTATATTGGATGAAAACGCAGATTAAAGAACAGGCTTTAATCCCACTGGAGCTATGTAGATCCAACACTGCTGAACTTCTGTAGGTTATGCACATGAAAAAGGCAGATTTACCAGCTCCATTCCTTTAAAATTAAAATGGGGGTGTCCTTGCAATGATGAGTAAACACAATTAATTTTGCTCTTGATTGTTGAACATAATGCTCTTTAGTTGCTTTCAGCTTTTTAGCACTTCAGATTATTATCTGAAAGCCGTTTCTTTATCCATGAAAAGTTAAAGGCTCACTTTTTAATTTTAATAGGAAATGATTAGTATATTATTTACACTTTAAGACCAGAATATCTAAAATAAACATAAAACTGATTAAAATACCAGAAGAAACAGCACTGAGGTCTGCTGAGGGTTATTTGCTCTTCTGATAAGCACTGTTATGAGGAAGACAAAGAAAATGAACAGTGCCATTGCCTGATGAGTGCATTTACACTGAACTTGCTTCAAGGACCTTATAACACAAAAGTAAGCTTTCAATTAATCACAGACAAAATTTTAAGAAATCAATAAGTCAGTGAAGTATTTGGGAATGTCACTGTACATTCATTACTCGCAGTCTGCCTCCCTTGTAGGATAAAGTCACTCTCAAGTCATCTTTGCTTTGCCCTCCTCCCGCTTCTATCAGTGAAACTTGAACATTTCTTATATTCCTTTCATTTGTGCTCGTGTTCCTGCTAGTAACCTCACACAATCTGTTGGCCACTGACTCCCTGGCTGTTCCAGCTGGAATAATGCTTCCAAATGACTGTACCCACCAGTGCCACCAACAGAGAGATCTGAAACAACTTCACTCTTCCTGCCATGCTTATCACTTGCAACAGGCCTCCTGTGAACCCCACCAAGCACCCAATTTTCATCTGATACAAACTGTTGTAGCTAAATTAGAATAACTGTTGATTCATCCTGTGTAATTCATATCTGTCCTTAAATCCTGAACACAAGTATTCCTGTTGGCAGCCAGAGTAATAACAAAATTTACCTTGCTAAAACTTAGAAATAATCTGGGTTTCCATTGTAAGTTGCTTGTCATTACTGTTGATTAAAGTCTTGGAGCTTTTGTAAACAGAAGGTAGTTTAACAGAGTCAAACACAAGAATATAATGGCAGGGATGAAGGATCAGAAGTCACCTCTGGTGGTCAGTATTACTGCTAATAACTGCCGTGTCTTAAGAAAATGAAAATAGTTAGCTGCCCAGTCAGAGAAAGCAGATGAAGCAGGCAGCTGGGAAAGAGGCAAAAAAAGAGAGCATTTTAAGGACTTTTGTCAGGAAACAGAGGTAAGGAATTTATCAGCACTGAAGTTTTTAGTGAGCTTTCAGCAAAACTGCTATTACATCATAGTTTGTTAGATAAAGTGAAAAAAACCCAGCTGAAAAAACCCCGCCAAGTTTGTTAGTTCTACTAACAGTACAATAAAAGAAGAGTCACTGGAACAGCTTTGTTGTCCAGGAAGAAGTGAGCATCTGCTTCTGCTGTGACCCCAAGAGACACTTGTCCTCTTAAGTGTCTGCAAGGTCCAGATAGGATGCCTGAAGTGTTACCCATGAAATAAAGAAAAGAAAGACTGAAAGACTGAAAGACTGAAAGACTGGGGAGCTTGGAAAGAAAGGAAAAAACAACCCTCTAATAAAACTAAAAGTAACAGTCAAAATCTGATAGGAGTGTTCATTAGCAAGGCTAAAAGTTATTGAAAACTTTACTAGATAATTCAACATGTAATCTTCTTTAACTGTTAAGTTGCCTTAAAAATTTGTGTGGCATAGCAGCCATGTAGCAGTTCCTCTGTTTTGTGGCAAATACAAACAAAAAGTGTTAGTGCCAAGTTCAGTCAATAATCCTTGAGTAGTGGTAAGAAATTCAATAAATCATGCTTTATTCCACTATTAGAGATGTAATCCAAGGGCATGAGATGTCGTACCATACATGTCTCCATAGTATGTGACTTGAAAGAACCTACACACAGTTTATTTATTTTATTTTGTTGTAAAAATTATATATTACTTTTCACATATAAAACCCAACTGTTTCATTTTGGAAAATATTGAAAGGGTAATCTTGGACTTTCAAAGAATGAAACAGTGTGAAACATTTGAGAAAAATAACAAGTTCCTAAAACATTTCACTGCTGATGATCAATATTTTCTTTGTAAAACACTGCATGTACAAAACCAGGGGAAATAAATTCTGTTCAAAGCCAAATACCTTTGAACTGAGTTAAAGCTCAAGTTCAGGGTTTGTTTTTCAATTCATATTTATTTAAGGAACTCAACAAAATATAGAGAAATTCAAAACAATTTATATTTTTAGCAATAACATTTGAAAAGTAACCTAGCAAACACTACAAACCAACCAGATCTATAAAATACAACTTCCCCTATAGCACTGCAAAGGCAATTTCAGATTTAATCAGAGGAAGATGAAGGACCTGCTGTTGAACACAACACCTGCCTATATCTTCAAGTGCAATTTTTCATTTGAATTGTTTCTAGTAACAGGTGATTGTATTCAAGCACACAGCAGCAAATTAAACAGATGAAAAGAAATAACTGATCCTTCAAAAATCACTATGTGCAAATTATCCTTTTAATTACTGTAAACTGAAGACAAAAAAAAAAGTTTGACTAAGGTTGATTTTTAAATCAAGGGTCAAGTCTAGTTGTTGCCCAATGACAAAACAATCCTTACAGGATAACTGCCATCATTTCCATGATGAACATGTCTAAGCCAAAACTCTGAGTTATCTCTGTGGACAGAGCAACTACAGAAAACTGGTATTAGTAATAGCTTTTAAAGAGACTGGTAGAAGTCCCAAACAAACAAACGTAAAATTCTTTTGTTTTTCTTTCACTATCTAAAAGGGACAGTTTTTTCTGCTGAACAGGTGATTAATGGACTCCTACTAGTAGGCAAAGGATGCATTCTAACAAAGGATGTGTGAGACCAGGCCTGGCCCCAGCCTTGGGCTGTCTTTCCTGCTGCCACACTGCTGGATCCTGCTCACACATATATCAGGTAGAAGATGAAGCTGCTTCTTGATAAGAATAACCTTAGCTGATCCCAGACTTCAAGTGGGAATAAAAGTGCAAGAAAAAGGAAAGACAGAGCAATACTGAATCTGACATGGGACAGATTATACTGCAAGGAAGGTATCTTTCTGTCCTCTTGTGCTGGGAAGCAGTAGGTATAGATACTGTTCAGCTAATACTGGTACAGTTAATAAAGTTCGGGGAAACTTGAATGTAAAATTCTGGATTCAAACATCTACTGCCTTAAAACCCTCTTACTGAACACTGTTTTGCCTGATTGGTGTTACGTGTTTTAGAGCTCAGGATGTGAAGGACTATATTGTGCATGATTTTCTCACATAATTACATTATATAAATCTGCACTGCACTAGCACAGAAGTCAAATGGTTTCAAAGTGTCATTTGAATAGGCCTCTTTGTATTTCAAACACACTTGCATTCCCTGTCTGTTAGATTATGTCATAATAATCTATTCTTTAATAGGGTAGTTCCAGTTTCTGGGTCAAACAGGCACTTTTAACATCCATTACAAAAATAAAAGCACTTTTAAAAAAAATTAGAATTTATCTATTGGTAGGCAACATTTCTTAGATGCCTATGTTCTAAATTTTAAATGAAGATAGAAATTTTTACTGCTTTCATCTCAAAGAGCTTTAACTGATGAGACAGCTGTGAATGGAAACCTATCCATGAAACTTATGTTGAGCCAAGTATGTCCAACAATCCACTACCAAGATGAACAGAACATGCTTCTTCTCTCTGCTCATAAAAAATGTATTGTATGTTAAGCACCTATTCTACAACAAAACTCCAAAAAGAAGCTACCAAACTGCAAACCACTAATAACCTGCAAGGAAAGTTTCAGCATATTCTTTGCAATGCAAATATGAATGAACCATAGGTCAGAAGTAACTATCCTTTGGAGTCTGTCCCTTCCTTATTGTAACTACCTCACACCTGGTTCATTTACAGCAATTGCTTCCATAGAATACCTTCCTGAGAAACTTGGCCAGTTTTAATAAGGATTTTGTCCTGGAAAATTTAAATGGACTGCTCTATTTTGTTTTTTGTTTATTACTTTTTAATCGCTTATGTTAGATTAACTGCATCACAAAAGAACCTCGTGGACAGAAGTGACTGTCTCTCAACAACAATTTCTTGACTTTTGTATTGGACCACACCAGGAATCCGCCTGAGATGTTCTTAAAAGCAATTAGGGTATTGGCTATATTGGGAGGCCCTCAGGGTTTACAAGTTCTCTTAGCATGAGACCAATTTATGGATGCTTAAGTTGTAATGAAGCAGAAAATGTATAGAAAAATAAAAAATTTAAAATATTTAAGTCTCTGGAGCATGCTTCTGACATATTGTCAAAGTAACAGAGTACCCTATGATTTAATAATAGGCTTTTTTCTTGACAAACACTAAAAACTTCTTTAAAATTAAACAGTAGCATGTAAAAGCTGAAAAAGCAGGGCTATATTAAGAGAAACAGCAAGGAACTTGACCCTCCACCCAGCCCAGAAGCAATAATCCGTAAGAGCTAACAAACTCCACATAATAGAGATGAAGTCCAAAATTTGATCTTTAGAGAAGCTGTCAAACAAAACCTCATTAAATCCACAAGCACCGAAAGCTCTTGAAAAGTATACATGATGCTATAAATTCAAGCATTCCAAAAATGTGATGAAGTCTAAAGTTCAACTTTTCTTTACAAATTCTGCTGTGATAATTCTAATTATGGTGCTCAGAAGAATAGCAGTTTTCTGGGCAAATATATTTATGTTTTGAATTCAGCTTTCTAATTTTTTTTTTTTAAAGAGTAACAAATCATGAAGAAACATCTACTAGTAGTCTCACGTACCCAAAACAACAGATTGGGGAGTTTTAAAGGACCCTCAAGAATGGGAGCTATTAGGTTTAAGAAATGTTAAGACAGCATTTATGTAACTAAGCTGTAACCCTGGAAGCCAGAAATCTAAAAGATAGTAACTATGTTCTTTGATATTAATGTTTGTCATAGCTTTGTGCAAAATGCTGCAAAGGTGGCACTAATAGATACAACAGAAATTGCATTTTCACATATTTGAGTTTGTTTGGGGTCGTTTTTTTGTAAGATGACCAAAGACAGAAGCCAGCTGCTGGGGCAGTGCTGTCACCTGAGCTGCAGTGGGGGTTGCTGTCAGGGTTGGTGTAACAGACCAGATTATTCTCTGCCTCTCACCTTCTACTTTGTTTAAAACATGCTTTTAAATTCCTTTTGAATCGAGTGATCAGTACTGACTTCTTTTCCCTCCCTAGTGCATTTAGATTATTAATTGGGAAGAATGCCCAAGACTGATACACAGTCATTCTAGGCCACTTAATTAAATTTCATTTTATTCTGGTTGGGTGATGAGTATTGACCAATTTGCTTGCAGTTATCTCCTGGCCTATTTAATTCCTTTCAAAAACCTGCTCACCAGCACAGTGAATCTCATTCTGGTTATTAACACTACAAGGAAATGTCCCATTTTGGTTTTGTGAGCACTTTATTCTCACCAGAGTTCAACCGCAGAATTGATGTTGCACCAGGTGACTTGCGCTAGAGATCCAGAAACAGCAGAAATACCATTAGATGGTGGTATAGGCCAACTGGGAGGGAAGCAGGAGATGTGGAGTGATGCACAACGGGAATAGATATCCAATCTCCTGTACAGGGCACAGAACAAACCTAGCAGCAAGGTGCAAAGCCAAATGGACTATGCTTTCTATTCAAGAAGGTACTATAAATTAAAAATTGCATCTTCTTTTCTCAAAAATATTGCCCTATTTATAGACTAATATTAATTCTATAAACTTGCACAAACCACAAGACAATAAGAAGCTCATTTGAACAATCTACTATTGAGAACACTGTAACACACCTGATTAACAGAAATGGTCCCTAAACTCCTTGAATGCAGTTCTTTTTTTCCTATTTATTGCCTACTTTTCACCTAGCACAGAAGTCAGCAGAGTCAAATTACTGAAAAGAACAGAAGTTTTACAATCTTATTTTACACTAGAGGACCCTCTAATGAGAGCATGGAAACAAGTACCCACAGGAGAGGAAAAACTGTAGGATCCCCTAGTTTTGTTCACAAGAAGGACTCACCAGAGAGACTAAAATGCTTGCATTTATACAGTGCCCTTAAGTGTTATTACTTATTACCATTTATGTGATTACAGGCTGTGTTCATAGCAATAAAATAAGGCTAAGCTCGGGTACTACTAATAGCCCAACTAATTACACTGCTATAAAATGTTTATGGGTCGTATAAATTTCAGTATTATTACTACTATGGCATGACACTCACAGGCTTTGTCTAAAGGAAGGTGTTGGAAAGCCAATCTCCATGTGCTCTATTTTTACTTTAATTTATAAGCAATTAGTGAAGACAACAGGCTACAGGACCATTCCCACCTGGCTGTAGGATCAACTTAATTCATGTCTACTGCAGCTACAGAAGAAAAGCATTATCATTATGGATTCCTGTTTAGAGATGGAAAAGATCAAAAGGGTTTTTTTCTCATTTCTATGGTGATTTAAAATGCCAGCAGTATTCCTTTAGCTGTGCCCAACCCTGTCAAACATCAAGAGTAATCTGCAATATTCAGCTGGAAAATTAAAAACTCTCTCATCTTCTACTTTGTGAATTTGCTCTTATTAATAAAGAGACATGACCTTACTTTTATCTAGACTCAGAAATAGCAGAAGATCCATTTAGGCAGGATACACACCAGCTTTAATGATATTGCTTTGTAGAATACTTCACGGGTTCTAGGTCATATTACAGATAAATTCAAAAGGGTCAGAATGATGCTCTTTGGTGTTGCAAAATAAAGAAATCTTCCCAGAGATTATTTCAACTCCTTGAGTAAAAGTAGGTAGTTGAAGGCAGAAAATATCATGGAACTCCAAATTTCTATAGGGTACAAGCAAGAAGACTCTGAATATGTTCGACACTGTTCTACCTCCTGTATCAAAACAAACCTAAAGAAAGAGGATAATCAGCAGGGGAAGGAATCTTCTAAGAAGCTAGCTAGAGCTGCCAGTAGGGCATTTGAACCAAGCAGGAAGTGTGAAAAGGAAACACAGGAGAGCTTCTCGATCAGGCAGCTTTTCTTGCATGTTACCACAGAAATTGAGCTTTTTAATATGATGGATTTAACAAGGCAACTGGGAACAGCAGGGAAGGAGGAGCTGCTCACTTACTGGAGCCAGAAGACAAAAGGCAGTCTGCCAAGGCCAGACAAAAAAATATTGACAGTGATCATCCAGAATCAGGAAATGAGGATTCACTGTTACTGGAAGGAACACACTGCCACATACTGTTGCTGAGTGGGAGGGTGAGATGGTAAAGTCATTACAACTGGTTTTAGAATGAACAACTGGGGCCATTGGTGAGGCATCAGGCCACCAAGACTGAAAGGGATCTTATAAATTGGATTGGAAATGCACATCACCTAGTACATAGCTGTACCTATGTAAATCTTCGCACGACTAAAGCCACAAGACCTGCAGGATATTCTACAGGATACTGGATTCCAGCTGCAATGCCTTGTGACCCATAGCAGGCATGTAGGTAAACATAATTGCTTCTGTACCTTCCTATGAGTTTGTTCTACAAGGTAACTGTCAAAAGTGCCAAATAATATCTTGTCCTTCTTCACAAACTGAACCTGCTGCCAGTAGATTTTCTTCCTTTTACAAGTGGAGGGAGCAGGCAGCCATCATAACAGCTCTTCCATCAGGCTGCGCGCTTTCGGTGGCATGGGACACTTTGCACTCAGTGGAGGCTATACACTCTATTATCCTTCTAAAAGCTTGGATCAGTGGACAAACTGCATGAATTGGGCATAACATCAGCAGCACTGTTCAGTCTTTTCACTCGTTTGACATTGTTTTATCTTCCTCTGGCCAAAAAGAGCACAGGCATGTGTAGTCCCCTTTACAGAGTGCCAACCACTAAGCCTATCATTCAGGCAGGCACCCTTCTCAGTACAGTCAACCACAAACACACAAGTATTTCTTCAATTTAAATATCTCATTCAAAATTTGAGAGAGCTTACAGAGTCTCATTATACTGAACACAGTAAACTTGATATTATAAGAAGAAATTGAGATTCCATGTTTGAAAATTTTCTTTGCTAGCATGTAAGAAACATAATTCTTATGAAACTCAGAGGAGGTATTTCAGGTTGACAAACTAAATGGGGGTTTTAAGAAAAAAAACTGGACATATTTATTATCATGAATCTCTTTAAAACAGTGTTCTATAAAAGCTGGCAGCACTGTTCTGTACAAAGCACAATGTTTGGCAGTTTGCTTCATTGCCTGTGCTGATTTTCTTTCCTGTTCGCAGCAGAGAAACAAGAATAGGATTACACTTTAAACAACTTGTTCAGCATTACACACTGAATCAAAGCTAGAAATAGAATTTTGACACTTTAAACTTGTTGTGTAATGCATTTGAACATATGGCTTCTAGAATAGAATAGCTTTTAAAGGCACTCAGCAACCACAGTAATGGACGGATGGACAGATAGATAATCTGTGTGCCTCTGGTGTGATTTACTGCCTTGTAGGAACCTGTGCTGTACAGAATCTGCAAATTCCCTAAGACCGTGCTTGACTGAACTCTAACCACAAGGGGCACACCTTTCAAACATAACTTCATTGGTTTTATTTCCATGGCAGCAGTTGTGAAAAGGTTATCCTGCTCAGATTAACTGCACCAGTATTTGTCATGAAATGTTTAATCATCAAATATCTATCAGATACTATTCATATTTACTATTTTCCAAAAGACAGAAATGCAAAATTGTCTGTGTTACTAGAGCATATAGCTCAAAAGCTGATTGGACTCTTCTGTGTTAATAAAATGTCTGACTTCAAAATAGTCTGCTTCCTCACAAGTCATCTGTACAAAAAATTCTCATTACAGCTTATACATAAATCAAATCCTTGTGAAATTTCATTCAATTTCTGTCTGTAGTTTGGATATGGATGCAATCCATTACTGACAGTGAAAACGTAACTCTGTGACAGAGAAAATGTTCTAAAAGGCAGGTACTTTTCTTTTTCTCTTGCTCTATGGTACATATTTCACCTTTATGCATTTGATTTTTTCAGACAAAGGCCCTGAGAAATTACCTCATAATTTGATTTTATTGTTTTATTTGTTTTGATAGCAGCATTCCTTGTACAACCCAATATTGCTGCTTTGATGTTAATTTATTTTCTCCTCCTAAAAATAGTAATCAAGTTTTATCCACATGAAAATGTATTGGAATAAAAATTGTTCCAAACATATTAATGTGAAGTAAGTACAAAAGAAGTGAATGCCTCATTCAGAATCAAATGCACCATCTGAGGATAATTTCAAAGATGTGATCAGTTAAGAAGCTATTCCCATCCATAGGTAATATTTGGAATAAATTACAAAAATGCTTATAAGATGAAGACAGGGAAGCAGGGAGTGGAGTCAAACACAAATGAAAGGATTCCAAAAGAGGAAATCAAAACAAAGAAGAGAAATAAAGCTTTGGATGGCACTGACAGTAGGACAAGCAGCATAAAAATTATTTTGGTATGGCAGGGATAAATGGAATCAGCAGGGAATTCCTCTGATCACAGATGTGACACGGGGCTCTCAAATAACACAGAAGATTCAAACTGCTGTTCTCCAGGCATGCTGAGTCACTCAGCTTTCTGCAAGCCTACATCAGTGTTTTGGTCTCAGCTCCCACAGCTGTTTATAGCTTTGTTTCCTTGATTTACATGTCTATTTGTCTGTTCAGGCAATGTCTTCACAGATTTTGTTTTATGCAACCTCCAAAATTTTCCAGAAGGCTACAGAAAGATCATAATGTATTTACGCTCTGAAGTTATAATTAAAAATTGGTTTCTGCTGCACTTTGCTTTTTGCCAGGTTCAACCAAATTCTAAACATAAATTCCATGTTCAATCTTGTGGCTATCTTTATTTCAGCCTTAATGTCATTCAGTCGTTTCAACCAGAGCTGGACAAGATCAAAAGACAATTTTTCTATGAACAATTATTCCCTGAAGGAGACAAGGACTTAGACAGAGTTACCATCAACTCTTGTCCCTAAACAGCCAAACTCCCCACAAATTTGGAAATTGGATATGGTTGGTCTGGTTAGTAATAATATAAAACCCAAACCTTACTGCCCAAACAACCACCTTGTAACCATCAGTAGACTGTGCCATCTGCAATTTCAGGCACCCAGAACATTTGGTTTTGCAGCCTGTGCCTGCTTTTGAGTTTGACAGAGGGAAACCACAGATTTCTATTTCCACATGCAGGAACAGAAATCCCTTTTGCTCCTCTCGGTCATGTCACCACTGGAAACAGAGCAGTTGGAGCATTTACAAGAGATGATCACTGTGCAGTGTCACTTTGTGACTCCGGCGCCATTCAGAGTTGGGAAACCAGAGATCAGTCCTCCAGGAAATAGCCCTTGAGAAACTGTTCCGTTTAAGTGCCTCTGTCTGCTGTCCCTTTCCCCAGCAGTTACCTCAGAGTCCTTTTGTCAATCAAAACAGCAAAACCAGAGTTCCAGCAGTAGTATTTCAAATCCTTTCTACAGTGACACACAGCTAATTGAGTACCAATTACCCATGCTGGGAACACTTCACCACTAGAGGGGAAGAATGACCTAGGCAGGTCTCAGGTAGGAATCTGGGCAGTGCTGGTGGAAACACTTCTGTGTCTTTCTTTAAGAAGAAAAGGCTGACTGCAATCTTTGGAGTGTTTGTTTGGTGACTGTACAGTTCTGCCACACACCCACTGCCCTGGTGCTTAGGGCATAGTGAATGGACCAATACAACAAAAATAATCCTCTTTCTAAGAATGCTGCTGGGCTTCAAAGATTGTTTTCAGAGCAAATATCTGTGTTTTCTGAGCTTTCCCACCTTGCAGATGGCTGACAACATTCCTAAGAACTTCTTCCCTGAAGCCTCTTCAAACTCAATTTCTCATGTTAATATTTTACTTACCTACAGATGGTACCCCCTTTTGAGAGGAAGCATTGTTTGTGCTTGGCAAAACACTTACAGAAATATAAATCTCCTAATTTAAAACCTTGCAACATGATTTCTTGTTATCTCTGGAAGATACTTTTCTAATACTGGTTCTTAAATTTAGTAGATGATAGCTATGCAGTGAGTGGTTCAAGTGTGTCGCAAAATCTCCTCTGCAAATTTAACTTAGGAGGTTTTACTACTTTTTATGATAGTAAATATATATTGCTTTATTTATATTATATTATATTATATTATATTATATTATATTATATTATATATAAATATATAGAAATAAATATATATAGTATCACTAGGCAATATAATTTTAGAAGAAAGTGAAAAAAAAAACTTTCTCACTCTTAAACTCTTATTACTTATTACTAGCTTGAAATACTTATTACTAGTGTATCTATTAAAATACTTACTGTACTTGCTTTGAAGTTAGCAATGTTAATAGGTAATAAAGTTAAGTTGTAATGAAGAAATATAGATTACTAAATTCCTTGAAGGAGAATGCTTTATTCCTGAATGGCACTGTTGATATGGGATGTGATTTTCAGTTGAAAGTCATTATCAGCAATTTTTTCATAAATCTTCACTGAAGATATAAATTTTAGCTTCTACAACTAATTAATTCCAATTAACTAATATTAATCTTTGTCTATGAGACTGCAAAAGGCAATGACAAACATCACTGCTATTGAGCTCATCACCTGCTACTTCCTTAATTCTACAGCTTTTTATACCTGCCCATAATCTCTCCCTCAATACCCAGAGAGAATTTTTTTACTGTTATAAATTCTGCTTCAAGTGTTGCTTACATCTATAACCAATAATTGGTCAAGTCCATTAAATACAACCCTGTACATATCAGATTACATCCATAAAACATTAAAAAGAGCCCAGAAAAAGATAAAATAAAAGCAATAGTGGAAAATATTAAGAGTATCATAGATAATTTTTGAAAAAACATACTCAGTTTATCTCTTAATATTGTCATTAACAGAAGATAGACTGTTCCCTCACCAAAGCAGGATTCATTAAAATTATGGAAACAAACAAAAGCTTCACCAAATGCATGTACACAACAGGGAGAGCTGACAATGAGTTTCCATTTTTACATCACTCTTCAAAATATTAAGAAAAAAGAAGATGCCATTTTGTCAGGTTACTGTACAAAATCTGAAATATTCCAATCTGGACTAAGTTGCTGCTGTACTATCAGGTGGGCACGTAAAGAAAAATGAAGGTAATCGTGGAAATTTCAATCATAAACGTGTGTAAATTTGAAGACGGGATTTTCTTTCTTGTTGGCTTGTGTTTATTTGACTGTTTAAGTGTGAATTTCTGGTGGCACATACTTATAAATATTTTTAAATACTTGGTATGTACATATGTTTAGAAATACCTATTGATAGAAAGCATCTTGTACTTTTCCATACAAGATCATTGACATGACACCTCCACATTTTAGACTCCCTCCTTTCTCTACAAAGAAGGCTATCACTGTCTTCACTGCTTGACAACTGAAACAAGCACTTTGCTTTTACATCAAGGCTTTTTTTACAAAGGTGATTTTAAAGAGAGATTAATCAGCCATAAAGATGACATGTCTTCATACAGCTTTAGGCATGGATACAATCCTTATAGAAAGAGACACTGAAATACAGCCTATGTATGAATGAGTCATCCCTGCTAAAAATGTTTCTATCATCAAGGCATAGCAACAGTGCAACTCCTTCACAGACACTCTGGGAACTCTTCCTTGAATCAGGCACTTTTGTTAATAGAAAAGTAATGCATACAAGGGGAATAGATAGATAGATATGTATACATGCCCAAACTTCTGTGTTGCCTTGTATCTTATGTTTATTTCAACAGGCTCCTGAAAAGATCTTGGTGAGTGTGCTCTCTATTTTGAAAAAAAGATTCTATTGAGCAGTCATTATATTAATGGCAAAACATACTATCGTAAATACCACCGTCGGTTGTCTTCTTAAAAGCAGGTTGTTCTGAGATATGACTTGAGTTCTCTCACCTTGAAGCAGCAAAACATTTGTTTTCTGCAGTGTGTCATTTCCTTCAAAGAAAAAAGAACCCTGTTTCTTTTTTTATTGGTTTTATTTTACTCCATGCTTCAGAAAATAGTCTTCTGATAAAAACAGACTATTGTATATTTTCTATGCAAACAACGATAGAAGAAACAAACACATCCAATATCCTTGCTAAATTAAAAGTGGCTAGATTCCCACATTTCTAATATGCCATTCACCAGAGAAAAAGTAGGTGGGTTTGAGTACACAGATCTCATACAATCATGCACTGCAATTTCACAAGCATTCCAAAGTATTATTATCCATGTAATTTCAGTGTTACAGCTGCAGTGTGGGGAGAAATGTAAAAGCTTTAGACCTGTTTCTGCTCAGTAACTTCTAGTGATTTTTATTTTCCCCATAGATCCTCAACAGAGCACTTTCTTAGAGAGAGTCTGCCATAGATATAAAACACCAGCGGGAAGAGGAACATGTCACTTGGGACGTGACAGTGGTATGTGCCATTTGTGCTATTATTGGAAGAGGAACTAAAATACCAGGGCATGTTCTTTTTGATGCAATGTGCTTGGCCCTTGGCAGGGTTTCTCCACCTTGCCCATCTGACATGCTGTGGTTCCTCACACACCAAGGCAGGACCATGTCCAACACCCACCTAAAACTCACTCAGACTTCCTACTCTAGAGCTGTTTCTGTAACTTCAGCTCCTGCCAGCCTACCTGAGCTACCTGGTTTTCTTAGAAAACACTCAACCCAATGATCTCAACTCATGAGACCTTGAGATCTCAACCCAATGATCTCAACCCAGAAATTACTGCTGTCTGCCTGCTTCAACAGCTAAGTTCATGCAGACCTCTTATCTCCAGGTTTAGCAGTGACCAGTTCCCAAAAAGCATTTCTACATCAGGTTTGGCTTAGTCATGAGAGCATCAGAAGTTCATTGGAACCCTTAAGTGTTTTTGATGGTCTCTTCAGCTCTGGAATACAATCTTAACACAAGAAATTTTTTCTTGAGACAAAATTTAACCTAACTTAGTTTTAGCACATTACTGCAAAAGACTCCATAGGGTCCTTCACCATAATCCATGCATTCTGGAATTCACATCCATGCCTGGGAAGAGCTCACTGGTGACTTGGTTCCCATGGAAAGCTTGGCAATTGGCAAGTTTCTGTTCCCCTTGTGGCATTTCATCTCTCTGAATTGCTATAAAAGCTGTGAGCAGACATGAAATGTTCCTAGTCATGCTGTGGCCTGTTTCTTATCGTATGCCTGCCCAAATGAGCATGAAATCTATCTCAGGAAAACATGAAGTTCTGCGATCTTAGGATGATAAGCAATACAAAATAATTCTAAAACACATAGTTTTAGATTTTTTATATGTACACATGTATATCATTAGATGCGTGTGCATGGAAAGACTCCATCAAAATAAACCACCTCAGATCCTTTTAAATGGAAACAAACCTCTTACATGCCAAACTTAATCAATAAGGGCACTACTTGTTCTTTTTCTACACCAAGCTGTTGAAATCTTAATAGGACACTTGAAAGCACATTCAAACCAAAGATTCTAATGAGCAATGAAAACAAACAGCATATATCAAAATTTATGGTCACGAACATGCCACTCCCTCCCTTATATGATCAGTGATGCAAATCAGTACAGGTCCATTTTATGAAAATAGTGACAGTCCATCTCCACCCTGGGGTATTAAAACCCCCTTTAGAATCAGGCAAAACAAAACCAAGTATCAGATCACAGAGAGATAATCAGAGCAGCATGGACAAGTGATATTGTGTAAACATTCTAGTAGCTGCACAAAAGCTAGTTCATTAATATTTAACTCAAAAAGGCACAGGTGCATAATTTTCCTTTGAAATCTTGTTTGCTATATTTCTGTAGCAGTTACAAAAATATCCCTGTGAACTGGCTGTCACTGTGATATAACTGAAAATCTGAGGGGTAAGTGCTCCTTTGAGACATGCACATGGCCTCTCCCTCCCCTGTGTATTTGGAGCACTCACTACTGCTGTCAGCAAAGCTCCCACCTTTACCTCAAAGCTCCCTCCTCTCATCAGGGAAATGTGTGCAAGAAATGGAGGAGCCTGACAGACAGCATATATTATCCTTCTCCTTTTCTCTCTACCGTTAAATCAGGAAAGATAATGTAGGGGGAGGTTCTAACAGAACTGGTTGGTAATGACCTTGAGCTGCTCTGCTCTGTAGTGAATTGGGTCTAAGGCATCCTCAAGGTTTGTGAAGCAGTGTTGCAGCCAAAGGGATGCACAGGCTAAGAGGCAACTCCCCAGGACCCTGCATCCTGAGCACCTTCCAGAAGTGACTTGGTATCCTGTGACCTGTGCTTGACAGCTCATGAGCAGAAGGGAGTGCACACAGCACAACTGCAACTTGAATATTGAGGGCTACATTTATAAACCTTCTTTCAGATGAAGCCGCAATTATTATTACAGCTCTATCATCCAGAAATGTAACAGGAATTCAAGGCAACCAGATGCCAATAGCTAAGAGTTCAGCCAAATATAAAGCAAAAAATGCTTACAAAGTGGCAGATAAAC
The DNA here is from genome assembly GCF_963662255.1 of Cinclus cinclus. Classification (NCBI taxonomy): domain Eukaryota; kingdom Metazoa; phylum Chordata; class Aves; order Passeriformes; family Cinclidae; genus Cinclus; species Cinclus cinclus. The sequence continues at coordinate 48,524,648 of NC_085048.1, read as the reverse complement.
TTACAGGATATTTGTGTATTTTTGCCTCAAAAATGTACTTAGTTGTAACAATGAACATATTTATTACCTGGTAGCAAGGGACATTAAAGAAGACAAAATTACTGCCTGTGTTAGGACTAAGTATTAAGTGTGAGGCAGAAGAATAAATTGAGAATACAGCTTTATCCTACTGGCATATCTTTTTATTCCCTTGATTCATGCTGTCTTATAGTCCTTATTTTAGAAAAGGTAGTACTTCCAAACCTACAGAAAGGATGTGATCTTCACAGGGACTTTGGTGCAAGTCTTGTGTACTCGGGCTCTTCAAAATGGGATGCTATTGAGTCTTTGATTTAATGAAAACTTAGGAATCAATTCAATTCACTGCAGGGATTGCTTTGTTCTTTCATTATGATTCTTTTTTAATGAGAAAGACGATCGCAAGGATAAACTATTCCTCTGAATTTTTACACTAATTACATACAAAGCACCATTCTGGCAAAGTGGGACTTATCTCCTTCAGGCAATACAGTTATCATCTTGTAACCACACTTCAAATCTCCCATATGAACGCTGGAGCTACGTGTGCTGAATGTGGATCCTGCTGCCCTGGCTAGCTGCTTGGCCTGATGAATGTTTAAATATTCCATAAATCACAAGGAAATACTGCATGAAACAGCAAAGACAACCCTTGCATTCTGCTTACAGCTGTAGGATCAAGGGTGCACTATTTTATCAGAACCATTAACTTTCCTCATTGAAGTGGGAAAGGATGGTTGGTTTTGTGAACACTACTTGAGATGTTTATGTATTAACAAGAGCCAGATCCATATACTACCTCTATAAAGGACACTTATCCCTTAATTCCACTAAACATCAGGTGTTTGTGATTCAGCTCACATCCATATAAGACAATTTATTGGCATACTGTGAGGCAATATGGCCTACATAGGGAGCTTCATTACCCTCAAATAAAATTACTGAGAACAACATTCACCCCTCTGCAATACCCTGATACTGTGGACTAAGTTTCAAAGCTCAATCTGGGCTCATGGCCATGGTATCTCAGCACTTCCAAGGCTGTGCCATACAATACCTTGCTTTCTACCTGCTCAAAAGCCTTGATTCTTTCACCTACAACATCTGTGCTTACAAATACATGCAATGCCATCTGCAGAGATGGGGACAAAATCAAGCAGCAAGATGCATGAGTGGTAGAAACTGCAGCTCCTTGGAGCTTCCTGGAGCCTGCCCACTCATCCTTCTAGTGATGACGTTTGTCTTCCCAAACAGAAACTCACAGATTTGTGTTCAGATTGGCACTGTCTTCAAAGGACTGGCAGGGCTCCTGGAAAAGTAAGCAAGGAGGGAGCTTCCCAGGCTCAGCAACAAAATCTAAATCCTGATCCAAACATAAATGCTTGCAAATATATATTGCAGATTTGCCTGTCAGACTCAGGTGCTGGCATCACTAAGGAAAGCATGACAGCATGAAATGTCTCATTGTGATGATTTTTTGATTCTGCTAAATTCCACTAGCTACCTGTGATTTTGTAGCTGTGAGCTGAGTAACTGCAATGTTTCTCATTTTATTGCATCTGTGGCTTCCATTTATGGACTTACTGGCATGAAATGGCCACAGCTGGCTAAATGTTCCTAAAATGAACGTACATTTACCTCGAGGGTAAAACTTCCTTTTTCTCAAGTAGTGTACTCAGTATAGACATTGCCTCACAGCAAAGATACAGCATCTTGATGCAAACATGGTTCATCACCCAGGACTTTGGCCAGCCTAAAGCTCAGCATCCCTTTCATGCTCACTGCACTCAGTGCCTGTAAGGTTTGCTCTCATAAAATATGCACCAGTCTTTGAACCATGGTGAAAACCTGAATGCTGTGTCTGGAAGGTACTGGCTGAGGGCATAAACTTGGCAGCCAGAAAGGTGACAAGGTCTGAGCTTCCTGAAATGAGAGTGATCTGAACTGCCTGATTTGAATCCTGCAGGTACTTTTTTACAAGGAGAGGTACCTCTAGTGCAACTTTAAAACAAATTCATTCTCTGTGTGGGAAAGACCTCCCATTCCCTCATTTAGGTCAAGAGAATGGTGAGAGAACTCCCTTTTCTTCCTGTGTTGTTGTCTGCATCAGCAGGCACGGGAAAAATAAGGTGTTCCTATCCTTTCACACAATGCCCTCTTGCAGCTTTTGCCTCTGATGGCAAAAAGGATACTTCCTTGAGCATCAAAGCTACTTTGAAAGCAACCTCATAACAAGAGGTCTCTCAGGGTTGAATAAGCTGCATCAGGGATCAAGGGATACTACTACAGAGAATGCTACAGCACGGATGCTTGATTAAGCCAGGCCTTTATTGCTTTGGGGTTATCATGATTGTATTAGTGATTGCATCATTAAACCAGGACATACAGTGCTCACGCTTAACTGCTGCAACCTGCATCCTAGAGGAACAGCACTTTCCAATTTTCAGCTTGTATGTGCTATGGGACGTACGTGATTTATTCTGGTGATACCATTCAAAAGCACAGAATGTGCCACTTTGGCCAGGATTAAGAAAAGGAAAGGTGTTTTCTAACACAGGATTCATGCTGTGGGTTTGGACAGCAGGTGCCTTACCTAACAAGCAGGAGAACCTCATTGAAAGAAATAACCCTAGAAAGAAAAAGCTGAGGGGTTTTTGAGGCTTTACCTGACATTTTATTTGCCCTATGTTTGGGGCCAGGATTCCTCTCTGTAAGTGTCTATTGTACCCTGATAAACAGCTGGCAAAGCTAAACACACCTGATGAAAATGAAAATTGACTAAACCCTGAGATGCTTGGTCCTTTGTGTGAGTGGAAAGGAGCAGCAGAACCAAAGCAGAAAGCATCTTCCTGCTGGTCGGTGTAACAAGAGCAGTTGATAGTGAAAAAAATCCCTGAGGATTAAAAAATGCCATCCAACCTCTCTGCTAGGAATAGCCAAACAAATCAAAACAAAAGACAGAGGTCCAGTCTACTGTTTTTAACCCTGTCTTTGTATCTCCAATCTGGTCTTTTTTTTTTTTTTTTTTTTTTTTTTTACTCTGCCTTTCCAGATATGTGGAATAATCAGACTGTGCTGAAATTGCATCTGTCCCAGTATTATGGCTAAGAATGCAAGAAGACTTCACTGGACTGGGAAGGGAAATTCTATGGTTTAGAGCAACTATCATAAAGAAAAAAAATCCCAAGGCTCTGCATGAAAACTTCACATATCTGAAAAGTTTGACACCTCACTGAATTGTTATCACCTACAGAGTAAAATAATGAAGGTTCATTCAGCAGCAGCAGCAGTCAACATTTTATAGCAAGAAATTTTAAAAACTCAATTGGAAATAGAATGAAAATTCAAACACAAACACAATTGTTATGTAAATGGAACTGAACAGAAATCTGGCCCTAGTCACACTCTGTTTTTCCCAGCTAGCTTGCTGTGGTGTCCATGATGTGATAGGCAAATCCCAAATACATAACATATCATAATCCTTGCTACTCTGAGCACACTTTCCAAAACTGAAAATTGCACATTACAAAAAAAAGATCTCTGCAATTTGAAGTCTCTGTAAATAGGCAGCATTCTAGTTTCATTTCTCCTAAAGTACAGAATTCTCTCTGAATGTGAAAAGGGCTCTTCAGATCCCAAACAAAGGGACTATTTGGGTGACCATTTTCATAATAAACATATCCCATACGGTTTGGCATCACTAATTAGAAACCCAGAGTAATTAGGAGAAAGTGCATTACAGACAGCAATGTGTAATATAGCAGGGTGATTCTGCACTGCTGCTATGAGAATACCAAAGACCTGAAGGTCATTATTTTTCACTGTTTCCAAGCCACACTTGCTGCTTGTGTTTCATTTTTACAACCGAGAATGAGTGTGGCCCCTTGAACTTGGAGGGCTGTGAGAATCAGATTCAGAGAATGGTTTGGGTTGGAAAAGACCTTGAAGATCATTCAGTTTCAACAGCCCTGCCATGAGCAAGGACACCTTCCACTAGACCTGGTTGCTCAGATCCCCATCCAACCTAGCTGGAACACTTTCAGGGGTGGGGCATCTAAACCCATTTTCTTTCAGTTTAAAGCCATTTCCCCCTGCCCTATCTCTACATGCCTTTGTCAAATGGAAGAGATGGGCCAGCTGGACATCCCTTTCCCTGTGGTTCAAGGGCAATGTCACAGCTCCTTGCAACATCTGACACGTGTTTGCAGGCCAGTGTGTGGGCCGAGTTGTTGCCTTGAGAACCCAAGGACCCCTTCTATCACAGGTAGATAAGACAATAAAGCTCCTTGACTGCAGCTCTGAACATTTTATTTGACTGGAGGGATAACCAAGCTCTTTGTTTTACAGCAGTGACATAAGTATGCTTATGAAACTGAACAATGATGAAATAGACCTTTTCTAATCAAAATCATCCTCAGTGAAGAGGAAATTCTGACAGGATCAATGCCTTTCCAGAAGACATTTCTTCTCAATGGTACAACATATATTGTCCAAAGTACATGATCTCTAATATAGTTTAATCAACTTAAATCATGCACTTTGTTTGTTTCCCAGACAAAGAAGATTGTTCTTACTGGCAATCGACAAAAAAAAAGGTGTTGGTTTAAAAGAAATTCTGTTATGTCTACCTAAGTGCATACTAGCTTTGTATTAATATACCTTTACTAGTGGAATGGAATTAAGTAAAAAGAGACATTTACCCTTTCTATAATTCAATAAATAGCTGATAAGCACTGCACTGAAAAAAAGCAACTCCTATATAGTGCTCTATTTTCCTTCAATCAGCTGGTTTTGGTCAACTTTGGTGAAGTAGGAGTGATGCTGGGGAGGGGTACCATTATCTAAATGGAAATACATACTTGGATAGCAGACACATCAGGAAATTACATATGGCAGAGATACTAATGGCATAAACCACCCTGAGATAGAAATGCTTAAAAAATTATATGTCAGTAACAGGTCTATAATCTTACCAGTCTCACAGGACCTCTGGCTTACTCAGGGGCACAGATCACCTTTAATTATATGTCAAATCTAAGACATTACTGTAGGGAAAACTCTATTTCCATTGACAGATGATATAACCTCATCACTTGGCCTAGAAGCAGAATTCATCCAGACATACAGAGATTCATAAAAAATGGTTCTGAACTAGCAAGTTATTGCCATCCCTTAGTGTTGGTAGGCTGAAAATACTCAGTAGCTTGTTGCACTACAATTCAAGGAGCACCTTGCATTGTGGAGCCCTAATGACACAGAATTTGGCCCTCAAGGCTTTATGGTTCCCATCTGTTCAGAAGACACTTCCATTGCCCCCTCATTTCTTCTTTTCCAGAATAACAAAAAAAAAATAGCAGTTTCAGTTTTTATTCTGTTTTTAATGATGTCTAGAAGATGTGGTGTTTTCATTTGTAGCATATGTGACGTGGCTTTTAGAAGTAATTTATTTTTGGTGGCAAGCTGCTGACACTGCTCCCATGTTGGCTGTTAGCAATTAACACCTTCTGGTCCACTATGGACAATTTAACACTTACTGCTTTTTAAGGTGCTAAAACTAATCTCCACCAGCTCTACTTCCCATAGCTCCATTTCACCCATTTGAGGCTTTTCTTACTGATAGGCAAGGCTTGTCTTTTCCTCGGCTAATAATGGCACATGACCCAGAGGATACAGGGAAGTATCCCTACAAGACTTTGTTAAGCAGAATCCTCTGCTAACAAGGAGACTGAGGTGAGATAATACGTGTTAAAACCTTCTCAGAGGTGTTAGCATGGACAAATACAAGTTTTGGCTGTGAAAACAACAGGCATGAGTGGAAGTTACCTCAAGAGAAGGAACTGAGGATGTCCTGGTTACCTGTTAGATGTTTGGCAGATTTATTTTCATCAGCAAAATCCAAGTTTAGACAAATTCTTTCACTTTTTCAGTATCTATGCCTGAGTGGTATCCATGTATCCGTGAAAATCTCACAAGAAGAGGTCTCCTTCAATGCTTTTGTCACTTTCCATTTCTGGCCATGAGAACAAAGTTACAATAATGATGAAAAGCCTTACTTACATGGACTTCTCTGCTTAAAACTATTGAGTCCTATTGAGTCCAGTTTTACTCCTTGAAACTTCTCTTTTCTGGGGGCTTTGGGTTTAGTTTTGTTTTTTGGGGGGGGCTTATTGGGTTTGTTTTTTTTATTGTTGGGGTTTGTTTGGTCGGTTTTTTTGGTTGTTGCTGTTTCTTAACATGGAAATGAAGTTTTAAACATTCAGAGATTCTGACACCTGCAGGACTGTGCCTCTCCACTATCTGATCATAAGTTGATTCATTGCAAGGTGACAGTCCTAATCTTTGTAACCATTAGAGTGAGTGCTGTAGTAAAATTATTTTTGAAAAAAAATCTCAACTTACAATATGAAAATGTAGTGGCTGCTGCGGATGCCGGGCTAACTTTAGCTGCTGGAAGCTGAGCATTCACTGCAGAAGGCTTTAGTCAGAGAAAAGCTCCGGAGCTTTAATCATCTGCTAATGACGATTTTCAGAGACCAGTGCAAATTCTACCTTTTGATTATCACTCAGGAAGTATATAAGAACAGTGAGAGACAGCTAAGTCAAAGGGCATCCAGAGTAAATCAAAATTTGGAAGAAATTTGGAGACTTTGGAAGAAGTCTCTAAAGAAAGAGGAACTCTTTGTGTCTTGAGGAAATTATAGTTTTCAGTCCTACAGTGAATTCAGGGCTTCTTTTTGGCTAAAGTGACACCTCCTTAAGCAATGCATTTCTGGAAAAATCCCCAGGATTAAGAAAACAAGGAAAGAAAAAGACAAAGGGATGTAATTATTTTTTTACTACAGATCAATTTATGATGGTTTGGTTTCTGAAATAGAATTATTTTAAAAATTTTCAGTCTTGCATAGAGAGCAGAAGAGCCATACTTGAAAAAAAAGTTTTTTGATGACGTCAGCAATCAGGACAGAATAATCATTAATATTATTATGCAATTTCCATATGTTAATGAAGCCACCTGATTAGAGCTGCTAAAGAAACTGCCTTAATGGAACAAACACGGATAATGGATTTGAATAAATAGACAAGCAAAAAGACAATGTCAGGCTCAGTCAGCTGGCAACATTAAATGCCGAGTAAATAAATAGGCTGTGTAGCGCTATACCATCCAACAGAAATGTTATGCTGAATGCCTGGATCACTTCTTACATGGCTTCTGTAGCCAATTTTAATTTGGATTTTTTTTGGATGAAGCCATCTTTTTTTGGGTTTTTTTGACAGCTCTTTTTCCAGACAATTCCACGGGTACTCTTCACATGTGCTCTAGTTGTTTGTATGGTCAGTAATCAACCACAGGCTTTTTCAAACACCTTCCCTAGCCCTCCTCACTTGTCCAGAAAATATTTTCCACGTATACCTAACACTTTTCCACCTCGTCTCCAAATCTATCTTATTGTCACAACAGATATTTCTAACAAACTCCCTTTAGTCCACCACTATATTTTAAACTGATTCAGAAAATTATTTATAAAGTATCTTTTTAATACCTATTTATATATGAGTAAAGCAGAGTGCTTGATAGCATTTTTTTAGATGTCAATATACACCAGGCATCAAACATTATTCCAAATTAGCCTCTGTAATGCACAGCAGAATGCAGTATCTATAAGGGGATACCCTCTCACAAGCCAGCATTTTCAAAAAAGTAAAGTCTATTTTAGAGTCCATATAGGGACTTGCCTTCCACAGTATCTAAATCAGTCCAGAGAAGGACATTTCTGGGACAGAACTTGTGAACATCTAGGTAATCCTACACTCAGAATAATTATTTTTAAACACAGTTCTCAAAAAAGCTGCTACTAATAACACATTTTAAACCTTTGGCAGGGCAAAGTATGTGGTGATGTTTCCCCCTACACAAACTGAAATACTGTGAAACACTGCCTGAGCAATCTCTCCTTATATAAGAGCCAACATTTCCTCTGCACATTGGCTTTTATCACCTCTGAAAAAAAGTCAGTAGGGACCCATGTTTATAAAACTTATGTTGTAATATGCCTAAGCGCTTTGTGCTGGAGTACAGAAGTATATTTTTGACTGTTCTATTTTTGCATAGAAACTAAGTCCTTGCTGCTTTGGAACACTTTTAGCATTGTATCACAAGATTGTACTATGAGTGAAGAACTTAAGCATCAGGGCTGTTCCCAAAACCTTAGAAGATGAAACATCAAAGAACGATCCAAAAATCATTGTTCCTGTAAGAAAACATGAGTTTTCAGTATGCTGATAAATGTACCACGGCTAATACATTTTGTAGTTGTTATCCTCCGCAGAGCCCTACCCCCCTTATGTCAGAAGAACACATGGTATTTTTTCTCTTTTATTCAGCTTATAATATATGTGTTCTATGAAGGTGAATAAATGCAATTACAAAAAAGAGTGGCTGAGAAATGTACTTAAATGCATTCACTTCCCACACCTCATCTAGAAATGAAATCTCAAAGAAGTAAGGGGTGTGCAGGAAAGGCACAATCCCCCATATTATATACAGACTGTCAAAGACAGGATCATTAGACAAACATTACCAAAGCATACTATAATGCATTTCTCATTTTGGAGGTCAGATTGGTTACACAGGCCCCATGGCAAAGAAGTGATAGGGCCACAGAGCTGCTCTGCCCAAACATCCCCCTAGAGAGAGAGCACCCAGAAATCCCTCCCTTCATCTCCTACTTCCCAATAGCTAAAATTCAGCTGCTGTTTCTTTCTGCCTGGAAAGTGAACTACTGAACTGCCATGATCAACAACTAGAACTAGCAAGCTCTTCTCTGCTTGCATCTGAGCTCTTCTTAGTCTATATAAGATGTAAAGCATACTAGTATTTCCCAGCAAGGCAAGAACAATCAGAATACAAAAGTACTGATGTTTATTTTAGCTTTTAGGTAGCATCCCAGTCCTTGAGATCTAATGATTCATTCTTTGCTAATGAAGATTTGTTGGTGTTTTTTTTCAGTTCATCCAATACACATTTCTAAGTAATGTAAATGTGGAACAAATGATAGTGGGATATGTGTCTAAATCATACTGCTTGTTGTTGTTCTGCAAAAGCCTTTATCCCCACTGTTTTCTATAAAACAGTTTCAGAGAGACACTTACCTTGTCTGACAGCTAGTGTTGTCGTGTAGACCAAGAACAGAAGGATATAATTGAGGAAGCTCTGGAAAACAGGTGTGTTGGCATGGAAGTCTTCTGACAGATACTTGCTTGTGAGACCAATGCCACAGATAAGGAGGGAGAGTACCTGGCCAAGTGCCACAGACAGCAAGAGATCCCTGAAAGGAATGAGAATAAACAGACATAAAACACTCGGCCTCCTCACTAAGGAGGAAATGCTCATCCTCCACCAGAAATCATGTTCAACATTCCTGGGACATGGAAGAAACATGATGCTTCAGTCAACAAGGGGACCTGCTGGGTATAGCCAACATAACATTTCTATTATTTCTGCTCTTATCATGAGCGTAAACATTGTGCCAACAGAGTAGCTTTTATTCACACGTTAAACAACAGCAGATGGCACATCCCTACCATTCAATTTTGCATTTCACATTTCACAAAGGATAAATTATAATTTTAATCAACCAAAACAGAGTACAGCTTCCTTTGACCATCCTCCTTAACAGAGAGACCCAGGAGTATCATTCAGACACAGTGGGAAACACAGCTCTTTCAGGATTTAGCAGCCAAAGAGAAAAATAAGATAAAGGATCATGTTTCATCATGAAGATGAATATGCATTTCATCATATCAACTATTCTTTACATCTACTACAAATATATTTATATTTTCTTTCATCTATCCCACTGCTTACTTTCTCTTCTGCTTGATGGGAACACGAGATTCCAATTTTCCTCTTCCTGTCTCCTGGTTTAGAAATGTACTTTCTGGTTAGGCTTTTTACTTTAATGTGATTTTCTTATTTTTCACCTCCAGTAGCTTCTGCATTCTCCTATTACAACCCCATTCTCTTTCCCCACAGGTCTCAAATAATTTCTTCTTTTGTGTATGTTCTCTGTCTTCCTATAATTTTCTCTTTACTGCAGAAATTGCTATATCTGAAAGACTTTTTCCCTCCAAATACCTCCATCCCTTTTACTCTTCTTGTAGAATTTATTATCTAACCACACAGTCCAACTGACTAAAAACAATCATCCTTTTCCAAATTTTGTCACAAGATGTCCTATGCCCACAACACAGGAATATCTGTATTTTTTAATTACCCTTAAGAGTTTTCCCACGAAGATGTGCCAGCACTCTCTTGCTGACCATGCCTGCTCTACAGCTACACCTTCCCATACAGAAGAATGAAATGCAAAAATGTTGATCTGGTAGAGAAGCAAGCAAAACAATGCCAGGGAGAGCAAAAGGGCATCCAAAGGGGACATCTAGTCTGAGCCCTGCCCACTGTTGCTGTTGCTGTCACCAGCCCCCAGAAAAGAGGGGCTGAGCTCTCTAGGGGAAGACATGAAGGAGAGGAGCATGCTCTGCAATGTCTCATTTGAACCTGGAATGAGGAAAGGGAATTAAGCAATCGTAAGGGCATAGAGGAAGGAGGGCAGCACCTTACTCAGCTACAACAGTATTTTTCTGCCAGACAGTTAAAAAAAAAAAAAATATTGCTTCAAGGCTGCTTTGCTTTCCCTGACAGATTTCCCTGACCTCGGCTCTCCATGTTTGGCAGTGATGAGCATCTGTGCTCCCACAGCTTGGTAAACTCAAGTGTCAAATTTGTTTCCCTTTTTCTCATAAACAATCCGCCCACTAATGTGTCACAGTGTCAGTCATGGCATGATTTAACCAAAGAGACACTGGAAAGCACAGGAGTCTGGGTAGTTATATTCAGCTAACATACCTTGCTAACAAACAGCCTGACACACAGAGTAAAGAACAAACTTTATTGTGCTAAGCCCTGTGTCTGATGGGAGACTACTGCATAAGTAGCAAGTAAGACTCTACTACTGCAACCTCCACTTTCACATTACTCACTCTACTGTGAAACATAACCATGGGAAGCAAACACACTCGACAGTGGTGACATCCAAGACCATGATACAAATGCTGCCTACACTATTGATCCTCAGTTGCTGCTGTTACCTGATCTGCTGTTGACATGGAATAGGAAATTTGAATAGTGACTGCCATTTAAATCCACATATTAATCTGCACATTTGTTTACAGTTCTTCATTTAGCTGGATATTGTTTCCTACATCCTTCTATAATTAAGTTTCATGCAGGGTTGTCCTCTTGCCTACTGCCATTTCTGTAGTCTCATTTCATTAGTAAATTAGATGTTTGAAAATCTGTTGCCCACTTTACATGAAATGCAGGTGTGTCTCTGTATCTCAGCTGTGCCCATGAGTGAAAGTTGCATTACTTGCATTGTGGGACTGCACCTGCTCTGAAGAGAAGCATGTTGGATCCTACTCAGATTTTCATAAAGCTAAACACACCCTCTCTCAGGAAAGGATTCTCACAATAACATATTTCTTGCTCCCTAGGGCTGTTTGCTCTTGGGAGCCATACCAATCATTACATTTTATCCATACTGGTGGGAAATTTGATGAGGTCTTACAAAAGGCATATGTTTTAGCTCAGCTCTCTATTCAGGTGTGTCACCAGGCCCAACCAGTCTGTACTGACATTTGTATCAAAAATCCAACCAACAAAACCTGAAAAACACCAGGTAACCTGTGTTTGATAGCTGTAGCCCTCTCTGGTGTCTGGTGTATGTTTTAATTCTCTCATTGCTATTTTTCAATTTCTAAAACAACCATATTTTTTCATAGTTGATTCTTTGCCAAGTCATTCAACTACATCTACAAGTAGAAGTTTTCCTAAAGAGTCAATATGTACAGCATGTACACACACACACACACACACACACACACACACACACGCACAGACTGTCCTCAGCTTCTGCATTTTACATTTAATAAACTTACAAACAAGAAAGTAATTCAAATTTTATGGTCTTATTCCTAAAAAGTAATCTAGAATAACTTCCTATGTCTTCTGTCAGTTACAAAATATGTCCAAAAATCCCCTTGCTATTGCATAATTTAAGTCATCAATGAACACAAAGGGTAATTGGAGCTGAGTAAATATAGATACAAACAAAAATCAAGACTCTGAACCTAAACACCTCCAAGTCTGTAGGTAAAGGTTGAATCAGTATAATCTGTGTAACTTGAAAGACCCTTTGAGTAAAAATTGTCTTTTAGACAATTAGACAAAAACAGAATGTAAAAACTACAGAAAACAGAATGCAGAAAACTACTTCGTGGGAGTCCAAGTGCAAGTGGTACCATCAATGTCACTGTCTTTCAAAACACTGACTACATAAATGATATTGAGTACATACATACTGCTTGTCTCTGATTTTTGCACACATTTGGTATTTCTAATTATGTAAGAAAACTCATTCTGAAATCAAGCTGTTGTGCTTCTCTTCCAGTCGACATAGTTAAACATTTCATGGTTGATGGATAACACAGAAAGATAGAAATCTTTTATTCTTATTTCATCAGTGCAAAGAGTAGCATGTTAGATATTTAAGCAGAACTACTTCAAGTGCACATGAAGTGCTCAGACCTGAAGCAAAGGTAACCTATTTTATAAAATTTCACTACTCCCAAGTCTGTTCATGCCCACATTAAACTCTCCTGCCACACCTAGTAATATGCCCATTACAGACATGAATGACAAGCAGGGGCACAGAAGATTTTGTGTCCTTCCCTTTTCTCACCACTGTAGGCTGTGACACACTAACCATTACCATGGAAAACAGTAATTAAATGAAGAATAAGAAAGAGAAAGCAAATCACAAGATCAATAAAATGCTCATTTTTGCCTAGGATAAAAATCTTCATTTTTGTCTTGGCCAAATGGAAGAGAACAACTCATCTCTTTCCAAACAGAAAAGCGGAAGCAAATCTTAAATTACCTGTTTAAATTGGTGACAATGTCCGTGGCAATATAGAAAAACACAAATTTTTGATAAACCTAATAACCAATGTAAGACACCTGAATTTTACAAAAAATGCTAGCAACATTAACTGTATTTAATTTTTTTTCCCTGCAAATGATAATCCAATAATACAAGAGTCTTAACTCCTGAGCCTTTAATTCCCAGACCAGAATAAGAATATACCAAATCTTTTTTAAGAAGCAGCAGCAAGCAAACACTGAAAAGAAGATTTCAATGGCTGTGGAAAACCTGCAATTTCCTTCAGACAAAGTAAAAAGATACTAACTCGGTGCTGTCATCTCTGGCACTCATAAGTATCTCCCCCATAAATCATAATGCTGTTGAAATATGCAACATGGCTCCTATGTGCAACAGGAGATAGGAGTGTTCTACTATTCTGTGTTGCTTTTCATATGCTCCACCACTCAAAGACTGGCACAAAGGATGATTTCTTCTCTAAGCCTTTGGTCCATCGTGCTGGCTTCAGTAGCACCTTCATTCACTGAGGAAGCAACATTCATTCATACCTTGAAGAAAGGCTATGTAGTTTGATGGCCTTCAAACAGTACACCAAAAATAGAGTGTCAGTACAAAAAGCTTTATAAAAGTGAGGGTTTCTGCCTTTCAGGATCCAATTTCTCTTTAGCTGAGAGCTATTCTATTTCTCTGCTTGTGTTCTATTTAAATCAAAATAAAGCAATTATTTAAAAAATCCCATTTTCCCTCACTAAAACCAACAGTACTTCCTCAAACCAAGTTAAAACAGGGCAAGATCTTCAGCTTGTGGTTACACTTCGATCTCATAAATGCATAGAATCATTGAATCATTTAGGCTGGAAAAGGTCATTTAGTCCAATCGTTAACCTAGGATCAGATGGGTATTTTGAAGTGAGAAATAGGTCAGAATTACTCCTAAACCTCCAAGTGTCACGTTGCTAAGTGGGTTTTTCACAGCATAGTAACAGAATTTTTAAAATACTTCTTTATTCTCTCTTTAGAAGTGGAGCCAGAAGACAAAGCCTCATCTTTACATTGGGAGCTCTTTAATTCTGTTTAAATGTCTGGGCTGGTAGCTGCTGTGCATCCTTTTCACTTGTTCCTCCAGGCTAATGGAAATTTCTGTCACTCGGTATCTCCTTCCCTATCAGCCACGACAGAGACAAAATTCTGAAGGCAGACATTCTCATATCAAAGAACTTTGGAGCTAGTGCTTACTTCCTTGCACATACACACTGGTGTAATAAAGTGTACTTAACAGCTAACTGCAGGTTGTCTTGTAATTATTTTTCATGAAGTTAAAATATTTAGCTCTGAATACCAGTTCATTCCCATATCTTCCCCAGAACATATTACCACTGTTCACAACAAAAAAGCAAGGCAGTGCATCATTCAGAAGGAGCCACACAATCACAGCTGCTGTATGCTGGAGAATCAGCAACATGCAGAGGGTGGCCAAGTGATTTAAACATTCAGGCCTATTTAATTGACACTAAATCCTGTCTTAAAGCACTCTCCATGTCAGTTTAATTTAACTGCTTTCCCTCCTCTCTTTCACACTTATTTGGTATCTTTCTGCTGGTAAATCCCCACTGCATCAGTTTTAGAGTATCTCAGATGGCAAAGAACAGAGGCTACCACTACTTTTAAACTCTAGTGTGAGGTGTGTTAATCCTTCAGTATGCCACAGGCTCCAGCAGACAAGAGAGTGGCAGTGTGTTTCGTGAGCCAAAATTTTGCTAGAGGAACACATCTGCAAAGGCTGCTTTATGGCACTGTTAGAAATGGCCTGCAGGCAGGAGCACACTTTCTCCAGGATGGCAATGACTGCCACACGAAGTTACCTCTCCAAATGTTCCAAGCGTGTAGTTGAAAAAAGAAAAAACAGATACACTTCATTCAGAGACTGATGACTGCTATGCCGTAGTGAAGTTGATGATGTCTGTCACAGCACTGCAATTTTGCCAAGCTTCTTCACTTGACTGCATTTTACTGTGTTTCTATGAAAGCGTGAGGAAAAATAAAACAAGGTCTTAAAAACTTCACATTGATTCAAAGTAAGCTGAAGTTACGCCTCTATAGAAATCCAGTCAAGTTTATTTAAATGCTTACAGGTGTATGTGGGATCTTATCTGGTAGAAATGTTGATGCTTATTACCATAGAAAAAACAGGAACAGCACATGTCAAAATCACAAATACTAACTACCACCACTAGCATGGAATGTGACTGTGTTCACTGCAGCTGAATTCCTAAGTTCCCACACCACCCCCCATTTGAATGGCTGCTTAATGAGGACACAGACATTACTTCCATATTTTGTGCTTCACACTTAGCACTGACATAGGCAGCTTATGAAAGAATAAATTAACAAGATTTGTTCTGGACAATCAACTGAGCTCTCACTGAAAGCTAAAGCTGCAGATTTTCTATTAGCTTTGAAGCATATGAAGTCTCCTATTAGTCCTGCATTGTTCTGAAATTGATTGCATCTAGAGAACAAAATTCTACACTAATTTTGTATGGAAACTTGTCTTTTCTTATTTTCCCCTTATTTTTACATGCCTGTTACACAGGCGAGAAATTCTACAAGTTGGCACATGCAACCCTTCCCTCCTCTCTGCCTCTCTCAATAAGGTAAGGATTGCAGCAAGTATCTTCAGTAAATGCATCAAAGCTGCTGCACACTGCTTTAGAGCAATTTACAGAAGCAGTCCCAATATTCTATAATTAAATGTTTACAGCACTTAGAGCAAACACATTGCCCAACACTTATACTGATAATAACTTCATGGGCTGATTGTGCCATGACCAACTACTCCCATAGTCTACATTCTCTGCAATCATTCTAGATGACATCTCAAGAAAATACAGTGGATTTGTAGGTCTAAATAAAAGACACTTTTAATATTTCTGGCAAGGAAGAACAAACTGATGCAAAATATTTTCAGATTGTAGGCATCAAGCCATTGCTGAACAGTGAAATACCTAAGTCTGAATCCCAACTAAAGCCATGCACTGCATTAAAATACACACAACACTAATATTAACCAATAAATCAGAGAAACCCACACAACACCAAACCTATCCATCATTTAATTCCTACTGAGTCATTATTTTGAAATCTTTATTGCATTTATGTGATGTAAAGGCTCTGTGCTGGATCCCAGCACAAAGGGTGGGTTTTCCACACAGTGATTTGCAGTCTACTTCAAGGTCCCACCGAGGCTTGAAAGAAATTCTCTGTGCAATAAGCTGGGGGTAGGAGGGGAGCTCTGCACCTTCTTGATCTCATCATCCTCTCTTGCCACCTCCCCAGCAACTTGTCACTTGCACTGCAGCTCTGGATCAATCTCCACAACTTCTTTCCTCAGCAGGGGACAGCCCTGAGGGGCAGAGAAGGGACAGCCAGACCTGGACACGCAGCCAGCGCTTCCCTAGAGTTGAAGGAGCCCCAGCAGCCACTGCCTTGGCTGGAAGGACACCCTGGGCATGTTTCTTATCCTTTGCCTTTTGGCTTTCCTAGCTGCTCTGAGGCTTTTCTATTCAAGATATTAAGGTTCTAAATTGTATTCAGATACAACTGGGCTTGATTTTTAACTTAACTTAACTGGGCTTGACCCCTCTGGGGACATCACTTAAAATCAAGGTGTAGATACATCTACCTCAAAGGTGTGGCAGACTCAGCCTCTGCTGCTTTTCAGTCATAGCTTGAGGGACCAGCCCAGATCCTAGACTTTGGATGAAAACAAAGCCAAACCACATTCAGCAAGCCTTGGGAGTCTCTGAAGCAGTTTCCTAAGATGAGCTTTTACCTAATAACTGTCCAAATTCTTGTGTATTGCCAATTACAGCAATTCTTGAAAAAGGGTTTAATTTACCATACACTTATACCCTGACTTCACACACATACACATAAATACGCTCCTAGTTGTGTGTGTTTTACAACAATTTAGTAACTGGAATTTTTAAAGACTATTCTCACACAGATAAAACATAACCCTGCATGTACTAGTTAACTATATACTGTTGAGGCATCTGCTGCACCAACTCTAAGTGCAAAGAAGGCACTCCTTTTTAATTATTATTATTGAATAAGATATATGTTTAAAGATAGCAAAGGAAAGTGTGGTGACAAAACTTCCATGCTATCATCTTGATGGAGTCCAGTGCTAAATCTTTGCAAGCAAATTGGAGGTATGGTGTGTGTGTGCGTGTGTGTGTTGGTGCATTTTGGTTATAGTCATCTTCATCCTACCAGTGAGCTAGCAAAGAAAATGAAACATGCTTATCCTAAAAACATGCCTTGGTTTTGAAACAGCCATCTGCCTTCATATCAGAAATTTCCTGGTTCATTTTCAGGGAGAAAAATCGCCAGACTTGGAGCCCCCGAGGCTTTTTTCTCTTTAAGAATGATGGTCTCTCCATATACAATTCTTGGCAACTTCTGAGCCTATACTGGATAGACTGAAAATATTTCAATCCTTCTGATGAAATCAAAAGTATAATTACAGATGACCGTGAGATAAAAGAATTGCATTTCAAGATACTTTAGTGAAATAAATTGACTGAAGCTAGCTGCAGTCCATAAATTTTTATAAATTTCATTATCTACCCAAGTATGACTAGAGAAATTAAGACATATAAATATATAAATATGCAAATATTTGATCTTGATTAGAACAACAAACGACAGATTTGTTCATACAGGAGCTTACAGAACTAGTTACAAACACCAACTGCTGAATATAGTACTTCTGAAAAAGTAACTTTTTCTATCATTATCCAGAAATTAATACAAAAGTGATATTTTCAGTCTTAGATATAGAGTAAGGGACTCAATTATGTATTAAGAGCGAGCTGTAATTTCTCAAACTAGAAATCCATGTGACAGCTACTGAAAATACCACATTTTTGCCATGAAACTTAGGCAGTCTTTGGGCTGCTGATCAGTTATTTTTATCATTCAAGAATAAAGCACACAAATGGATGTGGTTTCGACACAGATGTTTATCTTTACTCTGTTCTAAGTGCACCAGTCTGAGCTTTCAGATATTGAAAGTAATGAGGATGTGGAAGGACTGATGGCTCTGTCTCTTGTAGAAAAGGAATTCACTGTCAAATTGCATTAGCTCATCTCACTTGCAGTGGTTTTTATGCCTAAGGCTCAGGACATTATAAATACAGTGATGAATATCTTTAGATAATATGAGAAGGAGTTATAAAGTTTCAGTTCAGTTAAGAACATCAGCTCCCAGTTTCCTCAGAGGAGCTGAAAGCCTACACTAATAGACCTAGATGATTCCCAGCATCAAGGAAAATAGCTCACCAGTGCCCAAAGTAGTACAACGTCACTTCTTACTGCTCTCTTGCCATTGCTGCACGGTGCTAATACCATTTAAACTGATGGGGGTTTATGGACTCTTACAGATATTGAGAGACAGTTGATAAAGGAGGAGATGAAAAGCATTACAGCTCCTGCTGTACTCCTGCCACTGATAAGCCAATCTTGATTGAGTGGTCTGATGGAAAACAAGTTCAAATGACTCAAGATTTCTCAAGTGATAGATGCTACTGTAACTTAATTCAGTGTTGTCAGAAACACAGAAGTATGAGCTTGGAGTTCCTAGAAAATAGAATGTATGTGAGTCAGGATGATGGATGATTTCAGATTTTTCCTGATGCTCCTGGAAAAAATTGTTTCTGAATTTCTGTCCCCATAAAATTCATAACTCTAAGCATATGCTTATGTGTGTATTGACTGTCCATCTACAATTAGGTAACTAAAAAAATTATAGCTTACTTGTAAAACTGGAGGTCAAAAAAAGACAGGTGTTAGTATCAGAAGTGCAAAAATGCATCTATGATTAACATGGAGAACTAAAACTACTAATTCAATTATTACAAGACAGATTTTTTCCCATTTTTTAAATATCAATGCATTTGCAAAATAAATAATGATTTTTCATTCTAGAGAGTGCTTAATATATATTGTAAATATTTAATTTAAAAATCAGATTTATCTGCCTGGATTCTGCAAAACTTTTTGCTTGGATAAAACTAACTACATTTAAAATTTCAGAACACAATGATTACTTTTTTTTCCCTCTTGAATATTCTTCCAGAATTAAAAAGACCCTGCTTCTGTGGGCAATATTTTTCCCCAAGTAGGCATATGCAATTCCCCTAAGTTTGCATCGTTTTTACAGTGAGTTTCTGCTCCATAATCTATGTCCTTGAAGCATGTAAAAGAAACCTTAAGAAAAATGTCCTTAAATTGGCCGC
The DNA here is from genome assembly GCF_963662255.1 of Cinclus cinclus. NCBI lineage: Eukaryota > Metazoa > Chordata > Aves > Passeriformes > Cinclidae > Cinclus > Cinclus cinclus. The sequence goes on along the minus strand of NC_085048.1, from coordinate 48,505,327 downwards.
TGAATACTGGCCCCTTAATTGCACCCCTGGTACAGAAAGACAAAGGATACCCACATCAGCATTTCAACAAGGACAACACTAAGCCATTGCACACTTTTCCAAATCTCCATCTACTTCAAAGGAGAGATGCTCATGTGCCTGTGGCTCAATCTAACTTCAGTTCTTTAAGGCTCTGACCTTCTTTTGCTTTTTCCCATGTGTGGGTTGTATTCCTGCTATTTCATTCTGCAGCCCCTCAAGCAGGAGAAATGCTCAAAGTTGCTTGCTCATGGATATTATGACAAACACAAGGACATTAAAATTTTATGCATTTTTCCCCAACAGTTCTTTAATGCATGGAGGTCAGGATTTTCTCCCTTTGGGTGACTTTCTCTATCCTATTCTTGCCTGTGAAGCCTGTATAGCAAGTTTCAGGGTGGCGTAACTCCATTATGAAGAAACAGAAAACACCCTCAATAGATTTGGCACCAATCTGGTTGTTGATACACCACAGGAGGCAGAATATGTGAGTACAAGTCTTCAAAATCAGACCCCTGAAGCCACTTGGGCAAACAGTTTAAGAGTTTGGCTGCTTTACTGAGCTGGGTGTCACCCTCTGGAAGAGATGTTTCTGCCCTGGCTCTAGAGAAATTGCAGAGGCACAGCTGGAGAGTGAATTCCTGGTATGGGTCAGTAACTGCCCCAGAGATACAGTAATGAAGGGTTTCAGCAGGCAACATCCTTCCTGGTCCAGCTGGATCAGTTGTGAGTGCTCTACTTGCAGGACTTGAAAGATGTTGAGTTTTCTTCTCTGTCTGCTACTGCTCCTTTCTGAAAGCAAGGTACATCTAAGGCATTTTGAGTTGGGTGCCCAAAACTGATTCAGCAATAACCCAGGGGTGCTCTCACAGGTCCTCTCTGCCTTCCTACTTCTAAGATACAGAAGGGTATTGAAGGAAAGGAAGCACTTGGTGAAAGGGGACACAGCAAAACTAGCCTTACAGAGAGGTGGAGTGCATGTACTTCTCCTTTTCCTTGCTTTTGCTGTTTGTTCAATACACAGCAGTGATAATCATTGCTAAGCCAAAACTACAGAAGAGGTCCAAATTTCTGCATCTGCATTCTTCTGCATTCTGCTTATAATTCAAAAAGATAAAAGCTATTTTAAGTGGAAATTACAACTGGAGAGAATTCAACTCCCACTAAATAAGAAGTCAAACAACACTAAGTTTTTCATTTTAGGAGAAAGTGTGGTGCTCTGGTTTAACGCTCTACCCTTAGGCTCCAAGATAAATCTCTCCCTTCCTCTCTTCCTTTCAACTCAGTGAAACAGCACGACTGCCTCTGTCAACACTGTAAATTTACTACAGACCTGACACATGATAATGGAACAGGCTCAGCTGAAAAAACATAAGCCACTGATCTCATTTTTCCTGTTTTATTAGAGTTCAGAATTGCAAGGTGTTTGAAATAAATAAAAATAAATAAACCCTAAGTGGTCTGGGAAGTTGCCAGCTGCAGATTTTTAGAGAGTCAAGACAGAGAAACTCCTGGCCTACAGAAACCTGCTGGAGTGCCAAATGTATGACCGAAGTCACTTCTGACCTAAAGAAGGAGAATGATGAATCATTTAAATTAAAATGAAAACTGTGAAAAAAGGGGAGCTGTAAAGTTCTCTTGAAGGAATAAACCAAGCAACATTTGCCAGAGCATTGCTTCCTGCCTTCCAGATTGTTTTATTGCAGTTTCTTCACAATAGCAGCATCTAAATTTCAGATATGCAATAAAAGAAAACCAAGTAAAAGATTTTCTCAGTGGGTACAATTTTGCCTTGCCAGTACTGAGCTGTAGAGGCAGTTGAGCAGGGCTGTAACTCAGGGTATCCCCTGATATCCCATCTCCTTCCAATATACAGGGCAGCAGCATGCCAAAACACACCCTGACCCAGGAGAACCAGAGGACCCAGAGGATCTTTTGCCTCCCAGCCATATACAAGTGTGGTCATAACCTTCAGCTGACAAGTTTATTTTATTTTCTCTCCCAGCACAATTCACATCAGTACTTGCAGCACAGAGAGCAGGGGGTCAGTCTGATGGTAGAAAAGTGAGAGGAAAAATCAGGGATGAAATCCTATTCTGGGTAAGCATGACATATGAGACACTCTGCTCTAAAGTTTTAGACTGCTACTGTTACAAAAATACATGCATAAACTTATAATTAGTACTAAAAATATTAGGAAGAATTTCTGTGTTATTCAAGAGCATTTGCTCTGAAGCAGAAATCATCCTTCTGAAAGGCATCTAAGACTGTAGTTATAACTGAAGGAAAAAATCCAGTCATAGCTCTTCATTTCCTTGCCTTTCGGAACTGAAGTTAGCCATTAAATCAGATTTCACTCTAATGATATGCATTATGTTTTCCATTGATGGCTTTTTATTCTTCCTAGTAAGAAATAATACAAGTTGAGAAAAGCCAGAAATTCTCTTAAGAATAAACTGCATAAGTGACTCAAGTGACACACCCATCATATACAGTGAACATCTGGGCTAAGTGCTTATGTTCATGTGGGCCATCCTTCAACGTGCAGATATCTTCCATGTTGCTTTTGAGCAACATGCACTGCTTAATTTATGTGTGGAAGGGATTGTCTGACAAGAGCCATACCAAGCTGTAAAGCACGTATAATTCAGAGATGCAACAAACTACCTTTTAATTAACTGCCTTCATTTACTTATGGAACAAAGTAAAATTTAATTCAGTTTGAATTAGATTAGTTTGTATAAGTCAAATGCTCTTGTTTTCAAAGCCCAGTTTGAACACATGCATCATCCACACTTGTAGCTGAGCTAAGCAGGTGCAACAGTCTGTGACAGGTCTGGCTGTGACTTTGGAATGAGCTTTCCTAAAGCCACTGCACCCACCCCTGAGTTTCCCCTATTAAAATTTTGCTTCAGGTCTAACATCCCAGTGGCCTGCCCAAGTGGAAACAGGGAAATTCAGGTAAGACTGAAAAGCTGGTGATACATGTGAAATACCATACCATGATTTACCAAACAGGATGTCATTCTGCTTTTTCAGATTCTGTCTGAAAGGGGTAAAATGAACATGTCTTTACAAACAGACTGTGTAAATCTGCTTGTAGGGAGGGCCAGGTACTTACAGAGAAGTAACAGAAGAAACTATTAGTTCTAGAAAATGTTACTAATCAGTATGGACTGTTGTTCAGCCAAGGCCATGTTAAATCCCTGAACCTAGAGAAAAAGAACAAAGACTTTATTGAATTATGAATAGCTTATTTCTTTATTTTATATAACAAAAGGGGGTGCATATTACAGGAGAGCATGGAACAGGCAGTTCAGGGAGTCTGTACCTTCTGAGTACTTCAGCCAATGCAGAAAAGGAACAGGGTGATGTGGCTGGGAACGTAGGATAAAATCAGGGTTGTGTCACCCAACAATCTCAGAAACCTCATGGGAAATGCCCCATGGCCTCTCCCTTTATCCAAACAAAGTTACAGGACTCCTTTGTCTCCTTTTTGGACATAAACCTCTGGCATCATGGATTTATTTTCCTAACATCTTCATTGACAAGATTTATTTTCTTGGGAAGACAGATGGAAAGGACATCATAGAAGACTGTTTTCAGATGCAAAAATATCTTTACCAACCAAAACCAAATTTGGCAGGACAATGGCCCTTCAACTGTTCAAATGAAATTGATAAGGATGATAATTTTCCTAGTGAATATTTTCCTACTGCTCCCTAAGTCTGATTACTAGTCCAAGTGCCTGGACAGACATCAGAATGCCTCACAAGGGAAATTATCCAAAGAAAACAGTGGCAGTCAATGAGAAAATTTTGGTATCAAATCATGCCACATTGCTGCTACAGCTTTCTTACTCCATGCACAGGTGGGCAGTATATGGCCCTTCAAACAGGGCAGCAATCTGAGACCCAGACACTATTTTTTGCTAGTTTACAGTTTACACTGTTGGGAAGTATCACACTTTACCTCTGTGCATTGTACAACTACGTGAGCTACATAATATCTTCAGTATCATGTTGAGGTTACATATAAATAAATTTATTTTTAAAATAATTTCAAGTTCAACTAACATGAATATGCAGGAATACTTGAGAGATATCATGGGACCAGATAAGAACAGATTAATCTTGTAATTAATTGTGTGCTTGAATTTAATTTATACGCTTTTATTATTTAGTACCTGTGTCAACCACTTAATCTGCCTGCAAATCACTTCTTTATATAATATTAATGAAACATTCTATATTGAAATTCATCAAACTATGGAAATCAGATATTAGGAAGACTCATTATATCATGAATTTATCCTCTTCTGGTTTAAAACAGTTCAAGACCTGTGGCTTCTGAAACCACTCCTTCAAGAAGAGTATTTCAGTTCCACAAAGAGTATTCATAGCAGAATGAATAATGTCTTTTCATAGTCAGAGATCAGAATTAAAAATCCAATTTACACTGTGGAACAAGCTACAACAAGACTTTGAGAAGGAAGAAATAACAGTAATATTAATTTCAACGTAAACTTTGTACAAAGGTCAATGATTTTACAGCTCCGTACAGATGACATTCTGAGAAAATGAAGGTAATACAGATTTATGCAGTAAGAGACCTAAAAATTTTTCTGTGCAGCCTGCTCAAAACATTTCATATCCAAAGATAGAGGTGGGACTGCTTGGGGTGTTGAGGAGCTGCTGACTGAGCACAGGGAGAGATCAAATCAATGAGAAACATCAGAGTAATCACTTGTTTAATCTTTGCTAAATTGCTTGCTTAATCTTTGGGTTAGTCTAATGAATGTTTAGGGCATTCCTGAACTACTCAGTTGGGAGAGCACACTGCAGTATTTCAGAAGAAATGTCTGGAAATGAGAATAGTTGGGAATTGGCACTGTTTTGAGAAAGGGAAGAAATAGCTAAGATGAGAACAACCTGCCTGCAGGGTCCTTTGGAGTCATCCTGGGTCTGGCTGGGATCAATTGCCTACCTTCCTCTCAACCCATGATTTTTTTTATTTTACTTTCTCCCCTTGAACTGCTGAAGTGAAGGAGTGAGAGAGCAACTTGGTGGGCACCTGTCAGCCAGACAAGGTCAATCCACCACAGGAGTGGAGAAGATCTCATTGCACCTCTTGTCCCACCTTAAGACACTTCTGCCTTCCCTCTGCCTGCGCCCAACACCAGGAACATGGAAGGTGTAGCAGCAGCAATCATGCTGAAGCCATGCTGTCTGCTGAGCTTGTCTCCTACCAGATCCAAGCAGTTAAAAAAACCCAGCAACCCTGCACCTTCTGACCTTGTGGCAAATACTTGTTACTCTTTCTATTGTGTCAGATTATTTCTGCAAGGTCAGACAGATGAATCACTTCAGTAATCCAGGATGGCTTGTAGGATGCAAGCTATGGTGCTTGGTTCAGAGGTATTACCAACCCTTGAAGTGGGGATCAGGAAAAGCAGGCAGAGGTCTGTAACTGTGGGATTTTTTTCAGCACACTTAGATTCAGTTGTGCCACAGACCTCCCACGGATATCTTCAGCTCTCCCTGCCTCAATTTACTCTCCACTGTTGTGTCTGTTCAGATCAAAAAAATCTCAAGGAAAGGACTCCTTTATATATTAAATGAGCACCTACCGGAAAGCCTTTATTTAGAAAGGAAGCAGAATAGGAACAGAGGGGAAACACAAAAATAGCCTCCACAAGAAAACCCAGTGGAAGGTGTCTTCCAGTTTTGGCACCTCCTTGTTGGCAAGACCTTCTTGTCCCGCAAAAAGTATGTTGTATTGTCTCTTTGTAGCTGCAATTTATTTTTTACTTGGGAAAGCTGAAGCCTTACACTTTCCTCTTTTCTATTTTCAGCAAACCTTTTGTTGTGTGACACCTTTTGGTTCTTTGTAATAAAAATGCTTTCATTGCCTGGATATATTGATTTTCAGTTTCCTGAAGCTTTGTGCTTTTCTTCTATGGTTTTGCTGACACAGCTTAGGCTCAACCTCACAATTCCATTCCCCCTTGCTTCTGACTGAACAAACAGTTCACATCTAACTTGATAAAGCTCATCAGGCATTTAAAAATTATGTCCATTCAGCTCCAGCCTCCTCTTTTGTCCATTCTTTTAATCTCTTCTTTCCTTCCTTCCTCCTCCCAGTGTTGCAGGACATAAATTGAGTACAATTTAGACTGGTTTTGTTTCAAAAGGAAATCTCTGCCTTGGTGAGCTTGTTCTGCAGATAACTGGCCTGTTGAGATAGGAAAACGGATAATGGTTTTAAACTAAAATGGGGGACATTCAGACTAAACACTGGAACAGGGTACCCAGAAAGGTGGTACCAGCTTCATCCCTGGAAACATTCAAGATCAGGCTGGATGTGGCTCTGAGCAATCTGATCTAGATGAAGATGGCCCTGCTCATTTCTGGTGGGTTGGACTAGAAAAGCTTTAAAGGTCCCTTCCAACTCAAACCATTCGATGATTCTATTTTGTGTTGCAAGTGTGACAGCTACAATTGTGATCTATACAGGTGTGATTTCATAGGAAATTTCTTTTTCTCACAAATATACAGGTACTGGGGTCAGAATGTAACTTGTGGAAGAAATTTACATTGACAAAATTCAATGATGGCATGTCTAGTCTCACTAGAGTTGAACTTGATGTATGTCTTTATTTCTTGCTTCAATCAATCGAAAAAGAACATGGAGAAAAACAGATACTTTAAAGTGAAATCTGAGTCAGGTTGAAAGTCTTAGCAGCCAAACATTTTTCCTGTCACTGTCAATACCCTGGAGAAAAAATACAGACAATACAGACTGCCAGGGTGCTTTTTTTGTTTCATTATCAAGCAAACAAAAATCAGGCGTAATTTCATACCCAAAGTATGCAAGCTTCACAATTTGAGAAGAAAGTCCCACAGGGAAAAAAAAAAATTCTTCATACATCTGCTAACTCCAGATCTATTACTAAAACCTAACATTTTCATATTTTTGTATCTCAGAAGATTTCCGTGGCTACCTGCTAAGTGAATTCCCTCAAACTCACCTCACCACGCTTATTATCTCAGACCTTTCAATGTTCAATACAATGTTTAATGCTTAGATCACTTTTAAGAAGAGTAAACCATCACAGCATAGATGTCAGACAATACAGAAGGCAACCTCCACTTGTATTTTCTTTAAAAATTGTTTCTTCCTCCTTAAGAAATCTGAGTTTCTGAATTTTTTTCCAGCAAATTTCTTTTGATCCCATTCAAGAATTCAGGCAGCTTCACATCAAACAGCTAACTCAAGCAGCACAGGGTATTTAGAAAAATACACAGCTTGATACCTTTCATGCTATGGTACAATTAAAATGGAAAGAATCCGTTCATGCAATCTAACCTTGGACATCACACACCAAAATTTCTACAGAGCAACTCTAGAACTAAAATCAGAACTTCTTGCACAAAATCCTCCTTCAAAAAGACATCCAGTTTTATTTAACTTCAGGGCATGGGAACTCATCAGATTCCTAATTAAGTTGTTTCAAGGAAAGCTTATTTGAACTTTATTTCCAGCATGAATTTTCAGAGTTTCAGTGTTCTACATCCAGCTCATATTATGGCTTTTGTCAGTTACCTGCTGTATGAAAAGAAGTTAAAGTGGGAAAAAGAAAAGAAAATTATCCACAAACTACAAGTTTAGCTGATAAATCAGAAATAAAGCTCAAAATACATTGAAGAAAAATCACTTTATCAGAAGAGCTTTATGAGGGACCAGCAGCTGGCTGACCCTGTAACCAGTTGTGCTTGTCATGACCTGGCATCCTGGCTAAGCTGCTTCTGGTTAGGAAGGTACTGCAGAATAGGTTTTGCAAATAAAGGTTTTCCCAGTGAATCTGTCTGTTACAGTGACAGCTAACATGTTTGAAAAGAAAATTAAAATGAATACAATTATTGCAGGTATTCATTCTATTTTCTTTTTTCTCCCTTTAATGTATTTTTGCATTAGACTATGTTGAGGTGTGTGTAAGTTCCAACAAAAACATATTATTTACATAGATATGTAAAGAACATAATAAGCTATAACGTCATCAGGGATCCACACGTCCATTTACTTTTACCTCCAGTATAAGACAGATGACAAAATTAATGCCTGTTTGAATCAGAGTATATATTTTATAAAGGTATCAAATACTGTCCATTGTTCAGCAATGGAGAGACTTGAGAGTCTTGACAAGTTGCTCCAGAGATTATTTACCTAACTACTAAAATCTGTGTCTATTACTTCAAAGAGGAATTTATGTAGCATCAGCTTTCACTCTACTACTGCTTCCTGATGCTCTAGTACCAATTTTTGTTTAACATACACAAAATTCTATCAAGTTACTTTCTAATCTTATTTTTCTTTAATTAAGCAGGCCAAGCCTTTCACTATAAAATATTATTTCTTTTAGCACTCTTGTGGCTCTCACTTAAGACTTCTCTAGTTGTCAGTGTCCTTCAGTCATGGACAATGGAATGGGACAGTGTCCCAAAGCCAGTCATACAACAACCAAGACCTCCTCAATATTCTCTTGTTCACACATCAAAAAATCTTATCATGTCTTTTGCATCACACACTCACAGTAGAGGTCATACCCTGCTAACTCCACACACAGTGTCTCAACCTTTTCTGATACTACTTTCTAGGACAGAGAACAATTCTATCAGCATGGTCCACAGTCTTTACTCCTATATATAGTCCTTTTACTTGGCCTCATACAGACTCCTACTGCTTTCTTGCATTTTGTCCATAACAATCAGAGTAGACCACTCTGTACAATAGCTTGTTCTGTTTATTATTAACACACCCCCTAACTTTGTGCCACCTGCAAATTTTGTGTGGAATAATATTCTCTCTTCTTTTACATCCACTGATAATAATGTAAAATAGCATACAATTCATCATCCTCTGTGATTTAGAAATATGTTTAGGTTTAGAAACTGACACTATGCCAGCTTTAACACTACCTAATGTATGTACTATGCTGATTTTGTATCATTCTATTTTCTTAATCAAAACATTGTGTATTAGCAAGTTGAAAAGGCTGAGAGTTGAAACAGATTATTTCTAGACTGTCCCTAAACTAGCAACAACCTCAGAAAAAGCAAAAAGCTATTTTGACAAAAGGTATTCACCATAAACCCACACTGATTAGAACTAATTACTTTAACCTTTCCTTAATATTTGATTAATCAGATGCCAGAGCTGCTGCAATGTCACATCAGTGGCAAGGTGATAGGGCAATGAATACTTGAATCACCTCTTTGGTGTTTAATAAACCAGTATAACAGCAACTTATTTCTTCTTCTCTGGACCTCCTCACTGTCAGCCAGCACCAACAGCACAGAGCCCTCCTCTGGATGCAGATTCCACAATCTCACTCATTTCCAGGTGTCCAGCTTCTGCATTATGTCTTCCTTAGCTACCGCTGGAACAGAAAGTGTTTTGTTGTTGCCATACAATACACCACCTGGATTTTTCAGAGAATCCTACTTCTTCAATTTTTCTCTTGAAGCAAAATGATCAAACAACTTCCCCCTTCCCTGCAAAGACAGCACAGTCACCTACCCCCAAGCAAAGCACAGCCACTTCTCCTCCTGCTTTCTGCCTCTCCTAGCCTCACATGCTTCCTACAGTCCTTCGCCTTTTACTGCACATCAATTCCCATCTGCTCTCCTTTTCTTTCATTGGTTATACATTCTAAGTCTTTTTGTTCATTTTTTTTAATGTAATCATGAAAGCTCAACTGACTGGAAGGTAGAATATTTTGGGTGCTCTTTTAAGAAATGCTATGAAACACTTTACAGGAAAACAAAAAAGAAGTCATGAGAATCAGCTAGAGAATGTGCTCAGTCAAAGAAATCATTTCAAGTAATGTCAAGACTGGTGGCATTTCTCAGCTCCATCAAATGTTGAAACTTTCAACCCCAAGAAAACTTCACTGTAGTCCAAATCAATACAGTTCTACCTCTGTCACAATTTTTCACTATATGGACTGAATACTGTTTCCCAAAACATTTGCATAGGGATGAACACTCTGCTATGCTGATCCATAGAGACTGTGCTTTTATAGTTCACACTTTGAAGTTTTTCAAGATAGGTAAGAATAACTCTTTTTAAATAATTCCCCACAGCAAGTAAAGAATGTCATAACTGTGAGAAGGGTCATTAGAGTTACAGGAGTCTAACTGATCTGTCCTGATAATAAAAGACTCATTTTCTCTTAACAAACTGAAGGTTTTGCACTTGGATGTGTAAGAAGTCTATACTTTTTAAAATTTATTACAAATTGTAAAAGTCATCTCTGCAGAAAGAATGAGCAAAATTAATTTTAAAATACTGCTTTACCCATCAGAGAAGGACTTAAAAGGAAATTAACTGCTGGAAAGTTCTTGTGAGGCTCTTCATGCCATAGAATGAAATTTTGGTTTCCCTGAGATCAATAAGAGAGAGATCAATGCTGACTATTGAACCACAGGGTTTTAGCTCCTTATTATGGCCTGCATTGCCTTTTGAATTCATTGTAACAACAGCTGGATTCAAATTAAAATCATTCTCCCTCTTGCTCCACTGAAATAATAGTTGCGTTGCTCTTCAGTGATCCAAGGGAACAAACCTTAATTTCACTGTTAAAAATAATGGCATTTTACCAGTAAAAATATGAGTTGATTCTGGTTTACTTATTCTCTAAAAATAATGGTTTCTACTTTGATTTTGATAAAGAGTGTGTAGTGAAAGCAAAAGCCTAATTTATGTGTACTTTACTAAGAAAGTCACAGAATTGTAGAAATGTTGATTCAAAGGGATGCCTGGATGTCATCTAGTCCAACTTTCTGCTCTATCACCACAGCAGATTAGAGCAGTCTTAGTTTTGCTTACCCTAGGACTTAAAAACCTCCATGGATAGATAATCTATAACTTCTTGTACTGTTTCTGTACTACATTACCCTCCTAGCAAAGAGTTGTTCCCTAATGTCAAGTCCAAACCTGCCAAGCCACAATTTGTTCTACTGTGGCTTTTCATGTTGAAGTAATTTAATATACTAGAACCAAATATAAGGCCCAATGTCACAGGACACTGCTTGCCAGATCCTCCCACATAAGTGAATGGGAATTAAAAAGCACTCAGGCTGTCAAAAGAAAGTGGTTGGCTTCTCAGAGGCTTTTTCCATGATTCAGCAGTATGTATTTAACATAAATAATGCAAAGGCCATCAGTCCATATTTCCACAACAGCCAGGTCAAAGCACTGCATCCCCCTGTCAATGTAAATCAAGGCTGCACTCCGGGCAGGGTGCAGGGCTGGGCTCTGTTTTTGTTCTAAAATGGCTCAAAAGGCTGACTGCTGTTTTCTTTCACTTATATTTCCATTAATAATGCCAATTCTTTTCACGTGCAAGGTAAAACGTTACAGACATGTCATATTTTGAAACACAGGTGTGTGCTGTGTTCCAAACAGTTCCAAATTCATAGCTTCAAACGCAACTTATATCTCACTTGCCTCACTCATGTAAATGAATGTTCTTGATGTAAGTGAATAAATATGGCCTTATACATGCCTTATTCTCTACTTTCATCCCTTCTAGTTCGGTTTGCTGGCATGCACTAAAGGAAAGAAATAGTATGCCAAGATGTGGAAACCCATAATCTTGATAAAGAGGATGTTGTTCAGCTTCTGTGGGAAGTTTAGCTGATGGAAAGAGATGAGAAAAAAGCTTCTTTATTCCCTTTTTTTTTTTCTTTTTGAGGACTGTGACTGCTACATGGACATACAAGGCTATCTGTAAAGAGTGAAAAAAAATAGAAAAATAGCAAGGAGATGAAGCAAAGCACGAGTATGCAACTCTTATAAAGCTATCATTTAGAATGTAATTAGAATTATTTGTATTTCTGATTTCAGCAGCCCCACCAAGTAAATTTCCCCTCCTAGTACTCTCAGCTTTTTGAAAGGCTTCATAAACATGCAAAGAATGTGTCACTGCATTCTGGGTCGATAGGCCTTCCCCAGACATTACTGTATTTTGTCCTCCATTTGTACTAAGTGTGCTCATCTGGTCAGCCCCAAGCTGAACTACAACCACAAAACCAGATATGCTTGCAGGGCAGTTTAAATAAATATTAAAGCTTCATTTCTCTTAGGAAAAGGTGTTGAAAATGAAGCCAACAAACACTATGAAAGGATATAAAAATGGATGTGATAAAAGGGGGACTCGATCATCTGTGCCTCATCACTTTCAGGACAGATCTCCAGCACTAGGGGAGGATGAAGCGTAAATGGGTATACCCCTGTCCTCTTGGGTTATCAATTTTTTTCAATTCAAAGACTTGATCCCCTACTTCATGAGCACCATTGTGGAAGGGGCCATGATCCACTTTTTTCTAAAGACAAGTAATACATTCCTGCCTTTCTTTATCTTCTTGACACTGGGTCTATTTCTAAAAGCAAACATGAAGTGACTTAGCTGACATAGTGAAAAAGATAATTGATTAACCATGTCCTGGATGAATTATCAGCAGCAATGAGTGAAACCCACCTGCATGTAAAAAGTCTACAACATGGCTGGACTTTTTAAGTGTGACTTGAATGGTGCCTAGGCTTTCCTTATTTATCTTTTCAAGTGGATGCTCTAGTCCACCTTAGAAAAAGTAAACAGAGTTTGGAGAAAATTGCCAGTTGGCACCTTGTGAGAATTTGATAATTAACAAATGAAACTGAAAAACTCCCTATATTACGTGAATCCTACGCAGCCATAAAGTCCTCTTCTTTTGGGAAGAAACAATAGCTCTTTGTGTGGAATGCAGAAATATTTCAATGAACAAAACTATGAATTTTCCTTTTGCTCTTGGTGAAAGGTAATGATTTTGCTCGATGAATAAGCTTTTAACATTTTAATGCTTAAGAGAAGGAAGTATTTGCATTTAGTGTCCTGCCCCATTTTCTCCCTGGTGGATGCTAAGCTCTGGCTGTCCCCCTCCTCAGGCTTTTCTCAGTGCTCTCCCTCTTGACTCACCAAAGTCAATTTTCCCATGTTGTGATCAGCTCAAAGCACAGCTTTCTGGTCTGAAAAGGAAATCTTTCCACTTAGGAGAAAGGATGGTAATTATGTTAAATGAATGTTAGCATCTTGCTAATGAATGCATTGCATCTCTCCTAAACATTTCTGGAAAAAGAAACAAGCAAAGAAACAAAAAATAATCAGACATGCCATTCATTTACCAGAAGTATTAATTACAAGTAATTAGAAAAAGTGACTCATTTTTAAAGTACACAAGATTCCTAAAAGGAAATACAAAGATTTCAGCAAGAGCTGAAGAGATAAATCTGTATGAAGTGGATAATCATGTGCAAAAACGACAATATTACATACACAAAAATACAATATTACATATACAAAGGCTTTAATTTTGAAGGAAAAAAAACCAGTTATGACTTTTAAATTTACACTGATGGTAAGTGATGGTTGCCATAAACTATCAGTATCAGATTATTTTCACTGTCCAAGATCTAGTTTGCATTTACCTTGACTCATTTACTATTGAATCTTGTCCATCTTTGTTAGACTAAAGATTTCTCCACCATTATTTCCTGCCATTTAGGTCTTCACTTACAGATAGCCCCTAGGAGAGTTATCTTTTCTCTCTAAGGCTTTTTCCTTCCAGCAAGCATTAGGTACAATAGCGAATTAAGAAAAAGCTTTACCTTTTTTCCCCTTTGAAAACCATTCTAAGCTCTCACAGAATTTTAGTAACATTGCCTACATTTAAACTATGAATTTCCAGTGGCTGAATGTATGTAAAAGTTAAACTGAATGGAACAAATTAATCAAACTTCTCTCTTTAATATTTTCCAGTCTCTCTTCTGATTCTTTTCTGAGTCACCTTCACCTGGTATCAAAAGCCTGGCTGAGCTGTGGCTCAGCTCCCAGCAGGTCACTGTGGCCCTGGGACACAGCCTGGCCTGTTTTACCAATACCATCATATACCTCAGGAAGCTCCATATTTGCCCATCCCCTATGGTGCTCATTTAGCAGGTACACCTCATCTCCTTTTTTTTTTTTACTGCCAGATCTCCCTAATATTAAGGCACACATAATTTCCAGTTTGCAAGTATAACATTTTTTAATTCACTGGAACATAAAATACTTTCAGCAACAGCAGGTGAAAATATATGTATATGTTAATCCCTTCATCTTGCAAAACCCTTTCACGTTAGTTATCTATATCTATATCTAAAATTCACAGCTATTGAATAGCACTAGGCAGCATTACAAAATCAGGCAGGAGAGAAAATGTCTGGCCATGCACAGCAGGAATGATGGAAGAGAACTCAGCTGGAGAAGCTGCTGTGCAGGATGGGACATTCTTGCCTGCCTCAGCCCATGTGCCTTTTTCAGTGACAGAGTTGGGTGCAGCATCCCAAAAAGTGGCACTAAGGTGCCCCTACTTAAACATTCCAATGAATGTTTAATGTCTATTCTCCCTTTACTGAATCTTTAATGCCAATATGTATAGCATGAACCAGAGAGCAGGAGCAAAGCTGTCAGGCTACTTTAATCCCTGCTGCATGTGAGGTTTTTCAATATCCACCAAAAAAATATGTTCTAATATTGTTATACTTAAAATTCTGTCTAGAGGAGAGAAAAACAAATGAAGGGACTGGGGGAGAAAAGTGCTTACAAAGCAATTGGATACTCTATTTTGCTATAGTACATTGTTACAGCATCATTTTGCTCTAAAGGTGATACCAACTGAAAAAAAAATCACTGCCTGGCATTGCAAAGGGGAAGTGGGAGATCCTTTTATTGGTTCTGCAATTCCTTGGAGCTTTATTCAATGTGTGAAGGACTTGCTTTGAAATGGGATCGCTCCTCTCCTCAGAGGTCCTGGTGGGAATAGTAAGGCTGTTTTTACAGAACTGCGGGATGAATCCCCAGAAGTGTTAGAGAGAGCTCTGAAAATGCACTAGGGCTCTTAAAATACACATATAGCAGAACTCCATACAGCAATTCATTGTACACTCATATGCACAAACATGGGAACATGGAAAATAACAAATAATGTAAAATTTAAAAAAGAGGGAAATGCAAAAATTAGTATTTCCTATCACTGTTACTTAGTTTAAGCTCACTATTTATTTCATAGAAATGTTTTATATTTTAAATCCAGCATGTTCTTCCAAACCAGATTATATTGAAATGTATGAGAGCCAGCCAAACAGGTTATTGATAGCATTGCTGAACTCGGCACTGTGATTTCCATTTGGAAACATTTATTCTATCATGACTGCTCAGACAGAATGGAAAGACATTATCTGACATGAAAAAAAATATATCTACATTTGATCCTCAGTAAATTTGAAGGAATAGGGTTTCTCTTCATGGTTCATCACCTTTATCTGGGAGGTTGATTTTCCTACATGCAGTTTTATTTGTTCAGCAGTTTAGAATGAAAGGAACATGTTAAACCATCACTAGAGAAAGATTGCACACAGTCCCTGAAAGGCTTCTCCTGTCAAATACTCTGTCTTGGAAGAGGAATGAAGTCTGCACAATGATGATTTGCTTTTGAGTCTCACTACATACAGCAACTCTTCTTTGATAATTTTACCAGTATCAAACTATATGCTTTAAAATAATTTCCAAAAACCCACATATTTTTGATGAGCAATCAAAAAAAATTTATTATTTTGTTAATAAACTTGCTCCCATCTTCCTACAATCATCCCTATGTATTGCACAGGGACGGCGTTTTGAGATCACAAACATCCCTGGGCATGAGTCAGCTAAAACACCACCGGTTGCCTCCTTGTTTCCATCTTTCTACCCCTCAGCTTACTTGTCTTCCCCACTATCAGTTACTGTCAGCTCAGCTACTTTGAAGTTCTGCAAGCCTGGAGACATGAACCACATGTATATGCTATCAATAAAATTAAATTCTACCTTTTTGACCATTATTTGCCAAGTCCTCTCCATTATGCTAACGCAATCTCCCTTCTACTTTTGCTGTGGGGTCTTTCCCCCAATCTTCTACAATCTCTGGATTTATTTGGTTATGTCTCTCTGCTTGATATCAAAAATAATATATATGTGTGTGTATTTATATACATATATAAATCCAATTTATTTGCCCATGTTTTGCAGTCCAAATCTCATTATTGAAAAGAAACAAATCTGTATTCATACTGAGACCCCAAACCAACTAAGCATAGAAGAAAAAATAACTCTTAGGTGAAATATACCAATAGGCCAAAGAATTATTTGAAAACTTTACCTTAAAATTTAGAGCTATTTATAGACAAAAAAAAATGTTTATTTCATACTCTGGAGAAAATTATTTTGATACATGTTATGTGTAGTTCATACATTGAAAAAATATTGCTTTTCTCCATGGCACACTCAGGACAGTTCAGGGACAGATTTCAATGGATAACAACAGTCCATGGACAACATTTCAATGGACAACAGCACTTACGTTGTTAGCTAGTACATCTCTGAAAGATTTGGTGCTTTTTTCCACAATTTATAAACTCTAACACTGTAGGCCAGGTTGTTAAGCTTCGTGTGTAAGTGATCCACTCCATTAGGTCCACTGAGATACCTCAATTTCAACCAACTTGAAAATTGTACTTTCTTACTTTTGTGGACATAGTAATTGACCTTGAGAGGCATCTTTTATACCCTGAGCACAGAACAGATGAGTGTAATGACTTCTTTCACACGCTGTAAATGCGTGTGCCCTGAAGGACTCTCAGGTGGCTCTGGACCTTAGCAAGTGTACATTTCCTGAAGTCCACATCCAAACCCCTATTTGTTAAGGACAACCTTTGTGTCTCTGGAGTCATCCATCCTGTTTAAATTGGAAAAGCTTAAACAAAATCAGAGTTGTTTTGGTTTTTTTTCTTTCTGTAAAAAGGGAGAATAATTTCCCTGGTGCCCTGTCCTATCAGCAAGTGTTGAAAGTCTGCATTAAGCCACAGAGGCTCTGCTGTTACAGTGGGGCAGACATCATCTAACAAAGCAGGAGTAATGTCCACAGCAGGGCAGCTGAGGGTGTTGGGAGAAATGCTGTGGGTCAGAAAGTTTAAGGTGCTAGTGAATGCAGTAAAGATTCTGCAGGTCCTCCAGGTCAGCTCTAAGAAATTACATTTGTACATCTAATAAGCAGGATGAGTCAAAACTGACTGGTCTTATTCAACCTAGCCAAGTCCTAGTCTACTTCCCATTCAGCTCACCCATCTTCACATGGGTGAAGTTGCTCACCCATTTCCTTGTCAGACTTCAAAGCTCTTTTAGGCAACCCAAGTTCTGCATTTAGGTATTCCCTGATTTAACAGATGCCCACCTGCATTCTTGAAGTTAAAGGTTGGAACATGCACCTGTGGTGTGACAGACTGGAGTATGATCCCTCACCAGCTTTGCTGCACCTTCCTTCCTCAGCATGGGCTTCTACTATGCCCTGTTGATGCTGTAATCAAAGGCACACACACAGCAAAAACTACAATGTGAATGGATGTTTGGGTATTCCCTTGGGTACATTAAAATTTCAGTCACATGTAGGATTGGGGGATTTCTAATTTCGCATTTTTAAGACTCCTTGTAATGTGATCATTATAACTTCCTCTCCCCAGGTGGCAATGCATGTACTACTCTGTTCTTAGCAAAAATAATTTTTTGTCCTTCTTTGTAAATGCATATCTCAACCTGACACCTACTCTAGGAAACAGAACTACATTTTTATTATCTAGACTCCAAAACAATGTGCTTTCTCCTTCTTATTATTAATGAAACTTGGAAATGAAGACTTAAGAAATTATATGGAAGAATAACATAAAAGAGGAATTGAATAGCAAGAGATTTAAGATTTTTTTTCTTGTATTGATGGTATATTACACAATAAATCCTATTTGTATATCCAGAGCACTACACTGAGCAACACAAAAAAAATTTGCTACATGACACATACTTGAAAGGGAAAAAGTAAGATGAAACTTTGGAAATTCAGTGTTCTGATTACATTGCATAGTAGCCTCATTTAACTCACTTTTTAATCACCATTTTGAAGTCTCTGCCCTTTATTTTTAGTGTGAGTGGTCAGCCTGCTTCAGAAGGAGCTGAGCACTGACATTATTCTTTCCTCTATCCCTTTATATATCTAAATTGAGCATTAATTCTGTGTCTATTCTGCTGCTTCTTTTGACTGATTCATAACTGATATAATTGAGCAATAATACATGGCAGAAAAATACCTGTGAGTATCAATATCCTACCACAAATGAGATACTAAATTTTAACCACCCAAGAACTGCTGCAATTGTCCAGAGATAGTTTGAATTTCCTGTGCTATTATTAAGAAGAGGAATCTAACAGACATCGAAAAAATTAGGAAGACTGGAAGGTTTATGTCAAGTACTTTCACAATGAGTAGAGATGGTTGGGTCAACTTTGATGGTCTGCTTTTCAGCTGTTCCTGGCCTAGCCTCTCAGAAATTCCTGGTGAAATCCTCTGCTTCCACTTTCTCTGAGAAGCTTGCTAGAAAGCCTCAAACTGAGCAGATGAGGCTGAAGGCACCCACAAAATCAAGCACTATTCTCCAACCATCTACTTCAGCGAGAGCATTAATGATGAGAAGTAAAGAGCACCACAGGACACAGTGCTGCAGTTAACTTTCCATTAAAGGCTCAGCCCACTCTTCCCTCCTTGTCCCCAACAGCGGGCTTGCAGATTCATCACTAAGACAACACTAAGAATGCTGCGGGCACAGAGCCCTGGCTCACAGCCAAGGGACCATGAACTATTCATCCAGGAATTATTTGCAACTGTGTAGAGAAAACTAGCGGGGCTTGGATCCAAACTAAAGATGGTGGGAGGCATATCGGTGCTGAACAGGAGCTCCACGTGCACCTATGGACTGCCAGGCTTGCATTTCTATGGGCTGCTGTCATATGGAAGGGAGGGTACAACTGCTGCCCAGGGGCACAGGGGTCTCCACAGGCAGAGGGCAGGCAGGCTTGTGTGTGGAGAAACAGGAGCATTCCTGGCTGTGATGGGTCACCAGGCAACACAACTTTACGAAAAGGAAATCAGGTGAGAAATTTTCCTTTTGGCCAATTCATGGTGACAGCAAGCCCAGAGTGATTTGGCTTATGAAAGATAAGAGATGGGTGGGCAGGAGAGGACTGGGGTGCCTGGTGGCCTGACCTCTTATTTGTAGGAGAGCAGATACTGGTTTCAGTCCATGAACTGCTCTCATTTTCAGAGCACAACCATTGAGCAACCCTAAAATATGCCAGTGTACAAGTAACTACAGAGAGCAGCCATTTGCACTGATCATTTATTTTATGAGTAACTAAAACACAGCAACAGCAGAGAAGCACAGGCACCAAGTCTTCTCAAAATTTTATCACGTTTATTCTCCTACAAAACCCTTACTCCTCCCCTATGCTAAAATTTCTCCTGGAAGCAGCTCCTTTTCACAAATTCCACCTTACTTCTAGTTCAGCATTACATCAGGTTTTTTATTGCCTTTTAAACATTTCTAGTGTTAAATTTCTAAAGCCCAAAGTGTCCAAGGTCCTGAGATTCGAGGCCAGTGCGCATTGCCACTATTCAGAAAAGGCTTCAAAAATGCCTGCTGCATTTATTTCCATGGCTTTGTTGTACACATGTGAGATGGTAAAACCCTGACACTGCCCCACCCAGCAACCTTCAACGCACCTAGAGCAGCTCTGACACTTGCAACTTGACAGCCACATCTACACACCCAGACAGTTGGATTTTCTTGTTTTCAAAAGAAAAATTTTGCACAGAAGATGGCATTTGTCAACACCAAGATAAAACATCCTGATAATGAGCCAGAGCCAGATTGTGCTCAGGCATTCATACCAACCAGAAGAAAAGACATGGCGGGGGGGAAACCCCAACGAATCACTCAAGAGATATTCTTTTTCAGGCTCTCACAGCCAAAGCAACCTACAATAGTCACCACTGTAGAAATGCCTGCTTGTTGGCATGAAGGCAGGTATGAGGGAGGGCTCTGACTTCTACTGAAATTTTAAAATTAAACAACAAATACCACTTAACCACTAAACATGAGAAGTACCATTTTCAGTCTAGGGGAGAAACATTGTATGTTCATGCAAATTTAGGAAGCAAAACTCATTTTTTCTCAAATACAATAGGAGTTGGCCAAATATATTTGAATGAAGACTACCAAGTTGATCATTTGCAACCTGTGGACCAAAAACAGTCTAACACAGATTGAAGAAAACCCTGAGCAGCTGTAGGCAGACTATGGTTTGTTTCAGCTGAATCCTGAGAACACACTTGCCATCCTTCCATATTACATATGAGTTAACAGTATACACATGCCAAAATACATGCAATCATGATAGTTTATATTTGGTAATCTGGGCATAATTATCCCAGCACATAAAGAAAAGCTAGTAAGGGGGAAAAAGAAAGAAGAAGGAAAAAAGGCAGCTCTGGTTGTTTTTGGTCCACCAACATTTTCAACAGGGTTAGCAGAAGAGGAAAAGAAAAGAGAAAATTAGAGGAAAAGAAGAATAGAAAGAAGCCTTACAAAGTTTTCCCACTATTTTAGCAAGAATGCAAACAGTTCTGCTTCCAGCAGTAGCACAGCCCTACCTATGAGCCATGGAGCTACAAGTTAGCTCCATAGCACTACTCCATCACCCAACAGAAGAGCAGATATGATGTACAGTGTAAAAAATTCAAGTCACCAACTGACAGAAAACAGCAGGGATACAGTGTCTAGCACAAGGACAATGAAGTCAAGATGAACTAGAAAAGGAACACCCTGGGCTTCTGAAAGGGGATTAGTCCTAAATGACTGGAGACATTGGTCCTGAGAATTACAGCAGGCTGTCACTAGGCATACCAAAAGCTATGATACTTGTAAGTGTATTGCCCTTGGCAGGTACTAACTGTCAAGTAAACACCAACAGAGACAAAGAAATCCCAGCGGATGGCACAGCCATCAGGCACTGGGTACATCCTGCTGTGCCACCAATGTTAGGGCTCTGGTGCTTCCTTAGTGTGGTACAGCAGCTAAACCTTTCTTTCAAGACTGTATTGTAAATAATGCACATTTCTGGCTTAATGAAAGGAGAATTGCATGAGCTGTGCTTTTGTCCTGCCTTATCCTCCAACCTAAATAACTGCTGAGTCAAGCTGCCATGCTCTTTGCTCTCACAGTGCTTCATAGTTAAGCTAAATTCAGGCTAGTGATGCCTGCTCTGTTCTTAATCCAATCCAATCCAATCCAATCCAATCCAATCCAATCCAATCCAATCCAATCCAATCCACAGAGCAGCTACAGCATATTTATGAGTAGACTCTTCACTATCCTTCTGGTGTCTTTATATCGCTCTGATGGTGACCAGGAACCATCTCAGCTGCACATCTCTGCTGGAGCACTCCCTAAGAACAGATGATTTCTCTGCTCAGTGCTACTCTACTATCTCTTGACCTCTGCCTCTGTCCCCATCAGTGTCAATACAGCCTGTTCAAACCCACTGGTTTCTCCACTCCCTTGTGTTGTTATCACATTGCTGTCACTTCGCTAATGCTGAAAGACTTTGCCCAAGTTTTCTTAAACAATTATAACACAGATCAAATAACACAGAGCATAAATGGCATTACTCATGCAACAACATTGGAGAAGTATCAGATTATGCTAAGAGAGAATTTGGTTCTTCACATGAAATTTTCTCATAACTGTAATGCATCTCATCTCCCCATATTTTAGTAAGCTTTGGACTCCCATTGCATTGCATAAACAGACAGTACTGTAATCTGCAATCTCCTTACAGGTCAAATCCTGGTTTTCCAGACACAGAAGATTAATTTCACAGAAGTCAGAGAAATGTTCTTTCTGAGCACTTCTGTCTCATACCTTTTTGTTTTTTTAGATACTATTAAAACAGCCATTTCATCTACCCTAATATATGCAATGCCTTTACAAAATTAAGAAGAGGACTACGAAAAGTGATTAAAATAGTCAAGTAAGAAGGCATTTAAAAGGAAACCTAGAACTCGTCAGGCAATGCACATTTGGAAAGACAATATAAAATAGTTTCATTTTTATTACTCAAGAGGGGGTCTTTTCCCACGTCTAAGATTCCCTTGACAAGTAGCTTCTTCTGTTAGGTCCCATTTTCAGAGTTCAGCAAGCACCTTCCACTTGGGCTCTGCCTTACCCCTGCTGGTGAAGTGCACACCTTACATCTGCGTTCCTCAGACTCAACAATGGCTGAGGCAAAGGGAATAAGAAATTACCACGATTAGATAGACTGCTTCCTTGTTGAAATCATGAATGGATTGTTATTAAGAAAACCATATTGGTTTGTTGTGTTTTTATGATGAAAACTCACTTCATCTTACTTAGTGAGAGAAAATGCACCTGCGGTAGACACAAGAAATGGAAAGTAGGTGCAGAATGTGGGCAGTAACTGCTGCTTACACCTGTAGGCAGCAGGAAAAGTCTTGCACATAACAAATTTAGAATTTAGAACCATAAAACTTTTCTCATCCTAGCTAACTGCAGTCAAAAGCAATGTACAGATGGCTGCAGATGCTTCAAGTACAGGCTTCAGATAGAAAAGATAGCTATGAAGTTATGAAAACTCTGAAAAAATTTCTCAAAGAGCTATTGATAACTGAGTTCTTCCTGCAGCAGTGTCTGTTTTTCTGTTTGAGCAATTGAAGAATTTTACCTTTGATCTCAAGCATAGCTTTAAAAAAAATTCAATTCACAACCATTGTAACTTTTAAAATTTGTTTCCACCAGATAAGCAACTGTGCAGTTTGTATCATCAAACACTTTTCCATCTTATAAATAAATACTTACTGCATTGCTATTACAATGCCAAACCTGATGATAGCCAAAGGGATTATAAAGAACTCAAAAGAAATCTATCAGTAACTATAAAATCCTCTTTTTTTCTTTTTCTCTTTAAATAATCTTTTAATACAAAGACAAAGAAAAAAATAAACTGGGTCTTATCTCCTTTGCTTCCAGAAGCAAAGCATACCTTCAAGTCCATCTTACCCAGCCTGGATGAAGAGACATTTCTACAAAGCACCCACTGCATCCCCACTCCCCCTACAAATTCTCCCATGGATCATCTGTGATCAGATGAACAAGATGTGTACAGACAAGAGAAACACGTGGGTAATCTTTAGAGCATTCTCTGTCTTGAGAAAACAGATTCTTGACTATATATTACAGCCCAGGGAAATAATACTTTTAAAGCAATATTCACTTTGGGCTCCATTTTATTTACTCCTGTCAGAAAGGAAGGAAGGCCACGTACATGAGGGTGGATGAAAAATGGATTTGCAGAAAGAGAGTGAAAGGGTCAGAAATGTTTAGTAGCTTGGTAGATAAAGCAGTATTTTGAAAACTAAGAGATGTTTGGAAAAGTCTCATCAAGGACAGTAAAGAATTCATTAAATTTCTAAAATAAAGCTATCTAGCAGATTATTTCAATAGAATTAATGCACCATTTTGTGACACATTGTCCTAGCTAACAATCCAGGATGTGCCCAAAATCTATTCTATCACCACCTTCATGAACTGTTAATGGACCCATCAATGCCTTGCCATGACCCATAGATAACTCCCTCCAGGAGCGATCTCTGTTAATGGGTAATCAAGGACTTACTGCATCCCATTGGGATAGGCTCCACTCAGAGGGAGGAGCCAAGGATCCTCTCCTGGATATAAAGTGGGATTTGGGCCCTTACCCACTAGATCTTCTGCAGAGGAAAAGGTCACCAGACCTTCTCTACGAGATCACTGCTTCAACTAGACTGCTTCATCTGGACTGCTACCACCAGCCAGGGATTTTCCACCATTCCAGCTTGGTGCTCTTGGAGTTCCGCACCGGAATCAGACTGCCCCAGGTTTTGTAAAACAAAGCCCCTCAAGGTCCCTAGTTCTGTTTACTTTTAATGTTGTAGTTATTATTGTCATTTGTTTGTCTTGCTGTACATATTAGTAAAGAACTGTTATTCCTATTCCCAGACCTCTGCCTGAAAGCCCTTTAATTTTCTAGATTATAATAATTTGGAGGGAGGGGATTCGAATTCTCCATTCCAAAGAGAGGCTCTGCCCTCCCTAGCAGATACCTGTCTTTCAAACCAAGACACACATGAAGCCAAGTTTTTGACAACCTTGTTGTTCCCTTCCTCTTCAGTGTTAGGCAGCTCTGATTTGCATGCTTAAGAATCTTGAGTCTTCAAACCCAGAATGAATGGGATTTGAAGCCCTCATCCAGTATCTACAAGTTGTATGTGTGTGCTAATGCACAGGAAAGGAAAATGAATAGGGATGTGGTTGATTTTCCATGCTGCTAGGAGGGGACTTTGACTCCCACTTCTTCAGGGCAAAATCCATGAGATTTCAGTACTTCCATAAGAGGATTTTCTTGACCTATTATAATTAATGAGAGATCATTTAGAAACTGAAGGTTTCTATGGTCAATGCTGCTTAGACCACTACAATGGAAGGATTACCACTGACTTCAGTAAGAGTAAAATTAAGTCTTCCATTGATAAAAATTTATTTATTGTACAGTAAACTTCTTTCAAATTTCTATGCTTATCTAGAACATTCACATACATTTTATATATGAAAAACCTCCCAACAACAAAACAGTTCTTAGTATTAATAAGATAGGACCTATACATTGCTGTGAAAATGCAACACAACATGCACACAACACAGCATGTGTGCATGTGTATGCATGTACGTTTTCGCTGCAGAGTGAACACACAAGGTCTCTACACAAATAAACAAATTGTAACACCCATCATTTATCATCAACTGGAAATAGGCTTTCACTCATACCTAATAGTGACTCATGAAATTTTTTATTTGCATCACTGTCCTTTTTGGTGTCTCCTTGCTCAAGAGTGCTGACCCCAGACTGCTCATTGCCATTTTACATGCTGATTTTGTTTCTTGTATGTGAAGAAAAGAGTAAAATGTGGCATTGCACTGGCCTTTGCGGCCAGACTTTGTGACATGCTTTTTTGGTACCCAGTGCATTTCAGTTCAAGAAGACACAGCACATGCTGGAGCTGGGGCTGAGATGTTGGCTGCCTGGACATTTATCCCCTGTCAGTTAAAACACCTACAGTTTCTTTGGCTCATCAGCAGCTCCTGCCACCAGGAACACTGACAATAGCCATTCTTCTCTGCAAAGGCCTGAACTAGATTATCCCTTTTTGTTTGTTTGTTTGTTTTTCCTACACCAGAATCTTGCATTTGGATGACTCGTGAGCAAAATACAACAGCTGCTTGTGGTGCTCTGAGCCACCCTAAAACTTGAGGGCCCCTTCTCTACTCAGGAGATCAGAGGAGAGGAATATATATGCTCCCAGCTCCAGAGATTGCTCAAAAGGCAGTCTACAGTCCTTCCTCAGTGACACCCAGTTCAGCTGGGGAGGCTGCTGGACATCTGCAATTCTGCCCACTGTGCACTAGATGCCACTGCACTGATTGTTTTTAGCAGGCAAAGAGCCATTGCCTTTCCTCTGGCAGCCACACTCTACCTATTAGGAGGCTACTGATTACCACTGGCTTGGAAGTTCAACACACTTAGTCTAGCAAAACTCCTAGCATTCAGGACAGGGATACCTTTGCTTTGCAGGTGACAAACTGGGATACAGAGACTACAGCATGATTCAGCCATGGGTTGGGTATGCAAGATTGACAGTGCATGGACTGAGGCAGCAGTCACCTGCACTCACCACCAGACTGAAGTCCCAGAGTAGATTTCTGCCTCTCTCCCTCTGCCAGTGATGAAGCCAGATGGAGTGCAATGGTCACACACTGGCACCAGCAATGGAACCAGCTAATTGCAAATAGAATCCACAACGCATAGATGTTCTCACAGCCAGTCTCAGTTTCTCAACCTCCTATTGCCTGCTCAAACTCCTAGACATCTTCCCAGGAACCACCTCCACAGGTCTCACAGCCAGGCATCCTCTTGCCTCTGGGCACATCTCCATGTTCTTTCAACAGCATAACTTTCTGGTGATGAGGAAGGAAAGGCATCAGGAAAGATTTCCTAGGAAGGCTAGAAATCTGCTTCACTCAAGGTTTTTAAGAGGGAGGTAATGGCAGCAAAAGAACATGGTATCCCCAGATTGTTACACACCCCCACAACCCTACCTCCCCACTCCCTCCCTTCTTTCTCCCCTTCCAATGTCAAAGCAGCTCTATGGTCTGGGATAAGGAAGAGCTACTGCAACTGCTAGTGGCTCCACAAAGTAGCTATGGTGTTGAGAACCTCTGCAGTACACGAGCTCTTTAAAAAAGAGAAAGCCTTATCTTCCTTTGATTCTGAGAAGGGATAAACAGATCATGGAGGGACATCAGTTGCTCCTCCTCTACAGATTTCCTGACAGGACACTGTCTGACCCAGATATGGCAGCTTCTCACAGATACCACACAGCAATCCCAGATGCCTTCCACACTCTCCCTCCCACCTGCCACACTGGACTTTTACATGAACCTACTCAAGAAAGATATAATAAGCCTTGTAAATGTCCTTGTCCTATGCCTGACAAAGTGATGCAGCACATTCACCACCTGCTAAAGTTTGTGCAACCTCTAATCAATAATCTGTCATGTAATTCACTGGAAACAGCTATTTACAGCTGTGGTGACAGGGTGCCACTGGTATTTGGAGGACATCTCCTGTAGCAAGAGTGAACCCTGGCTGAAGGGGGCACAGCTTTCCAGATTTTAAACCCTGCATTCTACTTTCCCCCTTCCAAGACAATCTAAACTCTTGGTTTAGGGACAGGCTAGAAAACACAGCTGCGTTACCTCAGTGCCAAGAAATATGGCATCAGTCCAGCATCAGCTGAGAGCATTTGTACACCTGAAAGGCTTTTTTATATTTGCTCAGCCAACTGAGTTAATTTGCAAATTCTGTTTCTACAGCACATTTTGCTGTCTTGCAAGAGCTGAGCAAATGAAATTAAGGACTCTGACAGAAGCAGGTTTTATCTCTAGGCTAAGCTGTATGAAATAGGAAACAACCAAAGTCTAAATTGAGGTCTACCTCCAGGTCTAAATCAATTAATCACAAGATCTGTCAAACTTAGAGCTATGTTTAAAAAGATTCAGCAATGATAAGTACTTGAGTCACCTGTTTCTTGCCCAAACAGTGAGTTTTTAAGACGTACTTTTATGTCCATGGTAATCTGCAGTTCTGTTTCTGTTCTTTTTTATTTCTACTCAACAGATGAAAAGTCTTGATTTTCTATGCTGTGCGAATTTTAAAGTTTACCCTCTCTTGGGCAGCCACTGGACAGGTCCCCATAGTGGAAAGAAGGCTGGTCCCAAAGATTTCCAAAGGCTGAGGAAGAGTTCAACAGAGCCATCCATGTTAGCCCAGCCCTGGGCAACCACAAGACCCAGGACTGTCCTGCAGACGAATGAGCCTCGCTGCTAATCAGATTGGGTCCAGCAGCCCCTCCTTACGGTGCCCATAGTTCTTCAGTGTTCTGCAATCAGTAACTCTTGCCACTGCATTGCCCCCACCACTGCATTTTCCCACAGATCCTGCACGTAGCTTCTTCCCATGGGGCCTCCCAGACTTCCCTCTTTCCTCCCGAGCCCACTGGAGCCAGCAGTCATGTACTGGAGCCAATACCTCACTAGTTTTCTTGCTCTTTTTTGGGCACTTGTAGTGTCTTCCTTATAGTAAGGGGCCAAAACCTCCACACTGTCACAACAAGATTTACATTTGCACTCTAGAATAAGTGTAAGATGTATTTTTCTATGATGGTTATTAAAGATTTTACCTGGGTGATACTGTTTGTTTTATGAATTGGCATATTTTGCACAGTTGATGACAAGCATTGCTGTCACAGGTTTATCAGCTATCACTTGCTGCCAGGTACATAATTCTGTAAATGAGATTTATATAAACTCTCCCGCAGAGTAAGCCTATGCACACAAGTGCCACTGAAAGTGCTCTCTTGCTTTTTGCTTGTAGGTAAAAGTGTGTGCACACCCATCTGACATTCAGGCCATAAACAGCCCTTGCTGCTGAACAGGGAACTGTAGAAAAAAATACAAAGCTGCCTGCAGGAATGCATGTAGTATTTTGCAAATCTGTAGAAGAAAGAAAACAAAGAAAACTGGGAAAGCCTGTAGGCAAATAATCTTAAACGAAACAGAGAGCGAGAGAGTAGTTACTAGAATAATAAGGCTTTTCTTACATTTTAACAGTATCTCTAACATCAGCATCCAAATGATGAATTTTACCACCCAAAACCAGAGTGACACATTTAGTGGCTCATTGTTTTGAGCCCTCTCGTAAAATTTACAATTCCAAACACAAATCACATTCATTTTGTATTCCAGAGCTCAAAATTGGTTCAATCCGATTTCCAATGACAGTGCACCAGTGCTGCTCTAAATATCTGACATGATTCAGTGTCTTTTGTAGTGCAACCAACTCTTGCAGAAGTTTTACTCCATGTTTTACTGCACTGTAATGCTTTCAGTTGATGTGTCTTATACAGGTGCTGGCATCAGCACATCAGCCACACTTGGAAAAAAAAAAATATGCTACAAAGGCCAGCTGGTAGGCGTTGTATAAATCTTTGGTTACTGGCTGTAATGCATTTTAGGCATGGAAATTATTTGGAGCCCAGGCCAAACAGAATAGCCCCCACCTTTTTCTCAATCACCATTTCAACCACAGAGCAAGAACCAGAAAATGATGCAAGCACTTCTGCACTATTTCAAAACTGGCTCAGCTTGTAACAGCTCAATTAGAACCAGAAAGTCAGAATCAATCAACCAGAAGAAATGGACCAGTATGGACTTCAATTGGTCCCTCCAGCCGGTCTCTGGTTTTTGTTGTACTTTGGTTTCTTCACATTCTGTAGTCCAGCAAGGGCATGGAAATTACTATGTATGAATTCATATGGACAAGCAGGCTTGGCATCACCTTCTAATATTTGTCTTTACATTCTTGTCCTGGTTTTGGGCAGAACCTTTCTCAGCATTAATTTTTGCAGTACCTAGGAGCCAGCATGGCCAGGTTGCTCTATGACCTCATGTCATTGCCTGGAGCAGGGTTTCCTTTCCAAAGAGACTCTCTTTGGGGAAGAAAGGGCCACTCTCAGCTGAGGAGGTATGGTGGAGGGACATTGGACCAAGCATGAGCGTGATGCAGAAGAGAAGCAAAGGCCTCTCAGATGAGACATCTGTGGTGGCCAGATCAGAGGTTAACATAATACTACTTTGCAAAAACACTTCTGAAAAAGAGACAAATTTTCTAAGGTACAGCCTGGTACTTTGAGATACTGCAAGAACAGTTTTGACAATTCCATCACTCACTGTAATTTTATTTGCTGATTGATCCCTTCAGAGCCTAGAGTTACTTCTCCAAGGAGTGGCTGTACTGTGGTCTTCTCTTTTCTAATATCCTTATAGATGTACCTTGCTCTTTTTTTCCTGTCATCATTTAAGTGAACACACCTGAAGAACAAGCCTTCTAGGCTGCTGATCATGAAGAGAGCTTTTGCATTACCATTTCACTTAAAAGAAAGGAAAGACAAGGATTGACAACATAAAAAAAATAAAGAAAAAAAAAAACAACAAAAAGCCCCTCATGATATACCAAATAGAAAGCCTGACATCTGATGACATCAGTGAAATGAAATCCAGCTGACAGCTTTAAAAATCCTAGATGTCATCTGTCAGTGCTCCTTTGAACTCAGGGCAATGCAGACATGTATAATTAAAATGTGCCTGTTTTATTCACTGGGGCCAAATGTGAACTGGAAGTCATCTTTCTAAATAAGACTTATATAGGAGTAAATTCAGTCAGATAAAAGAAAAAAAAGTCACATCAAAATTAAATACATTGTAGAACAATTTCACTTCTGCCCTGTGAAATGCAACACAGCTCTCTTCCTCAGGCTAAGTATGTTGTGTAAAGAAGAAATACATGTCTGTATATAGGCCCTAGGTCACCATGATATGCTAGTACATACTTGAAGATTATATTACATTAGAAAATCTCCTAATTAGAGTTCAGAGGATTCATGCAACCCAGCAAAAAAACTCCATATGAATACATGTTATAAATGTACATGCACACATACAAACACATATACGCTATTAGTCGGTGTTTGCCTGCCAGTGCTCTTTGCACACCTAATTATAGCATTAGTCATCTTAACATTTTCATTACTCTTTCTAATGCATACTGGGCTGCAGTCATCTAAGACATACAGCTCCTATAGGAAAAATGTGTTTTATGGAACCACTGTCTCCAATGTACAGCTTAATAATGTTAAAAAGATATCAATATAAAATTAATGACTAAATTTTTCATGAAGGGAGTGTTACTTTCCCACCTAATTGTGGCTTAAGCAGTTATTTCTCTATTATTACCAAGGTTCTAAAACTAATGTTGAGTAGCCCATTGTATGATCTGATGGAGAATGCAAATGACTCTTGGCGCTAACGACAAATATCCTTAGAGAATAAAATACCTTCTGGACACTGTGCCATTTTAATCTGACTGGTTGCATTTCAGCTAGTGTAATGAAATCTTTTCTGGTGGTGTTTGGAAAAACAACAATTAAATAAGACTCCAGTTACTTTTCTGCATCAAAGGAAATATTTTCTGGCTCTGTAACTTCAAGTCACTACAAAGCAGAAACTTCCTAACTGGTGCCAGGCCTCAATGTCAACATACCTGGCATCAAAAATCCAGCACATTTATCCTTGTGCAACTGCACGAGCAGTCAAGAGCAGCATGCTGATGTGAACCATGGCTGGCTTTGCTGCAGTTCTCCCTTCCCCTAAAGGGGAGAGCAGTCTGTTCTCAGCACAGTACAGAAAAGCCAGAACGGTCTAAACAAGAAAAGTAGTGTTTTAACTTCTGAAATGCACATGGCAAGTGTTTGCACTTCTTCTGCATTCCATCTAATGAATTTGTAGGTATTTCAGACATCCACATTATCTGTATTCTGTCATGCACAATCCAACAGTGAGTATTTGTTATATAAAGGGAGAAAACACTTTGCTTTTCTTTCTCTTGCTTCCCCATCCTCTTCCATAAAAGTGCAGGAAGAGCCGACCCAACAGTCTGAAGAAATAAGTCTTGCATCTCTCAAGAGGAAGCACATCTTGGAGAGCATGTGCACAGCCTCCCCCACACAGTCAGACCAAGGTGCTTCTGCTCCAAAGGGATCCAAATACCCCCTTTACACCTCCTCATCCTTTCCTAGGAAAGACGTTTCCAACTTCCTTAGCTACTGCAGTTTCAACTTCTGCACACATCCTTACCTGTGTCATATTTTTACTGATCATTCCTGTACGTCTAAAATCTCCCCTTGCCCACCTCCACTCCTCACATAGCATATGCTCCCATTTATGCCTCTTTCCAAATGTGATTTCTGTCACCTTGGAGGCTTTCTAATTCCACATTTTACCTATGTTATTAATAAAAATAGATTTTCTTCATAGACATCTTACTTGCCTTTTGCTATTCTCACATTACCTCCTCATTCCTCATTGATTGCACTCCTCACCTTAAAATACTCTCTTTAAAATATTAAATATATCTTCTAAACACTCCTTTTTCACCGAAGCTTTTTTGCTCCCTGCCACACAGAGAGGGATGCTGTCTTACAACTTTTTTTTGCACATTTGCCCCACTGCAGTCAGTGTCTTTGGTGCACAAGTTATCTTTAAGCCACTATCTGTTTTCTCCTAAAACTGCTCAACCTCCAGGTTCCCTAGTGACTGCAAAGTCCTAGGTGACTGGCAGATCAATAATCCTATTCTAGCTTCTCTAGGTCTAGTACAAAACAAAAAATGCAGAAAAAAGCTATTCCTACACATGAGTTTGCAAAGATTTACCACCCAATTTACCACATACAAAGCCTGTGATTTCCCACTTCAATTTGTAAACAGCCCAAATTATTTTCAGGACAATACGAACATATTTCCTCCGAATTTGCATTGTGTCTGATGACTTAGAGATGCTTTTGAACAGAGTGACACCTCCCACTCTTTTTGTTAAATATTTGCTTTTATGTGACTCATTTTAATTCATCACATTTCTCCACATTGATATTTACACTTTTTCCAACACTGACTTAATCACAATAATTTATTTCAAAGGTTTGGCCCAACTTAACATTGTCTGTGATCCAGTCCTGCAAGAAAACAGAAAACCTTTACCTGATGGGCTGTCCAGTGAAGTGGTGGAGTCACCATCCCTGGAGGTGTTTAAGAGAAGACTGGATGTGGCACTTAGTGCCATGGTCTGGTTAACAAGGTGGTGTTAAGTCATAGGTTGGACTCTATGAGTTCCAAACTAGTTAATTCTGTGATTTTTTTTTTCCAAATAGGCAGAACTGTACCAATTAACAGCTATCCATTCATGTAAGGATTTATGTACTTGTGTCATTAGGAACAAAACAGAATGTTTTTAACTGAATAAAATGAGCTGATTTATTTTATCAAAGGGCCAAAGTAAACACCAGTGCCCTTAAATTGGCAAAGAGACACACACCATAACTATGTTCTGGAAAAGTTGACAGAAAGAGCAAAAGAACCTTTTCCCTCCAGTTTCAGTTGAACTCTTTCCACTGACTTGACTGTACTGGGCTGGACTGTACAGCTCCCTGGAGGCTGAAGAATGAAGGTGCCTGACACCTACAGTTTGAAACCTGAGGAGGGAAACAGGCAGTGACACTTTACTGAGTGTATGGTCCCATTCAACAAGTGGGCTGAAGTCTTGCGTCATATTTCTCACTTTTTTAAATTAACATTTTTTTATATCAGAATTCCCAAGGCTCTGGAGAAATTAGCCATTGTTCATTTTTTAAAATTATATTAGCAAAAGAAATAAAATTATTTTTGTGGCAAATTCAGGATGCTTCAGCCAGGCTTGTAGAAGAAAGAGTGCTCTGAGCTATTCCTTTGTCTAAAAGATCTTTTGCTTTGTGGTAGATGCTTCTACACAGCAGGGAGCATGTAGCCCAGATCCCCTTTAATTCTTCTTGACTAAACCCAATGACAGCCCTTGCTCCTGACAGAGCCACAGGAAGTAGAAACCACTGCAGAACATAAGTGATGATGGTCTAGCAGCTTAATTAGTGGTAGAGATGTCAAACTGCCATCCACTCTCCAAATGTCCCTCTGCCACTTGCCATAAGCATTCATTCCTGAATAAAATCAAAGACTTTTAAGTCCCATCAGAGCACTTGG
Organism: Cinclus cinclus; assembly: GCF_963662255.1. Classification (NCBI taxonomy): domain Eukaryota; kingdom Metazoa; phylum Chordata; class Aves; order Passeriformes; family Cinclidae; genus Cinclus; species Cinclus cinclus. The sequence continues at coordinate 48,472,012 of NC_085048.1, read as the reverse complement.
AAAGGTGGCAAAAGCTGGCAAACCTTGCCAGACTCCCCCCAAACTTTGTGGGGTCCACAGCACAAACAGCAGCTGTAAGGTGATAGCTAAAATATCCATAAGGAATAAGGACAAGGATTTCCACTCTAAATGAGATATACACACTGCCAGCTTTCAGTTCTGACCTAGGGGTTTTGGAGTGGGTTAGGACCACAACACAGTTCTTACACTGAGACAAAAGAATAAACTCTACCGTGATCAATGTTCCCACACTACCTACCACAATGTTACTTAACTGCTGAGGACTTAAGGACTTAAGTAAGGTAGAAAAAAAAAAAAAAAGCCTCTGGACTTCTGACAGACTTGTGCCCATGGATGCTGGAAACAGCTTAGCCATGGACCTTAAAACAAGGAAAATGAAAAAAAAAAAAATTAATGAAAACCAGAGATGACAGCTCTTCTGCAACATTTCAACACCTCTTCTAACCATGGGAGAAGTACCAAAGATGTTAAAGGGTGTTTACTGATAGTATGAAGCAGCTCTGAATTTTAAAAAATACACATAAAAAAAAAAAATCCCTCCAAACCTTAAACTTTCAAGAGTTCCACTTATATTCTGGATATTGCAGGCAATTCAAAACATTTCCTACATTTCCCATTACTCCTTGCAGATATATCCCATCCAGTCCTCAGAGCAATGCAATAGAAAACCAGCACAGCCATATCTCCTGACAGACTAAAAAATGTTTTCTGTCAAATCAGTTGGCAACAGCCATAGAGAGATTAGTTTCTCTCTATCTTATACCATACAGTCTCTCCTCCTAGAAGTTCAGACAGCAATTGCAAATTTTATTTGCCACACATCCTAGCAAGCCTCCACCAGCAATGCCTGTCTGATCTAAAAGGGTACCACAATTAATCAGAACAAAAAGTATATCAGGCCAGCTGACAGCCAGGCAGGAAGAAAGAGTAATGTCCCAACCATGAAATAACGCAGCAACAAATTTTATGTATGGTTTCATTTGTTAAAGTCCCTTTCCTTGCTGACATTTAGACTTTTTCTCTAGCTTAATTTCTTACAACATGAGAGTATATCTTGAAATTTCAAGGTCAAGTGCAATGCCTCTACACATATTCCTTGGGCTGGGTTCAACTTGCAAGATCTCTCTGCTGAAAAACACAATTACACCAGTACAGCTTATCCCCTTTTTCTTTGTAAGCTGAAGTACATAACCCATTCTTTTAGTGCTGTTGCTGAACTCACACAAAGGCAACAAAAAATATTTTAATCATATCCATATTATATATTATTGCCATGAACTTAATTTTGTAATCACAGTGTAAAAAATATATTGCTACTTTTTTAAAAAAAAAACAACTGTTTACATGGTTAGACAAAACCTCTCAAAGCAGTTAACTATATGGGAAAGAACTGAATTATTAGCTTGAAAAAATACTTCCAAACCAATCTGTCGTGTACAGTAATTTCTCTTCCATAGTTATGAGAAAGATGGGAATGGGAGGAGCTGGGTGAACACATTCTAGATGTGGCTGGTCTCCTGTGCTGCACAGCCAAGAGAAAAATGAGCTTCAGAGAAGTGATCTGGAAGAAAATCACCCTTAGGCTTCCTGCTTCAAAGGGCCAAATAACACCAAATTTCCCATCAGGGGTTAAAGTCTGCTGGGCTCTGACACAGTTTTGCTCAAGGCCAAGTGTCTGACTCCCCAGGAAGGACAACCACCTATTCTGCACCTGCATCCACACACACACACACGGGGCAGCACCACCGTGCTCCCAGCACTTCTCTGCAGCCCCACAGCCAGACCCCACCAGAAACACAGGCCTTACCTTTGTAAAACACTTATCCTGATGTGATGCCAGGGCATGAAACACATGAAGACTTACAAGGTACCAAACACAGATTGCTATCCAGGGGAAGTTTTCCTGAAGTTTTCCTTTTCTGCAAATATTGTCTCTGACATTTTATTTGTGCATGTCTTCATGCTGAAGTAATTTTCCTGTATAACTGTGCCATCTCACTCCTTGGTGACTTTTTTTTTTTTAGTCTCAAGTTAATTGACTGCCAATTAACTGAAGCTATTTAGAAAAACAAGTCAGAACTCTCCCCAAACATCTGTAATGGACTGCAAATATTTGCAGTCTGCCTTAATCTGATCCCTAAGGTAAACTAGAAACATTTGTAGTATATGTTTTAAGATTGCTATAATTCATGGTAGACAGACAGCTTTTCACTTTCTGGAGAAGCTCATCATTGAGTTGATTTACCCTTTGGCTTTTTAAACTGTGGGTTTTTTTTTGTAAAAACACCAGAAACAACTTCTGAAGTTCCAGCTCTGGGCCTACTCCTTTATTTATTCATCTTCCTCTGAATAAATTTTTCATTTAAAAAGTTCTGGAATTTAACTATAATATATCCCATAACTACCCAAAGATCATTTTGAGGATCTTAAATTCTAAAATTAAAAAAAAAAAAAAATTGTGCACCTGAGTAATGTGAGATACAGGGAGCAATTTTAGGGTTACGCATAAACCAGAATACATTATCTATATAAACAATCACAGAACTATTCTGTAATTTGTGCTACTTGATTATATGCAACCTGTAGTAGATGATTTTGAACCCACATCCCAGTGCCTCCTACAATTTATTAATGCCAAAGCATGGATATATGTAATCTCTTGCTTCACCAGCATTTATACTCTGTCGACACATATGTTTACTTTCTTCATTGGAGAGAGATATCATATATGCTACAGTAATCAATTTTTCTCAAGTTACAGACTAAAATTGCAAGAAATTCTTTCTCCATCCTCACCTGAACAGACCCTTTAGTCAAGAAAATAAATCTAAAAGGGCTCATACCAATTTTGTTTTCCTTTTCTTAATCAAAATTCTCTCTCTTCAAGTTTACGCAGTGTATAAAGTAGCTTTTTTCAAGCTGAGGAACAAAACTGCCTTCTTGAACACAGTAAGTGGCCAGGTGAGTAATCAGAGTTAACTGTGACTTCCTTATGTGAGTGGGAGCTATCAATAATTAAATGTAGTAATTTAAAACTTCAGTAGCTAGTTTAAAGTTTGCTCTTTAAGTGCTTTCTCTATATACAGACTCATATGTATATCCCCATCCATATAAAGTAGTTGAGAGGGATCATGAAGCAAACAGAGAGGAATTTTCAGAAAACAGTTACTCACCTTTGCATATGATTGTGTCCCTGAATCTCAAGACCGTGATGCACACTGTGATTAAATAAGGATTATTTCCTGTGACTTCCTAGTTAGTAATAAAGAAATCTCTATGTTTACACTGAAGTTCACCAAAATGCAGCTATATTTAATATACTGTTTAGATTAACCTACTACTGTTGCTTTGAGCTGGTGAAGTGATAGAAACATATAACAATAAGAATAGTATATATAAGAATAATTAGACCAAGTTGCTTCATGGGTATAATCTAAGCATCTGCACTCCCAAATATTTTGGTTTTAAATTTCCTACTAATTCTAGCATTATGCTGTTACACATAATGATTAGAGGATATATTTAAAACATGAAAACTATTAGTAAAACATCCATTTCAAGCCAAATTAGCCTTCCCAATAAAAGATTATACATTTTCCCCTCACATTTCATTTACTGTAGTCACCTGACAATTAAATTGTACAAGATCCTCAGAGCTGTTTAAGATTTACATTCATAGATATCTTAAAAATGTGTTACCCATTTTAGCCAATAATGTATAGGACTGGATTTTCAGAGTCTGGAATATTTTCTTGCTGGCCCATCTGATTGCAACAACCCATAACCAAACTTCTCACTTTCTGACAATCCAGGCTTTCTGTTAGCAAAGCCCTGAAGTTCCATAAAAAAGCAGCCCCAGCAGCTGAAGAACACTGGTGGAATGTGATTTCCACAAACCAAAAGGTAGACAGAGAAACCAGAAAACAGATGCCACGGTTGGTGATAAATATCTGCCTCTTATTACAAAAAAACTGCTCGTTGCATTGTGTATGACCTTTAGAACTGTAGAGAGAATCCCAGACAGGGTGGCTAGAAGAAACAGGCAGACTAAGGTGTTTAACATCTGCTGCACAGGGGTATTTTAATCCTACAACACATCCTGGAAGATTCAGGCTATGTGTTTTGGGACCTTCATCATGGCTTTGATGAAGCTGATGCCGTGATAGTCTCTGAAGTTTTCAGGGTAACACTCACAAGGCTGACAAGATCCCAGAATTCATAATCAAGTTCTTCCCTGTTGGAAGCCTAGACAACAATAACTGCAGTGGCTCTACCAACGTGCACTCACACTTATTGTAGCAGCCATGGAGCCTGAAAGCACTCATGGGGTCCTGTGACTTCTAACTAGCAAAGCTTTTTTGGCTCTGCAGAAAAAGTCATTAGTACTCGTAGCAGAGAAGTTTGCTTCAAGCTACTATAGTATCTGAAAGACCATAGCAGTCTCAGTTGTGAGCTGTAAAAGCAATACAGACACGCCATTTTTTTAAAGTGAGAACATCTGGAGATGTCCAATACAATTATGTTTTTCCTGATGATGAAGCATAAGGTTAAGTGGCACAGCTTTAACAGCTGATGTAAGCAATTCGTGCAGCCTGTCAGAACTGTGCATCCAATTGAACAACAGACAATGGGTGGGGAAGGGCTTCTAAAATACCACTGTGAAACAAGTAAGATATAAAAGGTGTATTTAAGAAGCTATTCTTTGTGCAACCCCCAAATGCTCTTCTCCCAGAAGGAGTCCATACTCCCAGAAATGAACCTCAGCAATGTCAGGAGAGGCTCTCCCATTGACTCCCAGTTGTGGGTGCTACCCCAGCGCCAAGCACACAAGCAAGGAAGTGCCATCCACCCAGAATAAGCCACCAAAACAAACAGCAAGTGAAAAAATTAAGGAACTGGCAGACTCACAATAGCTTTGTCAGGAAGATGTGTGACAGTAGCTGCAGATGAACAATTTTTATTCCTAAATCAGGGTGGAATAATCCATTTTTGTGAACCCAGGAATAGGAAACCCAATACAAAATAATTTAAGAAAACCTGTAACCATTTTTGAGTGCACATGAGCTCATGATTCAAAAGGACTAAACTCATTAAATAAAAAAAAGGCAGTTCACAAAAACACAAACACAGTTTCAATTAAAGAAACAGGTTGCACAATCCATTACCTTAAAAAAAATAAACAGAAGGGCTGTCAGCACATCTAAGATATTAGCAGCTTCCCTTCATTAACTCCAATTGCTGTGCATTAGTGATTCCAGGTGACGAACAGATGATGAAGCCTTCAGTCAGGCTGGAGCAGAGGTGGATTCCAGGCACCTACCTAAACTTCCCTTTGATCATTGATAACATCAGCCTTGACCCCGTACAAGCCAGGTCAAACCATACTGTTAGCAAATAAACAGAATTTCTGTGTGTTCTTTGAATTCTAAGATGCCCTTAAGAACACCCTTCACCAGTGCTTGGCCCATGGAGCAACTGGAGATGTTTTCATAGCTGCTGGTTTACAGTTCACAAATTGATCAGGTGAGTAGATGAGACAGCACTTCCTTCTGAGTTTGCAAGTATAGGGTAGGTTTGTAGACTTTGTACTCTCGCATACAGACGATAGATTTACCTCTGAGATGGTATTAATGAACTTAGGTTAAAATATTTATCAGGAATCAAGCCACACTAATGAACAACATACAGCAAAGAACTGCTTGTCTTAAATTTTGATTCTGCTCCTCTATGCATCTGGAGAGTATTAGTACAAGAAACTTTTCCAGCACATGATTAAAGCCCTCTGAAGTGAAAAGAATATAAGCATAAGCCTAAAGTTAAGTGGATACTTATGTAGCCTTCCTAGACAAGGAGTGCAACTGGGCCACAATCTTTAACTGTATATTATGATCTTATATTCCTCCAGTGTTATGACATTTCTTAAAGGCTGATAAGCATCTATATCACATGCATTCTTTGGCTGGAGTCAAGCATAACTCACGAAAGCAATTTTGTTTCACACTAAATTTTACTTGCAGGTCCTTCTCTAAATTAATCAAAATTAAAGTGTCAGTGTGGGTTGGTTGCACACAAAGCCCATTTTGGCTCACATCTCCTGAATTATCATGGCTTTACAGAGAGGATTCTAAGACCTGTCAGTCCCTCTGAACTGGGGAATTCTGCTGTCAAAAGACCTGTGGATACCCCACTCCCAAAAGAAATATCAACTGCATCCACACTGCAACAGCTTGTGTGGTACCAGTGCTTCTTCCCAGAGACTGCAAACTTTTTCTGTAACCTACCTTTCTTTCACACTAGTTTTTGATCACTGCTACCTCACCAATGGCACATATCTCTTCTGGCCTCTGTTATAGAAAGCAGATTCCCATTGTCTTTCACCCCAACCTCTTGACATCTTAGAAACAATGATCTTGCTCAGAACAACAGTATCCTGCAAGGTGTGCATTGGTTCATATATGTACACCCACACACATATATAACATAAAAGAAAAATCACCAAATTCACCAAGAACTCAAATGGATCAGTGCTATTCTTGTATCTGCCTTTTACACAGCAAGATGATTAATTTCTATTTGTAGAATCAAAGTAACTGGCTGCTTAACAAAAAAAAACTCAGTACATTAAGAGAAGAGGAAACCATACAACTAAGTTCTTGAACTTGGCTTGTGGCTGTGACCAGCCAAGAGGAATGGTGGGATGTTTCTAGGTCTACCCAGTGGTCTCCAAGAAACTGTTATTCACTGTTATTCAGATTGGAGACAACGGGATTCCCAAGCATGATATGGCTTTCAGGCCAGCAGGAATAGGAATGCTTTCCCAGGAAGGCATACTGACCACTGGTGTGCTCACAAGTAGACACCTTTCTTGAGCATCTGACCTGAGCATATTTACTTCTTTGGCTGAAGCTATTTAAAGACCAAAGAAAACAAAGAAAGATAAGAGAAGAACATGCTCTGCCACTATTCATCTTACTCAGGAGGTATTATCAGACTTAACTAACAAGAATCATCAGCTTCAAACTTTAACTTTCGTATCTTACAGCAAGAGCTTTTAGCTGCTCATAAAATGGAGGCAGATTACAGGTTACTTGTAAAGAATCCTTCCCTTAGGCACACCCTTCTCACCTCCAAGCAGGTCTTGGACCAGACCCAAGAGTGGCGCTAGTTTGGGGCTGCTCTTTTACACTGCATTCATGGATGAATAGGGACCAGATACAAAGGCGGCATTGAAACAGCTTTGTTGGGGAGGTTGTAGCCTCGCTTTCCTCCTCCAAGCCATTCTCCAAGGCAGGCAGCTCGCGTAGGAACACCGTGTTACGGACGGAGTATTTTTAAAGTTCCAAAAATAATTCCTGTGAAGAGTGAGAAATGGCGTTTGAATCCCGACAGAGCAACAGACAGGATGAAGCTGGATGGAGGACACACAGATCAGAGACAGAGCAGTCATGACAACGCTACTGAATATCAGAGGACCCAGACAAGGTAGAATATCTTCAGTTTGGGGAAGAAGGAGGCTTTTTTTTTTTCATTCTTTCTTTCCTACACAAGACTAAAAAAGAGGAAAAAAATAGCAGAGGAGTCTTGATAAGCACAGATTTCCGAGTTATATCTGCTCTGAAAGCACACTGAACAAGTGCTAACTTTTTTGATTTAGTCTTTAAAGCCTGCTTATGAAGAGGCTTGAGGACAAAGAACAGAGCTGTTAAATAAAAGGCAGTCAAGCCAATCAGAGAGGCACACCCAAGGCATTTCAAATAAACATCCCAAAAGGCATCTACTCAAAACTTAAGAGATTACCTTGGAAAAATTTTTGAAACTGTGACTCAGACTTGAGCAGATAAATAGAAGAGCTATAGACCATGCTCTAAAGAGCTGCTAGGCTTAGATCTCCATTGCTGTCTCAAAGGTTGGTTGCAGGTTTAGTAATGTTGACAACAACTTTCCTCAAATGGCACGTTCTGGAGTTCATCCTCCCATTATATTTTCATTGCAGTGAAATTGAATTAAAACTGATCAAACAATATCTGAGGATTACAGAATATTTTAAGAGGATGTTCTTTCACTTTGAGCTAAAATGAACCATTGCCAAGGGCTGGCAGAAAAACAGCAAAGAAGGAGCATGATTAAAAAGGAAAGCACTATTACAAAGACAAATGACACATTCTGAATGTCAGCTATTTAAGATACTTACAGACCGTACAAAAATAATGCACTGAGCTACTGAAATGGTGGACTTGGGCAGGCATATGAGATGACAAAAGGCACCATGGCTGTTGAAGTGGGAAAACCCTTCTCTTCTAGGCAAGAAAAATTAGAGAAAGGCTTTGTATCATGCACTGCTGCTAATCTATCAGGGCAGAGAAAGAAACCATCCCAAACAGCAGCTCTCACTGAGGTGTCAGGGGCAACACATCTTCACGCTTCACTCCCCCTCTTAATTCTCGCTGGCGTGACCCATATGCTGAGACCCCATCTGTGCTACACATGCAACATACCTTTTCCCTTGCACTGGGTGGGAAGTGGGAAAAAATCCAGGAGCTCGTCCAAAGGGCTAGAAACCTCTCTCACAGCAAAAAGTAACAAGCAGAAACAGCTTGTTTTATTTCCCTGCTTTTTTGAAGGGCTGTGAAAATTTTAAAAAATGTATTAAAAAGAAGATAGGATTTTCCATTAATCCTTTCAATAAGTTGGTTAACACCTTGACTAACAGCTCTGCTCAAGGCATTTTTTGGGGGGTGACAAATCCTAACAACATTAAAGTATGATTTGACCTTGATTTCTTTTCTGTTTGTTGGTAGGCTTAAACATGAAAATCCGAGTGCCATTTGGGCCAGGCGATAGCCGTGGTGGAAAACTGCAGAACTAGGCTTTCAGGAGAAAATTTTGCTGAGTGCACCCTGAGTGTTTCAAATGGGATATCCAGGTGGCAGCACTAACCTACCCCTGAGGGGGATGCCCAGGCAGGCAGTGCCACCTCAGCAACCAGCTGGGATAGATGGCAGAGAGCAGAGCTGGAAACTGCTGCACCACCATCCAGCATGACTGTACCATAGCCAACATCTCATCACTTATTAGGATAAAGGAAACCTATTTAGCTGACATTTGCTTTGTGTGCCATTAAGCCAGACTCTGCCTTTGCCCACACTTGCCCAGTTGGCACGTATGTTAATGCACAAAAGAGTACAGACAGGCACCCACACTGCAGCAGCCCTTCCTTTCAAAAAGGAGCTAGGCCTGGCACTGCCACCCCAGGTCCTGCTTTATTCCAACTGTAAATGGCTTTTGCAGCGTGCCCAACTGGCACGTCCTTTAAAATTGCAGCAGGGGGTGGGATGGGGGGTGTTGGCTTTCCTTACTGAATTAATCAGTTCTGAAGAGGCCAAATTTGCAATTCAGAGAGCCAGACTTGTGTTAAACTGCAGCCTTGACAAGGGAAATGGGAGGAAAGGAGCCTTTCCCACACCTTCTCCCAGCACCATTCCATTCCAGGCAGAGGCATGAGGCCAGCCAGGGTGAAAACTGTCTCCTGCCAACCCAGGTGGCAGCTCAGCACCACCCAGGATGACACTTTCTGTCACACATACAGCTGTCCTGGAGCAACCATGCTGCTGTCACCTACTTGCTCACCACCAGACTTAAAACAGCTGCTTAATAACAACCTTTGTTACTCATTACTGGTTTAAACCAGGAATTCAGAGGAGGAGGACAGATTGAATTACTACCTCCCTGAACTAGACTGCCTTCGGCTAATATTATTAAAGCTTTATGTGAAATAATACAGGATGAATGCTGAACCTCTTTATTGGTTTCTGGGTAGACAGCTTTAAATGCTAATCATAGCAAATTAAATTAGTTCATTTGGCTCCTTCAAAGGGCCATGTGATAAGGTAACTTTGGAAGACAATACTCTTGGAGGCTGTGGCTCTTATACTTTTCACTGGGGCAATGTTAATCACCAGAAAATGTAATTACCTCGTTGTTGCTATACTCATCTGTAAGAAATAAAATGAACTCCAGCAACAGGAAGACATGAAATATCCATCTTCTTGAATATTTATCTCATCTATTTAATCTCCTCTGAACACTGAAATCTTGGTTAGTAGGTAAAGTTCACTACAGAAGACGAACATGTTTATAACCAAACTAATATTTAATATATTTATTAAGAAGTCTCCACAATGCAGAGAAGTATCCAGGTGAACATTTGTTATTGCCATCTCAAAATTTCAAAAAGTCCTTGCCAATAACAAACACAAGCTTGGAACTCCTCAAGATGATTTCTCACACTCCTCATTACTGCACAAAATATTCTTCATATCTCCGTTCTACATCTGGACAAGCTGAGGCAGAGACATGAAATCCTTTCTCCGTAGCTTTTGATAGAAAAGCTATCAGACTCTGGGCAGAGGTTTCTCATGAGATCTTGGACCCTGTTTTGCTTGCACCTTTTTTTCCACAGAACACTGCTTGTTTTCTACTGCTCAACACTATGTTCAAAGCCTGAAGGCTACTGTCACTGGCCAGGTGTGCTGGTCAGTTGCTTTTATCTCTTCTACACTTGTGGGGCTGTCATCTGAACTACAACAGTGCAGTTGAAGCACCACCAACACCACTCTGCAATGATACTGGTATGAAAATTTTCTGAAAGATGACTCTGTTGAAGTCAGAAATAGAAGTCATGCACAGATCATTGGCCAAAAAGTGTAATTTGAAAACACCATGTGACTGGCCACTGAAATTCATCACTCAGTTTCCATCTCTGGCAACAGCCTGCTCAGGAAAGCTCCTTTCCATTGTTGCCAGGCACATTAACTGTACTGGTTACAGCAGCACAACTTATTAACCACATAGCAGGGGGATTCTTTCCATCCATCTTTGCCAGGGACATCAGCAGCTCCCCAAGAGTGCCTGTTTTCTCTCTTTACTTTTTGTTTGGTTGGTTGGTTTGGGTTTTTGTTTAACATAAGCATTTGTTTACACTGATCCTGTTTCCCAAATGTGGCATTTTTTTACAGAGTGGTTTTTCATTCAGCTGTCCTCTCATCTTCTCCTACACACTGCTGAGCGTGACCCCAGCTGGGCTTGATCATTCATTCTGTCTGTCCTGTGTCCATGACAATCACTCTCACCTTCACTGTAATCTCATGGACCTTCTACAGCCTCACCTCTGCTAAACAACTGCCCACAATGTGAAACACTGAGGCCTCAAACTCTGCAAGCAAGATTAGCACCTGTCCCTTCCCACACCTGCAGCAGGATTTGTGATGCTCTGACTCCATTGGTTTACAAACGTGGTATAGAACCCTCCTGCTTCTTTCTCCTAACCCATCCAAATCCAGCATCTAATAGCAACTCTACATTACACGACAGCCAGGAAAGGAAGTGCACACATCTGGGTAGTTTAAAATGGAGAAAATTTGTGCTGAAAAAAACTCAGTGAACCCAGAGGAAGCAACACCCTCCATTGGCACAGCCTGAGACTCTCACTAGTTGCTGCATGGCAGTGGGGCTCTGTCATAGCCTGCAAGTGATGGCCTGGCAGTAACATTTCTGAAGTACGTGAAAACACTGTCCTCTGAAAATGAATATATATATGTGTGCGTGTGTGTATATGTGTATGTATGTATAATCCCTATCTTTCCCTTTCAACCATTTTAGGAAGGCATGGAATTTTCACAATACCTTTTATGTGGAGAAAAACAGGAAAAATGTTGAAGAATTATTACTCTGTGGTATCTTACTAGCCAAGAAGATAGTGAAAGGACCTCTTTGTGATAATAACGTCACCACGAGGCACTTTTAATCAAGAGCAAACTGACTAAAATGTTCAGCCTGGATTGATAAAATACGCTTTTGCCTTAAATATGCAATCAATCAAAGTGACACAATTACCTGGCCTGAATTAAAACACTTGGTGATTTGTACCTCCAATGTAGACAACTCCAGAAATACAATTATCCTGTTAATATTCAGAACTAAAGCAAAATGCTTCTGAACACTTAATAAATCTTCAGATGAGAAATTTAATATTCAGTAATATGTTATATTGGTTTTGCTTCCCGATGTATAAGTACCAACTTGTCTCTTCAAAAGCAAAGCAAGACTGACAGCGTTTCTTAATTGAGTTGGAAACTTTGTCAAAACACTCCACACCACTTCTTGATACAGGGTGAAGGCAGAGAAAGGGAACCTTCTTCAAGCAGAAACAGTTGTGCCAGGCCAACTTTGAATGGACAGCCTGCACTGTAAAGGCCCTGGAGAAATCCCATGGTCATCACAGTTTGTTGAGGACAGAGCAAAGACTTGAAGATCTGGTGATTCTCTGTTTATTGGATATTGGCCCAAGCATAGTAAGGCACCTTGGCTTGCTTTTCAGTGATATTATCAAGCTGCAGAAGAGAGTTTCACACATTGAGGTAAAAATGAGATATATGCTAAGTGTTTAAAATATGGTACATAGCTTTTTTTCTCCATTATTTCTTCTTAGTATGAGTTATAAAATACAATAGTAACTGTTAGAAATAGTTGCAATTAGGGTAAAAAGACACATTCTTGCTTTCACCATTGAATTAACCAAATGTTCTCTCTCTGTCAACTAGAAATGAAAACACGATCATGCAGAGTACTAATCAGCATTAATAGAGAGATTAACTGTACTTAAATCACTAAGCTTAATATAAATGTTAACTTCAGTTACATGTCACAGGCCATACATCACTGTCACAAGAAAACAGCCAGCTTGCAAGCTGCAGATTAGAAGATAATGAAGCAAATATTATTGTGATCAAATACAGCCCTCAGCCAGAACACAGCAATTTTAGATCAGCAATGGGGTTGTAACTAAGAGCATTTGAGTAAATTCTTTTTCAAATTTCATAGAGTAGTGATTTGGGTTGAAAAAGCCTTTAGAGATCATCTAGTTCCAATCTCCCTACTGTGGTCAGGAACGTCTTGCACTATACCAGGTTGCTCAAAGCCCCACCCAACCTGGGTCTGAACACTTCTAGGGATGGGGTATCCACAACTGCTCTGGGCAACCTGTTTAATTTGCAAAAGAGAATTGTAACACTTGATTGTGGCAGCAGTCACAAGATGTCTATGCTTCTACAGCAAGACTGTACCCCTGAAGGAATAACAATTCCCAAACAACAAAACATCGCAGTAAATTTGTCACATTTTAAAATGTTATTTAGAGTGAAATCTTATCAGGAAGGGTTTTGTTCACTTGGGAGCACTTGTCCATCATCATGCTGCCTCTAATGAGTGCACACGAATTCTCAAGTGGTGGCAAGCAGGCAAACCAAAAGGGAAAGTAGACCATAACACACCTGTACATCACATTTGTACCAAACCATTACTGAGTAAAAGGCAAAACCTCATTTCAACATCTGCCAGTTCTGGAAAGTGAGAAATGGGGTAAGAGTCTTCACTGCAGATGAAAATGAATCAGCTCCATGCATCAGTCCCAGGGAGCTGGGGGCAGATACCTGCTCCATTCTGAAGGGATCAAACAAGACACTAGGCTACTTTCTCACAGCAGCAATGCTGTGACATGGTTTACATCATGATGCTGCAGCTGAGAAGAAAAAAATGTCTCAGTACTAGGTTGTAAGTCAAACCTAGTAGTTGGTAAAGATATTTACAAAATATAAAGCATTTGACAAATACCCAAGTTGACAGCAAGGACGTGGGGAAGGGGAATCCCAGACTATTAGAAAATTTTTTCTCCCAGTGTACAAAATTTCTAAATAGCTGACAATACGATCAACATATCTTCCTTTAGAAGCCTAAGAGGTCATGCACCACGCACCACAAAATTTCATTGGACAATCTTAGTTATTTTATGCAATAGAATATTACTTTTGATTAGAGTTTAGCTTTGCAATCTGTATTTTAGCTGATCTGTAGAAAGAACATGATTTTACAAGGTTTAGATAGCAGCTTTAGAGCTGTAGCAAAGTCTTTTTGCACTAAGAATTTTTGGTGTGTTGAAATTACATTTATCATGTAAAGAGCTGAATTGATCACCTTTGCAAAGGTATAGTCTATTTAATAAGATATGCTGTAATCCAGTGCTTTTGCACACATATACTTACATAAAGTAATAATCCTCTCCAAATCTAATCCAGAATTATAATAATGTAATCTTTTAATTAATGGATCTGGGATAAAATAAATGTTTGGCAAGTAGAAATGCAGAAATAGTAGCTACCCAAGTCACTCAAGTGCTAAATACATTTAAAAGAAAACCCCAAACAAACAGGAGATAAGAGAGAAGCCAGAACCAGGGCTAAGCATAGGAGGAAAATGTGATGGTGTTTTTGTGAGAGGCAATGCCGTGCAACCTTGTGCTATATATCCTACAAACACAGAATGGTTTGGACTGGGAGGAACCTTGAAGATGATCTATTCCTAACCCTGCGTCACGTGCAGGGACACTCTTCACTAAACCAGTTTGATCAAAGCCCCATCCAACCTGGCCTTGAACACTCCCAGGGATGGGGCACTCACAGCTCCTCTGGGCAACCTGTTCCAGAGCCTCACCACCCTCACAGTCAAGAATTCCCTTTTAGAATCTAATCTAAATCTACCTTCTTTCAGTTTAAAGTCATTACGTCCTGTCAAAAGTCCCTCTCCAGCCCTCTTGAAGTCCCCTTTAGGTACTGGAAGGTGCTATGAGGTCCCACCACAGCCTTCTATTCTCCAGGCTAAATTTCCCCAACTCTCTCAGCTTGTCTCTATAGGAGAGGTGTTCCAGTCCTCTGATCACCATGGCTCTCCTCTGGCTTCACCCCAACAGGTCCACATCCTTCTTTATGTTGAGGGCCCCAGAGCTGGTTGCAGTACTCCAGGTGGGTTCCCACAAGAACAGAAGAGAGGGACAGAATCACCTCCCTCAACCTGCTGCCCATGTTTCCCTTGCCACATTCCCTTGAGCCCTTCTCCAAAGACTCAGAAAGCACAGAAAAGGCTGTCTAATAAAAAAAAAAAAAAAACAGTAAAAAGGCTACAGAGCTTGGAAAACCTCATTGTGAAAATGGAATTGGTTTAGTATTAAAAAAACCTGATTATACTCTATAAATGCTCTTATAAAAAAAAAGACTGTTCCCTAAAAAAGTATGTTTTAATTAAGTTGAGAAAATGTGGAGAAAAGCCAGATAAATTGATCCTAGCTGCTGAGGCAAACAGCTGAGGAAGATCCCACATTTTCTGTCTGCACTCTCTTCAAGACAAAGCTGGGCGCCCTTCTGGAAGGCATGCCTGACTCCAAATCAAATTTGCATTCTCACAATGAGAAAACTCAGCAAAATTGTCTGTCATGAGCTTTCATCTCATGCTCATCAGCATGACTTTCTGGCTTGAGCACCTCTTCATCTGAACAGACACCACAGGACTGCCTCCCTGAAGACTGGCAGCAGAGACTCCTCCTTGGCTTGACTTCTCCTCAGCAAAAGCATAGAGCAGCCCAGATAGAGTTAAATTAATTAATGAGACTAAGAGAAAACAACCAGAAAAGAGCAGCTTTGTAACTTTTCAAAAGCTTTTAAAATTAAAATTTTGTTTTTTGTGGCTGTGGTACATCACCTTTTAGAGTGAAAAGAGAACAGTCAAGTTCATAACACAAATACTGATCAAAAACTTCTAAATTCTACTCTTGGACAAATTCACAGATTCAAAATTTATCTCAAATACAGGCATCATTCACATTTTCTGTATGTTTTTATTCTATCATGGGTATGGATTACCGAAGCTAGTCACAGGATGGAAAACATTCCCATTAAACTTTCTAAGAATATTAAAGCAAATTTCATTCTAAACACGTAAATACTTCTATCCAAAGTTGTGCCAAATTTTTCTTTACAGTCTTCCTCTTACAGTTATTTGACTTTTTTAAAAAACTATAAACATTATTAATAATTGCAATAATTTCTATGGATAAGGAAGAAGCTGGAAGTCTTAGATTTTAGGCAAAATAGTTGTTATTCTGCATCAAAGATATTACAGTCTTATACTGTTGGTCTAATTGCCTTCACTCCTTTCTGTTCTGCTCTTTGCTATAATAGCTCTATGCTTCATTGACCTTCCCTTATTTACATCAACTGTACCAGCCATTTACCTTTATTTGCTCCTCTATTGCTACATTAAAACAATTCAAGAAGATTAACTATCAAAGCACAGGCTGCCTTTGCAGAAGTCATGCTATGTTGACCCCGTCTTACCATGATTTTCCAGCTGCTTGATAGCAGTATTTTCTTTTTCAGTTTAATCAGTTTGCCAGATACAAAGACAGGGCACACCAGTTTATAATAACCTGGATCACCTTCAGTGCCTATAAAAAATGTAGACACCAGTGTGCTCCTTGCCAGGGCTCCCATACACATTGTTTTAATTGGAAATAACACAATTTCATTAGTCAGCAGGAATGTTCCCCAAAGTGTATTTTGCCAAATTCAGTGCAGAGGCCAGGCTGATGCTGCTCTGTGTATCTGTAGGAAACAGTACATCAATAGTTATGGCTACAGTGCAGAAAGACAGCACGAAGAAACCAAGGCTGGTCCCCACAGAGCACCCAAAACAGGAGCTAAAGCACTGGAAACGGAGCTTGGGCAGGCAGCTGCCTGTGGCTGCCTGCACTGTGCTGTGCACAACCCCTCGGGGGACAGCTGGGATGATGCTGCTCTGTGTGGTCCAGAGAATTAAAGGAGTTGTTTCTGTCATGTTCCATAATGTACTTTTCTTTAGAACTGAGCAAGGAGTACGAGCCACATAACTGTGCAGGAGTCTCTGGACAGTGGTGCTGACACACAGATCATGGAAACTTTGGTGTCTTATGAAAATGTTGGCAGAAAATTCCTATACTTCTTGCCATTTTTAGAAGCTTCTAAGCCTTGCGTATTGATTAGTTGGGGATCTACGGAAAGAAGGGCTGCCTGTCAGTCGTGACTGAGCCCACCAGACACCACACCATGGCATCTGTTCAGCCCTACCTGCAAAAGGCAATGTGATAAATCTGCCTGAGCAATTAAAACTTGACAAGCTCTTACAAACTTAGCAAGACCAAAGAAAGCTACTACTCTTTTCAACATTAAAAAAAAAAAAAATACAGGTAAAGCATGTCAGGAAAAACTGAACATTTATCCAAAGTCATTTCCTTTTCTCGTCTGGTAAGAAAACAAAATATAATTATGTAGCTGACCTGAAATATTTTTGTTTCTGATTGAGTAAGCTAATTCACAAAAATTAAATTATTCATAGAGTATTATTTTTAAAAATTTGTGTGTATGACAACCTTGCCATGTTTCAAGTCTCTAGTCCAGACCCTAGAATTACCAGACACTTTGAAATTTATTTTTTCTAAATCTGTTCTACTGTGTAGCTGAATGGCTTTTGCAGAAGTCAAGCAAGCAGATATGAACTCCCTCTCACACCCAGATTTAGCTCCCACTGACAGAGGCAGTCAGATGGGAAAACTTCAGCCCACTTGGGTCAGAAGTTACAGCCTAGCAGAGAGAACCAATTTCAGATTGACACCATTAGGTAATACCAGTGACAATTATAATGAACAATGAGATACTGCACAAAACCACAATGTGCCCCAATGCACTGAGCAGCTCTAAGGGATCCCTCACCTGACATACCTGTCATACAGTATTTCTGCAGCCATTAGAGATTGGCATGCTAGAAAATCATCCAAGGATTATTAAAACTCTACAGCAAAAACATTTCTGGAAGCAGCTCTTCTTAAAGTTATCAAGTTAATAATTCTTTTATTCCAAAAATCTCAAAGAATCTAAATCAACATATAAATTCTTTCAGGGCACATTCACAGATGGAAGCTATAGAGGCTATGGAGAAAATAATTAACTAATCAATATGGTTAATTAAAACTTCTCTTTTACTTTATATATTCATAACTTTTAAAGATGGTCAAGTTTATTCTTCCTTCACTTGTTCTTTTTTAAGGCTCCAGAGAAAAATGCCAACCTCTAAGAAATATGTCATAGCAGGTTTGTTAACACTGTTCTTCATTAAGCCTTTGTAATGCCTGACTGATTTTAGCAGTGTGATGTGTACAACTAAATACACAGCAGCTCAGTAAAACCAAACGATGAAAAAATGCACATTTACATTGTCAGGTATCTAATATGTAAATGCATTTATTAACTGGACTCCATAATCTGCTAATAGAATACAGTTATTAATGATGCAATCACTGGGAAAAAATAGGCCTATGAATCCATTAGATAATAGTCTGTAAAATAATTAGTTGCTTCAGAGTATTTCAAATCAATGCACTCAAACTCATTTGAAACCTTCCCAAAAAAAGAAAAACCACAACCCAAACAAAACCCAAACCTGAGTGTCTTTGTGCCTAAGAGTATATATTTGCCACAGCTTAATTTAATTGAAGCAATGAAGTGAGATATATTCATTCCATTAGAAAAACATACCAAGCATCTTCCTCACCAACATCTTAGGATGACTTAAAAGCCTCATTTTGAAAAGTGTGGTTTTTCAGACACCTCTCTGGACCATCAGCAAGCTACAAGAGTAAAGTGGTGCCATAGCATCTATACAGACCTGGAAAGAACTGGTGACAAGAGTGTTCAGCTGGGCTGATTTGAGCCTACAATTTGCACATCAAGTGTAAAGAATCTGTATCAGTAAAAGAGGTACAGGCTGTGCCTATATGCCTGTTTAAATGCCTGCCTACCCTGGAAAACCCTCCCTTCTATACTGCCTGGCTATAAAGGAATAAAACCTCATTACATATCCACAACAAAGCAAGGCACAGAGCAGATATTGACCTTAATTGCCAAAAAAATGGCACCAGCGAGGAGAGTAAAAAGGTCACTGGGGCACTGTACCCTCTCTTTGTGGCTCTCCTAATCAATCCAATGGAAATACAGTATGAACAAGTTTAGGGTGTCCATTATTTTTCAAGGCAGCACCTGGAAAACTGATGTAATTTTCTCTTCATAATTATGGCATCTGCACTGCAGACTGATAAAAGTTACAACATCAAGCGTGGAACTACAGTGATCCTTGGGATTTATGTTCTCATCTGGGTACCAGAAACTGCACAAGCATGTCTGCATTGGAGAAATACATGTCAGGGGGCAGGAGTGGAGAAAAGAAGGGGTTTTAGGGCAGGAGTGCACATCAACCATCAGAGCCTTTCTCCTACTAAGGGAGAAACAAATTTCCCATTGGATGTGAGTGGTAATATCTGGAACATTAAAAAAAAAAATCAGAATCTCCATCCTAAAACTTGGATTTATCCTCTACGGCTTCTGCTAACATCTCAGAAGACTACTTTGGAAACCTCCTTTGCCACTCCTTATATGAAAATTACTATAAAGATGAGAGAGACAAGAGACAAATAAAGTTGTTTATTCTCACAACTTGTTTTTACTGCAAATGTTCTTGTTCTGTGCAGAGAACACATGGATTTGTTTTTTGTAGAGCTCAAGCTAATTTCTTGTACATGTTACAAATCTGCTCCAAGGCAGGAATACTTTCAGGTGGGCTGTAGAGGAAAGATGACAAAAGTCTCATGATACTGCAGACTGTCTCAAATATTAGGTTTAAAGCACTAGTGTACTCCTGGCACTCCTTTATTGTGAGCTGGGAAAGTACCAGTATTCATCAAAACACAGCAGGAGTCAGCTCCAAAGCCAGGTACCTGACATTTAATCTACCAATAAAATGTTGCTGGTGCACAGTGTTTAGGGCAGCCAGGTTAGCTGATAAAGAGCCCTTTTCATCCTCTGCTGTCTGTAATTACTGCATTCCTGTCGGGAGCAAGCAGAGCAGCCCCTGTCCGGCACATGCAGCAGTGCAAAAAGCACAGGGTAAATTTAGCAAAGAAAACCCTGTTCAAAAGGAATCACCTACACCAGAAAACCTATTAAGGAAAACAGGTTACTGCTACAGATCAACAAACATCACACCTACTTAGGTGCAACTCTTCATGGCCAGTAATTCAAATCTTTAGCAAAGCAGTTGCTTAATAGCACCTGCCAGCAGACATAGAAAAGGGAATGGGAAAGCAGAAAACAGCACACAAACAGAGTCTGGCTGTGCTCCAAATGTGGTGCATGAGGAAGATTCTGGCTCTGCTTCCTGAGATGACCACTGCACACCTCCTCCAGCTTTCTGCAGTGTACAAGGTTGGCTGCAGAAGTGAGCTTCATTGAGCCAAGACAGAGAGCAAGAGACTTAATAATGAAAGCACAGAATATAGATAAAAACAGGGTGGGGAAGAATGACACTAGAGGGGGAAAGAAAGACAACTTTCAAGAATTTCACCTATCTTTTATGGCTCCACCCTCTAAACACAAGATAGACAGAATTAGTCTACTACAGCCAAGAGAAACTAAGTGTAAAATAACTATATATATAACATATATAACTATATGTCTAACTAATTTTAATAATTTTATACCACTAAATATAGGAGCTTTCAAGGACATAATGAAACAACAGCATTCAACTTATCCAGTGTCACTGCTCTTTGCAAGAGGGACCCAGAAATCTGCTTTTGAACCATGCAGTAGAACATTACTCATTTGAGATGCTAACATGAGAGCTCAAGGAACTCCAGAGAAGCTAGTGTAAAGCATTATAGGGCAGGGATTGCCTTGCATAGCGGGCAGAAATCTGTGGCACAAAATCATGTGGAATGTGCCAGTAGTGAAAATCTGCTAAGCTAAAAGATCTAGTTGATCAGCAAACTAAAAAGTGTGTATTGGTTCTCTTGTGAATTCTTTTAATAGAATACAAAGAAAATTCATCATCCTATGCCCAGGGAAGGTGCCCCCACCAACAAAGCTCACTATGGCCATCTTCTATATCCTTTCCTATCACCCTCAAGCAAGTTTGAATTCTTGGGTTTCAGCCTTGTAAGATGTTGTGGTAGAACTGTGCAGGCAGTATTACTCCCAGTCCTGAGAAAATTAGTAGACTAATCAACCTCCTTGACAGTCTCTCAATTTCATTTTAAAACCAGCTAAATTCTTGTTTAGTCTAAAGAGCCAGATGTATTGAGCTCCTGGACCAAACACAGTTTGGCAGTCTGCAGAGAACTGGAGGCAGACTCCAGCGGAGCTGGAGACACAAATGTATCATCTACCATTTTACCTGAAGATGTATATCACAACTTCACCAATTTTAAATTCAAGGAGGACTGGGTAGTAGGAGAGGGAAAAGATGACCTAAGAAGGAAGGCAGGCAAGCAAATTAATATTTTAAACTTTACAGAGAGCATGTGCTTAAGTATCCCCACATCACATGAAAAATTCTTTCTTCAATGCCCTCGTATCACTTTCATGAAAATTTCTTCTGCCTCTTAGTTACCATCCCAAGTAACAACCTGAACAGAAATCCCTGTAGGCTTTCCATCAAAGCACTATACTCAAGTATTTTTCCCTCCAGTTGACAACATGAGTGACAAGAACAGTAGCAAGGCTCTGCATGTATCAGTAATTTGATTCCTGAGGAGCCAGCAATCCATCACACAATTCTTTGGCTTAGACCCACCCCCCTCCCCAAAAGCTGCATAATCTATTTCTGTGACATCTCATGCTGAACAGCTTAGCACAGGTTCCAACATAGCACCAGTTGTCTTTGCCAACTTCCATCACACTTGGCACTTTATGGATGCTCCTCTGAAAGTAATCAGTCAAAAAAATGTGATAAATAGGTAAGGAATCTCAATACAGTAATCAGGGCCAAAAAAAATCATGGAAGTTGTACTTGTGGCCTTCAGAAAGATGTAGATTCTCAAAAAATGTTATTTTAAGTGTGTAGCCAGTGGGAGTCAGCAGCTTTTAAGGTCATGCAGAATCTGCCACCAGCAGAATACACACTTTTATGCAAAGAAAAATTGATACTGCCTTAGAATGCAATATATGAAAAAATTACTTGGTAATGGATGTGCCCTGAGAATGAGAAGGCAGAGCGAGAAATTTGTTGCCTGGAGGAGGCCAAAACTGGAAATGGTCTGCTGCTTTTAAAGTGAATGACAAATCTCACAACAAGGACGAGCGCCATCACCTGCTTTAGCGCTCTGCTGTTCTTAACATGAAAACTAATTCTGCACCAGGTCTACTGATAAAAAGAATACCTTGAAGAGACATTATTCAACTCTTTTACATGCTTATTTACTTCTAGCTAGTCTACAGAAAAGACCATTATGAAGATGATAAATAAAAAGAAAAAAATTCAAAACTTAGGAAGGAGCAACTTCGTGAGTTGGATACTAATCCTATGCAACCCCATCAGCAGATACTTTTTGGTCTCATGGATTTCACTATGGAAACTTCACATTTGCTTGATAAAGATTTTTTTTGTACTTTCCTTTAATTCCTTTACAATAGTAACACAAATATAAACTACATATATAAATAAATGCTTTGAGAATATCTTCGTAGAATCAGAGTCTTGATTTCTACTTTTTTTAAATCGCTATAACACTTCCCTTATTTCACAGGCAAAAAGAACATTTTATATAAAAGTAGTCAAGAGGATGCTTCTAAGTTGTCATTGGAGTTCCTCCATCACAATCCATCAATTTTAGCAGATAATCTCTATTTCCATCACAGCTTCCCTGCAGTTTGGCTGATTTTGTCAGGCATGTGACAGAGACTTCACTTACACACATTTTTATGTAAAGTGATATCTGTGTACCAATTTAAATCCTGAGGAACAGAAGTGTCCTGTAACTTAACAGGTAATAGTCCCACCATCTCTGTCCACCCAGACGAAAGTGGGAATTCAAATCATCTCTCTGACATAGCGTGAGAATGGACATTTTCTGTTCCAACTGATTTATTGCTAATCTTTGTCTCTTTCAATTTCATCAGAGTGACTGGAATAAAAATGCAAATCAGACTTTCACTAATACTTTCAGTGGGCATGGCATTTACAAAAGCAATTTCCATTAGGGGCTTCTAGTCATGTACTGATAATTTCAAAAATAAATCCATTTCAGAATTAAAATTTCCACGGTTGATTTCTTCTTAACTTTGTATGCCTTATTTGAAAATCTGGAGAGAGAAACTGTACATTTAAGAGGTTGGAGGCTTTTTCAAGCATTTAATATTTGTTAAATAAATGATAACCATACTTTCAAGCTATCAATCTGACTTCTGACATTTGGTATACTGAGGTTTTCTCCTCAAAATCACAGCTGTTAATCTTGCTACAGTCATGTGACTGAATGAGGAGCAGGAAGCATCCAGAACACATCCCCCTCTCCCTGTGCCCTGAGGCTTGCATTGCCTCCACACACCACCACCAGCCCCTGCCCTACAACAGTGTCATGGATGCATCTTCTGGACCCAGCCTGGAAAAGACAAATGACTGCATCAAAGACCAACAGCTGCACATTCAAAGAGTTCAAACAGTCAGATCACTTGAAAGGACCTGGTTAGTGCCAATTATATCCCTAAAGTAAGGTAATTAAAAAGGAGTAAGGTTATATGCTATTTCTTTTTCCAATAGTCTATTTATCAAATGCAGAATTGACAACACTTGAGTTTGGGTTTGTTTTTTTTTTTACTGATTAGGAGTTAAATAGAAAAGGAAGTATTAATAGTCAGAAGTGTCAGTAAACTTTTAAGCAACTGTTCCACTACTGATATTAATTCAACCTTATTATGTATAAACAGTATTTTTTGTCTTGTTTTTTGCATTACCTATACATCTCAACATTGTACTACATTTTACACAATTTAAAAATATGTAAAATGAGACAATGTTAACCCTCTTAACACTGCTGCTGGACTCTTACTTTCTGGTGTTTAGTGATCTGTCTTTTTGCCTCAGTGTTACTTTTACAGTTTAATATCAGTAACATACAGTTACATATCAGCACTGCTTTGATCCTGAACAGGTCTATCTCCAGCACCAGATTCTTGCAGAAATAGCCTGATTTCTGATCACTTACTGATGCTGGGCATTCCTGAGCAAATGCTCAGCCATTAGCACAAAAGACCTTCAGCCCAGACTGTGAGGAAATTTATGCATCTATATTTAAATGTACATCTTCTTGCGCTGGCACTATTCTCATATAGATAAACATATAAGAAATCAAGACCAAGAGTAGGCAACTTCACTTTGTTTTTGTGGAAAATCATGAGCTGACACCAGCATTAACTCCTTCTTTCAAGATTTTTTTTCCCCAGCGAATCATGAAGCAAGCAATGTTTTCACAAAATCCTTAACAGAGCCTTGTAGGAAATAATTTATATTTGAAATATGACTTTCTTATTATTTCCAATATATTTATGAAATTGATTTAAGAATACAGTTAAAAATTAAGCTTTTGAAAACATGCTGCAGCAATAGTTTGCAATCAAAAGAGTATGTCAGGCATAAAATGAGGGTTATATGAAGCAGATGCATCAATTTTAGAAGAAATGTGTGGACAAAATGAAGAAGTACACACTAGTGTTAGGACAGCATGAAATGCAAATGATTTATACTGAAAACAGAGAATATAAACTATGTTTCTGAGATGGCACAAGAAAAAGATAATAAGAAAGTCTACTGAATGTAAGTGGCTAATGAAAAGAACAAAATCAAGACTATTTCAGATAATGGATTCCATTTTTATAGTCATCTGATGCCCAGCATACAGAAGATGTGACTTTTTATTTCAAAGCCTGAAAATCTTTTCATAGAAAAGATTATTCTGGGAGGTATTGAAAAACACCTGGAAGACAAAACAGTCATTGGTCACAGCCAGCACAATTTCATGAGGGGAAGTCCTGCTTGTCAAACCAATTTCCTTCTGTGACAGGGTAACTCACCTGGTTGATCAAGGGAACCCAGCTGCTGTAATTTTTTTGGACTTCATCAAAGCTTTTGATACTGTCTCTCACAGGATCCTTCTGGCCAAAATGTCAGGCACACAGCTGGATAAACACATCATGCCATGGGTGAGCAGCTGGCTCACCAGTCAGGCACAAAGGGTTATAGGGAATGGGGTGACATTGGACTGGTGACCTGTCACTGATGGGTTTCCCACAGGGCTCCATCCCCAGCCCTGCACTCTTCAATATTTTCATAAATGACTTGGATGCAGGACTGGAAGGGATACTAGGTGTACTGATGACACTGAACTGGGAGGAGCTGTTGACTGCCTTGAAAGCAGGGAGGCCCTGCAGGGAGACCTTGACAAATCAGAGAGATGGGCAATCACCACCTGTGTGAAGTTTAAGATGGCAAGTGCTGGATTCTGCACCTGGGATGAGGCAACCCTGGTTGTGTGTACAGACTGGAGAACAAAATAAGCTTATAATGAGTTTTATAATGAGATCTATTCCTGCTACCTGCAAGCAACTTGACATGTATCCCATTTTGAAGAGGGGAGACCAAGGAACAGCCATCAAAATGCAAAGAACAAGGAAAACACAGAAGTTGTAGAATCCATTAAAAAAAACCTTTCAACTGGCAATGCTGCCGATTAGCGTAAAAAGAGCAAGTCCTCCTCAGTATCCATAGAGATCCTAAGAGCAGTCTGTATCCTGAGAATGAAGTGAAGAGAGTGATAGTAAGACCAAGAGGGTGTAAAACTTCAATAAAAGTGCTCAGTA
Organism: Cinclus cinclus; assembly: GCF_963662255.1. NCBI lineage: Eukaryota > Metazoa > Chordata > Aves > Passeriformes > Cinclidae > Cinclus > Cinclus cinclus. The sequence goes on along the minus strand of NC_085048.1, from coordinate 48,446,387 downwards.
TTTGACACTGGCTGTCAGTCAGCAAGAAGGAGCCTAACCACTGTAACAAGGGCAGCAAACCATTTGTGGAAAAGTCATCCTGTATAAAGGAGTCAGATTCTTAAGAAAACCACTGCTGCCAGAAGAAGAACAAAACCAAGAGCCCTTTTGTCATTCCCTGAAGATTTGCAACAAGCATATGGACTCGCATTTGCTCACTTGTATTGCGAATCTTACTTGAATATGTAGATTGAGTGTCTCCAGATTTTTATGAAAGGCCATCATTTTAAGCCTAAGAATAAACAATCTGGGCTCTCTTCCAGAAGATTTAAATTGTTTATTTTTTGTAAGAAGGAGAGCCTCCTTCAGCAGAAATCAGTCTCAGCCACCATATCCACAGGCAAACCTTCTTAGAGGAGTTTATGCCAAGCCAAACAACTTTACCCACAATGGTTCCAGGTAATTTACTAGAGAAAATTAGATTTTTCTGGCACTATATTTAATATCTTCACTGGCTAGAAATCATCCAGCATTGAGCAGAGGTTAATGAAAATCAAATCTAAACTTCAATAAAACTTGTGAATCTCTAGAAAAAGTGCAGCCATTCTCACTTGTGACTTAATCTCTCCTCTCAAGGAAAGTTTCCTGTGGTCTCAAGCAGATAACTCATGCCTGTGAACAGGGGTCAAACTCACATCAGTTTGTTTAAAACAGGGCTTTTCCTTCTTGTGACATGAACTGCTCCAGCCTGACAGGCTTGCAGCCAGCCACACTGCAGTGCTTCCTAACAAGCAGCCAGCCCGGCAAAGCACCGCATCCACAGCTGTTTGGTGCCATCAGCAGGGCTGGTGGCTGGAACCAAACTCCTGCCATGGAGATGGATACCTGCTTCTAAATTACAATTTGCAGATCCATGAGTGACTCATTGAATACTTGCCAAGATATTATCAGCATTAATGAAAACCAGAGACGCACACAGCTAGAGGTCTAAGAATTGTGTGAGACCCAATTATCCTCTGCACGTAGGGCTGGGTTACTACTTGTAAGGCTACCCTTCCAATAGGCATCCATCTTCGCTCTGCCAATAAAAGAACCGGGTAATAAAGCTTCTGGAAACCTGCATGTTGCTTTAAGCCCTATTACCAGAAATAAATTTCTTTTACTTTCAAAATCTGTGTGATCTCCTTCTCTCTTCTAACTCTTTCCAGTATTGGAAAGGTACTTGACATTACAAGCTCTTAGCAATTTTGAAAGACTACTCAGAAATGCTACTTCATCAACAATTTTACCAGTAGCCCAGTAAAACACTTGAAAGCAAAGGTTTTTGGGGTTTCCATTTTGTTGGAGTTTTTTTTCACTCAGACTTGTCCTTTTTTGTTTGTTTTTGTCAAAGCCACAATCTGATCAACTGTTGCTTTAATTATTTTACTTGAGTCTCCTCCCATAACTACTGATACTCTCTGACTTGGCCAACAAGGGCCAAGAATGTTGCTAAAATTCTGTATGTGAAAAAGTTAAAAGAAGAACACCTTTATTAAAAAGGGAGATGATCTGCTCCTTCAGTGAAAGTAGAAAAAAATTAAAAATCACTTTCCAGAAAAAGTAATCGAGAACAGCATTAACGTTATTAACACTTTGAGAAAACTTGGAGAAAGGTAAAGAAAAATGCATAAACAAGGCCTGAGAATGGTAGAGAAAAATGTATAAAGGCCTGAACATTCTTTTTCCTACTACTGTATAGTATGTGTATCATTTAGAGCAGTAAATGCCTTATGATGAGAATCCATGAATCTTGCACACAAGATACTCCAATACACAGAAAGTAAATAAATAATTTAATGTACTCATAGGAAAATGTGGAAAGTGACTGTGAGCCATGAGATTTTTGGGGGGAGCAATATGCTATCCCCTTTTTTTGACAACACATTTATTATATGAAAACATCTACATAAACTGTAATCATATTTCCAATAAACAGTTAGAAGACAGACATCACTAGGTCGAAGAGTATAAATTAGCTTTACGCAGTCTAAGCTGTAAAGCTGAAAAGCCAAATGCTTAACATCATGTCTCCCCGAAGTGACATTTAGTTCATCGTTCCCATCTTCATTTGCTAGCTCCATATGCTGGCTCTCACTTTCCAGATTTCTCACGTTCACCACTTCACGAGCAATGTCTATAAGTGCACACTGAAATCAAACTGAAGAAAAACCCTGAGTTGCTGCTTTTATGGAACTGCTTCTGCCCAAATGGGAGACTAAGTGATGGGTTTGAAACTCAGGGATGCAATGAAAAGACAGGAGAGCTGAGATGGGTGGCAGTGCATTTAGGGAACACATGTCAGTGTCTACCCAGTGACAACACAGTGATTCCTTCCAAGGTATGGGGTCATCTTCCCATCCTGCACACTATCATGGTATGCAGGAGAAACTTGTGTCAGGTGTAAAGTTTACACCTAGCAAAAATACTTCCAAATCTGACAAAAACAAACAAAAAAAAACCAACCAAAAAAAAACCCCACAAAAAAAACCTTAAAACTTTTCTACTAACTCTGGTTCGGTGATTTTCAGAACTAACCAATGAAACCACAATAGTGAGGATATATTAAAAGGTTGATTTGTCACTAGTGTCTTTATTTTATTTGGAAGCAAAAAGACACAAAGGTCTCCCCAGAGTTTTTGAGTCCATCTATGAAGCGACTTTCTGATTTTCATTTCATCCAGGTTCCTGAATTACCACCACAATTTTAAAGAAGGCACAAAAAATTGTAACAATTTCAAAAGATTGCATCAACTTCAATAATTCCCCTTTTTTCAGTTCCATCATAAATCAACAAGACACTTAAGTCTTTATGTTGAATGGGAAGATCCCCACTAAAATGAAGTCTGAGATGATATAGCAAATAAGCCTGTCTACAAGCTGCATGAAATAAGACTGTATCCTGGATGGTTGGGTTTGGCTGATGTTGGATTGCTGCTTATGGAAGGACTCTTAGAAACAGAGTGACGTTTGTTGTGATACGACACCTACCTGTCACTTTTCATTTAAAGAAAGTAATTAGACAGAAATTTCATACACCCAAGAGCTGCTTCAAAATTCATCACAATTTTTAATTTTTTTTTTTGCCTAATTCTAGCATTTTCTACTTTATTATTCATGGGCATCAATGCTCTTTTTAACTGTTCTATTCATTCAAAGTCCAAGCAATCATAAAGGAATCTCTAATTTTAATTTGGGTGTTGTAGAAGTCACCAGTTTTCATTTTCATTTTGGCCCTTTGATTTAGTGAGAAAAAAAAAGGCATCATTCTGTAGGAAATGCACTGAAATAAAATCTTGTTAAAAATTAAAAGACTCCAAATTCTGTACCCGTAGCATACTGCAATAAAATGAAGTGATTGTAATGGCGGGGGGCACCCCACCATTAAACACACAAAGAAAAGAAAAAAAAAAAAAACAAAAAACCACCAACTCCATGTATGAAAAGCAAACTTTGAGAAAAATGTTTTAGATCTGTACCATAAGATTGAAGACCTGCAGTGAACTTAATTGCCACAGCAATCACATGCACCAAACTGATGTGATGCATCACTCCAGGCAAAGGAGGACCAGTACTGCTATTTAAGCACTGACAGCTGAACACCAAAATCCTGTATTCAAAAAGTGTCTGTTGGGCTTCCTTATTTCCCTGGGGTACATTACCATGGGTGCTTCAGCATGTAGCATGCAGCATCCTTTTTCAGTTCCCAGCCCTGTTAGAAAAGAGGAAAGGGCAACCACTGCTGCTGACACAATCCAAGCAGTGCAACCATGAACCACCATGCTCCAGATCATCACTGTTATGTGAAAGTTTACCAAACCTGACTCAGCCTTAAGGGCAACCTCAGACCTAGGGTAAGTACAAAACTGTTTTTTCTAAATAATTCACCACCCGCCTCTACCTTTTTATTAGTTCCCTTTCATTAAATTTCTTTTTACAAGCTGCAGTTCCTGCTGCGAGAGCAAATATATCCAATATAATACTACACTTGGATGAAGGATGGTACAGAGTCCTAGGGGCCCTTTGCTATAGCATCTTGCTTGAGGTACTGCGGTAGACAACCCTAAAGATTCAGGGGACTTGTTCAAACTAGTCCCAGTTGCACAAAGTAACATTATGACTCATGTAGAAATTAAACAGAATAGAATTAAGTTCAGCAGGGATCTAAAATGCTCACAATTTTGAAGATGTCCATGCAAACATAAGCAAAACATGTGCACTGAACACATGCCAGGGAGGAGGAAAGGTCCCCCTTGGATGGCAAGGGCAGAACTTGCACAGCTGCAAACCTGACAGTCACACTGGTGCGAAGCCAAAGCAGCAGCACACTGATCAACCAACAAAGTAAATTAAACTCTCCTTCCCCCTAAAACTTCAAGGGAGTGATGGAATACTACTTCAACCTTGGCTGAGTCTCCTAAAAACACAAGCAGCAGCCTCTAGTCATCCAGTAATTTGCTGGCAGCAGCATAGGCACCAGCCAAATCAGGCGGAGAGTGAGGAGACCATGTTTGGGCACAGGATGGAGTGTGAGGGACCACTTTCTATCCTCCCTTAACTCCCTAACTCACCTTAGAAATGGGAGTGAAGGGCATGCAGGATATTGACAGCACAACTGCAAATGTTCATCTAACAGGTTCATAATATTCCCATTTCCAGCCTTTTTTCCCTGTTTTTTTTTAATCTGTCACAACAGCACAATCATCCTTGAGAATCTTTCGCCTTATGAACCCTACAAATTATTTTTAACACTTATTATCTACAAAAGCAAAATGGTTCCTTCATGTCTGTTTGCACACCCTTTTAAAGTGATAAAACCTTTGTTAACAGGCCTTCGACACACAGAAAAATGGAAAAGATAGTCAGACTTAAGTAGTAGCTATTACTCTTTCCTAAAGCATCTGAATCCTGTTAAGAAAAAAAATCGTTCCAAGAAAGGGATTTGAGAGGGAACAACAAGGAGCCCCAAAACATACAAAAAAACTACTGATGCTTTTCATTTGTTGAAAAACAACAGGGGTAGCACAAAATCCGATTAGCTGTTCTGAGATCCCAGTTTTATTTCCCTTAGTTCTGAGAACATTTGGCTAGGTTTTCAAGGATTTTCCTACAGGACTCAGATCTTTCATATGAATATTGGACTGCTTATATCCCCACTGCCAAAGTAATACAGCAAGACATTGCAAGGTTCAATATGCCCTGCATGGCTGAGCTGAATTCCTATTAGATGCTTAAAAGAGAAAAACCAAGGGAATAAAATGAGGACATGTACTAACAATGCTAACAGGAGTCAGCAGATGGATTAGCTTTGCAAGGTGGGACTAGTGTACAACAGTGAAAAGATGAAACCTCTTGTTCTCCAGCCTTGAAAATACCTTTCAAGATGACATCACAGGAACTGTAAAAGTAACTTCTCTTTTATATGTGTGTATATATGGACACAGGAAAAGCCAAAGGAATAGGGCTTTATAGATGAGCTGAAAATATTTCCAAACCTTGTGTGGGAAAACAGCCTAAAAACAAAGCAAGAAATGGGAAACTAAGGAATAACTGAATGAGACAGCAATACAGGAAAGACAAGGAAAAGAAAGTAGAAGTTGTTCCTCATTCTCTCAACCTTAAAAAAAAAATGTTGTTTCTCAAACTTTTTAACATACCTGTATTTATTTCAAAATTATTTATATTGTATCAAAAACTATCTGTCTGCATCAGCTCCATATGCATATATATGTCAGGTCAACAAACAGGGCTTGGTTCAATCAAATTGATTGCTAAATTAAGAAAGTAGTTCCAAAACTGGCAACCAAAAGCTGCCCTCAGCAGGCAGTGCTCCCCTGGCTGGTGCTGGTGTCTTGCACCCAGCCCTGGCTTGGGAAGCAGTGCTGGAAGCCGAGGTGGTGACAGCACACCCTGGCTGACCTCCTGCCCACCCCACCTTCACTCCAGTCAGCTTCTCCTCCCTGCCTGACCCCAAATCTCCTGCCCATACTGCCATGTCTTCTTTTCCCTCCCAAACTAACTGATACTTTTTTGGCTGGCCATCCCTATATTAAAGAGAAATTTGAAAAAAAAAAAAAAGATTTACTTCCCCCTACTATAAAAATGTTCACAGAAGCTTAACCTGAACTGCAACTTTCCTCACATTAGGAGGCCGTGACAGTAAATGAAAAGCTGTGCATGCTTGTGGTCTTATTACAGGCAGCTATACTCCATGTCCTCTGGATAGGTGTGGGCTATAAAGAAACAATTACTACCTTTGATCATATTGAATGACTCTCAGGATAATAAACAGAAGTCACTGCTAGAAATACTAAAGGAATTTCCTTACTATTTACTGTTTGCATAAATGTAGAATGGAAATTGTTCCAAGACCAGGAGGACATAAGGGCTTCTGCTGTAGAGACAAAAGACCTTTTTTTTTTTTTTTTGAGAATACCCCAAAGACAAAAGAAACAAATATTAGAGAGAGACAAAGAAAAGGTCTTCCAAGACTGATTCAGAGCAAAACCATAACTCAAAGCGTAACTTCACCTTCCACGCAGCATAAGCAGGAGCTGCAGCCAGAAGGGGTAACTCTGCTCCTTCCTGCCCCTGGACCTGGCATTTTCACAGCTGTGAAACAGCTCAGACCCCACCAGCTCACCCAGCTGCACCCTATGCAGCAAGACAGGGAGCAAGTTTTTTTTTTTCTTGGGCACCTGCTTGCTCCAAAACACTCTGTAATACACAGCTTCTAGATTTACAGTCTTTGACCTAACAAAATATTTTTTTCTGTTAAGTGTTTAATATCTTTGTTAAGAAAATGTCAGAGAAAGATATTTAAACAACTACTTGGTTTTGATTTGAAATGAGAAACTTGAAAACAAATCATCTCCCACAGTTTTGGTTTCTGTGAATCAGCAGTTTCAGACAGAAAAAAAACTCTGGCTGGAAAATTCCTGACAAAGTTTATTTCAGTTGTGCAGCCATGCAGTTAGTGGCTGCACCAATACTTTATCTGAACTGCAGCACCCAATTTGTTTTATAGTTTCTTCAGCCACATGCTGAGAGCTTTGATAATTTATTACTTAAGCAAAACCCTACTGACTTATGAGTAAGGATTAAGTGTTATTTCAGCATCCTTAGTTGCCAAGGTTACTGTTGTCTTTGCTGTCAGAACTGGAGAGCAGTTGAAGTACTCCCTCCATCCCCCAAACCAATCCAAAACAAATCTTGCCAAATAAATGAAATGCATCAGTGATCCATGGATAAGCACATGCTTCTCCTATATAGAACCACCTCTTCAGTGCTCCTTGTCCCATTATGAAAAAAATCTCATTCTAATCAAGTGCTGGTGCCATGAGGCAGCAGAACTCAGTCAAGCAATGAAGTGGAGAAAATTAGTTGTATTAACAACTAATGTACACATGAGTTTCATATAATCCTGCACAAACTAGAACTGAAAGGGCACTGGAGCAGAAACAACAATGTTGATGTCTGACCAGGCATATTTAAACAAAGAGAACTACTTTACTGATCCTCATACTCTATTATTATTATTGCATTAAGAAAGTAGAGAAAAGCAGGCCAAAAAAATAGCATGAGGTAGAAAAACAGTGTCTCATATGGTCTTTTTGGGTGCAAAGCCTTGAAAACTTTTATTAAGATCACAAAATCAATATACTATTATTGACAGCATCACCTTAGCAGCTTTATGGTCTTTGAGCTGTCACTCAGTGAGACCACAGACTAAAACAACTTTTCCATTACTGGTTCTTTAGTACTTAGGATTTTGTGTCTAAGAATACTTGCCTGTATCTTAAAGATCTCAGATATTATCTACTACCTTTTATATTGCCTTGGCTGACATGCTCTGCAACAGTAAACAGAAATGGCAAGGCTCAGCAAGTGGACAGCTAATGATGTACAAGGAAAATGCAGGACAGAAGCAGCACATTGTGCTCCTCTCTTGCCCCAGAAATGCCTGAAAGCAGAGCAGCAGCCCTCCCTGATCCCTAAACAAACATCCTACTTGCACAGGGAGGAAGGTTAGCCTTCAGACAAGGCTGAGGAGGCTCAGAAAATACACAGAACACAGCATCTTCTATGCACCATGTATACAGCAGTCCAAACTTGAAGAAAAACAGGAAGAGGGTTTCAGAAATGAAAGAAACTAAGATAAATGTGGCAATTGAGTAGCTCTCTCCCAGCAGCTCCATGTAACTTTCGCACATTGCCTAAGCTAATCTTCTATGTGATTGGTGCTAAAACTGTTCTAGCATCACTTACACTGCTGTAATTAGGACTTCCTTTCCAGGTTATCATTTCTGCTCCTTCAGACTCAGCCAGATCCACTTACATCCACTTAGTAACTTGTAACTTACGCCACTTCATCTGTCAGCTCTGAATCCTGCACAGTAACTTGCCTGCTCGTGCATTTAAATTGAGCTTGGCCTTAAATTTTGTAGTGCAAGGAGCCACTTGTTCCTTGCTGTGGCTCACACATCTCTCACTTCTTCTTGGACTACTACAGCCCCAGAAAAACAACGTAAAAAGGGTTGATTTCAAGCACTTCAGGCAATGAATACCTTCTACAGAAGAGCACTAAAATGACACCACTGGACTAGAATAATGTCACTTCCACATTAGGGATAATACAAAAAGCCTGCTGTTGCTGATAGAAATGTAATTAGTAGGAGTTCGCAGCCTTGCTTAAATCACCATTATTTAGAAGAGCCCTCTCTCTGTACACCTGCTGTTGGGCTTTTGACACACTCTGGATTTGAGAATCAGCAGCAATAAAAGGAGGAGTGTCCCAGAGGAGAAGCACACAACCATCGTATGAAATCAGAGGGATGTCATTAGCTGATCACACACCAGACCTTGCTGCTGTTGTGAGCTCTGGCAGCCACCAAGGTATGTTTGTGACCTGGGGCTTTGTAGCGTGCTGGGAAGGGAAGAGGGGGCAAGGGGAGTTGTGCTCCAAAGGAGTGCTGCGATTTCTGTTCCTGCTTTACCCAGCTGTTGAGGAGGCGTTGCTACTCTGCCAGGCATCCCCAGTATGGGCTGGTACCATGGGCAGGTGTCAAATTCCTTCTGGGCCACCTGAGAAGAACACAGACGCATCTCTGAGCAGGATTGCGGCTCTTTTATCTTTTCCAATCTCCTGTTTTTTCTGTTTATTCTGATGAAAGCCACAGATGCTGACAATCTTTCCGACAGTACTAATTAAAGGCGATAATTATAAAATCTTCGGGAAAGTTCCTGAGCTAAAACTTTAACCCAGAAAGATTCTGCATTCAGAGTTAATGGAAGGTAAGAAAGGGGGGAAAAAGAATAGTCTCCAGGGTAAACAAAAGAACATTCCAGAAGTTAGTGATGTAGCCAGACTCATTCTAGCATTTCATTAACCACACACCTTTGGTAACACAAATCGTAACTCTAAGTTGCCTTTAAAACTGAAGTAAATAGTAAATTTCTTTTATGTCTTCTTGCAATTTCTCTGCTTCTGAATCTAATCTTGTCATATTCAAAATGTACCTCATCTTTCCAACATAGTGCTTCTGAACTGCCAATTACTCTGACATTGATTTCCCCCCACCCCTCCCAAAATCTAGGCTGGAATTTTACAGACCTTTACTTGGTGTAAGGAATGTTATTTTGGTTTTTATCTTTCTGGCACATCAGCCTAGTCCTTTTACTTTACTAATTGATCTGCTTCTATTTTACATCACAGCATACATACATTAAAATAAACTCATAACTGAAAACAGAAATTTTGAGGGTTTAGTCCTCAAAAAGCAGCCTACAGAATAAAAATTTTTGTTCTCTAAGGAATACAAGTCTGGCAGTTCCAGCACTGTTTTGAATATTTTATTTCTTTTTTCTTCAGGGAGTTTATTTTCTACTCTCTTGACACCCTGCATACACCCCCATACAGTCTTCCCTATAACCTTCAAAATTAGAATAAAAGAAATTATGCTATCTCTTTGAGGTTTTTAGCAACCTTTGATCCTATTGGTTATGCAATGTTCACTTTCTTCTCTGGTGGGATATAGAGAATAAGAACCTTTCTGCACTCTGCCTGCTTACCCCAGAGAAAGGATTTGGCACAACAAAAAGGTGGAACAGCAGAACAATGAGACAGTACCCACCAGACCCTCCTCTGTTTGCCACCTGCATCAGATCAAAAGGGAAAAAAGTTAGGTTTAGAGCAATGAGCAATACATGTACTTTTCTTATTAGAACTTGTTGCTTGACTTTCCAAATATCTTCTTAGGGATCTTGGGCAAAAGACAGGTGCCAAAGAGATAATGAACCAAGAGAAGGGGCATCTTAGTGGAATAGGGAAACCAACATAAAACACCACTGAAACAGAGAGAGGAAACTGTAAGCTTACACGATTACTGAGTTTTAAATTCTGCTGGCTATCTCATTATTTCTAAATCTCCAAGCCACAAGGACTGTGTCTTTCTTTCTAAAATTTTATAACTGAAAACATTTATACAAAATCTCAGGTTATCACAGCATTTGTAATAGCTCATTAAACACAGCTCTCATACTGTTTTGGTCCTTCCTGTTCTGATATTTGGGTGGGTACCACAGAGGAACAGTGTGTCAGGAAGGCACAATGAGTCCTCCCTGGATTTCACTGACCACACACCAAAATCCCAGGATGGGGGTATAAAGTTCTTCAGTTCAAAAAACCTGGAGGCAAAGCTGGTTTTAATTAAACTGACATACTTTAGATATTTTATAATAAATAAATTGATAAATTGAAACAGGATCTCAAAAAAAAGGCCTGCACTTCTTTACTTAAGGCAACTTTAATATGAATGATTTTCATAGCACCCTAAAAGCTCAGACTGTTGATAGGAAAGGTGGTTTTCTGGGAAATCAATGCAAAAGGAAAATTACATGACATCTCACCCCATATGACCCTGAGATTCAGGAGCCTAGAATCAGTTTAACACTGCCCTGATCAGCATTCTGTTTGAAGTTCTTTCTGGTATGTCATATATGGAAAAATTGGCACCTGAACAAGCATCAAAGTCTCCCAAATTGGGGATTAGAGTGAGCTCATCCCATCATGGTAAGAACTAGTCTTTGTTCCCCGTGTGACATCTTGCATTAATAGAAGATCATTTTCTCACAATCACCACCATTCATCTGGAGTGCAATGGGGTCTGCATGGAACAACTCCTCATTGAATTGCAGAAAACAGGGAAATAACTGCCGAGTTTTCCTGGTTACGCCATTGATATTTAAGGGCTGTTCTCTGTGGGGACGTAACAGCTTAACTCCAAAGACGCTGCGACCTATTTCCATGATTATTGCTGCACTAATGAACAAATGGTTTCTAAAAGGATATAGCCACAACACAAAACTCTGGAGAAAGATGGACACCCCTAATAACAGGGTGGGTTAGAAAAAAAAAACGTTACTCAAAAAAAAAAAAGTGTTGCTTTTTTAAATCTGTACTGAAAAACAAAGTAGATGTTTGTGTATACAGAAACAAACAAATACTTTCATATTGATCCTGTGTTTTAGCTCTGAATCCTCTTGACTTTGAAGCTATTCTAGCAGCATCTTAGGTTTGGAGGAGATAAAAGGGTAAAGATATGAAAACACATACATTGTCCACATGCCCAGCTCTACCATGGCTGTAGAAAGTGATTAAAGAAGTCCCTACTAATGTCAAATATATCCTTTTCACATGACAATGTCTTCAGTGCTGCATCTTTTTCGCTAATGAAAGCTTAAATCACAGACAAAAACGTCATTTTCATTGAAAATCTGGCTTTTCATCCTATTTGGCACCAGGGATATCAGGACTAAAAGGGCAACAAGATCACGGAAGCCTATGAATGAACTTAAAATAGCGCTTGAGCTCATTCAGGCTCTGAGACCCTTGTTATACACAAAAAAAGCATCCAACTTGCTTTCTTCATGAAAGCACAGTTAGATGATGCAGTTTTTCATCCTTAATAAATCATGCTCAGTCTCTCATGGCTGTGGATTGCATTTGAACAGTACTAGGTGGGAGCCCATTTCAGTCATGTATGTGAAAAGCCACTCTCTCTTGAGAACACACATATGGAAAAACACTTAGATTACTAAAAATGTGCACGTTTTACTTGAGGGACCAGAGGCCTCTGGGCTCCTCTGTAACTTCGGGCTGGGCTAAACAGCTAACAGACAAGGCATTGTTACGAAAAAACTTTGTTCAGAACAACAGAAGTGGTTCTACCTCTGTACGTGACAGAGATTAGATGTTCTCCATAGGGTCCTTAATGATCATTTGCCAGGTGAATGTCACAAAAGTGCAACCAAGTCCAGCTGTGCCTTCCCTAGGGAGGGAAACTCTTCACAACACATGTTCTTTATATCATGCTCCTTATATCAGTTTCTTTCCTTTCACTGTAATTTTGCCATGTAGATTTCCAAAGTAATTTACATCCACAAAATATTTAAAGGAATAGATGCTAACCACTTAAATATATGACAAAAAAGGAATTTTCACCTTTCTGACTTTAGCCCTGCAGTGTCTCACCTAAAATTTGCATCTGTGCATACTCTATAGCTCATGGATTAGAAAGATACCTCTTAGGGGGTTATTAATCTCGTGCCTTGAACAGCTGTATCCATCACTACAGAGGAAAATCCTCGTTCCCCACAGATCTCATTGACTTGACCAGATAGTCCATCAGCACTTTAAAAGCCTTTCCTGGGGAAGGCATTATTAGGACTGCTGTGTTCCCCAAGATGCTGTGGTCCTGTTGAATTAGTGCTTTCCAAAGAAACAGCAGTTTGTGAAAATACAAAACCAGCTCCCCTCACTTAGGCCTTTCTTGACAAGGAACTAAATCAGCAAACCTCTGCAAATAGTTTTTTCAAGTAAAACAATTTTTAAAAGGTATTAACAGTTCAGAGACAATTCCCTCTAGCCACAAATTTCAACCACCAGCCTGCATCCACTGCTGATCTTTTCTGCACCCCAAACAAAAAAAGCTTTGCTCAAAATGCAGCAGCAACCTCTTTGTAAAGTGGCCTGCAACAGTTCCCAGCCTGTAGATTAATACATTTACAAGTTATTTTGCACAGCTAACCAAAATTCACCTTGGGTCATTTCCAGGCTAAAAAGTTGGAGAGGTTGGAAACAAGTCCTTAGCAACTTTCTCTTGATGGTAATGGATTAGTTTCAAAGAAAACCAAAGAATATGCAATTTCTATGTTAATCACTGAAGATCTGTAGGTGGCAAACCCTGGAACGAGGATTCCCAAGAAGCTGTGGATTCTCCTGCAGACCTTTTCCTCTGAACTAAATCCAAGCCATGAGCTCCCTGCTACTGCTTGAAGTTAGTCTGACTTTGGGCAGGAGACTAGACTGAAGACTGTCAGAGATCCCTTTCAACATGATGCTTCAATGATCCTTTAAGGTCTTCCAAAATTTATATTATATTTATATTTATATTTTTGGATACACATTCTCCAAACTGAGTTTGTCACGGTGGATGAAGCAGTTAACATTAAGTATAAAAGTATTTTGCCTCCATTTCTATTTACATTTAAAATTTTTCATTGCTGCAGGGTGGTTGTGGTTGTATATAAAACAGCCTTTCAATATAGGAGAATTGGAAGTTTTAATATTTTTTTAACCCATAGAACTTCATAAATATGAAAGAAAATATATTTCTTTGAGCTTTTCTGTTTGAGTATAACATTCACTTCAACGACAGAGAACTTAAATAAGTAAATATACATCTGAGAAATGTATATATACTGTAAATTTTCTAAGATAGGTCTGTTTTGTCTGCATTTGCACTATGAAGCCCTGACTTTTCTGGACCTTACAGGAGTTATTATAACACAGGAGTTAAGTAACATTTCAAATATTCCACCCTAATCACATTGAAGCCTACAGTTTTCAGCAAGGGTTGCAGAAGGCTTCAAGATTTCTGATTTGCAGTAAGTCTATTCAGAGCTGTGTATGATCTCACCTCTTTGTGTTCTTTTTCTGCAATCAAGATAAAAAGCATAGGCACATACATGTTCTATAGCCTTGAATAAGTCAGTGAAGCTGAGCAGTTCAAGCTTTCTCCCCTGTTTTTTAAGTAACCAAAAATCAACAGCTAGACATCGTTCCTGGGCACGCATTTGGGGTCCTGTGTTCTGGGATGTTTTCTTGCTAAATGTCAGACAAGGGATAGACATCAAACTACACATGAGCTATTTTAAAACACCCTTAAAATTCAGTGGTGATAAAGAAGTACTTTTAAGAAACAATTAATTATTTTTTCCTTGCCATTTGTAGTGGGTTGACACTGGCTGGATGAAGTGCATCAGTGCCACAGATGCCTTCTCTGAACCATCTGTATAGAACAGTGCAGATACGAGCTCAGGTTTAGGTGTCTGCCTCTATGCTGATCTTTCCGAGCACTTCTGCTAGTCTTAAACCATGCATTACCCCTCCCAACAGATTTTTCTAATACATCAACTTCTCAGCTCAGAAATGTTATGAAATAAAACCAAGAATGGCTGGGACAGAGACACTGGATGATTTTGTGGTACACCAGCATACAAGAGTATGATTTTCTATAGTTACTGATAGTTATTCCCATGCTGCCTGAACTTGCAATTGATTGTACTTTCTAGAAATCATCTGCCACACAGAAGGAAAAGAAAGAAGAATTTGAAATCATAAATGCTTTGACAACACCAGTGCCTCAATGTTATTAAAAGGGAATCCCTTAAGCATTTTTCTGACCTAGTTTTCCTATTTCTGCTATGAATTACCAGAATGAAGACAACCTTTGTGACCCTGGACTCAGAATCATGGGATAATCCTTAAATGCTACCAAAAGATTGGTGCCTCTTGGTGTCTATCTTGACATATGGAAACAGGGACAGACTTTCACGAACCATAAAAACTGAGGTGCCTGAAATCACTGTTTTTTTTCTGAAATCTTAGAACATAGCCAGCTTACCTTCTTGGCACATTTGCACACCAGAATTTCCTCATTGTACCAAGCAGAATTATCTTGATTCTATTTTTGCCTCATTCATTCCTTTCACATTTGTGTGCTGTGCTACAGCAGTGCAGTACAGCTAAGAGGATCACTATAGCAAAAAAAAAAAAAAAAACCAACCAAAAAAACCACACTAGCAACAACAACAAAAAACCCTCTTACTGCTTCCTTTGACCAAACCCTTACTCTCAGAACACCACTACTCATGGGTTTGCTCAAAATCCATCCATGGAATTTGGAAAAAAGTAACAGCCACTTTCAGTGCAGCACACAAATGACGCAAACAGATTACCTACATGTTCAAAATCCTACAATAACAGAACTCTTTGTGACAGAGAAATTCTCCCCTTTCTAAACTAGATTTAACAGCCTGGTTCAATTAAAGACCTAAAAAAAAAAAATGTAGCAGGAAGAAAATAATTTTTCCACCTTTCTTAGTTCCATCACAATGCCAAGATTTGTTTTATTCATCTCTGCCTCGAAGGTATCTCTGTCAGAGCAGAGGGATGTCTTTCCCTTGTCCTTTCTGGGCCCAGTCTCCCGAGACATAGACTTCAATAAAAGCTATTGATACTCAGCAGGAATGGACTTTTGTTAACAAGTGGTGGAGAAATACAATCCTAAAACTAGGAACTTTGCTGCCAGCTAAGTGAAGACATTAGCAAAGTGATTCAATATATCCAGGGGAGCTGCATTTAAAGCACCAGTCTGCTGGGACCTCCTACCTTCCTCAAAACCCCGCATTTGATCCTAATCACCCTTCTTAGCTGCTTCTCAGATTCCTTCCTCCAGCCATTTGTAAGGTAAATTCAGCAGAGGAAAAGCTACGTTTCACTCCTCGAATTTCATCGGCTGTTCCCAGCAATTTCACTGACGTCCCTTTTATGGTTTTGCTGTCACTGAAGCCTCCAGCAATTCCTTCAAACTCAAGGCTTTGGCTTAGTCTCCATGCCCCTTGACCTATTTAAAACTTTCAACAGTTCCCACTCTACACAATATCCCAATCCATACCATCTATTCTCCTCCTGCTACTTCAGTGCCAGAGTCTTGTCTAATGATTCTTGGTACACTTCTCTAAAAAGCACGAATACTCCATTGCTTCCTCCCTTTCCATTCATCTCATTAAGTCTGGGATGAATGCTATCAGTTTTATTTATTTCGTTTCCTGAGGGAGTACATTATAAGTCTGTGCAAGTGGGATGCAGGAAGGGAGGGTCTCTGCCTGCCTGTTCCCAGCTGGGCACACTGCAGGGGGTGGAAGCCACTAGTGGGAGCAGAAAACTGCTCCTTCCCCAAAAACAGTGGACTATGCTAACCTGGGAAAACCTTGCAAGCCACAGGGCATGCAGTAGTAAGACACATGGAAAGGATGGAGGAGCCAGGTGAGCATCTTAGAACACCATTCAGCCTGGCTTTAAATACTTCCAGGGATGAGGCATCTACAATTTCTCATGGCAACCTATTCCAGTGCCTCACCACCCTCACACACACCCTTTGAGGAGACTAGATTATGTCCTTCTATTTAAATTGTTCCCATTCAGAAGTCTGTATTAACAGAGGTAACTGTACCTTGGTCACTTTTAACATCCCTCAGTCAATAGTTGGGAAACCTCCACGTTCGCACCTTCCTGGATCCATCACGTGGAGGTTGTATCCAAACTGCCCTATTTGTCTCTGAAAGATTAATTATACCCATGGAGACCCTCTGACTCAAATTTCAGCAAACGTTACTCTCTCCTCAACTCCAGAACCCACTCCTGCCATGAATAAATTAAAATGTCACAGGTGGGATAATGTACACGTACCCATCTCAATCCATCCCACTCTTCACATTGCTCTGTAGACCTGAAGGCGGGCAGGCATCAAGACACCTCCATTCAGGGGTCCATGTCCAGGGATGCCCCAGTCGTGTACACTACCATTCTGATCCATGCAGATCCAGTCAATACAATCACTGGACAATGATTCAATTAATGTTGAAGTCAACACCTAAGGCACAACCCACTTGTCACAAACATCGCACACAGACCAGGCACTAAACAATAATTGTTTAGTGTCATTTTCCCTAGAATACCCCTCCTAGCTCCCACCTGCCTATCCAGAAGGGCACGGGGCAGGTCTCCTGCAGCCTGTACAGCACCTACCCCTCCATGAATATATCCCAGATCCCCTACAGCACATCTCAAATGCCATTATATGTTTAGGTAATTGAATTGAGCCCATACTGGTGAACAGCTGAACCACTGCTTCCAAGGCTTTGCTGACCATACAGACTGATAGTTCTGGCCCAGTACAAACTGTAACACTCAGGGTGGGTCTCCTCACTCAGCCCATGTCACACCTGCTGCATCCAGGATCCACTGGCAGCACTTGGTGCTTTGTGGCTGTCAAAGTAATTCAGCAAGTAACAATAGCAAAAAAACATTTGTCCTTCTTTTATTTCACTATACAAATATTTACTTGCTAATCTAAAAATCAAGTTGGACATTCTCTAAGGATCCATCCTGTACCTTGCTCATTAGAGGAATGGAATGTGAAGTTTTGCCCTCAATGAGAGCAAACATCTGAAGCTGCCTGAAAAGGAGAAATTCTTGCAAATCTAGCATGATAAATAAGTCACTTATCTTTCTTTGCATGAATAGATTCATTATGTGCAGATGTTCAGTGCACATCTACAAGGTTTTATGGATGAAAATATCACGTCATTATTGTACTGTCTGACCAGAAATGAAGCATGGACTAATGCTATCAAGGAAATAAATTCATTAATTAAAGCTTCCTGTGTTTTTGAGTTAGAACCCCAGGTGAATCTCAAAGATACCTGCAAAATGAGCAAGAAAATACCTGGAGATTCTAAATTACTCTTGTCATGAATAACAATTCATGAAAAAATAAAACTGATTTTTTCATCCCACTGCTGTCACTATAATATACTTTAATCTGCTTTGGTAATTTTTCTACAACATCCAGAAAATCATTTTAAACTGTACCCTAATAGATCTTCTCAAAGACAAAGAAAAAAAAGAACTACAGGGGAAAAGCTAATTATAAATTGTATCTCAAGACTTTTTTCTTTTAATTTTATGACAAAGAGCTCCTTATTTTCAAATCTTATTGCAGCAGAGTACAAAAGTTGTCTTTCAGACATGACTGACATCTGCGCAAGTTAGACAAAACAGTAGCTCAGAAGCATATCCATGTACTAGCAAGGACTCAGACCACCACCACAATTATGAGTTTGCTAATTTCTTCAACAACAGACATGATCTAAATAGCAAGATATTCCCTGGGGCAAAAAATACCTCAAACACTGCAAAAGTGGTGCTAGGGCAAAGTAGCTAATGAAAGAAAAGTGTTTTATGGCCTGTAAGACTAGTTAACCACTAAGTTTTTTCTTAGGAGAGTTATACTTCAGGGAACATGGCAGCATATTCTCCCCACTGTCATGGCACAGTGGGAGCCAGGACAACTGGGAGTCCCCTACCAGGACAGGGCTGCCTTCCTCAGACTTTCTTTGATTAGTCTATAATGCTATTTCCTGTTGAAATGCACAATTTCTGAGGGAGAGAGACTAGGAAATACTTTTTCTATTAACAACAGACTGAACCTGGCAAAACTGAAAACTTCAGTCAACAAAGGGTGTATACAAAGAAAGAAAAAATTAAAAAGCTTTAGTAAGAGTATAATGCCATATTATCACAATGGTACAGAGTTAACTTATGTGCATCCTGCATCTGATGCTGAGGTGCCACAGCAAAAGACAAAGAACATAAATAGAAAAACACTCCATTACAGGTACCCAGCTCTGGCTTGCATAGGGTGATTGGGTTTGCAATTCTTCCATTTCTTTGTTAATTTGGCATGTGATTCATGGTAGGACTTAAAGCACAGGCATGGTGTCACAACAGGGTAAGGAAAGGTGCTAAGTGGACCGCCTTCACCTACAGCACAGGACAAAGAGCCAGAATATATATTCCCAAATCCATGAACACTGTACATAGCAAATTAGCCCTACCTACTCCCTGGCCACCCTGGTGTTGTATGAGATTTGCAGGACTCATTCATTCTAGTGACTGCCTCCCAATTGCATGCAACAGGTACACTGCCTGTTTCCAGTTAAGCCAGGCTCAGACTAGGAAAGCACCAAAACAGTAATTCTACTGAAGGCAATAGATCCAGTAATAATGCTTAAAATTAAGACTATGTCTAAAGAGCTTTTGCATTCCTTCCTATTAGAGCTTCCTATCACCAGCTAAAAAAAAAAAAAAAAAAAAACACCTCAAACAACTGGTAAATGAAAGCATCCAATGTGAACAGAATTCTACTACACAGTATTTTGTTTCCATAACACAAGCTATGGCTGAAAAAGATACTAATTATGGCACTAATACAGCTGTATTAATTACGGCTGCATTAATTAGAGCAAATTCCTGTAATTTAACTGGGTTGGCACTTAGAAGTGGTGGTTCAGTTATGATACATTTCAGACCTTTGTCCATTTTTTCTCAACATATTGGTGAACTTTTAAGTTAGCATTGCAGGGCTTACACAGGTATCCATTCCAAGGAGATGGTGTTTCAAAAATGTTACATGTTCAGCTGCCCTTGAGTTATCAAGGGAGCTAATAAAACTGGGTAGAGGGCAGAGCTCAACCTGTTCTACCTGTTAGCTGCTGCAGCCCAGGATTTTGTCTCTCCTTTTGGGCCTTCCCTGACAAATGTCAGTCTACAACATTCTGAATTGCTAAAAAATTGTTTGAACTCAAAGTGATAATTTCAACAGCCACAAAAAAAAAAAAAAAAAAATAAAAAAAAATCCCAGAACTTCCCTTTACAGGTTACATGAAAAAGGGTAGGAGAAAGAAAACCTCTGAGTCAAGATTTCTCAAATCCTTGGGTCTGCCAGCTTTTAATTAGCCAATGCTCTTTTTATTAGAAAAACTCAACACTGCAAGACATTTCCTATGCAAGAATGGGACAAAATGAGCAGGAACCAGACCTCAGCACTTAGCTGCCTATGTATGCTCAACATCTCAAGATTTTTATGTTTCAATATATTTGCCAGACAATCCCAGTTCTAAGGTAGCAAGCAGCTAACAGGCTCCTCTTAGCAACTGGAGACTTTGGCATATACTTGAAGCATTTAAGGTCTAGTAGCACTCTGCATCTTAATATGGAACTACATATACTATCTTCATAATTTAAATTTTAAAAACTTTGAATAGATAAACAGATATGAATAACAACATATGCAAACATACTGTTCCATTAGAATCAGTGTTGTACATAGCTGTATATTCTCAGATTAATTCTTAGCTAGACTACAGTAACTCAAAAAGACAGAAAACTAAAGACAATCACTTTTAAATAGCACATAGCCATAATCTAATCTAATCAGATTTTGGGAAGTTGTCATGACTAATTAAGTGTCTCTGTCTACAAGAACATACATTAACAGAAAACTCTGTGCATAAGCACGTATTTATACATGTCCACGTGCGATACCCGAATTCATTTAGCAGGTCTCTGCTAAAATACATGTATACAAGAGAAAACTAAGCAAAAATATAATCCTAGGCTGGACTGAAGAGGCAGCAAAGTGGCTAAAGCTGTAGAAATAGAATGACAACACAAAAAATTATTTTACTTCTAAGCAAGTAAATTGCCAGGCAAAGACAATCTCACTAACAAATATTATTACTAGTGACACTAGACAAACTTTGATTAACAAAATAAATGCAAAGAAAAATATGCTGTCTCAAGATACTACTGGCCTGAGAGAAAATATTGGTTACAGTGAAGTTTGAGACAAATTGCCTACATGTGGCACACAGCCTACATGCACATTGATTAACCTCCTATGAAAAAAAAAAATCAAAAAATTAATTTCCTGTACATCAGCCAAAATGCACATCACAGGACATCCAGAACAGCATCAGGGACCCAGACAATCAATTACATGTATCTCAACAGTCATTAGGTACCCTACTCCTTTACATTATAAACCACTTACAACAGTGTACATTAACCAGTGGACAACTTAACACAGATACCTGTCTACTGTAGTCCTGATAGTCAGCTTTAAGTACAGCACTTAATATACCACAGGTGATATGCTGTCTGAGCCACCAAGAGCAGCTGTTAACTGCTGTCATGGCAATGAAGCAGCAGGTATGGATATACCCCCCCGCTGGTCTGCTCCAGTTTAAACATAGGGAAAATTGTCATTATCTCCTGAAGAGTGACCCAGAGATATTATTCACCTGTGCTGCCCGATAGCTTAACACTACTTTAGATTTGAGCTGCATTGTACTTAAGATAAGAACTCCCTATGCCACTAGATATAGGTAAAAACTAATTTAAAAACTAGTTTATACTATTGTAACCCACGTAAATTATGTGACCAGGCTCTCTACCAAAATTCACTTCTGGCATGTTCTGAATTAGCAGCACAAGCCACTTGTTTCTTTTATGCTGTAAATCACAGTCAACTACACAAAAGCCTTCAGGTCACTTTGGTCAGCTTGCCCAAAACTACACAAAACTTCAGCTATTATAAAACTCTTCTAGCGAAGCCTAAATGTAGCACAGTCATTACTTAAAGCAGTAATGGGGCAAAATCTAATCGACCGGAATCTGTTCAGGGATAAAGTCTGTGCAAAGAACTCTGATTAATGCTCTTCAATCATAATATAAATTGGAGGCCCACAACTCTGGGAGCAAAAATAGCTCAAAAAATTAACTTTTTATAAAGGAGAGACGGCTAGGTGATTTATCTTCTGTGATCAAAACAATACACTGACTTTTTGCTTTGTTATAACCATTAAGGTTCCCTCATTCAACATTCTGAACTGCCTAGTGATAATTCTGCCCTTTACTGTGCATGTTAGTTCAGTGGTCACCTTCTTTTTTTCTTACTCTTACCATTTGTTGCTGTTTCTCCTGGAATCTTGACACACAGGGTCCACATCAAACCTTTAGCTTCATAACAAATTGTATGTGTCTGGCTATTTTTCTCTTTCCCAAATGCATAGCAATCGCTATGCATTTACTCAAACTGAAATTTCTGCCCAGAATTGATGAAAGAATGAAGCAGGTTTCAAAGTCCTCAGCTGGACTAGAAATAGGAACAACCCTAGCTTTAAATTTCACCTGCATTCCTCTATGAAAAAAGCACTCAGATGGTACTATGGTAGTGACATTTTCTGCATGATAAAGGAACTAATCTCTGCAAAACAAACACAGAGATTCAAGCAGAAGGCGTAGTTTCACCTAGTGATACCACCAGTTCATGTTGCACTTCCAAAACACACCTAAGCTGCACGCACAGACCTACAGAGATTAAACCCCAAAGCAGAGACTGAGAGCTGCTGCTCATGAGCAGTCTCCAGCTGACCAAAACAGCCCCTAGTAAAACGAAAGCAAATGCAAGGAAAAGGTGAGGCTGACTCTAGTCCGGAAAGGGGTGAGGTCAGGTTGCTGCAGGTAAGGAGGTTTCAAGAAGCCAAAAAAGAGGCATCTCTCAGATAACTGGGTGGCCTGGGTAATAGTCATAGCACTTGGATTCTCACTGCAAAAAAAAAAAAAATCTGATGAACTGGAATTTAATTGCAACACAAGAGCAGTCAGGTTTCCCATCTCGTATCCAGATCTCATAGACCAATGATGGACACATTTTCATTTATTTAGCCATGTCACTGACATTTGTTGATTGACACAGAAAAAAAAAAAAAAAAAAACAAAACCTGAGTATTATCACACGCTATCTCTCCCCTACAAAAACAAGAAGAATCCAGCCCACTCCCGCTTCCTCAGAAACCCAGCAGCCACAGCACAAAATTGTGGGTCAGTACAATGGAGCGTGCAAAAACTATAATCCTGTCACCAGAGAGACTCCAGAGAAATTTAATCTCAAATTCTAAAGAAAAAATAACCAGAAACAGTCAACTAGTAAACAAATAACTTCCTATCAGCATCAGTGATGTTAGTGCCTTGCACCCCAGAATTTATTACTACATCAGAAAAGGAAAAACTAGCAGATTTGGATTTTTAAAATATTTTCTTTACTTCTGCAAATAACACTAATTAAATGAAAATAGAAGGAAATTTTTAAAGGATAGTGTTCTCCTTTTTTGTCTTCAGTATAAATGCCAGCAATTCATTAAAGAACATGTGCAGGGAACCAGAGCCAAAGCATTTTTACAATGGGAGTAAGTGAACAGGAGCTAAGGTCTACTAATTATACAGGACAAGGAACCCTTTCACCTTTCCATTTTATGGACCATTTTATGACTTTGGCATTACATGAGATACTGCCAAAAGGAAAAGAGAAGGGTTTATAACTACTGCATCAGCCCAAGTAATGTACACAATATTTAAGCACTTATTTTCTCTCTGCTTATTATCCTCTGGTGACTAAAACTCTCCTGTTCTGATTCCCCCTCAGGGTATTAGCATGGAGCTGTATATAGAAAAAAATCAAGCCACTGCATGCTGCACAGACTCCCAAGCAATACTAAGACATCCCTTCATGAATTGTTGCTTCAGCTGAAAAAATGGATAGTTCACACTGAAACTTTCTAGTGACAGAACAAGTGCTGTCCTGCAGCACAGGCAGCATCAAAGCCTTCTTCCCCCAATGACTGGCCAAAACTCCCCTAAAACAGTACTAAGGGCCACTGCTGTTGGGTGAAAGTATTACTGATTTTTAACCTTTTCATTCATGCCTTCGGATCTCAACATCAAATTCTACATTACAGCAGGCAAGACAAGCCAGCTTACACTGTCTCACCAGCAGGTAACCAAACCAGCTCCCTGTACATGAGGTACTAGTAATTTTATTTTTTTTTTTTACATTTTACTACTTAGTTAACTATATCATTTACCTTGGTAAACAAATTATGAAACACCTCCATTTTTAAAGATTTCAGTACTATGAAGAAAGGGAAGAAAGATACTGAACAGAGGATTCTTCTCTGAAAGCACCAAAGCAAAGAACTCAGATAAGTCAGAGATTAAATATATGGTACTCTCCTGACCCAGATATAACTGGAAGACTTTTTGTCACTCTAGAGACTACTCTCAATTGTCACAGCAAAAGCACCACCACAGAGTATATCTATGACACTTGATTTTATACTGCTACATGCCTAAAAACGACCCCAAAAAGTTAATTCTAACCAGTGTGACACTGTAACTGATGGGACCGAATAAACCAAATACAGCCAGAAACACATCACTGAAGAACTAGGACTATCAAAGAAATAGATATCAGAGGATACAACCCTTTGGTGGTTCAGACATAGCTTTCAACCACATTTCAGCAGATGACATCAAGCTTATTGTCCAAGCTGCTGCTTCACACCACACTGGATATCTGAAAATTTCATTGTTAAAAATTGCACACTGGAAAAACACAGAGCTCTAACACTAACTGTTATTAAAAGTTATTGTTATTGAAGGCATTATGTTGACTTTCACAGATGAAAATTTTATTTTGCTTGTCCCACAATTTGGAGCTTCGTTAGTTGTAGCCAAGTCCAAATCAGGAGCCAAGATGACACCAAGGTTCCACGTTCTGTGAGGCATATTACAAGAGCAGCTAGGAATAAAGGGATGTAGTTGATGATGTTTCTACTCACTGCAGGCGGGTTAGACCAGAGGGTGCCTTTAGAGGCCCCTTCTGACCCAAACTATTTTCTGAAAATGCAGGCTTATATATTGCAAGTTTGTTATTTAGATAGGGATTAAGTGCACTAATTTATAACCTTGCAAAACTTTATGATCTGTACAAACTAACACATCCTGAATTAAGAGGTCAAAATTCAAATGAAAAGTCTCTTTGAGATATAAGAAAGCTACAAACTTTGGGAAGTTGTCTTTTCTTGTCCCTCGCAGGTATTAATACTCCTAGGAAAACTGAAATACACACTGAAAGATTATTTCTCTGTAAGAACATGACCTTTGAATAAAGAGTAAAATTTTCAAAGTCAGAAAAGACATTAAAATGCCTGACTCTCAGTGAAAGCCAACAGGAGCTCAGTGCCAGACTGTCATTTATATTTTATTCTAATGAATAGCAAGAGCTCAATTATAGGCCATCATGGACCATCCTCAACATTTCAACTGACTTCAGTGAGGGAAGGAGGAGAACAGTGGTTGGGCTTTTTAGTTAAAACAAGCACACTCAAAACAAAAAAATCCACCCCACCAAAGTGTTGTGTTCAATGCAAACGAATTGCTTTCATGGGAAATTTAATTATTGCAACCTTAATCACTAAAAACTGTCGCCTGATCAGAGGGACTCTGCCCTCCCCAAATCGACTGAGGCCACGAACACTGAATTGAATTCTAGCGGCTGCAGTGTACAACTGACCTCCCACTCATTAGCAATCCTGCTATCACCAAGGTTCTGCAGTTCAGTATTGCTGAGAGAGCACCCAAGTCCTATATTCACAGGAAAAAACATATTACTGAACTTGGTCTTCAACACCCACTGCCTCTCCCCGCAAGCAAGCAAGCAAAAGTGGGCAACATCAGACCTTTGTCACTCTCTTTTCTTTTTTCTGACATGCTATGAGCAAAGCACAAAGCCTGAGTTCCTGCACTAACACAGAGCTGGCAGCACCAGCTCTCAACTCCAGTCAATAGGCAGGCAGGCTGCTCTAAAGTCCCCGCACCAACCAATTTGAGATGCATGAGCTCCTGGCAGCAAAATAATTATTTCCTCAGACGTTCTTATTGTCTCCAGCACGCCATGAATTCTGTTCAAGTTCAATGTCAATTTATCACTCTACATTACTAGCAGCAGCTGACATCATGGGTGCAATTGTTAAAGAAAAGGGAAATTATTTCTGCCCTCATACATTTAGATTCCCTTCCCCTCAATAAGTGCAGTGAAGGGAAAAAGCTTTGAGCAATCTGAAATCGCAGAATGACTCTTTCTATAAAAGCATTGCACTTGTCCAGCAAACCTCTCTATCTGCCACCACTGAATAATATCAGGTACCAGAGAGACCTGAAAGGGAATAGGGAAAGGAAATATGACCTGCAAAAAAGGTAGTATTTTTAGAGTTCAATGCAGTTTATTCCCCCTCTAATAAGCAGCACATTCTTGGGCTCCATACAGCGGGGTGCAGAGTGTCTGGCCCCTCTCAATTAAAGCATGGCAGTGTGTGCTACTTACTAATCACAGCCTGGCACAAAATAAAGTGCTCTGCTGAGGGAAGACCTGCCAGCACCTCACAGGATGGAGCCCACTTGCCTTCCTGTCATGACCCTGATACACTGCATGACATGATTTTGCTTGGAAATATATATATATTTTTTAATTAAATGGAGTAGTAGATGGCTTAAAGCCAGTGAGATCTTCACCAAAAAAAAAAAAAAACACCAGACTTCTTACACAGGACGTGTTAACCTGCATCAGCACAAAATTATTTTACCTTTGTGTACCATCAATATTCAACTCCAAAAAGCAATTCAAAAAGCTACCATTTCAACAGAAAACTACAACACTGAAGGACAGGACTCCTTTAAAATAGTAATTCTGAAAGTTGGTAATACTGTGGGTTTTTTTCCAAAGGAATCAAGTAACTTTTCAGATGTTCAGATGAAATGAGTGTCAAATCAGTGCTTCTTCATGGAATCCAAAAATTCTGTACCTGCCCTTGAAATCTTTGATATGTTTGACAATATGAAAACCTTTCCAAATGGAGTAAGTGTTCCCTGGCAATTCAAGAGATGGGGGGGGGGAGTTAGAAGTGACAAGACTGCATTTGACTCACCACTATAAGGGAAAATAGCAACACCTATTTAATTCAGTGTGCTGAAACCTGCAGTGTGGATGGCACAATCCCACTGGCAAGCAGCTGCAGCCCAGCTCTTCTCTATGCCCACTGGCAGGACAAGGGGATGTGGGCACCTACTGAAACATCTTAAGACACCTTCACTGCAAGAGAGGTCAAACACTGGGATAGGTTGCCCAGAGAGGTTCTGGAGACCTGAGAGTATAACAGGCCTGTGTGCCTACCCACAGTATTATTACAATTTGATCAAAGGATAAAAAGTTCTCGTTACCTTTCGATACCAGATATTGTCACAAGTGGCACACAAATTCTCTTCTATTAGGAAATTAATCTCCATGGATTTAGAAACTTCAAAGATGCTTCATTATTGATTGCATAAGCTAACTTTCTGTGTCTTGAAGGATTTTTTTCTTTTTTTCATGTTCGCTCTGGCCAGATTCTTAAGCAGGAGCTTTGCCTGAACACAGTAAGTTTTGATAGCCTAACAGATGTCCACTCTGACTCTGTACTTAATATTACAAGCTAAAACACTAAATCCATAAGTACTTGAATGCTTATGACTTTGAATCCTGCATGACTCATCCTTCAAGGCAGCCTATGACAGTCCAAACTGCCAAAGCATTCCTCTGTCACCCTGAATTTCCCACCTTTGCTGCACATTTTCCAGTTTCTCATCCTTGGACTGGGTTGAGAAGGCAGCAGCCACCACAGAGCTGTAGCACAGTACCCAAAGTGGTCCTGAGCAAATCCCTCTGCTTACTGAAGGGGTAGGGAATTTGCAGCACATGCCTGCATTATCAGAAGCTCTGCTCTAGAAGGAGGAAGCAAAGGCATTTATAGGTCCCTCATTCTGGCAACTGATACATCCTTCATATGTAACCCTAACATTTGAAGTTCCCTTTCCATGCGATTGTTTGCAACTAATCATTTAGATTTCCAATAACAAATTGCAAACCCAAAATGTCCTCACTGGCCATCCTGCTATGCTGCTAAGGTTCACTGGCACAGTGGGAACTTGCTCATCTGCCATCTGGGCTAATGAAGTTACTGAAACTGTTGTCATTCTCTTGGTGGATCACCTCTGCAAAGAGAAAACACTCTCTGCCATGAGATTTCAAGTTAGATGGAAGCTCAGCAGTGACGAGGTCCAGAAAAACAGCGTCCTCTTCCAGACCTGGACAACAGTGCTGCCATGCCAATGTATGCTCCTGCCCACGTCTGGAAAACATAACTCCTCTTATACTCTTACCTTTGCCCTGTGCCCAGCCTTTATCTCCTTCCTGCTGTTGGATTGTTCTCCTTTCCCACGGCCACCCATATTTTCTTATTTCTCATTTTCACACGAATCTCCCTGACAAATTATCACCCTTGAGCAGCATAGTCTGTCTCAGACTCGCCCTCATCCTCCAAAAAAACAGTTTCTTCCAGTCTTCTCTGTCACATCCTTTCTACATGTGAGGCAGGGCTGGAAAAAACATCACCCCAGGGCAGAAATGAGCATCATGCCAAGGGGGACCAGTGCCAGGCCCCCACCACAGGCAGAGGCAGCAGCCCCGACCAACATACTTTCAGAGTCATTCCAATGTACCTTCAGCCTCATGGAAGCTCTGCCTGCTAAAAAAAAAAAATCACCCTTATCTTCCCCTTTTTTCTCTTTTCACATTCTGTGCTAGTCAGAGCAAACAGAGCTTGAGTTGAAACAGTGGAGCAGAGTTCAAGTAGTATGGGCACCCACAGGAAGAGTGTGATGGGGAGCTAAAGGACAGCCTTAAGGTCAGGGATTCTTAGGTACACCTGGTGGCAACATAAAGGAGATTTACCTGCTTTTCTAAAAGTAAATGGATAATCCCTTACTATGAAGGAGGGTGCTAAGTATTCATTAAAACTAGATCTGTAGGATTTTGCTTTGTTATAGAAAAGCAGATCAATCCCTTCATCTTTTTTCTTTTCAGTACTTACATAATTCGCCATTAGTACTACTGTTTATTAAGAACAAGCAGTAAAATGAAATGCAGATAAAACCAAAATTCATATATGCTGTTGTAGTACTTATTCTTGAAGTAGCTAGTAAGGTCATTTCTCAGTTTACACAAAGAAGCTGGGAAATACCCAATTTCCCACCAAATCAAGGCTTTTTCTGTACTACTTTAATTTAGTCATAGCAAGGCCTAAAATTTGCAGAGATAATCATATAACAAAGCAATTTTACATCACAGATAAATTAACTGTAGTTGCATGTTATGGAATAATTTTATCCTGCAGAGGAAAATAAAACTACAAATACCTCAGCATTTTGAGTCAGCAAGACCTTATGAAAGAAAAGCAAAGACAATCCAAGTATTTAGACTCAAAACTAGCTGATTTCTGAAGAATAAAAATTGTACTTCGACTACATTAAAAAAAAAATCATTGATTATTTAAAAAAGTTTATTTGAAGACTTGAGGCTTGACCTAAGTGATGTTCTTGCTGTTTGTAAAACCAGGACAATGTAAAAATGCAAAGGTGATTCCACTGCAGAGAAAATAAGCTAAATTGGATCTCCATCAAATCCTGACTTTTGTCTCTATTCTGTTATATATACACACACTGCAGTCCTTCAGCTTTTTTTCATCCAAATAAGCCTAAAAAAAGACAGGAAAAAAAAATAAAATACAGGATATACAATAAATTTCCTTAACTGCAAGATGGAAGATGTATAAACCTGTAACCCTGAAAAATCTATTGTTTCTCCTTCTCACCACAGTCTTTGACAGAAAGTTGATGTGCATTTGAAACACGCATCGATGAAACATCTTGGTAGTAAAAGGAAAAGTCAAGCCAAAGGAAACACTGTAGGAACACACACTTAATACACCATTTTCACCTCCAGGTTAAAAAAAAACACCGGAGGTTCACAAGCAACTTGTATCAATACAAAATCAGCTTTGCATTGTGGTTTATGCAACACTTTAGTGCACATTTAGGGGGAAAAACTCCAATTATTTCTACCAGATAGTCTCTAAAACACAGTTTAAGAGAGTTAGGAGATTAAAGACACTGAAGTGTTTTCATATGCTATTGGCAGGTGGTGTTTTGGTTTTGTTTTGGGTTTTTTATTTTAATGTGCAGAAAAACCCTCCAGCCAGCAAGGATCCATGCAGCTGGAAAGGATCCTTCTAAGCTGGATTATGTGACAGTTGGTTACACTTATTTCTAACACTTGCCTGTGAGGTAAAATGCAAATACAAAATCTCCCAATTACTTATGATCATTAAAGAAAACATACAATTTTGGGCTTCTGTAGTCTATTGTCTTGGAGTCCTGGCCAAAATCCAGCATCAGTAAGTACATTGAGATACATTCCATTACCCTTAAGATGCATTCAGCAATAGTAACTTGTTTTCATTTTCCTTCCTGCATTTACAGAAAAAATTATGTACATGCTGTGTGTGTGAGAACTGTGGCGAGAATTTTAGTGAAGTTCTACACATGTATGGAGAAACCCTTCTTCAGAAATCTTTCCATCAAATCCATAAATTACAAACAATAAAATCTTGAGTAACCCTACTTCATATGATTAAAAATATAATTAGTCTTTCATACAGCAAAGGAATACAAGCTGGGAGACAGCAGTAGCTACTGCTCCCAAATGGACAGGGATTATATTTATCACCAGGATAAAGGAAAAAAAATATTGTTCTCACCAGCTACATCCTTCAAAAACAGAAAGTGTAGCTTAGAATACCTCTGTGTACATTTTAAATGCACTGAAGTTATGGGAAATCTGCAAGAGAGACTGATTGTTCTTTGGTTTTTATTTAGAAATTATTGTTATGCTTAAAACAAAAGTTTTGGTAAAGCAAAGAGACATAGAAATATGAGAGCAACAAGACATGAGAAATTCATTAACTGAAAGGAGAGAAGCATGAAGGCAAGCATGAAGATAACAAGGTCATTAAGAAGCATGACATAAAGGACCAGAGAACCTAGGGAGAGGTAGAAAGCCAGGCACAAAGGCAGGGGGGAAAAAAAAAAGAAAACACACAGAAAGCAGGTCAGGACCAGGAGTTCACAAGGCAACCAAAAGGTACAACATTAGAAACAAAATCAGAGTTGGAACATGATGCCCCATATAACATTCACCCTACTG
The DNA here is from genome assembly GCF_963662255.1 of Cinclus cinclus. Taxonomy (NCBI): domain Eukaryota; kingdom Metazoa; phylum Chordata; class Aves; order Passeriformes; family Cinclidae; genus Cinclus; species Cinclus cinclus. The sequence continues at coordinate 48,415,425 of NC_085048.1, read as the reverse complement.
CAGAGGGAGGAACCCCAGGGAATATTCTCCTCACCAACCACTAGAAAATCCTCTTTCAGCATGTGGGGTTTCCTCTGACAAAGCAAGAGCCCAAGTGACTGACCCACTCTTATTTATTAAGAGTTTATCCTAACAAAGGGATATCCAGCACCTACAACATATCCTAGCTAGACCCTGGGCACAGAATCACTTCTTCCTATGCTTCAGCCACCACTGAAAGAGCAAGTCACACTGCACCTGACCCCAATCCCACCAAAGGCAAGGAAAAGGCTGCTGCTTCAAATTACAAAAATTAATAAAATGTTGAATGCTCAAAGGAACACAAGATACTGGCTCAGACCCTGCCCTGGGCTACTATCCAGGTGATGGGACCTGCACCCCTTCACAGCTGCCTGCCCCACAGCACAGGCTGTGCTGCCCCTGCAAGTCTCTTCAGGTGCTCCTGAAACTGAGAGCACTGTAAACTCTTATCTAGCACAAAAAAAATAAATAAAATAAAATAAATAAATACTTTAAATTCATTTTGCTTTAAAAGAGAACTGCAGGGCATTTTATAATTAGCTACTAACCCAGGGAGCCAATGCTGCTGTGTATCTAGACTTTTTATGAAATGGCTAACTATTCAGAGAAGGGATCAATGAGAATAAATCACTGTTTCCCATTGGTGCAGGCTGATTTTCCTGATGTCCCAAGATTTACAGCAGCCTGAAGAGCTGCATTAGCTACAGACCAAGCAACTTCAATGTCTAGCAGCTTTAATGCCAAATAAAAGTATTCAGCATCACTTCAGCCACAGCAAAATGCGTCTTTTGAGAACTCACTGGGCAAACAAGTGGTGGAATGATACTGTATAGGCAGAGAAACATCCGGTTGATAAAGGTTTCTAGGAGTACTGTATTTATTACTGGCAACTACTGCAATATGGCAAATGCTTCCTGCACACATGGTCCTTGCTTACAAAGCTCAAATTCTATCTTCTCTGGTACAAAACACATAACTGAACATAAAATTAATCACAAGAAGAAACAATGAGGGGAAGAAAATTGTTCTTTCAGATCACAGGTTTTATAGATGTGGTTATCTATTACATTTTAACAGCATGAAAGTGAGTAAATCACCTCCACAAAAAAAAATCCACAAATATATACTTTGGGGTCTATAATATTTCTTGGAAGTATTATTTGCTTTTTGTTCCTCTGTCAGCATGCATATCACTTCACCAGCCTCCCTCCTATTTCCTTTCTCTCTGGAAAAGAACACTTCCTCCCTTGCCCTAGAAAGTATGAAACCTTTGGAACACAGAAAAGCTCATTTTTCCACTTCATCAGATGCTGCTCCTGTTCAAACACATCTCAAGAAATACTGCCTGTGTTAGTGGTCTGCACACTCTCTTATTTTCCCATGCCAAGAAGTCAGCTAATAATGCCAGAGACAGAATTTCTTCCTGCTTCTGTCCAGTTCACATGAAAGTCAGCTGTGGTTGTTGTATAAAATCACGTAGAAAAGCAGGGGAAAAAAGGGCGATGCCAACTTCAGTAAAAAGAATCTCTGTTCTCCTACATAGCCCTTCAAGATTTAAAAAGGAAAAAAAAAAAAAAAGAAAAAAGGAGAAAAAAGCAGCTGTAGCAACATTATTTTACATTGAAAGCACAAATCAGATTCAGAAACCATTATAGCCCATAGCCCATCTGTGTCTAACATCAGAGGCCCTGGTACTCAGTTATTTTACTGCTTTAGCTAGGGATGCTGCCCACAGCGCCTTCACTGGTTTGCTCTCTCAGCACCAGTGCAGCCTGCTCACATCCCAGCATCAACCCCTGGCTGCCACTACAGCTACCAGCACTGACAGCTCTCCTGAACAGCACTGGAGGTGGGATTTTGTTGGCAGGAACTGGACCTCATACACCAGCACTGAAGTTTGGCAGCACGGGACTCCCAAACTTTGAACCACATGTTTTATCACAAGAGTTAAAGCCAAAGGACAGGAAGAGCAAGGGAGTAGTTCAAAGCCACATCTGGCTGCCACTTGGAGAGATCAGCCTGGAGAAGGCACTCTGAAATACATAGAGTGCAGATGGAAGCAGCAGCCAGTTTCATCTTGTTAAACCTCCTCTGGGGAATGCTGATCCCCAAAATGATACAGTGGATTATTTAGGCTTGCTGTGTGATCTTTAGAGTACCCAAAATATGTATGCAGGCACGCAGAGATGTGTTTAGTCACGCACTCAGTGCATCCAGGTGTCTACAGTTCACTAGTTACTCCCTTCAGAGAAATGTGTTTAAAATAAATGACAACTTCCCTTTCAGTAAGATTTACACCATACGGTCTGTATTCAGTGGAAAAGAGCCAACAAGTGGGTTGAGTTACAGTTCTCCTCCTCGGGGGAGGAGTGGAGGGGGGGGGAAATCACAACTTTTTACTTTGAACATTTAGATAATGTTTAAAATAGCCTGATCTGTTATCCCTCTTTTCTCAAAACATGCAACAAGCACCCCACATTAGAGAAGTTCCAAGGAAAGGTTTCAAAGCTGTTGATAGCAGCACGCCCCTCTGGAGACTAAAGAGTACTCAATTTTGTTAAAGATAGAAACTGCTGCTCTAAATATTCTGGAGGGTAACAACTACATTTTACAGGACCACTGTGGAAATTTTAAAACAAGGCTTCAAACTTCCTCATTAAATTTCATGTTCATTTTTTTTAGCATTGTCATTTCTGTGCATAGTCGGTGTTTGGTTTTATTTTAAGACAACAGTTAAAGAAAATCCCATTTGTAAACCTGGAAAACTTGTAATGGGACATAAGAGTCCAGAGAACTCAAAATTCCTCAAGATCTAAAAGGAGCATCATTACCAACTCACAGCTCAGGTTTTGCACTGTTTTTTTATTTTAGCTATCAACATTTGCAGCTACTAGAGTGTCAGAGAGCACGAGACCCAACCCCTCTCTACAACTGACAGGATTAATTTGATTAACTTATCGATTGGATGTTTTATATTCCCCAGAGATGGTGAATATTCTTTTTTTCTTGTAGGGACATTAAACTATTAGAAAAATCTTTTGCTGAACGTATTTGGCGAGATAACAAACCGTTATTAGAATTAGCTACAATTATTGCAGCTAAAGACAAGGGAGAGCTTTCCTCTCTCAAATTTATAGTTTTATAATTGAGTATGTCAATTAAGATCTAACCAAGATTTAGCAGGCAGCAGCTGAGGGTGATTACTACAAAGTCATTGAGGTAAAGATATGTGCCTTATTTTTCTAGTAGCAGAATTAATTTTATCTAGCCATTTTGTACAGCACCCATCTTCTTTATGCAACTTTGCTGCTTATTTGCAATATACTAGACTTTACATTAGCAGGCCAGAGGATGGTACTTTCACATCATGGAAAATTTTATCATATATGTTGTTAAAAATCCCCCCCTTTTATCTAGCTATGGGAAAACTGAATGTATTTTCCTTTTTGTGCTCTCGTGATGTTATTTATGGTACCACACTTCCAAGTAGAAGATAGATCTGTGTGTTACTAGATGGACACTTAAGTCTGGCATGGTGTCAGACAAAATCTGAATTGCAGAACATCCCATTGTGATTTGTGGTTTTTTAGATGCATAAGTTGTGGCCAAATTAGAGCAAGTTTTCACCAAGACAAAGTGGATGGTGTCACTGAGCCTCCACACCAACTCAGTATTAAGGTCTCACTGAAAGCTCTAAAGGGCTCTGCTGATGGGAGACCCCCATTAAAATTACAAGAATTATTAAGTGACATAAGTCTAGTACTCACTGCTGCTTCTCTGTAACACAGACAATCACCTAAACTTACCTAAAATTGATAGAAAATAAATCTGAAGGAACACATTACCTATTAGCAACAAGGATTAGGTCTGCCCACTACCCCCAGTAACTTATTCACCAGCACTAGAAAGATCCTCATCTGCCTCCAAATATGAGGCAAAACATGGGTTTATTTTTGCTGTTCAGAGCAGTAAGATTGTATTAGCTATACAACAGCCCAATATGATCACACAGCAAGGCAGCATGAAATATAGCAGAAGTACAGGGGCTGAAAGAAGGAAATCAATGGGTATTTAAAACACCATTTAGTTGATTTACCTATGGCATGAAGCACTGTCGTTTAAAAATCTCTCATGGAGATGTCTCTTCTCCAAATAAAAGCCTGTACTAAAGAGATTATTTACTAAAAGGCTTTTAAATGCTGCCATTAAAAGCAACACATTAAAATCAATTAAAAGGTTTTATAAAAACACCAGTCTTCTTTTTCATTTCCTATGCTCTTGCCAACATCATTTTACCCTTCATACTCCTGCTAAAGCCAACAAGGTTCTTTCACCCAGTTCACATAGCACAAAGGGAACCATACTGTAGGTACTACAACAAAACCTTGTTCTAGGCACCACTCAGCTTTTCACAGATAGGGGTGGATGTGTGGGTATGTGTGTGTCTGGGGGCACTTTCATTTAACTTTAGAGCTCTCCTGCATAACACAAGTTTACCTTGTGTATATGTTGGGGAGAAAGTAGACTGAGTCTCATCAAGTAGAATTTGTCAAGGATTTTTGATTACTCCCAAAAGACAAGAGCAACCTATTAATTTAGGAGTAGAATGCATCCTATAAAAAAAGCCATAAAAAATCACTTCTTAGGTTACTTGTCACTCTTCCACAAAAGAGAGGGAAGGCACAGGTATTTATTAAAAATGCACCTAAATTTGGAGTTTAGAGTACATAAATTTAAGACAAACAGACAAAAAAAAATATCACACTGGCAATTTATCAGTGAAAATTATTCAGCTTTCAGCACTTTTCAGATTACAGGAATAACTCATGTTCCTGATTGTGACAAGTCTCCTTCAGGTAGCTGAGCTTGCTTAGGTGAAAAACACAACATTTGCACCGAGGTAAAACTGATGGCTGCACCCCAGCTCACATCTTGATATAGCAAAAAAAAAAAAAAAAAAAAAAAAAAAAAAAAAAAAAAAAAAAAATATATATATATATATATATATATATGTTTATTCCTTCTCCAACATTTTTTACTTTGGCTAACCTTTGAGGAAATACTGTTCCTCTTCTCTTCCAGCATGAAGATATATACTCTATTAAGCAGTGCTATATATACCATAATAGAAATATGTCTACAAGGAAAACTTCTCAAGCCTCTTCTATCCATCAGCACCATGAGGCTGAAGGTCAAAGCATCATGGATTCAGGCCCTAAAATACTGGGGGGGGGGGGGGGGGGGGGGAGAAAGAAAAAAAAAAGGTGCAAGCTCTGCATTATTTTTCTGCTCAGAGCATGAAAAAGAAACAGAGAAGTCTCAAAGGAATAAAATTTAAAATTCCATTTAAATCACAAACTAATTTAAGAGTTCCACTTGTAAATCTCAGAAAATCATCACGTGTTGAAAGTTGATGTGGTAATTTGAAAGACATGCAATTCTCCATTCATAGCCAAGCAGTTGGATTATCTGCTTTGGAAGAAAAATTTCACGCATTCATAGCCTTGGAAGGCAACCGGGACTTCCATGGGAAATAATAATTGGACTGGGGACAGCGAGACCTCAAGATGGTGCTTCTCTGCTAATCCAGTCAAATTTCACCCACTGGTTCTAGATGCAATATTTGCTCTCAGGCTGGTAGGCAAAGAAACACCTACCTCACACTCAGCCTGTTTAATGTTTGGCTACTAGGACATTGCCATTGTTTCACATTTGTGTTTTGGGGGGGAAAAAAAACCAAAACCAACCAAACAAACAAACAACACACTACTTTAACACCCTACTTTTTGCCCGGTAGGTTGTCGGGGTCGTTTTTTTATCTTTCAAAGCAGCTACAAAACGCTGCCTCCCTTCCAGGTCTCTGCTATGTTCCTGCTTCCCCATGCCCTCAACTCTACGGAAAAGTCCTCAAGGGCCCCCGAGTTCACGCAGCGTTTTGTGAGGATACATTCCTTTAACACAAGAGATTTAAGAGTCCGAAAAGACAACTTCCCAGCAGCTCAGCCGAAGTGGCAGAGGGCCGGGGCAGCGGGATTTGGAGGCGGCCAGCCTATGGAGGGGGCCGGGATGCACTCGCACAAAGGCATCACCATCCTTTCATGCCGGGGTTTTATCAATGAACCGCGCGCATTCCAGGCGCCGCTCCCCGCGTTGCCTAGCGGAGGGACGCTCATTGAGGCTTCTTTCATCGCGGTTTGGGATCCACAAAGGCGGGGGGACCAGGGGACAGCGATGCTGAAAGCGGCCCAGCAGCAGCACTCGATCAAAGGAAGGAGGGAAGGAGGGAGGGAGCTGCAGCACCGCTCCCATGGGCGCTGTCCCACCCGCCCAGGGCCGCCCCGCTCCGCTCCCCGACACGGGAAACCTGATCCCATCACTGCTCCAGGGGAGCGTGGACAACCAGAGCCACTGCTGGGGGTCTGGTACCTGCCCGTGCACAGGGAGGGTGACGCCTGTGACAAATTAGACTCCTGTGCCGAGGGAAACAGAAAAATAGCACGCCACAGTCACATTTAGACCTGATGCTTCTTACACAAATCCCCCAGCCCTCTCTTTAATAACTCTAAAATGTCAGGTTTGACAAAGAGCTAAAAAAAATATTGATATCAGAGCTACAAAGGATGTTTTATATCATCTGTACCTCTCTCTTCCTCCCATCAGCAGAGAATTATTTCTTCCAAATGGGTTTGGGAGGGTTTTCTATGATTTAGTTTGGATGATATCTCTTCTTCTGAAAGATTAGTCCACATACAAATAGATACCTCCATCAAATCCTGTTTTCTACTACCTTGTTTTTGTACCTATCCTATTAGTTCTAATTTTGTCTTTTTTGAGATGTCCCAGAAGCCTTCTGCTACAGCGCAGAAAAAGGTAAGACTTCCAGATTATGTCCCTTAAAAATAAACATAAGCAGCACATAAGGCTGGCTAGTACATGTTCTTTCACATCCTTCAATGCCCTTACCAGAAAATAAATACAACTTTTTTTTATTTTCCTCCCTAGGAGCACACAGAGCTAGGACTTCACAGAAAAAGACAATATCACAGAAACTTCTGGTGAAGGAAACCAGGAGAAAAGTTAATTAAAAACTAAGGAGCTTTGGGGGGGCTAAATCAATCTTTGATATACTGGAGGATACAAATCTCTTTCAATGCATTTTGGGACTAATTTTTATTCTAGATCAGCCACCAAAATTCAACTCAAAATATAGAGAAGTAATATTTTATTTAGGAAGCTAATAAATCTTACGTTAACCTTATTACTATAGCACATGGTGAACAGGCAAATTTTGTGGTGAAGCTGAGTATACCACTCCACCCCGCATAGAAACCAAAACATTTGGGTATTGTGTGCTGATTTTTTACCTTCTTCAGAGACCACATAAAGTGGAAGCATGGATTTTTTGAAGCTCTGTAGGACCAAAGACTGGAAGTTTCACTACAAAACACATTTTTCTAACATGCTCTACACTGATCTTTATTTTCCATATGTTAAAGACAACCTTTTTCAAATATTTTGAACTGAAATTTCAGGTTCATTAACTGCAGTTAACATGAATTTGCCAACTCTTTTCTCTTTGTTCAAACAACAGTCTGCAGAAAATTTTTGTAACCTGACATCTGGATCTCAATCTAGTTTATCTGGGTTTATGAATACACATTAGTCTATCATATCACAGCCAGACCACTGCATTTGTAGATGGCTATTTCCCTCTGACAAGGGAGAAAATTGTGTTCCATCTCTGAAGCAGTAAAGATAACGATGCCTCAGAGATGCAGAGCTGAGGCACAGAACAGAGGTTTCCACAAGTTAAGGAGGACGTGGATGTGCTGCAAAGCAGGCAAAAAAAGTGTTCTTGCAGACACATCTGGATCTGAGGCTGGACAAAAACCTTTTGCCCAGGTTTGTTTTACAGTTACCAGGGCAACTTTAAAAATGTAAAAGCTCTAGAAGTACTATGTTTATAGAATACTCTCAATTTTACCTCTACTGAGAGGGTACCTTCTATTTAAAACCAGGGAGGTCATTCTTATTGTGGAAAGTGGTAAGAAAACTGAAGGAAGGTAGTGAAGCTGTCAGCAGAATGGCTTTTCCCAGTTTTGAGGTTGACCCATGAGTGTTCATGTGGTCAGTTAAAGCAATGAATATTTCAGATTAAATCCTAGAATACCTACCCAGCTGAGCTCACTACTAATTTGAAAAGTCATAGCAGTCAAGGGATAATTGTATATAATCAGGCCATGCAAGCAAACAAGGAGGCAGCTTATTTACAGAGACTATTCTGTTGGCAAGAAAGAAAGCATTACCAAAATTAAACATAGAGAACTTGATGCCAATATTATACATAATTCAACAGCATCCCATTTACATTGCCCTTTTATGTTTTTCTGAGCTTGCAGTGAGAGAAGGAAGAAAGTCTTCCATATCTGTGCCATGGCCTTTCTAGCCTCTCACTCTCCTTGCCTGCCAGTATTTACAATACAAATTAGAAGCATCTATAAATATCTTTCCTGTTTTTTCATTAAATAGTCCAAGTCTCCTGATAGAGGGCTAGTGTTTGCATCCAAGGGGGAAAACCAGAAGCAAACATAGAAAATGCCTTGCTCAAAAGGCATGGACTTCATATCAGAACATGGGCTAAAACTAAAGAAGCTTTTTTCCTTTGTTCATACCACTGCGTTGTAATTATCCCATTACAACATTAATCTTTTCAGCTACAAATAGCCGATTTTATGTATATCCTTGTTATGTTAAAACTGCTCTTCCACAAGAGGAGATGCTGTGCCTCACCTGATTTTCTCTGCAGCTGGAAGATCTATAGCCCTGAGCAGATGAAGCCAGAACAGGAGCGCAAGGCGCTGCACGTGATGACAAGTGAGGCTGCTGTCACAAAGACATCATTTGCAATCCAATGGTTCCCACATCAAACCATTTCAATTGCAAAAAACCAAATCTTAGTGTAAGTTTGCTTTTATTTTTATTTAGAAACATTGCCTTTATAAGACATTCTAAACAGATTAAAGCCATGGGAAAACAGACACAGCTCACTTCTGCTTTTCAGAGCCCCTTCAAGCCTACACATTTAAGTAGGGCCAAACAACTCCATGACAGCTCAAAGAAGTTGGGGAGAGGACACAGGCTAGTGACTCCTCCCAGCAGGCACCAAAGGTGACTGTGCTATTTCAGTCTCAGAACCCTGAAGTACTTTCCCCTAGAGTCCTGAGCATCTGACCCTTGCCTAAGAATATCTTCCTCTGTGAGAAGGGTGAGAAAAAGAGGCAGCCAGGCTGGGGAGAAGAAAGAAGGGGAAGCTCTGGGTGAAGGGAACAGCAGCCACACAGGGAGCAGAGGAAAAGGGACAACTAACTAATGCTTCACAAAACTCAAAGAACTAAAAGGACAAAGATAAAATAAAATTGTTTTCCAGGCCAGATGGAGCTGGCACAATGCTGCAGGGCTCTGTGCTAAAGCCACCCTCTGGGAATGGGGCAGGGCCATGGCTGGCAGCAGCGACACAAGTGACAGCAGCAGATCCCACCATGCACCACAGTGGCTCCTGCCAGATGTCTGGTGGCCCTAAAGTGGGGAGAACTCAGGGGTTTTAGTAGTGAGAACTCAGAGGGTATCAAACAAGAGCAAGTTTCTTCTTGCATTGCCAGCAGAGGTAAAGAAGCTGTTATCTATCATTCTGCTGGTTTCAAGGTCCTGCAGCTGGAGAGCACTCTCTGCTTCCTGCCATCACAGCAGGCTATCTCTTCCCAGCCTCCATCAGCCTCCTGGCACAGTCGCACTGGGACATGGAGGAATGTAACCCCAGAAAAGCCCTGAGAACCTGGCCCACCACTTCCACAAAGGGGAGTCCTGGCACAGCAGTGGATGCAGGAGGAGGGAAAGAAGTTTCAGGACTTCTGTGAGGATACACAGTGATGGCTGAATAGGATGCACTGCACAACACCAGGGCCTGTGTAATCACACTGATGTATTCAAGGCAAGCGTTGCTCACATACACAGGGCTGCCTGAAGCAAGAACCCCATTGTACTATTACACTGTATTAAAGGGGAGAAAACCCAAACAAACACATTGTATTGGAAAAAGAAATTAAAAGATACTGGCTTGAACAGAGTTCCATGGAAAAAACGGAGCAAGAGGCTATGTTTGATAGTACTGGCAGCAGCATGGGTGTGGGCATACACAAGTTCAGGTCTTTGCCTGGATCACAGCCATCATGATGCAGAGCCACTACAAGCATGGCTTGTACAAGCACACAAACTGAAACCTGCTCTATCTCACATTCCCTGCAAGCCAATTCCAGATGCCAAGAGGGGGCTCTGACTGTCAGTGGCAAGGCAAAGCCAGAGGATGTTATTTTCTTCTCTGAGTAGTACCTCCAGGGCTATTAGTAAGTTGAACAGGTACTACCTCAAAAACATACTGTCTTAGGGCCTTTCACAGTCCTCTGCTGACCAGGAAGAATGTAGACTGGAAAAAGGGTTTTCCACACCACAAAAAGGAAGGAAGGGAGTGTACTGCTATTTAACTGGTTCTTGTTCTTCCACACAGGAAAGCTGATGCTGGAGGATAAATAATAAATATAAACAAGACCTTAGCCTGCAGGCCTTGAGCAGCAATCCTGCACACTTCCAGTTTAAAACCTTTTGATAAGGGAAAGACATAATGGCTGCAGAGCCGTAGATTGGGGGTTGGGTCCATTTTGATTGCTTCCCCTGGAGCTGCTCCAGCTTGACCAATTCTGAAAGATCATACATGTTCACCTTATACAACATGGAACACACTATTTCTTCAGCCACGGCTTAATTATCAACAGCAGCACCTGATACTCCTCAAGCACTGAAATTACAAATGAAAAGCAAACCAATATTATATACCTGTGGTCCTGCAGATGGTACATTCATGTCTCTGTAACCAGTCTCTGGGACTAAATTAGTCACCCAAAACTAGGGTACATAGCATGCACTGAGTGCACACAGCTATTAATATTTCTGATAATCAAAGTTACCTGATCTATTTTAGCACATTTGACTCTGATGTGACATACCAAACAACACCAACATCTTGCCCACTGTCTTCAGAAAAAGTAATTGTAAGTTTCCTCAGACACATGTTCTGTATAAAAATGTGTTTGTATCAAGGTGACATTTATCAAAAAAAGAGAGACTGTGCTGAATCGCACCTCTCCTTTTGTTTAAGGTTAAGAGAGAATATTGTGGATTTGATAACTTATCCCTTTAAACTTGTTTCCCTTCATGGGGTTTGGTTTTTTGTGTTTTTTCCTTCCCTGAGAAGCAATATTAAAGGTAACAGAGACTTAAGTGCCTTCAAGGAAGAAAAAAATCTTCTCAAACTTCTGGATATATCTACCATTCTAATAATGTACTGAGGGAGTTAGGACAGCCTTTCCAATGAACAGGGCTTTAACATACAGGAAGACTTCTAAGAATATCTGCATTCACTGCTGTTCAGGTTTCTGGACTAATGACATAGGAAACATCTATTTCTCTCCCATTACCTCGGCAAACGGGCAAATACAGAGCAGAGTCTTGCTGTAGGCTGAGACACCACAGTAATTCCCTGCTGTTCTTTTTTAAGGTACAAAGAAAAGCCAAAGACATACACATTATGGTCTTGTACAAACCTCCCAATAAAAACAAAGAAACACAAAACAGTCCATGTACACCTCATGAAGACTATATTTCTTACACTTCCCAGGCATGCACAATGGCCACATGAAGACTACGTGCACAGAGCTGGAAGGCACCACATCCCTGTCTATTTTACAGTTGTTCTTCAGAAAAATTCCATGTCTCACCGTGCTCAGGAAAGTGAAAGCCAGTCTAAAATCTATACTAAGTTACTCTGGCTTTTTTTTTTTTTTCCACGGGCAGGAAGCAGAAAACCTCTCCATCCCATTTCTTTGGGGCAAAAGTAAATAAAGGTGCCTAAGGAGCAGCTTTAACTAGTCTTTCAGGCAATTTACAGGGATCTGTAGTCGGCACCAGCCCTTAAAAGACACGATTAATTGTCATAGCAACCAGGGCAGGGGAACCACACGCACTTAGGCTGGGATACAGGGACGGCAGTGTGCCCTCTTACCCACACACGCATCTCAAAAGGGTAACCGGCTCCTCGAGGGGTTCATTGTTTGGGCACAGTTAATCCTCTATAATAGACCCTCTTAACCAGGCATGGGGGACTCTCCCCTTGCCCCCCCCCCTCCTTCCTTCTCAGGAAATATTGAAACCATGGTGCTGCAGTGGCTGCGGAGGGAGGCTGCACGTCGGGGCAGGAGGAGGAAAGGAGAGAGACGGACAGGCAAAGGAAACAAAACCGGGGATTATCACATACTTTGGGGTCTAGCTAAGAATTCATCTTAAGAACTGACATACTGCTTTTTTCTGCATTGATGATGTATTTTCTTTACTCATACCATAAGTCTTTCATCTTGTTTCCCTCTTTCAGGACATCACTGAGTTTATAAAAACAGATAATGTGGTTCATTGGCATCCCTGCCTCGACAAGATCAGAGCAGAGCCATGGTTATCAGGAGACACCAAAAGCAGCAGGTCCTCCCCTCCATGATAACTTATTTTTATGCCACAGAAGCATACTTGAACACAGGCAAAATAAGACAGAGGTTTTTGTCATGTTGCATTTCTCCACTCCCAACAAATGGGATTCAAATAATGGCAGAATTTACCTGAAAGCTTCTTCTCTAGTTTCCTACCCAGTCATTTTGGTACCAAAATGCAAATCACTGTATTATGCCCTGTAGAAAAGTTGCTGGGTTTGGTGGTATTTCTTTGTGTAGTTTTGCTTTTTTGGAGTTTGGTCTTTTTTTTTTTTTTTCCTGGGGGTGAGAAGGGTGATGTATTGTTATTTTGTTTTCTTTAAAAATCAACAGAACCTGTACTCCTACTAATAGACACCTTCCCAGTCTGAAGATGATCAGTCCCTTTTACTCCTTACCCATGCTTTTGGTGCTCTAAATACAAAAGATTTGCTTGCTGCAGGAGAGAAATTGTTGTGAACTGATAACATTGGAACCATGCAGCACCTTTATACAACAGTACTGCAAGTGAAAATACAACAGCTAGGAGGATACAGGATCAATTTGGGAAGCAGGACTAACAATAGAAATGCTTCCAGAAAACTATCTATTCAGTACAATCTTGTGACCATTCCCAAGGTGGCCAAATTGCTGTATATTTTGCTCTTAAGGAATTATTTTGGTAACTGAAGTTATGGGATTATATGGGATTATATGAAGTTATGCAGATCAGAGGCAATTGGTTTTGGGAAAACTTGTGCATGGCTGTTGGCTCCAGGAAGAAAGAGGTCAGGGAATGGCAATAAGCCTCCAAGATCACATCAGCCAAATAAAAACAGCTATTCACACTTTACTATAGGAGAAAGCTATAATACATCACCTGCCATCATGGAAAGGGAAACAAACTAGTTCAGTGGCCACGATTTTGACCACCACTGACTGGGCTATTTTTCTAGTCAGCTGCAGTGAAGAAGTTACTGCACACCTTGGCAGAGAGGCAGAAGTGAGTCACAAAGCACACAGGAGCACTGCTTACACCAGATGTAATGATTTTAGACCTGCTGAACATGTGCCTTCTCTCTTATCTACTGTGAAAAAAAAAAACCAAACTGTTCCATGGATAAGGCTCCCCTTCCATTTTCCAGCAACAGGGAAACCCAGAGTATACTTGCACTAAGGTTTTTCACATGCCTATCTTCACTGAACTCAGACTCACCTAAAAATAAATAAATAAATTTAACATGTCAATTTAGAGCTGCATCACACCTCCACCATCACCTCTAACAGCAGACATTTTTTCACCAGCCCCATTCAGAATCACACTACTTGGTATCTGACAACCTTCTTTTTCCTCTCTGCTATACTCACACAACTTCCCCCCTACCTGAAGGAAAAATTGGCTACAGCTGATTGTTTACCAGCTGTCAATAGCCAAAGGGTCTCACATGTTCATTTTCTCAGGAACATCAGCGCTAAGGTTTGTAACAAGAAGGTAGGAGCAAGCTGAAGATTTTGGCAACAAGTAGTTAGTTCAGACGTGGTGTTACAACACAGATAAGCCAAATAAAAAACTTGAGACACAGAAAGACATACTTTCCCTTCCTTCTTTCCAGTTTCTTTTACCTCCCATCCCTGTTTTCCTCACCTCCTCTGCCCTTGCTCCTCTCTGCTCCCTCCTCACAGCCTCCTTCCTTTCATTATCAGTCCAGGCACTAGTTTAATCAAAAGTTAGCTAAAAACCCAGCTACAACAGCAACCTCTTTCAGCTGGGTTAATGATCTGTGATTTTAGCAATCTGCCTGTGATAGAAACTAGACCTGGCTTAGCAAAACAGAAGGAGTAATTTGAGCAGGAGCAGGGAAGAGAAAAAAGTGCAATCTCCTTTTGCCAGTTCATGATGCTCTGTTAAGAACAAACCCATTTCTCAGCCTTTGCTCATGTTTACTTCACCTAATTCTGTAAAATGACTGAGAAGATGAATTTTCATGAGGTAACTTGTGACCCTCCCTTAATAATTTCTAGGCATCAGTGAAGGAGTGATGGATTTGGAGATGGTTTCTTCTCTCCATCAGTGCTTTTTTTTTTTTTAATGGTCTCCTATTAAACTAAATCAATATGTCTATGCATGTGTGTTATTCATATACTGCACATATTCACATTGTAAGTATCTCAAATAATAGTTAAGATGCAAATCTCAGAAATTATTACAAGCTTGACTCTAGTATATTCTTAGCTCCTTCTCTTTTGTTAACAGTTTCACATGCGACATGTTGAGCTTCAGCCAGGATCAGGTCTTCGTCAAATGACTGCTCTCTGCTGCCATACACATCTCTAATGAAATCAGTGTAATTTGTCTTTGAAGGCAGGAAAAAGGGTTAGCTCACTAACACACCTTCTAAGCTCTGTGATGGCAGCACCTTTTTGTGTCTGGGTAACTGTTGGGGGTTGGTTCTTTCCCTTTTCCCTCTGTGGAATTTTCCCCATTGTCATGCTAAGATACCTGTTGACTGGGCCCTGGTGGCAAGGGGGAGGGGAGAGAAGAGGGAAACACCTCGATATCCAAACATCCAGAAGAGCAGACTGAAGGCTCTGGCTTGGCCTATTTCCCCCGTGGAGTTGGGACGAGAAGGACGATCGCTGCCTCTGACCCATCACTGCCATCCCAGCATTGGGAGCCATCCTCTCTGCTGTCAGACCCTGCCCTGCTGCCTTCTCACTGTGAACTACCACCATCCAGCACTCTGCTGAGCATTGGGACCCACACCGTGAGCGGAGAGCTCTCTCTCCATCTCTCTCTCCCCCTGGGACAGCGCTGCCACCACCCCCAGCCCTCCTGCGGCTCTGCGGGACCCGCCCGCCCCCAGCACCGGGAACTGCAGCTCAGGGAAAAGGTGCCTGCAGCCAAAAAACACTGGGACTGAGTTACTGTTCTGTTTGTGGGTAATTTCATAGCTGTTGATGTTCTTGTTTGTCTTGTTAGACATTCTAGTAAAGAACTGTTATTCCTACCCCCATATCTTTGCCTGAAAACTCCCTTAATTTCAAAATCATAATAATTTGTAGGAAAAAAGGATCACATTTTTCAGTTCAAAAGCAGGCTTCTGCTTTTCTTAGCAAACACCTGTCTTTCAAACTAAGACAGTAACATGGCTTGTGGAAACATCTCCAGTGTTAGGAGAATTTCAGCTGCCCCAGACTCCACTTGACCTCACCCGTGTACCAGCCTCATAGTCCATGCCTGTGTAGCCATGTGATAAACTACCCTGGAGATAAGATCCATCTGGAAACACAAACCAACAACAACAGAAACTTTTTCCCACTTTTCCCCTCTGAAAGAAACACTTTCCCACTTTTTTTCCCATCTGAATCAAACCACCAACCTGTTTTTCAATGGTACTTTGCCAACAGTTCCACCAGCAAAACAAAGGGGTAAGAAGCTGGGGACAGGGTCAAGAAGAAGAAGATAGGGGTGGAGCAAGGAGCTCTTCTGCCACCTGCCAGAGCCTAATTCTGCAGCCCCAAATTCACTTGACACTGCTGTCAGCCCCAGGTCACTTCAGGTGCTCTTGAGAAACTTCTTGTTTCTTGGGAGAAGGTACCTCAGGAAAGTTAGATATTTTTGAAAAGCTGTCAGTCCCTCATCTCTCAATGCCTATATGTACTGCACACATTAGTAATTTTGTTTCTTGGCAAAGTTTGCCCATAAAGTTTCAGAGAAGCACTATAGTAACTGCAAACCAGATGCTTCTGAGTACTATGCTCTGTTTTATAGCACTGTGTAGCATTTTACAAGCGTTAACCAATCAATAACTCTTCCAGGTAGTTAAGTTTAATTGTCCCTATTTTACAGGTGCTGAACCAGACCCAGTGAGGTTGAGAGATTCACCCAGGGTCAAAAAAAACCCCAAACAATTGTTGTCTAATTCTGGACTGTAAATCAAAAACTACTGTATGTAACTTCTCTCCAAGTCTTTTAAAACACAGTATTTCCCATCATCTGCTGCTGCAATACAGCTTCTCCTGAAAACGAAACGGGCAAAGCCTACCCCTCTCTGTCCTGCACTGCACACTTTGGTAAAGCTGCATTTTGTCCACCAGCTGTCCTGTAACTTTTAGTCTTGTGCAGTCAGGAGGACACAAATTACCCTGCTCTGGCTTTGGTCCCAAACCCCACAGCTGGGTCAGGCATACAGTATTCATGGGGCAACTTACCACTTTTTTAACCCTGATGCCTGCTTCTGCATCATACCTATATATGACATTTTTGGGGGTGATTTTTTTCCCTTCAGTTTCCCTTTATGACCCGGCTGATCCTTTTGTGCATGCTGTATTTTGTTTATCAGCTTGAGCTTTTAGTGCCCAGTAACTGCAGTGGTGCACAAGCAGCAACTACATCAGCAACAGTTACATATAAGCCAAAAATTGGTCAGTACACTCAGTGAATACAGCAGTTTTTACTGGAGAATAAGAAAGAAAGACTGTCTGGAGAAGAGTGAGTTTCACAGTTTCACTTTACAGACCACTGGATGAAACATTATCTCTGGGCGTATGCAGCTGCTGGAGATTTCTCCACAAAAATGTCTGGTGAGCTGCTTAGAATTGCATTTAAAGGCTGGGCTGAGACAGTCTCTGCAATTCTCTTCCTGAGAGTTGCAGACCATTTCTGGTCCATCCAGAGGAAGGAAGGACATTATCCCCAAGCACCACTAGAGCTGTGATGGGAATAGAAATGCCAGTGTTAGGACTCTCTGAAGACTTGTCTCTCCCTGCCATCAGTGCAGTCTTGAATTGCAGCAGAGGCAGAGGTGATCAAACAGCTTTCTTACCCTGTATTTCTTCTGGATCCCACTTCTTTTACTTCCCACCATGAGCTTTCAACAGCTCAGGCTCTGGAAAAAAGGGAACGAGTTCTACATCAGTTGCCCATTTCAGCTGCTCTTTGCAACTGCTCCTCGGCCAAACACTGCTGCTTCTGAAAGATAAATGCACGCATGGCCGCTGCTCAAAGAAAAGCATGCAAATACACCACATTTGGCAGGCAACTTCAGATAAGTTACATTTATACCTTTGTGCCCTGTCCCACTTTGGGCCTGCCGCACAGAACAGCAGCCAAAATGCATCTCAAAGATTAGGTCTGGTCTCAGAGCCCTAATTTTGCACACCTAAGTTACTGGCAGACCAAATGATCATGACTCATTTGAAGCTTGATGCATGGCATTTTGTTCAAGCAAGTGCCCACATAAATGGAAAAAATAATCATTAAAGGACAAAGAAAAAAAAGACAAAATTGTTGGAGTGTAATGGTTCATGATAAATGGCAGCTAAATACTCTTGGGTGTAACAGTGTTTTGAATGTTAGTAAGAACATTCATAAATGAGAAAAGAAATTGGTATTGATTCTGTGGGCTCATGTCTCAATACATCTATAGGTTGTAATGTAGGAATAAATCTGATAAATTAATCTAGCTGAGTAATAATAAGTTCCATTAACACAGTAATGCATACCAAATCAATATGTATGGACAATTTCAGACATCAAATTTAACAGAAATTCTTCTACAAGTTAGAATGTGTTATAATTTATTTATTTATAATGGGAAGTTGATTTCAGTTAACTAAAAAATGTCACATGCTTACACACTGTCACAGACAGAATTTTTCAAGTGAATTACTAGGGAATTACTTGGTGCCTTAAACTCAAGTAAACTCTCTAGAGCAAGAGCAACTCTGAATCCCAGAGATTTTGCTTGGTTAATATAAATCCAATGAAACTCTTTCATACCTGCCCTTCAACCACCATCATGGCACTGCATCTTACCTTGACCACTCTGCCTTAGTCCTTGAGTGCAATTCTGCTACTGCACAGTTGTTCTGCTGGCACCATTATGTTTAACTGAGAAAAAACTTGGAATTTTCAGTGCCAGTAAGAGGTGCCTTCATACATGCATGATAACCATCACACCACCTTGCCCCTGTGATTCTAGATTAAATCCTCCAAATGTTCTGGAATCTACTGAATGTCTCTGAAGATATTATTCCCCCACCACAGAATTGACCCAAAAAGAGAACCCTTAACTATACTGTCAAAAAATGCTGGTGAGAACCAACAAAAAGCAAAGCAGCTTTGTCAGAAAAGTGTGAGGAGGCAGCAATGGAGCAAGGTCTCCAGGGCTACATACAGATGCTGTCTGCTCTGGGGCAAGATGGACAGCACTTCTGCAAGTGCTGACAGTCCTTTTTCTACAAAGTGTCCCAGCTAAGCACATCAGGCACCTGACAGCTGAGGTCAGGTATCAAAATCTGACTGGAAGTTACCTGTGCATGTCTGGTAGGTTATGCAGCAAAAGGAGTGTCCTGGGGTGACTTTATGATGCTGAATTGTACCCCCCATTCAGCTGTTTACCCCAGAAATAAGTTTGGTGCCTTTACAACTAGATCCAAGAGCGAAGGGGGAGAGCAGGAAAAGTGGTGGATTTTTTTTGTGGCTGTTTTCAGAAACACAGAGGTAAGAGCTTCAGCTCTCTCTCAGTGTGTGTTGTCTGCAGCACGGACAGGAGTGGGAGAGAGCTCTCCTTTGCTTTTAGTTAGTTTTTTAGCCAGCTGAGGAAGTGAAGTTGCCTGGACTGTGGCTTTTTCTTTTCCTGGACTTTTCAAACCTGCTCTGGACTGAAAACCCAGAAAAAACCACCAGGAGCTCACACCTGTGGCCCACTGGGGCCAGGATGTGGCATTTTCCAGTGCAGGAGGGACTGAGAGACCCTCAGTGAGCCAAAAACACCCCGAGAGGACTCTCTCTGAACTACAGAAGGACTTCCTGAATTTGCCATCTCTTCAGAATAGTGAGAGGTTTTATTGTTTAATATTCATTTT
This sequence comes from Cinclus cinclus, assembly GCF_963662255.1. Lineage (NCBI taxonomy): Eukaryota > Metazoa > Chordata > Aves > Passeriformes > Cinclidae > Cinclus > Cinclus cinclus. Next base: position 48,395,968 of record NC_085048.1, on the reverse strand, counting down.
TTATGCTTGTGAATACTTTGCTTGTTAGACAAATAGTTTTTTACACTTTTCTCAAAGGAGGTTTATCTCCTGAACAAGTTTGGGGAAGGAACGCTCTATTTTGCCCTTCAGGGAACCATCCCTTTGTAAGTTCCCTTCCAAATTTGTCCCAAACCTGGAGAAAAAGGCACTTCAGTTGATCATTATTCATCATATTTGGGTGATGGCTTTTTCCCCACTATATGGGATGAAGCTTGGAAACTTTTTCTGTCCAAGGGTACTTAATCCTCATACCCAGCCTGATGAAAATTATATCTACAACATTAAAGTTTTACTTCCTTCAAGTATCAAATCTCATACCCATTAAAATATTTTCCAGCTCCCTGCTCAACTCTTCCTGTCCTACTTGCTATTTTCTGTCCTTTCTCACTTTCAATCTACCCAGGACAATCCCTACAGACCTCAACATACTAGCAGCAGGGAGTTTAAAAAAACGTATTCTAAAGCATTTCAAGTCTGTAGTAGCAGCAGCAGAGAGATAAAAGGAAAGCAGCAACAGGAAAGAAACCCTTAGTTTCATTACAGCACTCAACTTCAAGTAAGATGATATTTCTGAAGGCAAATGGCCCAAATCAGGCTGCAGAAGCCACCATAAATACTGGGCTGTTTAAACTCCATAAAATACCAGGGCTTAAAATAATCACAAGGTAATTAATTTAATTTTAAAAAGTATTTTCTAGCATTTGTCTCACCATCATTGGGTAAAAAAAAAAACCCAAAAGATCCACACAGAATAATATTGCACCCTAGGAAAGCCACAGAGGCACCTGGGCAGACAAAGAGTGAAATTTTGGTAAAAAACAGAAAGCATCAGACAGGGTACACCTTATGCCCTACCCCTCCTTAGAGCATTTGACCCCTACTTTCAGTGACTCACTTCAGGCCTCCTCTTGAAGAGTTAGACATCTACCCCTTCTCTTAAAAAAAAAAATAAATAAATAAATAAAAGGAGAGAAAATTCCCCCCACTTCTACCTTGCAGCCACCACTCTTATTCATCCCAGCCCAGCTCCCTCAAACTCCCCCTTTCCCTGAAAAGCCCTGACGTAGCCACCTCAAAGCTAAGGACCAGAATTTTAGTTATTAGCCTGGAGAGATCCAGGAGTGGAGCTGTGGAGCTCTCTTCTGCTTTGAAGAGTTGATTAAGAGGTACCAGAGCAGGAACAGATTCTGGCATATCCCTTCCACAATGTCAGTGGCTTCTTCTCTATTTCTCTAAAGATGGGGAAAGATTTACATGCCGCTTAACTCATATTCCATTTCTACCAAATGGAAAGCAGAAAAAGCCAACACTCATCAAAAAAACACTTGCCAGATGAGAAAACTAATGAGAATAAATGTGGCACAGAAGACAGCACCCTTTTAAAATTAGTGCAGCTGAATTATGTGCAGTGAAGCTTCTGGACACACACACAACAGCTCCTTTGACAAACAAACACCAAAGAGGACTAAGTAAATTAATGGCCATCACTGTGAATGTTTCAAATTTGGTTTTCATTCCATCATCAGCTAATACTGGCTTACAGGTTGAAATTAACCCTAGGGTTATGGTCTTGCTATTGGACATAAGCTACTTATCTGTATTAGAGATGTAGCAATCTGTTTCAAGCATAGCATGCTTTTGTAAATTAGTACCTTGAAGACTGAAATGCCTAGGAAGATGAGCTGGGGCATAGAAAAAGCATCTTCTAGTTGTAAACTTTTAATTTTCAAAATTTCTCATGCTTTGCATTAAGACAAAACCATGACCTTTTGAGGTTCTTCATCCCAAGGGAACCTCACAGTACATGTGCTCACAGCAGCCTTCAGGGATGCAGAAAAGCAGAGTTAAACATGGTCTCCTACATAAGCACTCCCATCACCAGATTACCATGAAGTCTTACTTGCTCTCCAACCAAAAAAATCTGGATATAAGAAACCTTATTAAACATGCAGTCTCGAGAAAGACCAATTCTTCTTGACAAGGTTTTGACTCATCTACATTTTCTGTTAGGAAAAAGAAGTTATGGCAAAAGAGAAGATTCGCTACCCAGCTCCGAAGTTCCTACAGGTTGCCACAGGTCAGACCTATCTGAAGGTGGAGTGCGACCTGTCATATTACATGGGGAACAGGCAGTGCAAGAAAGGTGACAACCACACCAAAGGGAATCTGAAATTATGGACTGAAGTTACTTCATCAGCTACAAACAGAAGAATGGCTTAATAAGCGTCCCTGTCTTTTTACTGTGAAGCTTGCATGGCATCATTTGTGGACAGAACTTTCTGGTGAGATTACGGGTCACCCACATCCTCTAGGAAATTATCTGGCCATCCCCATGTGCCATGGCACATCCCAAAAAGCCGGCACAGTCCTTGCAGATGTAGGGCACAGTGTTGCTGTACAGATACAGCCAAACTGTGGGGACACTCCCTCCTGCACTGAGGAAAAGGTGATGCATGGGAGTCAAACCTGCTACCTCAATTGTTTGGTGTCTCTGAGAAAAATGACTGAGAGTGAATACATATTGAAGAAATGTTTTCTTAAATCATGAGAAAAACCAAGTCGGAGAAAGCTGAAAGACAAACTTCAAAACTTGAAGTGTTTTCAGTAAAAATCTCAGCTAGATGGATGACAGACATAAATAAGCACAGACAGGTAGAGTAGGCAGTTCACAACATGAATCTCAGAACCACCAATACTTACACACTTTACAGTCATAGCAATTTATGAGTCCCCATACAGCTGTTCTTGCAACAGGTGATTTCAGCTGAGTTTGAGCTCAGCTCACAAGCCTTTGAGCATGAGACTTCCGTTGTTGTTGGGCTTGGGGGCTGATTTTTTTGTAATTTTTAATGTCAAGCCTCTTTAGCAACTTCTTTTTCCTAAACCTCCCTGGTAATTAGCCCTAATCAGTATTCAAGTGTTAATCTGTAAAGCTATCTGCTGACTTAAAGGAAGGGAACACCTCACTAATAGCCCCAGTGTTTCCCTCTGCCTGCAGAAACAACCCCGATAAGGACAGAGACTCCAGCCATCTCCAAAGAGACAGAGCCACAAAGAGCCCTTCTGATCGCTGCTGGCATCTGGCCTTCCCCTCATTAGCACATTAAAGATGCTCTGTCCATCCCATAAGAGCCACTCTGTCCATTCCTCCCGCTTTCTCTATGGAGCCATTTATGGTGCTGCTCCTTTGAAACCCCCCTAGTTCAAGAGGCAGTAAGGCCTTTCCCAAAGCCCACAGCACAGCCAGTGTCAGAAATTCCCACTTACAGACAGGAACCCAGTAAGTAGCGGCATTTTGAATGTCATAGGTAGACAGAAGACACCCACATATTCTGCCTTGCCGAATTGCCCCTCCTAGGAAAAGATGGGTTTGGATTACAGGGCATTTACAATATCACATCACTTCAAACAATTCCTACATCAGAAAAGGACCAGCAAGGCTTGTATCTCCTGAAGTGTAAATTCTCAGGAGCAAAAAACAAGGCAAGAGGGACAAAGCTTCCCAATCCTGGCTTCTTAACCTGTTAGGAAATGACACTCAGATACTTTGAAAGCAAACTTGGACAGATTTCCAGGGCATGGTGCATCAAAATCATGGAAGATTTTTGTACTTTAGCTGATCTTCGCTGTTAAATCAAAGCATTTTGAGTGTAGTATGGCATGCCAATAAGTAAGTGTGCATTCACTGAAATAAGTTGTCTGGAGAAGAGGAAGAGCATCTTTTTCTCCCATTTTACAGGTATTTCCCTTATGAGCCCTAATCATTGGGAACACATATAATTTGCAGAAGTTGCTTGCTTACAAAATGATGATCATAAGTAAACTAATGAGAAAAGGAAAGAATGGACAATTCTTCATAATTTCATTTCTTTATCTTCAGGCAGGATGCTTTCCTACAGGTAGATATGACCTTCCCACTTCCTAAACCAAAAAGAATAATACTAACAGGCACAAGAAAGCCAACCCAGTTGCTTTATCTATGCTCTGATCTCATTTTCTTTGACTTACTTCAGAATGGTATTAATATTTTTACCTAAAAGGAGAACTGTGACTATCTGAATTGAGCTCTGGCTCATTTTTCTACTGTCACTGTTATTCTGGGTGAACTTTGAGGAGCTATTTGTACTTTTTAAGAATAAAAATCCCTAAGGAAGCAAATTCTTTTGTTTTGAAGAAGAAAGGAAAGCAACTGAAGGTCATGAATACTCACTCTTTTTTTGGATTCAAAAATTATATGTTTGATCGTTGACTTGCTTTTCATTAAGGAAAAATGCCATAAATTATTTGGTTTGTTTGCCTCTCTGATCAGTCAACTGAAAGACATTTTTGCTTTGGGGCAATGAAACACATCATCTCAATTTTATTATTATTCGTCTCCAAGTTCCTTTTAGTACATAAAATCCCTATGTATGATTTATTATGCAGGTGCATGTTATTGGGAAAAAAAAAACACATTGGGTTATAGCTTTCGATATTTGCAGTTCCATTTAAACAGCTTCCATCTCTGAAGAGTTAGAAGCTTTGACACACAGTTCAAGTTCAAAGTTAGTCAGCTAGTGGGCCAAACTCTTCCTCAACTCCAATATCAGGGAGGAATTGGGCCTGTAACACACTAAGAATTTGGAAGTTTTACTGAGAATGAACCCAAACAGATGAGCTTTCTTTCAAAAAGAATCTAAATTGCTTTTCTTCAGATAATTTTGTTCAATACATCACTGCTTAGTTTAATGCATTATACTTGCTAGAAACACTTTTTTCATCTTTTTCCTAAGACAGGAATTAGACCATGCACTGGCTTTATGCATAAGGCTGAAATTTATTTGACAGAGTAAATAAGTGAGCAAAGAAGCACAGAAAGTCATACTGCTCCATAGACAACTTTTGCAATTTACTAGTGCAGAGAACATAACTACAAAGCTATTTAAAAGATGAGATGGGACTGAATGACTGAAATAACTCTTATTCCATTTTCTGATTCAAGTTGAGTATGTCTCTAACATTCTGATATGATTTTTAGGAAACTTCTGATAAATACAAAGTGCCATTCAGCAACTGCCAGCAAGAAAAAGCCCATGAAGACAACCTTGAAACAGCAAGATAAGGCACAGCCAGACTTTATAACTCGTATTCCTTAAGGAAGTGCTAAAAGATAGAAGTGGGTAAACCCAGAAAAATGCATGTGCCATCTAGCTTAATAAAAAAGTCCTTGTCAAGGAAAGCAATACAGTAGCAATACCTTAGACATGTCTCTGGAGACTTGAGTTCACCAACACAGCTATGGTATTTTTTGTTTCCAGGAATAATCTCATTTACTTAGCTAAAATAACTTTGTCATAGTATCTAAAGATACTAACTCATTTTGCCTGCAGAAACTTCATTTTCCCTCCCTGCCCTGCAGCCCAGGACTACAGAGATAATGCCCGTGTATAAGCAGGTATCTCACTTGTTGGCTTTCATTTAGAGACAATTTGCAAGAATTCCCCTAAAGAAATTACTTTGCAACCTGCTCCCTCTGTGCTCCAGCCATGTTTATTGTCTGTCCAGTTCCTCTCAAGAGCTGATAATGAGACTTCCCAATGTGAGATCAATCTGTAAATTGGTTCAAAAGGTTTCAGAGGCCACAGGAGAATCTGCCAGGTAAGTCTCTACCCTACAGATCACCCAGGGAGTGCAAGAAAGGGAGACAAGCTGCCTCTTGTTCTGGAACACAGCTAGGTGGAGGGAGCTGGGACCAACCAACAGGTACCTGCATAGGTGCTGGGGCGGAAGCACAGAGAACCACAAAATTCCAAACCTCATAATTTATTTTCTATCTTCCCACTAGAGGTGGGAGTCAATGAGGAGCAATTAATTATTAAGTGGTCCTCTACAAGCAGACAGTTTGTGGAGTCCAGTTTTGGCTTCACAGAAGTTTGGGGAAGCAAGCAATCAATCAGCCAAGCAGCCATCATTAATCTTCCTCTTCCCTGCAACATAGCAGGGCACAGTCAGTCAGGGACACCTGCTCAGCAAATGTCACAAGGAAGGTACCAGGCAGGGCCCTGCAGATGGGATTTATGGACCACAAGTGTGAGTCATGGGTCCCAGAAAATATCTGCAGCACAACACTTCCCCTTAATGCAACAGCAGCTCAAAGCCATCCTCTCCCAGCTCAGAACCACAGAACCCTTAAGGTTGGAAAAGACCTCCAAGATCCTGGAGTCCAACCATTAACCCAGCACTAGCAGGTCCACCATTAAACTGCACACCTAAGCACCACGGCTCCTTCAAGGGTAACAGCAAGTTTGATCCTCTTGCAGCATGTCCTATTCACCATTACTGGCAGCCCAGAATTTATACACAAAGTATTCCAGTAAATCCCATAATTGCACTGAGCATCTCCAGTCTTTCCATTCACTTTTGTGTTTTAATTTCTTAGTGCTTTCTTGTTATGGACAACTTTTCCAGAGTGCAGTGATCACTAAAATAGACTTTTACAGGCAGTCAGCTCTGCCTTCAATGTGTTCTCTCTCAAATACCCTGCAGGGGTTGTTCCAGTGTTACTCTATTACCTTGGGATCTACTGAGTTAACAGAGAGGAGAGGTTGAAAGGTGAAGGTAAAATAAGTTTCCATAGTTTGCAAAACAATTTTAAATAGTTTTAGTAATTTAATTTTAATTCCTGAATTGCCATGGAAGGCAATTCAGGAATCAGCAAGTGCCTGGGTAACCAAACTCCTACAAAGAAAGTGAAAAATAAACAATGATCAGTTTCTGCCAGTGTCTATGTCCTTTCTCCTGATGTCTTGTTTCCTCCTTGACTGCACCAGAATCTGTCCCCTCCCTGGGTACAGACTTCTTAGCAGGGCTTCTTGTGACAGGACAAGGGTTTTAAATGAAAAGATTAGATATAAGGAAGAAATTTTTTTATAATGAGGTTGGTGAAACTCTGAAAGAGGTTGCCCAGAAATGTGGTAGGTGCCTCATCCGTGGAAACAATGAGGGTCAGGTTGGATGTGACTCGGAACAACCTGATCTAGTTGAAGATGTTCCTGCTGATGGCAGCAGGGATTGGATTAGATGACCTTTAGAGGTCCCTTCTGACCCAAACAATTCTATGATTCCACCAGCCATAAACATGTTTCTGGCAGCCCTAGTTTTTGTCAACCTTTTTATTTGAGGTCTGCCTGAAGATCCCCTACTTTGTGTAGCAGGAAACAGAAGCACAATGAATCTGTCAGGAGCCTTCCACTAATGGGTCTCAAGCAAATGGTGCACACAAACAGACAGCACAGAGAAAGTGCTACCCTCTTTTTCTTATGGGAGAAAAACAATTGGAAAAGCCAATATTTGGTTTGTTTGGGTCTCCTACTTCTTTAGGGATATGGCTTGCATATTTCTTTCTCTCCCACATGTATTTGCAGGCTATTGTTTCCATAGTGAATCAAAATATAAACATTGTGTCAGAATTCATTTCACTGTATCAACAGTAATACTGATGAAAGCTGTAAGGTTACATGGAGACATCATTTGCCATGTAAAGTTGAAAGAAACTTAAGGAAATCTAACTTTTGAAAAATTTCCATTGCTACACAATGTGGAAGGGGCTAAGAATTAAAACATATTAGTCATGTGTCTTCTCCTTCTCTATAAACCACATAAATTTGGAAAAATTTTACTCTTATTTCATGTTTGAGGAGGAGATAAGAACACAATCATGAAAAAGTGACTGACTCCTGTTCCTTCGGCTGCTCTTCTGGGCTATGGGAGATCTCATTTCCAGGTTCAAGTTTATGAAACAGAACAGATTTGAACTTTGGCCACCACAGCAAATTTCTACCCTTCACCCCTGAAAAAAACAAATAGACAAAAAACAAAAATAAAACCAAAACCAAACAAAACAAACAAAAACCCCCACCACAACCTAGATATTCTCATTTCAATCATGCAACCATATATAAAGAACAACAAATATTGATTTGACATTTTATCTACAGCTCAGTCATATACATGCATAAGTATGGTAGCTTTTTAAACTGTATGAATTAATCCAACACCTCCTAGCTATGAAGAGGTGGTCAATTTGATGATTCCCCAGAGGTCATAATTACCACCCTGGCACAGGACAGCCTATTGCTTTTGTATCTGATCTCTTCACCACATCTTCATATTTCCCTTGGTGCCCCTAGGAAAACATATTTTCTCTAGTGTCTTGTTTCAGGACCAGCACACACATCAAGGTGACCAAGCAGAAGGAGGGCAGGATCTTGCAAGCACAGGACGCTTAAGATGACACGGACTGACGAATTTAGTCAATCGTAGAGTACAGGGAGTTGCAAAATGCATGTGGACAAGAAAAGGTGTAACTGAGTTGAAGCAGCTCTTACTTGTTTCAACTTCTTTTCAACCCTTGTCATGCTCAAATAACAAAAGTATTCCCTCTGTCACTGAGGCTTTGGGGAATCCTCCTGGAATGGTAACAGTTAATTAACTGCTTGTAATAGGGATGCTCTGAAAGCAAATAGCTTCACGTATTTTTAACAATGTAACACTTGTAGGAATTGTAATTTTTTAATATTCAAAAGCTTCATCTTCAAACCGAATACAGCCATTTAGAATAGCTGGGTTCAGTAGCTCGTCCATGTTACATTAATCTGAAACTAAAGCTGGGACAATGAGACCAAGGCTGGTATGCACCATCCCATTGCTGCAACTGCTCTGTTTAGCACGTAAGTCATTAGGCAGAAGTGATGGCTCCAGCTGGCTTTTCAGACAGGAGCTCCTTCTGGGGAAGAGCAACCAGTTAGGCACTGGATGGCCTCTGTTTTGTAGTAAAACCCTCTGCCCTAATCAAATGCAGTGCAAAAGAAACAACCGGCAGAGAGGGGAGCGTAAAGGATTAACTAAGATGGTTCCAGCGTTTTCTTGTGCCTTCGGTGAACAATTTACCCGGAGTACCCCGCAGTTTTCCTACCGTTGCACTGAGCGCTCTGAGCCACATGCAGGGGCGAACCGAGCGGCTCGCCTCTCGCCTGCAGCCCCGGCGTGCTGCGAAGATCCCACACGACCCCACCCGGCACCCCGGAGCATCGGGCCGCGCCCGGCCGCTGCTGGCGGACCCCGGCCGGGAGCCCCAGGGGCCGCCCCTGCCCTTTCCCTTTCCCCTTTCCCCTTCCCCTTCCCCGCCGCCCTCTCGCCCGCCGCCCGCGCTTCAACTTCCCAGGCGGCGCCTCCGCCACCGGCCGGGCTGCGGCAGCGGGGAGGTCTGCTCCCTCCTCCCGCCGCCCCGAGCCTGTCCGTGACGGGCCAGGAAAGCCGGAGCCGGCGGGAGGCGCGGGGGCCCCGCTGCGGAGGCTGTGCCTGTGGACACGGCAGGTGCGACCGGCACCGGCACCGGCACCGGCACCGGCACCGGCACCGGCATCGGCGGGGAGGGCGCGGGCTGGAGGCTCACACCGCCGCTCGGAGGCAACAATGGGCCGGGGGAGGATCCGCGCCGTCGCTCCCTGCCTGCTTGGGGCTTCTGTGGGGAAAGGCGCTGACAGCCCATGCCATCCCAGCACGGCCGAGCCGAGCCGAGCCAGCCGCTCCGCTGGCGCCTTCGTGCCCCGCCGCTCACACCCCTCCAAGCGGGCCGGGCCGGGCCGGGTCGGGGCCCCTCCGACGGCGGCCCTCGGGACCTGCGCGCCCCAGAGCGAGCGGCACCGTGCCGTGTAGCCAGAGCCCCGCTCCATCCCCTGGCCCTCACCTGTTCAGCACTTTCCTGATCCTCTGGCGCACGCTGGAGGAGGGCGCGGAGATGCCGCTCCTGCCGCCGCCACTGCCGCCCTCCGCCGGCAGGTTCTCGATGGTGGCCACGACATGGCTGGGCTGTGGCGGGTGGTGCGGCGGCGGCGGCGGCTGCGGAGTCGGGGGGTGGCGGTGGTGGCGGTGGCGCTCGGGGGAGAGCATCGCGGCGGGGCTGCGCCTCAGCGGAGAGCGGGGCGCATCCCGGCGGGAGGGCGGCGGGCGCTGCTGCCGCCGGCGCTGGCTCCCTCGGCTTCCGGGCAGCGCCAGACCCTCGCCCGCTCCTCCCTCACTGGGCTGCCATGCAGAGAGGGGCGGGATGCTGCCGCCGCCGCCAGCGAGTGCCGCTCACGGCCGACGAAGTGGCAGCAGTTTGGCGACCCTCCTCCTCCTCCCACACCCCCCGCGCCCAGCCGGTGCCTCCCCCCGGCGGAGCTGTCGCTGCTGCGCCGCCTCGATCCCCTTTGTTCCCGCTCGCCACCGCCCCGCTCTCCGCTGGCGCGCCGCTGCTGCCGCGGCACGGCACGGCACGGCACGGCACGGCACGGCACGGCACGGCACGGCACGGCACGGCCCGGCCCGGCCCGGCCCGGCGCGGAGCCCTCGGAGCCCCCGGGAGCCCCTCGGAGCCCTGCGCGCCGCGGTGCCGCCGGCCGAGCGCGGCCGGGGCCGCCAGGGGGAGCCCGCGGCGGCCGCAGCGCCGGGAGGGAGCCCCGGGCAGCGCGGCCCGGGTCGGTCCCGCGGGGTCCCGCCCGCCCCGAGAGCTCCGCCGGCCGCCAGCTGAGCTCCGCGCTGGGGGGCGAGGGGAACCGCGCCGGCGGGGCCCCGGACTTTGCCGCGTTCAATGCGCGTCTGTTTTCTTTGGGGTCTTTAGTTGTCTTTTTGGGGTGGGGTTATTTTGGGGTGTTAAATTGTCTCTTTGGGTTGAGGACGCTCATAGCTGGGCGGCGCGGTACTTCCTACGCTGGCCGGTGCTGTGTGAACACCCGGGAGTTGCCGTACACTTGTCTTCTGAAACGCGGCACAGCCGGTGTCGTCTTCAGCCAACTGGGAGAAGTGTAAAGAAAAAAATCTCCTCTGAACAACGCCCTTGTTCTTACACTGCCGGAGGCACGTAAGGGACTGAGGGAGGCATGGCAGTCGCTGAGAAGTTCAGAGCTCCATATATTTTTCATAGAGACAGTGCACTTGAAGTTCATGCCTGGGCGAAGCTTGTTAAAGTGTTGTGTTTCTCTCTTTCAGATACTGGGAGACTCTCCAAAGAGAAATTGAATGAACGAAGGTTCAATATTTCTTACTCTAAAGATAAAAATTTTTCGCTTCAAAAACTGAATTAAGCTCATAGGATGTGTCTTTTTTAATCATGTCTCTCTGAAACATATGACATGATAATTTTGCTGAGTCCTTTAAGTGACATACATTTGAAATCTCACCTTCTTCATTCTATTGTCTCCCTCTACTTATTTTTGTCAAGGATTCTTTCCCTATATTTTATATTTCTGTTTGTGTGGATCTTACACAAAGCTGTGAAGATGAGATGAGCATTCATGATAATCAGGGAAATGTGGTTGCAAAGCCATGCAGTGTCCCCCAGGGAAATCAGATAGATGCGATACTCAAAATTATATTTGACTTTGTTTGTTTGTTTGTTTGCTTGTTTGTTTGTTTGTTTGTTTGTTTTTAGGGGTGTTTTTTTTAGTTTTTAGGTTTCAAGTCAGCAATGTCTGTTTCTAGAAACTGTTCCTTTTGCCAGTATAAATGTTTAATATGCCGGTTTACTCTTGAGTACCTCAGCAGCCTCCGTCTAACAGGTCTTCAGATGAGATCCGGTGGAGCATGTTGCTTTACCAGAGGAATGCTTTTGAAGATGGGGCTCGCTCACTCGAAATCCTGTAAAGTTCATTCTCTGTTCCGGGCAAACAGCCAGCTGTTTTCAGCGCGAGCCGAACCTCAGTTGAATCCGATTATGCTACTAAGAGATTCTCCTCTCTCCTATTCCCCCCATGGCAACCACATGTTTCCATAAGTGGATAGAAGATGAGGTTCATTCTCCCTGGCAGCTCTTGGAAGTGGAAAGGACAGAGGCTGGGAAGCTGCAGCCGGGCGGTGCGGGGTTTGCTGCGGGGCTGGCAGCCCGCTGCTACCGTCTGTGCTGAGAGCCGGCACCTCCTGGGTCCAGCTGCAGCATCTCCCAACTCGCACACTCAACTGCGTCCTGCGCACCTCTCGCACCTCTTTGTTAATATCTCCATGCCCTTTTTAAACAGGCTGTTTCTTCGCGCTGCGGCTGGACGAGAGTTCTGGGAGCACTCACTGTGACGGTGGGAGAGGGTTCAGGACAGAGACGTGATCACTTCTGGGCGCTCAGTGGCCATTTCAGATTAACCCGGCAGCTGAGCGGATCAGAACAACAGTGCTTGTGTAAGTTTATTCCCGCTGATTAAACCAAATGAGTGTATACCTGAAGTTCAATTTGGGATCTGCCCATAAACGGGGGGGGAAGAGGGGGGCGGGGGCTGTAGGGAGGTCCTGTCCTCAGAGCAGCCCCCTTACTGGCAATGCAGAGAAAAACTGCAGGCTGTGCAGACTGCCCTGCTGCCATTGTGACAAATGGATTTCTTGTACATGCAGGTCCATCATAAATACAATGCCAAACTTTTGCGCTGTGTCCAATGAAATTGTTTCCAATTACTTTTCAGTTTGTCTCACTACCACACCACAGACAAAGCATTACACCATCCCATGGCTGCAGGCTTTTAATATTGCAGCTTAACCATGTAGTGTTTTTCCATGGTTAGACAAAAGTACTGGGAGGAGCAATTGTACAGGATGCATTCTGTTTAGTATTATCAGCAGTGGACTGCATCAGTAGGTACTGATAGAGAGCAGCATTTTTTAACATTTTAATAATTGTTCAAGATGCTATTCCTGTGGCTCAGTATCCCTCAGTCCTAGCAGTCCTGGCCTGATTTCAAACAAAGTGCTAAGCATGCTCTGTTCCCTTGTAACTGTTACTTCCCATGTTGACAATTCGACTATGGCATGTCTGGCATTTTCATTTATGTAACACCCAACTGGAGTACTTTTACCAGAATACAAGCATAGAATCCGCATAATTGTGGAAATTTAATTTTTGTGAAGCATTTATCCCCCTGCAAGTGAACATGCTAGAGGTTAGTCCAATGACTCCTTTTTGTTGTTTACCCTGAAGAAGCAATTTATGTTTTAGCACTGAATCTGGTTTCAAGTGTAGGTTTTCCAATATTGTCACATGAGCTTAAACCCAGACTCTCAAAGGCAATGAACTATCTCAGCCTTTTTGTTCTCCAACAGTCTCCATGAATAAAAGGAAAAAAAAACCTCTCCATGGCCAGAGTTCACAGGAGATCAAGTCCTTTAAACGTTTGAGTTTTTGTCAATAAAGGTGTTCAAATCTGTTATAACAGCAACCACAGTGACTGCCTAACACACTGCCCAGGGGCCTGGCCTAAGCCTAAATCCTTAAACCGGATGGGGAAGTCCTCTCCTGGGGCTCTGATCTCAAAGCTGTGCTTTGATCCCTCTGGAGATCTGGAAGGACCTGTGGCACGACCAGTAGCTAACCAGTAACTAGAGGCACAACACAGTACCAGTAAAACTTGTAACTAGGGCAGCAGTACTAACATAGAAGAAATTTTTATAAAGGCATGTCCCTGTACCTCCAAGTAGGTTGAACAATCTCCCTAGATGTGAGGACCTGGGCTTTCACTTCAGATTAGCCAAATTTTAAAGATTTTAAACTCAGTCTTTCCTTTTCCAGCTTAGTCTCCTGGAATTGATGAAGTTGCTTTTTCTGTTGGCATCCCTTTGTTCCCAGTTCCAAGAAAAGAACCCCAAATTTCAATGGTTGCATTTCTGTGGAACAGCTCTGGGTGTTGTATTCTCAAGGCTGTTTGTCTCATGGGGATTCAGACAAATTAGACATTTCTGTCACATTTTTTCAAGGACAGGAAAACTGAGGTACTGAAGCAGCTCTAGCCAAGACAGGACATACCGTCATTTCTCAATCAACTACCAAGGGTGCCAAGAGGAAGAATCATGATCTCTTTCTCATCCCTCTGAATGACTATTATATATTTCCTGTTTGATTTATATCAAATGCATAAATTTTATGTCGATGCATACATTTTAATATTTGATATGACATTTTGTTTATCTTAAACCCTTTTATTTTATTAAAATATTGTTTGATTATGACTAAGAAATCAAATATTACTTTTTTTTCTTTATCCCTGGAATGAAATAGTTGCAGCTGGAAGGGATGAGATCTTTCATTAACATACTCTACTGCAACACCAGATGGATCAACATTAGCTCAGAGCCGCAATTCATCCCACTTATTCCTGCATGGCACTCCAGAGAGGGTTTAGTCATATTTCTGGTGAGTTTGGGTTGAGCACCATCCTGAAGCTGTAGTGCTTCTGTCTAGCTTATTTGAAAGAAATCCAGGTATCTCTAAGGCAGTGCTGCATTGGGAAATGGTGACAGCCTTTTTTACAGTGCTTTTGGGGGACAAGCAAGAGCCAAGGAGGCAAAGTGTTGGTGTGCACAAAAGCCCTTTGCTGAAAATCCTTCCCAGCCTCTTCTTGGACAGAGTTAATTAAGAGAGTCCAACTACTCCAACCACCTCCCAACACACATGAAAAAGATTCACAGAAGTGACAAGTTTCCCATGTGGGAGGTTGACTATGAAAAGAAAAAAAAAAAGAAGGGTAGAGCACAGCAGCACAACCTTAATGTTATTCCTCAGCCTCCATGTGCCACTGTCCCATTTTGGCACCACTGCTAGAGATAATCATGGCCTCACAAGACAACTTGTTATGAGATGAGAAGTCATCAGTCATGAATGATGAGTGTAGTGTGTCTATTCATACGTGTTAGTAGATGTACTTCTATGGAAAGGCTACATAGCTGTGGGGAATATCAGCACACAGCTCATGTACAGTTCCCAGCCAAGAACTCTGCATTTCATGAAACAAGAGGAGAGGAGCATGGAGGCACAGACAGAGCTGCTCTCCCCACTGGTTCTCACTTCCTTGTCTTGCATGCAATGTGAGACACCCCACCTGCACCACAGAGACAGTGAGGAAGGTTGTGGGTGGCAATGTCTATTATTCACATCCATCATAAAAATACTTTATATTTTTCATTAGCTGCAGGAGCGAATATAACAACTGACTAATAATTTTCATTCTTGTAGGGGAATATTCACACGCACCCACAGAGACAGGGAGAATTGC
Source organism: Cinclus cinclus (assembly GCF_963662255.1). Taxonomy (NCBI): domain Eukaryota; kingdom Metazoa; phylum Chordata; class Aves; order Passeriformes; family Cinclidae; genus Cinclus; species Cinclus cinclus. The sequence goes on along the minus strand of NC_085048.1, from coordinate 48,380,903 downwards.
ATTGCAATGCCTTTGGAGCCTGAGACCAAGCAGCTGCATCTATATAAAGAAGATAGATTATACAATACAGAAAAGGTAAAATTAAATAGAATTTATTCATTTCCATCACCTTGTGTGAGCAGCAAAGGCACAATAAAAAGAACAATAAATAATCTGTGAATGCCTGAGCTTACAATAGTATAAGATTCACAAGCATTTCAGAAGCAGAACATCTGGAATAGCTCAGTTCCTCTGGAGGGGAGTGGGGAGATCTCCTGCCTCACATGTGATTGCCTCTTCTTTGAGATTTTCTTGCTTCACTACTGCAGCAATCATTCCAGCACTTTGTCACAGCCGTGCAATCACCGGCAGCTTTTTGACAGTTGCAGACGTTTACCTACTTGTCCTCTTCCTAATTTGCATAAACATAAATGAATCCTGCAGAGATTAATTAAGAGCAGTATTAACTTTCCTGCTTTGCTTGTAACAGAGGTCACTCACAGACTCAAAACCTCAGACTGGAAAGAGAGCTGAATCTCTAAAGCAACAACTCATCAGCTTATCAACTCATCAGCCCAGGAAGCTGCGGGGAGGCAGACTGCTATTCCCCTTGCTGATATTCAGGACCGAGAAAGCAAGTGGAAAGAAGTCCCTAACCTGGTAGCAAAACAGAAATGAACTTATAAGAAATCATGTGTTGGTGATTTTGTGCAGGTCGGTGGCATTTTCAATCTACTTGTCCTTTTCAATAAAACTACATTAAAATTGCTTTTATTTGTTTTATTGTGTGATTCCTGTCCTTCCTCATTGCATTAGCAAATGTTAGCCTACAGCATGCTCTGATTTAAGCATCTCTACTTGTCCAGAAATAACAAGTTTTTTAAATAATCCTGTTCCTCTATGTGAAAACAGTAACTATTTTCAATCTGTTACTGTTCAGCAGTCAGAAAATGTGATACACAGATGAGAAAAATCAAACCAATTCCTTTTGATTTTGAGGAAGCAAGTCTTGGAAAATCCATTTCAGGAGAAATATGACAACTTGATATTGCTTTATTTCCTTACTTATCTGTACTTTATAGAAAACTCCTCAATCCTGCAGGATCTTCTCTGCCTGGGGGATATGGGGAGAAGGTTAGGGGCATGCTTCAACACACAACTTGGGAAACATTTTTGGAAATTACACATCTCACAGCAGAGGTGATTTATTAATCTGTTTGCTAATCAGATAATTAACAATATGTCAAGGAGAGGTCTGGGTTTCCAAGAATGAAGCTGCCATTGGACTGAGAGGCATTTCACTGCCCTGGTTTCAGCATACCATCTCCATAGAGCAGTAGCTCAGTAGAATGTAGAGGCCTGTGATGTACATGAGATCATCTAAGTGATCTCAAGGTCCTCCTGGCCATGCCCTCTCTGGGTAATCAATGTCCAAACAGCACTCAAGGTGAGAGGCGATGGAAGCAGAATGATAGAATCATTTCAGTCAGAAAAGACCTTGAAGAACACCAAGTCCAGCCATTAACTCAGCACTGCCAAAGCCACCACTAAACCACGGCCTCAAGCACCACATGCACATGTTTTTTAAATGCCTCCAGGGCTGGTAACTCAACTACTTCCCTAGGCAACCTCTTTCAATGGTGAACAGCCCTTTCAGTGATGAAATCCTTTTTAATATCCAATCTAAATCACCCCTGGTGCAACTTTTCCTGTCAGCCTGGTGCTTATTATGTGTGATAAGAGACCAACCCCCACCTTTCTGCTACCTCCTTTCAGGCAGCTATAAACAGCAATAAGGTCCCTCCTGAGCCTCCAATTGTCCAGGCTAAACAACCCCAGCTCCCTTGGCCATCTCTTGTCAGGCTTGTTCTCCAGACCCTTCACCAGCTCCACTGCCCTTCTCTGGCCATGCTCCAGCACTTCAATGTCTCTCTCTTTTAGTGAGGGGCCCAGAACTGAACACAGGATTCAAGGAGTAGCCTCACCAGTGCCGAGTACAGGGGGCAGTCACTGGTCCTGCTGACCACTCTGTTTCTGACCCAGGCCAGGACTGCCAGATTCCAGGGCAAAATGACACAGCAGTTTTGCTGGACAAGAATTCCATTCGGAAAAAGGATTCCAACATTTAAAACAAGTCACCTCAGCAGAAAAATGAGAGTTTATTTTGTAAGGGACAAAAGCCATTGGATGGAGTGTAGAGAAATTAAAGGGGCTTCCCAAGCAGTAAATGTCTCTCATGCCTCTAGAAAAAACCAACCATACATATTGTATGCCTTAGCAGTATTGTAATGCATCTCATTGACAGAATTTTGTCCTAGTTAATAACACCTCTGTGTTATTAAGGCCTCTGGGCTTCTAATTGCTGTCATATCTCCCGTGGGGAAAAAAAAATGGTAGGGCTGAAACCTAAATTAAACCCTCTGGAGATGCAAGCAAGGTCCCAGGGAGCGCAGCCCCAGCCCTGACCGAGTGCAGATGGAGTGTGGTGCTCCCTCCTTGCCCAAGGCCATGGAGAGAGGGGTGGTCCAGCTGAGGACAGGCTGCAGAAGACAGGAGCAGAAGGGTTGTGCTTTCAAGCAGTGGTCATGACAATGGTTCAGGTTTGGCTTTTCCCTCTTCATTTCACCTGCACACACCAGCCGTTTGAAATGGTACTGCTATGACCACAGCTGTGTCTTTGCTGGCAGTGCCTACCCTTCACCATCTATTCAGACTCCTCATGTCTTCCCTCTCTGGCCTTGTGTACATCTAGTCCCACCTTCTCAGAGCTGATCCAAAATCTGTGGCAGACAGCACAGCCACACTTTAACTAATGCTACAGAGGAGGAGAACAACTGACCTTTGCACTGCCTTTCTTCCTTTCTATCATTTCTAACTTCCTGAGACTTTCTAAGACTGTCAGAATCCTGGTTACACATTGAGGTTGACCTAGAGTGTGGGAAATACAAGAACAAACCTGCTCTTTTTCTAGCACGACAATGGTCTTAAAGGCACCAAATCAGAGCATCCTTAGCATAGAGATCACAACAAGCCAGATGCTTTTTTATCTCTATCAAATAATGGCAGAGACTGCCCAGGATGGAAAGTCTCCATCCTTGGAGGCTTTCAAAATCCAACTAGTGAAATCACAAGGCACTAGGTTTCACAGGAGGTTGGACCAGAGTCTTTCTTGTTTCCTTCCAAGGAAAATTATCCTGTACTCCTGTGAATTAGAATTTTAGTTGTGCCAAGTTATGTTTCAGCAGTATATGCATGTGTAACTGTGGGGTCAGAAAAATCCAGAGGGGGAAATAGATGGGAAGAGTAACCCTTTCATTACTTCTCATTTTATTAGGATAAAGTTACAGGAAAACATGAAAGGATGAGGATCTCTAAAGTGACTTACTCCCACATGGCATTCTTCAAGAACAAAAATAAAATGTATGTAAATGAAGCAACAACAAAGTGCTTGACAAATGCAAATTCTTAATTACTCAAATTTATTGGAAGGAATAGCGGGGATTCAGCTCTCTTGCCATATCCCTTGATGTACTGGAGAGAGGAGCACCTCTTAGAAATATTGCCTCAGTAAAGTTTGGTATGTATGTGACTGACTGGCTGCTTTAGTGAATCCATCATCAGGGGTAACAGCTGAAAAACACCAGATAAAAATCAGAATACTTCCTTTGGAAACAGCACTTTCTAGGGATATTTATTATTGGTTTCTGGTGATTCTTTAAATCTGGTACATTTTTGTGAAATGTCTTAATCTTTTAAAAATAAAGATCGATCTCCAGGTATTAACAAGTTCTCTTTTCAAAGCGTAAAGTGCCTTTCCAAATTATCTTTTCTTCATGTGTCAATTTGTTTTGCAGGCCTTGCTGGCAAGATAGAACTGCAATTCTACAAGTGAACGAGGGGAGAGATTGTTGTTAAGCCAAATTCAAATGCTAGTGTTCTGAAGGAATTAAAGATTAAATACATAGCATTTTGGGGCAAGAAAATCATACCTGCTACTCACACTTTGCAAATCGGTGGACTCTTTGGGTAATTAACAAAAGTTACTGTCAGGCTCAAGGCTTTATTAAATTATGATTTATTATATTAGTTCTGAATTATTGAAATAGCTGCAGGAGACATGATTAACAGGACGACTCATGCTTAGGAAGGTATCACCTAATGAAGTCATTATGTCAACATCACCAGCAGTGTTCAAGATAAAGAAGGATACATGGAAAGTGGAATTATTTCCATGGTTAACCCTGGTTCATTCCAGAGGTTAGATTTGAGGATTAGAGAAGTCGTGTCCCACACAGAGTCTAAGAACATGCTAATGGTTAATAAAGGATTATCTGAATGAACACTGAATTTTGAAAAGAGATATGGAAGCGAGAGTCTATGGGCAAAAGTGTTGGACCAAATTGAGCTCTTTTTGCTGACTGGGATGTTAACTTCTCTTGTCTTGGCAATTTTAACTTATTCCCAGAGTATGTTCAACCAGCTCACATACTAAACAACTGATGCAGGACTTGGGTGGAAATTTTACTTGGTTTAAGACTTTTGCTGCAGGCGCATAAACTGCTCTCACAAAAACAGATCTTCTGATTTCTATACACATTTGTACCAAACCACAGAGCTGGAGCCTCACCCTTCTCTGCACTTAGGATGAATAATGTGCTTGTCCTGGTGTACAAGCTGCCAGGATTTGCTTCTTCCTACACTGGGATTAATGAACATGCCTATCATATTCTGGAAAGTATTTAACTGCCATGCCAACAGAAGCAAGAGCTATCCTCAGTGATAAGAACTACTTAGCAGAAAGATATAATGCCCGTGTTGAAGTAAAAGCAAGTAAATCCTACCATAATGTGCTCCTGTACATACTGTGAAATCCTTCTCAAGGAAGCACAGCCTGGGTAACAGAGTTTAAATCCAGTTGAGATGACTGGGACTGCTTTTCAGCTTTCTCTGACTCAGTAGCCCAGCACAGATCTGGAGAGAAACTACCAGAAGGAGAGTAGACATGCAAAATATTTCACAGCATCACTTGAAGAGAGACTTGCACCCATTAAAATATATTGCCTGACAACTAATCCTGTAAACAACTGCTTACTACCCCGTGAAAAGCCTGCCAGATAATGCCAAACTTTCTGCTTGCTCCCCTTCCTTGGACAAGCACAGACTGCATTTGCAGTTTGAGATTCAACTCCCTCCACCTCCAAAGAATTTACCAGAAACTAAAATAGGCAGCAAAGCTAATATTACTGAAGGGGAAGTGTCCTTTCAAAATCTATGAATGACACAAAGACATTTCAAATTTTACATCCAAGACTTCTAGTAAAGAGTGGAAATTTGTAATACAATAAACATAACCCACCTTGTGGTTGAGTCCCTCTGGATTTCAATTGGAGGCTTTTGAAATTACAAGGAAAAGCAGATGGGTTGATGCAAGATGCAGTCTCAGTACCGTGGTCCAGCAACAAAGAAACCACAAGTCCCCTGCAGTACAGCATCCGCCATTCAGTGAGCGTCAGTAGTTCAGTGCTTTGTAGATTAAAAGAGATATCCTTCTGTTTTTCAAAATGCCTTAACTGGTCAGTGCAATATCTGCACATGGGATATGTATTTACTCCAGATGAGGATCTCCTGTATGATAAAAATCTGCCATGCGTCCAAGCCACAAGTCATGACAAGACAGCAACTTGCCCATTCACATTGAATCAAGAGTGTACAAAAGTGTACAAAACCTGTACTGAAAGCAATTCAAAGAAATTGGTGGATGAGGGGCTAGACATGACTGGACAATGTGTTCTTGCAGCCCAGAAAGCCAACTGTGTCCTGGGTTGAATCAAAGGCAGTTTGGCCAGATGGGCAGCAGAGGTGATTCTGCTCCTCTGCTCGGCTCAGGTGAGACCCCACCTGCAGTGCTGCATCCAGCTCTGGGGTCCCAGCACAGGAAGGACTTGGACCTGTTGGAACATTTCCAGAGGAGAGACACCCAGATGTTTAGAGGGATGGAGCACCTCTTGTACAAGGAAAAGCACAGAGATTGGGTTTTTTCAACCTGGAAAAAAAGACGACATGGGTGACTTAAGTGCAGCCTTCCAGTACCTGAAGGGACCCTGCAAGGAGGATGGTTGGGACTTTTGACAAGACCATGTAGTGACAGGAAAAGGGAGATGGGATTCAAATTAGAGGAGAGATTCACATTAGATATTAAGAGGGGTTTTGTTGTGAGTGTGGTGAGGCAGTGGAACAAGTTGCCCAGTGAAGTTGTGAGTCCTCATCCCTGGAAGTATTCAGGACCAGGTTGGATGGAACCCTGAGCAACTTGGTCTAGATGAAGGTGTCCCTGCCCATGTCAGTAGTGCTGTAACTAGATCATCTTTAAGGTCCTTTCCAACCCAAACTATTCTATGATTCTGTGAATAATATCATAATTGATTATGGTATTTCCACCTGCTGGGGCAGCTGCTGGGTTAGTCCCTAACATACATACACCCATCCCATGTGACATGCATCCCTGTATAAGGGGATGAGTACAAGAATCATTGACAGGTGTCATACTGCTGTCATTTTACTTAAAATAAAAGAATCTTACAAGTAAAATAAAAGCTATGTGCCTGTCCTTCCCATGGGGCTAGATTTCAGATAGAGTGAGACATTGTCTTCTTGCTTTGTAGATTATTTCAGAACTGCAGTACCCAGAGGAAGTGTTTGCAATGAGTAGCTGTACATAAGCTCTGGAGCTGTGTCAATGGTAATGCAGCAGTAACCTGTGCACGGAGCAAGATAGAAATCTTGGTAGGCCCCTTACAAGCTGTGAGGTTATGTCACAGTGCAAGCAGCTGCAGTGCAAGCAGCTGCAGTAGCTTACTGAAAGGTCTGGGGGGTTTAATAGCTATAGTACAGCAACAAAACATACCCAGAAAATGTCAGTGTGACAATCTTGTAGGCTTTCAGCATAAAGCGTGGAGACCCCCTGAGCATACTCTGGAAGCCAAACCATATTTTTTTTACAATCTCTATCCTGTACCTTAAGGTCAGCACTGCTGATGTTTCTGACACAGACAGCTTTCAGGAGTCTCTCGTGGGTTTTGGGATGATTTTGCAGCAGGTGAAAAGGTTCTTTTCAGCACAGGGTATTGCCTATGTACAGCAAAAATTAATTATGAGAAATGACAGCTAAATGGGATGGAAAATACAGGTTTACAACAACCACTGCTGTTCTGAATTTTTCCTGCTTCCCAAATCCTATGTATGTTTAGCCCATTTCTATGCCTCTGTGCCATCTTCTTTCCCTTCTTCCACCATTTCACTGCTTTTTGCAACACACAACGTGATATCAACAAGATCCATTTGTCTCCTGCAAAGGAAGAAAACCTAAGCTTTGACTTTTTTCCTTTGCCATATGACTTTGCCAGCCTGAGTGCACTGGTTAAAAAAGAATCATGATTGGCATTCATGATAGGAGCAGAACTGATGCAAGATAAATCAATAGCAACATGGGCTAAACCAGCTTCAGTACATCTATCATAGTAATTTGCTTAAGTTTAAATCAATTTAATTAAACTGACTCACTTTTCTGGTAGAGACAAGGCTTTACAGTGTGCCAACTTTAATCCATTGACTGGATTAAAATAATAAAAAAGGGGTGGCTGGTGACTTTCAGGTTCAAGATGAGTGACTGGTAGTGTCACAGAGAAGGAGCCATACAAAGGTATCTGGATGTGAACTTAAAAGAAGAAAATAAATCAGAATGAAGAAATTTCCCTAAGAGTGCAGTGTTGTGTAGTAAACACAGCCTGAATTGCTAACGCTGTGTATTATCAATATCCCTGTAACCCTTGCCTATGGTGGACAACCACCTCTTAGCTGAGTAAAAAGCCTTGCATGCTGACAGACAGCATAGCTGATCATTGCATATTAATAGCTGGCCACATTACAAAATAAAACTTACTTAAAGTTGAAATCACTTTCCCCTTTAAGCCACTTGTTTCTAGGGTAAGTCTCACCCCTGGTGAAGGTGGGAAAAACACAGCTACGAGTTTTAATTTAAAATTTATATCAGTTTAGGCACCTGCAGATTTAGTTCAGCTCAGAGTGCTAGTGAGAACTTCCTAAATTGTAGTTTGAGTCTCCTAAACTCTCTAGGCCAGCCTCGACTTTGATGCCTCTTTGCAGGACTTTCAAGTAGACTGTTATGTACAATTCTATCATAGGATGTTTTGGGACACAACACCAGGGGTCTGTGGTTGAAATGCTCACAAGCATGGTAGGCTTTGAAGCCCTGCCCTTTCCATGGAGAACATTTTGTTTATGGCTGAGGTCATTTTTACCAAACCCAGTTTTGTAGGGCTCATCAGCTGCAGTAAGACAAAGAATGACTTCATGTGAGAACTCTTCATCATCATTCCTTTCCAGTTGACAGATGACCTCCAAGCAAACATCATTTTCAAGCCCCTCTATTACAGTGAAACTGACTTATTGTCATGTCATTATTGCTGGCAGTTCTTCTGCCTGCACTGTGGCCACTCAGAGGCTCATATCAGATGCTGAGGTGAGGTTACACAGCTTAAAATTTTCCCCTGTAGAAGGGTTGGGAATTTTGTGTACAGGCCATATAATGATACAAACCTATTTGCTTTATTATTCCCTAGCTCCCAAAATAACCTCTCCTTCTCTAATGCACAGCCCACTTTGAAAGCACAGATAATTTTTATGAACCTGACGGAATGTGTTACATAGATGTGGCTTTCTGTCCCTTGTCTGCCCTTCCTTCCTTGCCCTAAAACCACTAGGGGAATTTAAGCACCTTGATAACTGATGTTTCTTTTAAAACAAACTACTGAATATTGTTTACATGCAGTTTCTCATTCTTGAGATTAAATTGATTAAATTGATTTCAACAGGGTCTTATTTCCCAGTAAAAAATCCCAAACTGTTCTAAATTCAATTATAATAAGTCCTAAAAAATTTTCAAAATCAGGGAGTTGTCTCCAAGAATATGTAAGATTTCACTTTAGCCCACAAATGTTCTCATACAACTACTTCTGATTCCTGATTTTATTTGGTCCACTTTGTCCTGTCTGGTTTCTAAGTTTTTTTTGTTTTTTCTTTTTTTTCTCCAGAGTCTGTCTGATGTCTAAAGAGCAAATCACAGCAAATAGCTCCTGTTGTGTTCAGATAATTGCTACACTGACACTATGAGCAACAGCAAAAGGAATAAGATGGGAATTTTAGCAACAGTAAAGTGAAATGCTTGGTAAAACAGGCACAAAAGGAAAAAGACAAGACTAGGAAGCCATCAATGTTGCACTCAAGCCCCTCCTACCATGTTTAACATTTCTTTCTCCTAGTAACAGAATTGATCATCACAGTGCTCCCTCAGGACTACATGCTACCTTGTTTGCCACAAATAAGTATGCTTTGTTAGTGTTAGACTCCTTAATTACTGGCCACTACTATTGCAACAGTAGTGCGATGCATTTGTCCATCCTCTTCTAAGAAACATTTTTCTTGTGTCCCATTTGCTTCTCTTACCCTTCTCGGCAATGTGCATTTTAGAACAGAATAGTTTTGTCTGTCATAGAGAAGTCCCATGTAACTGCTGCCAAGCTTTTTGTGTGGAAAGTCTTTTAAAGGTTCACCAAGCTTTTGCCTTGATTGGCAAAAAATGAAAGGTTCACACTGAGTGTTTTCCATTATCAAGAAACAATCTTCCAACATATTTAGAGCTCCATCTCTTGTACCAGTCTGGATAGTTATGGCACAGGCTCAGATATTAGGACTCTTGGCAATAGCTAAGAAAATACATATGGAGTGCTGTTCAGCTGTGCTCTAAAATTTAGACTGTTAAATGCAACCCCAAGTCTGGGTAGCCTGGACCAGTAAGCTCAATTCCATTGAAAATTTTGTTCTCAAGTGAGGGAGGGGCTACTAAAAGCTGGACCATTTTGCATGACCATTTTGCAGCTTTGTAAGATATAGTCCTTGGTGGCAGTACCAGCCTGAAGAGTTGCTGGCCTCCCTTTCCTCTTCCTTACCATCCTGTCTCTTCCTGCTGTTCCATCCAAACAGATTTCTGCCTGAGGCACTGTTGTTCCACAACACTGTGAATGTGATGAAGGAATCAACAGACCTCTCCAACAGTGATTTTAGTTGGTCATTTTTAGGCTGGGCCAGTTCTGTGGTAGTTTGCATGAAGGTCTGGTGTGTGAGGAGAGCCGGGCAAGCAGCAGCAATGGGGCAGCAGCCCCTTAGCACTGCTGATTGTGCTGCAGTGTGGAGACTTCATGTCATGAAACCACAGCTGAGGAGGGGATTGCCAAAGGGCTGGGTGCCACTAGACTGCCAAGAGAGCCCACATCACTTGTGGTTTTCAGATTTCTATTCATTCAGTTGACACAGAGTGGCACTACATTAAGCACTTGACTCTTACGGTCAATTAAGTGACCTCATTTGCAGAAGTGCAGCTCCTACGTGTGTCACATTCAGGGTTGGAAGCCAAATTTCTGGAGCTGCTTTCCTAACACGTGAAGCCAGGCTTGCCTTCTTGCAGAACGACACCTGACAGAAAGGGGCTTCCTGCCTGCCTGATGCCTGAGGTTTGAGCAAGGAGATTATCTCTGCTTCCTCTCCTGTAAAAAGATAATTACACTGCCCAACTTCCCAAAGAACCTTTGCATCTCCAGATAGAATATACTACAGAGGGGCTATGCTACATGAAGCATTCAAGCTAAATTAAATCAATGAAGACTACGGAAACTCAGTTGCTTTTGTTTCTTTTTTAATGCGCTAGGTTTGGGTTCTGCAGTGGCCTTTGTGGTCTCAAAATATTCTGAAAACAGAGCACTGCTAGCTCACAGCTCTGTTGAAAATATTTTCTTCATTGTCTGAAAATATATTAATTTAATTATTGACAAGTCCATTTGTGAGAGAGCTATTGAAGCATGACCAGCTCACCACAGTGTTTTTTCTAACCATAGAATGCCACAGGGAGTGAAAAACGAAAAGTCAATGCAATCTCTGTGAGACAGCGAGATGGATTTATGAGGAATTACAGGCTGGTTTATAAGGGGAAAAATTATCATTTGGACAACAATGTAGGATTATAAGGACAGGTCTTGCAGTGTCCAGGAAGGACCTAGACAGAACATGTACAATGTCACCCAGGATGCTTTAAATCCTTTGCATCAGTGCTTTTGGGTTAGCTGTGCTACCATCCCTGCTGTGAGCATCTCTAAGATTACCTCTCCCTTTCTCTGTCCCCAAGATGCCAGGAGATTGCTCCTGCATTAAATTCTGCAATTCTCACTCCATTATTTGGGATGTGGGGCTGCCAGCACTAGTGTGCTCAGCAGCTTAACTGAAATAAAATTATTATTCATTTTGCCAAAAAGTTGCATAGCTCTTAGTAGAACAGATTTAAGAGAGGTGCCTTACATATTATATTTGTACTCATCCTTAATTTTCCTTGATGGAGCACAGGCAGACATGGCATTTTTTCCCAACATGGAGAACTGGAAGCTGGCTATCAGGCTTGCAGGCTGCTTCCAGAGATTAATTTTTATTTTTTTTTCAAACATATCTTTAGCCTGTCAACTTTTCCTGGCTCGCATAATTCCCTGCCCTTTTTTGGAATCTTGGAAGTGTTAGGGGTCCTCTGAAAGCAGGCTTGGCTACATGGCTACCCAGCCTGTCTGGGTAGAGACATTGTTATTGTCATTCCTTTGAAGCTGAGTACCTGAGCCTGCCTTAACCAGGTCACTATTTTACTTTTCCTTGCTTAGATCTGTAAAAATCCCGTTGTTGCCTGCTTTCAGTTGCCTATGAAATCAGACAAGCAGCAGTAGGAAATGTGGGGAGGGGGCAGGAGGAGCAATATAGCATTAATCAAAGGGTCCTGTAGGCATTTTCCCAGCTTGCCTCACTTTGTTACCACAGAATTCCATGTGATCCTGAAAACACGGATTCTTGCCTAGAGCCTATAATAAACAACCTGCCATCACTGTGTTTCTGTTTACTTAAATTAACAAAGGGATAATTTCTGTCTGGCATGCAGCAGAGCAGAAGGGCAGGAGGGCAGCAGGCTCGGCCATGTCACCCATTTCCTGCTGCTTAGGAAGGCTGGGCTGAGCCCCAGGGCCAGGCAGCCCCTGCTGTCCCCTAAACTGTGCCTGAGGCTGTGGACACAGCTCTGTCCTAGGGAAGAGGAAGGATTTTGTAATTCACTGCAAAGTACCTGCCTACCTACCAGCTAAAACAACGGGTTTCTTTTTCCCAGAGGCAGACCTCAGACCCAGATACACACTGCACTGCTGGAAGGGACAAAAGGAGGAAGGGAGGGAGGGAGCATCACCTGCTCAAGGTGAGGTTTTGGTAGCTGCTGAGGGCATCTGCTGCTTCTGCATCCACTGGAATGAAAATTCCAGAGCTGAATCCAGCCTACGTAGAATCTGAAGGGAAAAGGTGAGGTTCAGGGAGACCCAGCTACCTATCCTCACTGCCTTCTCCCCTTCCTTTTCTGGGTGTGCTTTAGGTTAAAAGCAACAAGGATTCACAGGCCATAATGTGGCTCTCAAGCTGCTGAATCCCCATGGGGGAACTTTTATATTAGGGTGCAACTAGAGTACATGTTTTCCTGTGGTCTGGTTTGTGGTGGACATCTCTGAATCTGCCCAAGACCTCAGCCACACATAGTGAACTAGAACACAAAGGCATTACACTTTGGGAAACATCATGAATTTGTTTTTCTTCCCCACAAAAAATAATCTCCATTATTAGGAATGTGTGTATAAAATTTATTTGATATTTCAGTTTTGTTGAGATGAAATATGAGCAAAGTGGCGAGTGCATATGGATGTTCTTGGTTAACTACCCAGTGAGGAAAGGGTGTGTTTTACTCTCCTTGTTCCCCATGCAGTGAGCACAACAGAGTTCCTCACGCTCATTATTTGATCACCTCCAAAAATAGATTCCTGCATATTTCATCCACCACAAAACTTGCAGAGAGAGAAAAGACCTACTTTTTTTTTTTTTCCCTGCCAGTTGTGCCTGAAGCAATGTCACACTGAGCAACTACTGGACAGCTTTCATGTTTTCTTCTCTTTACAAGGAGTTGGCTACACAAATGTCAGGGCCCTGGGGGCACCAGGGGTCCTACTGCTCCTGCCCAGCCTTTGTTGGATCCACCTGGGGCTAGAAGCCCCATTTCAGCCCAGCCTAGGGTCAGGCCCTGCCCCACTGACACCACAGCAGTGCTGGCTCCATGCTGGGATCCCTCAGTTGTACATCACAGCCTTGTCTCCCACATCCTCTCCTTCATCTCTGGACAGGAGGTCCTGGGTGGTCCTTGGCCCTATTCATCACTTCCCATGGAAGGGGCCATTGGTGGACTTTGTTACAGCCACTGTCTCTGCCCACCACAGCCAGAGCCCGTGGGGCAGCATCCACTGCTGAGGGCACCAGAGCCACCCTCAGGTCCCAGCTCATGCCCCTTTGGGAAGAGATGTCCCTCACTGAGGAAACCAGCTTTGACAATACAGGTGTGCAAAAGTGATGGCAATGAACCACCTTGATCTTGCAGTATTTCTGTGTTCAAGCAGTAAAGAGCATTACTGACTCTGTGCTATGCAGACAGAAAACATCTGCAGCCCGAGTCATGCACTGTGGTGGCTTTGCACAGGAGCAAGGGGAAAGAGGCGGCACTCAGACTCCAAGGTCTTCCTGCTTTAGAGCCATCTACAAATCTTTAAAGCACCCATTAAACCATCTGTAATTATATTTATATGGCTTACTAGTTATCTGTCTCATGATAATGCCTGGTTCTTAGCAAATAAAAGTCCTCTCAAGCCTTTCCTCAGTTGGTAAAGGCTTAACTCCCCTGACCATCCCAGGCAATCCTCCCCTGTTTGTCAATCTCTCTCTCATACTGGGGGACACAGTGCTCCAGCCTTGGTCTTGCAATTACCCAGCCAAGAGGAGCTGCTGCTCACCTCAGCCTGTGGTTTCCCTCTGTACAGCACAGCCCAGCCCAGTCGCCAACAAGTGTGGCTCAGCCCAGCCCAATAAGATGTTCCTATTTTCTCTGTCCATTCACACCCCCTCCTCTGAATGGTCTCCAGCTGATCCCGTCTTTCCTGAGGATGCTTAAAAATAACAGCAATGCCTACCTGTGGAGCAGATATGCATCTTTGTGAGCTGGTCACAAAATGGACACAAAGCTCACAACCATCTTGCAGAATACAAACAAGATAGTTATAGCGATGACAGATCTTGTGACGAGTCACCTTGTTTCTAATTTTTCCCAAATACAGAAACAGTGATATTTCTATATTTTCTTTTAAAAAGGGCTGCATACCTTTTGAACATAAAAGCTGAAGCTAGACCTCCATAACATCTTACATTTTATTACTTCTCAAAATAGCATGTGGTAGAGCAAAAACGTGACAGAACACGTTTTTTATAAATATTGTGTAAACTGCACCCCTAACTTCCTCTCCTTTCTTTCAGCCTCCTTCCCATTTCTTATTCTCTTCTTTTCATCACAGTAATTTCCTTCTGACTCTCTTTTATTTCTCAAAAGCACTGGTCCTTTTCCTAGTTAATTTAAGTTTTTAAAATAGCTATGAAAAAAAGCTTATTTTCACGAAGAAAAAATAAAATGCTGACATCAGACAATAAATCACTTCTAAGAATACTACTGCTAGTAGTATTTCATATTCAGCAATAAAAGGCAGACAAATGGCAAAAAGAAGTTCACTTTTTAAAAGTTACTAATAGAAGTGTGGTTTAAGAAAAACATAAAATACATACATAAATATAAGAGAACAAGTAACTGCAAAATATCTAACTCTAACTGGGAAACAGACATCAGGAGTATCTAATTCTTAGTCTAGTTCTTGTTTCCCCTAATGCCAGATAATTTTTTTCTTCAAAAAGTAATTATCAAGCACAAAGCAAGTATTCAATTTGTCTTTGATTGCCCACAGTTTTCCCACTGATACTGAATCAGGGAATATCCAGAGGAATCAATTCAAATATGCATTGGAGTGTGGGAAAAAAGAAAGCAATTATGAATTAACTATTAGGACTTGTGTTTTATATTTGCAAAATCTTGTATTTTCCAAGTTTTACTCAGAGGGTGAGATTCTTGTGACTTAACAGCCCCATGCAGGCTGTCTCCATCACACCAGACCCCACGTGCTGGTCCAAGCTGTGTGGCAGGTTTTGTGCCACAGCTCTCAGCCTTGTGCAGATGTACCTTGTTTTGTGTACCTGAAAGAGCATGTGTTCCCCCGTTCAGGCACTGGAATTGCCAAAATATCAGTGACAGCCACACACATTCCCTGTGTGAAAAAGGATTGATAAGGACCAAGAAACTTGCAAGCTTGTGTCTCTCAGCTTACTCTCTCTATCAGCAAATTACTTCAGTAGTGCCATGAAGCGCAAAAGGAGGCAGATGCATTAGGGATGAGCGTGTGAAAGGACAGTCCCAGCAACCGTGCACAGCCAAGAACAGGTCCTAACCTCAGCCCAGTGCCCCTCTGAAGAAGGGAAAGGTGACATTGCTCCTGCAGTAGTGTAAGCCATGCCAGCCTGTTAAGCTCTACACAGAATTCCAGAGAGGCAGGTCAACACAACAAGGAAGTGCAACCCAGATACCTTGTTTATCTGCCAGGGTGAGAAAAAAAAGGCTGCTGTTGGTTTCAAATTAAAGTGTGTTTTAGTACTCCACTGCTCTCTGGAGACTTTATTGTATTCATCCTTCCTTATGGGCTAGCTACCTGTCCCAATGTATAGCACCCGTGCTTTAAAAAAAGCTGAGATTCCCAGCATTTCCCAAATTCATAACATATAAAACTATCTGATCCACCACGGGACATCTGGATTTGCAATGCTATTGAGCACAAGGATTGCGCCTCAGAATTTCATATAATACTGAGAGGATGAGCTATCATCATGAAATGAAATATAATGTTAGCACATATTAAGAAATCACAGGAGATGGGGCTTTCTTGTCAAACACATATCAGCTTGATTTTGGAATCCCACAGCTTCAAGGAGACTGAGTTGGAATGACAAGTTGGAAATATCCTTTTCTATAAAAGGAAGGGACATACCTATATTTCATAAGCCATTAGAATCCAGATTGCAAATGCCAACCAAAATAAAGTTCGTGCACTCTGCTAACTACAGATTAAGTTTACTGGCACAACACTCTTAGATGGGAATACTTGCATTGCCAACGGATTAATGCTGTCTTTAGCAATCTAATTTAATGTTGCAGCAGACCTCTCATTAGGGGTAGAAGCGAGCCAAGACACAGACTCTCATTCAACAACATGAAAAGGGTCCCAGTTCATTCTTCTCCACAGCTTTGCCATCCTGACTCTGGCTACAGCAAGCTCCTACTGCAGGGTCCAGCTGCAGACTCTGACTGTGGCTATTTCCTGCTGGACTGTGACTGCAAGCATTGGTCTGCAGACTCTGAATGCAGGTTTCACCCAGCTCAGCTGTGACTGCAGGCTCTGACTCCATCAGACCCAGACTGACCCCACAGCAGATCTTTTACTGCAGCAACTCTTTTCCTTGTTTTGTTCTTCTTTGTGCCCCTCTGCATCATTCCTTCTTCCTCAGGGCTCCTCAACTCCCTCGAGGTTCTATTCCTCAAGGGTCCTCTTTCTCCAGGAGCCTTCTAACCAACCATCCCACCCCTTTTATCACACCTATCTTTATTAGTCACAGCTGTGACCCATTAAGGGCAAGGCTGTTCCTCTTTGGTAATTAGTACAACTGTGAGTTATCAGGTATGAGGTCACTTGTAATCCCTTCTTCTACACCTACAATTTACCAGCTGCCAATTTTTAGTATAATCTGTACAGTGGCTCTGTGTCCAAAGGTTTGCCAGCCTCGTGTGGCTGCTTGCTGGATGAGTAACTCAGGAATGGAAAGAAAAAAGAGGAGAAAGGGAATTTTCAAGGGATCTGCTCAGTAATGAATGCGTTCATGATACCATACCCCACAGTAATCTCCCTTGTCCCTAGTGTCCCTTTACTCAGTTCAAGCCTAGGTGGTACACGGAGCCCAATTAAGTCAGAAGAGGACGCTTGGCCTACCAAGTTCACCACTCTTGGTTTAGGCTGTAGTTTTCTTCAAACAGCCTTTTTCCATAGGGGGGGACCATAGTATCCAATGTCAGAGAAACAGCACAATACACTGTCTCTGGAAGAACCTCACAAAGAAAATGCAAATAAAATCCAAAGACTCATGGGCAAAGATGCATCTCATTCCTTGCCCATCTCAGTGAAGCCTAATGGAGCATGGCCACAGGTGGAAAGATATTATAGAGGCACTTTTGCTCTGTTTACGCTCCAGCAAACTTCATTTTCCTTCCCTCTATGTATCTTCACTTGTGAGTTGTTGAATCTTCCTTGGCAGCTTTTTGTGGAGGTGAGGATCAGGGGATGGAGGGCTCCTGGCACTTGTAATGGGATGGTGCATCCTGCTTAGGGGAGGGCTTGATGCTGAAGGCAGCGCACCTCGCAGAGCTCAGCTTAGAAAACAGAGGCAGCAGGAATTTATTTCACACTGAAGAAGAAATTCTGGGTCCCAGAAATCTCAGCTTTACTTTGGCCAGAATGGTTTCTTGCAGTTTTGGTGGCTCACCTTCATATGATAGGATGCACTGTTGCAGTAGTACCTGGGGCTGCCAGCCATGCAAATCTTACGTCAGAAGTTGCCTCCCAGGATAGAAAGCTAGTATTTCTTCTGTTCAAAACACTATGTGACCACATCTAACAGTTTTATTTCCTTTGTCTCTGCCCTCTCTGAGTGCCTACAATACGGGATGGTAAACAAAGGCACCAGTTTCTTTATAACAAGGCATTGTGCTGACAATACATTGCATTTATCTTCAGTCTTCACTGGGGTGCTTCAGGGCATAACCAACCTCCTCCATACTGCACCTTCTTTCTTTGTTTTTAACACATTTTGAGAACAACCAGTGACTGTTACTCCTCTCTTGCTCTTTTTTTCTCCTCTTCTGTGTATGCAACCTTTTCTTTTCTTTTCTTTTCTTTTCTTTTCTTTTCTTTTCTTTTCTTTTCTTTTCTTTTCTTTTCTTTTTATTTTGAATTTATCTCTTGAAAAGGTACAAAAATCCATGGATTGGTGGAGCATGAGGTTCTTTTTGGAACAGTTTTGAGAGGTGAGTATTACATAAGAAAAATAATTACTTTCGTAAGTAAAATTGGCTCAGTTCTGTCTGATTACTCTTTTGAAGCTACATTTCAATGCACCTCTGATCAGACTGACTGTTTTCCATCACAACACTTTTTGCCCCTGTGTTATTTTAAGCTTGCCCTTACCATGGGACTTGAATTCATTTGGAACTCATTAATGATCAGTATAATTCCCTTTCATTTGAAATCTCTTATTGGAGTAACTGCTTGTTGTGACAATTCCCACAAAGTCACTGTCTTTGTAGAGATGCAGCTGGTGATGATTAAATAATATGTAACTTTATAGTAAACTAATATTCCCTAAAATAATAAAATGCCTTAACATATTCCATGCATAGGTAATAGGAGATCAGAAGGATGAAAGATACAGATAGAATCCTTTTATTGGATATCAGAATTCCCCTTTTTTAATGTGGCACAGTAGAGGGATTTTGTCTTGCATATATATACATCTTACCCTGCACAGTGTATTTTTTTTTTTGCCATGTATAATGGAACTCACAACACAAAATGCTGACAAAGCTGATGAAGACAGTGTATTTCCCAACAATAACAAAATGGCTTGGCAGTTCATCATGTCTGAAGAGAAGATTTTGTAATCAAAGCCACTGGAAGATTGTGAAAGAGACAGTTAATAATAATGGGGGGAAAAAATATTTTTTTTTTCTTGGAGCATGGACTGCAATCTCAGTTTTTCTCTAAACTTCCACTGGGCAGACATATCCGTATTTTGACCCTCTTTGTAAGTCAGTGTTTTTGTAGAAATACTTGTATGAGGCTAACAAAGCTGTGCACCAGTATTCATGCAAGGGGCGTCACTGTGTTGCATTTCTCTGAACAGTAGTAGGCTGCAGAGTGGGAAGACATTTAAGCAGCTTTGAAAGAAAATGAAACAATTCCTTTGTTTTGCATGTCTTCCATGCGTTTAACTACTCCTCCATGTTCCAGAAAACTAATACAATAGTTTGGCTAAATTTGGTGAGACTAAGAATTAAGAAAGAGCCTTTTCTATGGCCACAGTTCTACTGATAACTTTTGAATTCTTTTCTGGAAGACAAGGAGGAAAATAGTAGTCAGCTCAAGTGGGTCTGAAACAAATCGTCTTATGTGAAGGAGAATGAGGACAGGAACAAGGACATGTCCTATGAGCAATTAATTGTCTGTTTTGCTGTGCAGCCTTGATCCTACATCAAAGATGGAAGTGTATTGGGGCAAAATTTTCTTTCAAATGTGTCCAACTACTGGTGGCATTTCAGTTGCTACAGACCAGGCCATTTTCTCAAGAAACTCCTGATTGTCTCTAATAGTGTTTGAAGGGTCCCCTTTCAAATTACTTCCCTCATTTCTTCTACCTCTCTGACTGGTTGCAGTAGAAGGCTGCCATTCAGGATGCAGTGGGAGGTTGCCATTCCTGATGACTAAATGTTGGCTTGATCCACAGGAAAATTACATCTACTGTAGCTGTGGCTGGACTAAAGTGTCAATGACTCTGTGCCAGGCAGAAGGGCCGTGACTCATCTGTCCAAGGGTAATGTGGACAATTCTCTGCAAACTGGTCGTCTAATCCACTTTTTGGCTCATAGCAGTGAGTCTTCTCTTTCTACAATGGGGCATTTTTGTTGAGTTCATCTCAAGTAGCTGCAAGTTCCAGATCCTCTCTCTGTACCTTACTGAAAACCTCACTGACCCCCTGGGTGCTGGCAGTCGCCCTATGAAAGGCACTGCCAAGAGAATTCAGTCCCATCCCTGATGATGGTGCCCTGGGACCTCTTTTTGGTTTTCAGCATGAGGAGACTTAAGCTCCTGATAAAGCAAAGAGTTTCCTTAAACTCTTTCACAGCTCAGGTGCATTGTGAAAAAAGAGACCTTCATCCTCCTAATGAGCAAATGGTTCAGAGTAAACTCACTCCTTGAAGGGCGTTAATGCTTTCATCACCACTGGCTAATGAGCCTGAACTTGCACCTTGTACTAGATACAAATCAGATTCCTCTTTCTGTTCTCTCTAAAGCACTGCAGTTCGAGCTGCCAGCAGGCAGTGATGCTATTTAAAAATAACCGCACATGGGTGTTCTTATTCAATATTTCTGTCACAGGAGTTGGCAAAGGTCTAGTCCCAGGCAAGACTGGGGCTCATTTCAATATGCATTGCATTCTTAATTTCTTTTAAAGTTATTATTAACTTATTCCATTTACAAAACCAAATAAAAAGACCTTTAACTGAAGAGTCACTATTTCTTGTATAATGTAATTTGATATTTTTTCCCCTCCAAATTTCAAAGTACTTTATTCCTGTTCTTTTTTTTTTTTCTTTAATCATTTGCATAATCTACAACACTTTCAGGACTTTCTTACTTTGCATAAATCAATTTCAATTCTTGTTCACTTCATCACTTTCAAGGGGATTCTTTTCTGCTTTACTGGACTTAAATTAATCCTCTGGAGAAAGTAGTGTCATGACACGGCCTGCATCAAAATCTGCATAATGAAAGCAATTTTTTCCATTTAAATTGGCACTCAAGAATATCACTGCTCATTAGCAGACTTTAGATCTTTTATTTCATTTTGAGTGAGAAGGACAAGCATTCTTTCCTTAATATGAGTTTCTTGCATATGAATTTGTTCAAAGAGCTTTAAATTTATTGCAGTGTAGGTTAGGTGCCTAAATGCCTTAAAAAAAAAACCAAAAAAACAACAGCCTGTGTGATTTGTAGAGTATTAACACTGCTAGAAATACTACCACAATTTTCAGGCTTGAACAGAGTGGTGGTCTGTCTCATCTGGTTTCTCTCTGGGGTTAAAACTGATCTGAGAAGATGCTTGAATAATGGATGGATGTGGAATCACTCACGATGAAAAGAGGATTTCTAACTTATACCAGGCACTGAGCAAATGCTTCTGCTGGTGAAGATCTTAGATGAAGCTTAATACAAAACCTGTACTGAAAATTTTAACTGAGAAAAGTGCTCAGTTAAAAGAAAGATTCGGGGGAGGGGGGAAGGCTCTCAGCCAGGAAAGGAGTGAGGTTCAAAATCTGTGTTTCAGAACCAGCACACAGCTGCAAAGCAGCCACATCTGTTTCTCTAGGAGTCTCCGGGGCTAGTTAGCCTCCCGGGGTATATGCCCTCACACTTTCCCCACAGTCTGCAGGCTTTATCGTTAATAATTCTGTGTTTATCTTTCACAGTTTCAAAAGAAATATCTGTTTTTGGGGGAGGAAGGGCCCTTCTTGCCCTTGGGCCCGTAACACAGCTGCAGGATGGTTCAGGCTGAGCTCCTCCTGTGCCTGTAGCCCTGCTCAGGCTCCAGAGCCTGGGGCTGGCGGGTCTCTTCGGGCTCTGACACGTCTGTCGTGATCTGCTCTGCTCTGCTCAGCTCAGTCCTCCCCAGACAATGCCGCTGTTCAATGATTGCAGGCAATCTGGGCTTCACACTGACCTTTTCCATTCTGCCCTCTCGCAGCTCCGCACAAAATAAGTGTATTGCTAGGTTTGGTCCAGTTGTCAAAAATGACGTTCTCTTTGTTTTTTAAGATGAAGATTATTTTCCTTACTTCACCTGCAACTCATTGTTTTCCATTTGAATGTTTTACAGGATCAAGTAGCAATGCTATCTGCTTGCCTTTTGTTAAGTTTCCTGTGTAATGAACGAGATGTCTGCTAAATACAATGATAAACAGCATTTAAAGACTCAGAAGAAAGTGTTGATGCACCTATTTCTCCTGCATAAATGTGTATTTTCCGGTCATTGACTATTTCATTGTTACATTGCTATCATATAAAAGGAACACAACAGAATAAATTGAACACGCGGAGCCTCTGATAAGAAAATATGTTTCAGAAATAGTATTGAAGGTTGTATTTAATTTGGTAACATTTGTGAGAGACTTTTTAAAAAATATTTTCCTAGTTAGTATGTATTATTCCAAAATACATGCCTTTGATTTTAGAAATTGTCAGAGGAAATGAATAATTTTCCCATTATTTTAAATGTCTTGTCTGTCTTACATATTCAGAGCCAAATAAAAGATTCTGTTTATGTAAAATTTATTTATGCTAAAATCTGGAATCTATTTACATGCTAGAAGAGTGGAAGACATGGTGATCTTTTGTATTGCAAGACACATTAAAAACAAAACTTCTGTCTGACATATTTCGAGGTACATACTTCTGTTTTTTCTTCCATCAGTCTTCCCCTAATTCTCTGACCTGTTGTGAAATAAGCATAAGAGCAAAAAAACTGCTTTTGACCCTGGATCAGTATTATTTTCTAGTTCATTTATCAATGTTTTGCAAGAGAGGTACTGTGGTTGGCCAAATGTATAACTGCATAGAATTAATTATTTTTGGAAAATGTATCCGATTTATCCCAGTATTTTTGTGAGCTGCATTTGTGAAAGCACTCGCATTTTCATTCATGGACGAGATGCCTAGAGCTGGGTCAAGAGGACAAGAGTGGGGATAGTGATAGTCCATCATTTGGATATTGGGACTGTGGAGAGAAGGAAGCAGAGCTCGGTTCCTTCACCCTGTGCTGCTTCAAAGCTTTTGTTGCACTTACTGGATGAAATGGACGCTGCATGGTGTAATTTGGACCTAAATCTTCCATTTTTTTGATGACTGTGCCAAATCCTTGGCAAGAAGGGAGCAGCCATTCTATTGACAGGCAGCAACCTTTCTCAGCCCTTCGAACAAATGTTGGTAAAGTATTTTATACACTGCATAGCACTGGCCTGTGGATAGAGCCACCTGCCAAAGAGGTTGCTCTCTGATCAGCATTTTCTTTCTGTCAGTCTTGAGCATCCTCCTGCTGACAGCATTTTCACTAGGTGCTCTGGGTCCAGGCTGCTGTTTCCTTAGCCCCTAACCCTCTCCAAGCCTTGTACAACAGGGCTGCTGGTTCCCCTTCATGTTTGTACTTGAAATATCGAAATGGCTCTGGCGGGAATTTCTTTTCCTTCTACCAGCACTTAGGTTTTCAGCCAGAAGAAAACCATTTGAGCATTTTATGTCATTGTGGAGATCAGAACCCTTGGGTGCAGGAAGGACATTATATTGCAAACCATTAAAAATCCTACTGCAAAAAAGTTACAGACCTAGTAGATCTGGAGCTCCTGTGGTCAGGATGGAAAC
Source organism: Cinclus cinclus (assembly GCF_963662255.1). Taxonomy (NCBI): domain Eukaryota; kingdom Metazoa; phylum Chordata; class Aves; order Passeriformes; family Cinclidae; genus Cinclus; species Cinclus cinclus. Next base: position 48,357,570 of record NC_085048.1, on the reverse strand, counting down.
TCCCTGCCTCCTTAAGGTCAGCTGATCATAGCAGTTGGAATCCAGAGAAAGATCCTGCTACACAGCAGTCAACTATGTCGGACTCCAAAATAGTTTTCCTTCTTCTATTTATATTAGGTTTTCAAATACAAACGGTAAACATGCTCTTTATCCCAGGAGTTTTCACTCTAATGGGTTGTTAATGAGCTGTCAATTACTTATGCAAAAGGAAATAGACACATACAAACACTTATAATACTATTCCTTAGCTGAAGGTTTTCGGTTTTTAGATGTTGGGGGTTTTACCTTCCTCACCTGGGTCACTAGGCCTCCATCCATCTTCATCTGCAATCACTCAATTACAAGGTCTAGCATGTAAAACTTCAGGAAAGATTGTATATCTGAGGATCATAGGCTCATGCTCTAATCTCGTGCAGCATTGGCAGTTCCCTGGGTAAGTTGATATGTAGCACTTTTATGCTATCGAGCAGTCCCAGTGTATTAATCAATCCTCAAGCCCTCTTGTGAAGCTCACTAGCTGTTAATCTTATTTCTAGAGGCACCGTCTCCTTCTTGACTGAAGATTCTTGAATTACAATGGCTAAAAAGCATTTCTGTCCATTCAGAAGAGGACCAGAAGCTAAACTTTCTCCCATCCAGCCTTTGTCATTCACACAGTGAGGGCTGATCATTGTCATGAGCTTGACCTCGTAATGAAATCAGTGACCTTGAAGGTGGCACAGGCAATACAAAACCTCTTGTTCACCCCGAGTTTAGAGCCCGTTTGCCTGACTCCTTTGATCAGCTTCCTCATGAATGAGGAGCCCCCAGCAAGACCTGCCTGCACCACTGAATCTCTCCCTCCCATATGGCGCAGAGGAAGCATTTGTGTGGCACAGGAGGATCAGGACACAGATCACTAAGCTCAGTCATCGGGCTGCTATGGATCCTTTTCTTTCCTCACGCTCCTCTTCTACATTTCTCTGCGTATTAACCCTGTAGGTGGCCCCAGGGTGGCCTCTAGCTTGGGGACCAGCATCCTCCTACCACCCAATTTCCTGCCCTGGCCCTTCTTCACTGTCACCTAAGCACGGGCTGGGCTGCCTAAGCAGAGCAGCACACAGAGGTGCTGGTAGTAAATGTAAAAACCAACAGTAAAAGAGGATAGAAAGCAATGTAAGAATGTAAAGAAATGCAAAAATGTGAAACAGTATAGAAAGGAGATTTTTATTTTTAAAATGTAATTATTTTTTCCTATCTGTGTGGCTCAACCATGTCCAATAAGCTTAACATGCTGGAATTATCCAGGCTGCTAAGGGTTAAAGTGTTTATGAACTTGTTAGGAGATGGGAACATTATGCACTGTTCACAATGTTTAATTTTAACTGCCACACTAGAGAGAATCCTTGATTACATTATCAGATTATTCTCATTGAATGTTAGTTGTTGTATCTTTTTTTTTTTTGACAGTGCTATTTCTGTTTTAGAAAATATATTCCTCCTAATTGACTAGAAATGGAGGATATTAATTAGCCAGGCTTTTCATGCAGAGAATTCCAGCTGCTGAAATCCTAGGCCTGTATAGGGTTAAATGTCAGTCTGGAAGATTAATGACTTAACTGAAAACATTTTATCACAGATACAGAAAATAAATCCCCTTCTCAGATTGCCACAGATCGTGTGTGCCACTGAGGAAGGGGACTGCGCAAACCAATAAAACCTGACTGCTCCTGCACCAGCAAACAGCAGAGATAAGACAAAAATCATTATGAGGATCAAAGTCGCTGAGCTCCTTGCCTAGCACCAATGCTGAGGGGCTGAAATATGAGGTGTGCTGCCTGCCTGGGGTGGCATTCTCCACAGAGGCTCAGAGCCTGTGCCTTCACTTGGGTTTCTCAGCACAGGAAAGGAGGGATATGTGCTTTCATGCCAGGTTTACCTGCATGAGAATATCCTGTGCTGCTGCACAACCAGCTCTGGATCAAGCCTTAGGAGTCTGTTTGGCCTTTTTAAATTTCCAATTTCTCCTCCTTCCTTAAAAGTAAAAAATCTTCCCATGATCTCACCTTTCCCCACATGCTTTCCCTTCCTTATATGATTCAGCATAGCTGGCTGTGAGTGTAATGAGATGCAGCCAAAAATGCACCTACTGACTGTCAGTGGCATCTGAACATGCAGGAGCAAAATGAACAGAAATCTCTCCTGGTGCACAAACATTTAGCAGTGATGAGAATAGTGCACAGAATATAACACAAACACTTGGCTGCATGAGTTTCAAGGCTTGCTTACCCACAGGTAAGGAAATTAATCTGATGTTTAGATTAGGTTCATGTCTACGCACTGAAAGTATGGATTTAGTGGCTTTTTTTTGGTTAGAAATTAAATCAAAGATGCTCAAACAACAAAGATGCCCACAACATTTAAAATGTTCTCTTTTCCGGGATTAAATCCTTAAAGTTTTAATTGTTAAACAGCCAAAAATTGCCTTGATGAGGACAGAAAAATGTCACTCCTTCACCCACAGGAAAATGTGTCTTGGGTGGGTGACTACCCTAAAACTACTGCCTTACTCTTAACATTGACATGTTCAGGGGGAAAAGTATATAAAATAAATCCTTCAGGGCAAGAAATTGCATCATCTTACTTTACACTTTTAATTTTTCAATGCAAGACTGCTCTGTAATTTTGCAAAAGTGGCTTTCAGTAGTAGGAGCCATCTTTAGTCTAGCAAGATTCCTCAAGGAAAGAAAGCCCTGCACACGAATAGTGTGGACACATACAAAACACCACCTACTTCAAAGATAATAATTTTCAAAAACAAGGCACTGAAGAGACAGTGTGAGTTATTTGTACAACTTGAATTCAACTCACTTGCATGACACTTGGGGCACGATCATACACAATTTTTCTCAGTTGGTCTGCTGCAGTGTGAAGTGCATGGGAGAAGGTAAGGCACTTTTTGAGCGGGAGGACAACATTTTATTTTATTTCCTTTTCTCTCCAGTTTGCAACCCCAGGCCTTGTCTATTATGGACTTTTCAAACCAGTTATGAATAAAGATTTGTCTATTTTCCCCTGGCCTTTTCTTTAGCCTTATTACTACTTCTGAAATAAAACAGAAGTTGCTCTTGTAAATACTGCCTCTTTTGGTGGGTGGAGGATTGAAACACTGGGAGAAGATCAGGGTGGACCTTCTTTCCCTCAGCAGTTTGCACAAGAGTAGGTTAGCTGTTCAGGACATGGTTCCCATGTACTTCAGCTGCAGGTGTTATAATCTATACAATGGAGAGGAAAAGGAAGAGCTCCGGGATCATCCCATAGAAAAAGGGAAATGTCAGATTCTTAACAGTATGGTTAAGTGACTGGACTTTTTAGTGATGAAGTAAAATAATGGAAAGATGATTCAAGAATAGCCAGACTCCAGCTGGTACTGCCGTGTTATGGAACACCTGGAACAGGAGCTCTGCCTGGATGCACTGACGAGCTCCGGGCTGGGCATATCAGAGGAATTCAACCTGACCCAGTTCTGTGTATGGTTTTGGCTTCCCAAGAACAAAGCCCCAGCATGCGGCCCAGCACAGCTGCCTGTTCCTGTCACAGCTGGAGGGTCTCTTCAGTCAGGTGTCACCAACAGGAGATCTGCACAGTGAGGAGTAAAGGGGCAATATCAACTTGTGTGGGGAGGGGTCCTGCTGGGGCAACTTTGAATCCTAATTTTCTTCCACTGTTCCCTGAAGTAATGAGCTGCAGGAAGGAATTTTCTTTTTATAGAAAGTTACACAAAGGAACTACACAAGTTCTTTGGTTCTGCCTTTACATCCCAAATATACAACACTCTTCTTGATATTGTATGATCTTCAGTTACCATACACAAATAAATTATTTGCAGGAGAACGAGGGCAAGCTGAAAACTTATTTATCATCCAGCCATTATAATGTGGTTGATGATCAAACAACCTGTGAAGCTGAGATAATTTTCTTCATCTTCAAGTAGCCACTGGAAAGCCTCATTACATGCCTGAAGTTGCATTGCTTAGCAACAACATTTCAGAAATTCAAGTTATCAGCATGATCGCTAATAAGACCGTAAGCTGCAAAAGAATCCTGAATAAACTGGATTCATTTGAATTTCAAAATAAATGGGAGTAAATGTCAGATTGTATTTTGGACTATATGAACTCTTCTTAGCACAGATATATTGCGTTTACTCAATCTTTTGTACAATAGAAACAAATGTGAAATGTTTCTAAAATTTTATAAATGCAGGATGTCTGTGGGTTCCAGATATTTTACTACTCTTCAACTGTTAACTTCAGCTAAAGAAGTCTGCTTTCAGCAAAACATGCTGTCAAAGTGCGGCACACAGAAGAACAATTAGAAGTGTTATTTTCCATGGCAGGAGAGAAGTATGAATGAGGATAACGATACAATTAACACCTTGCAGTGTACAGGATCCATTTGTTTGGTTTATAAAACCATAGTTTTGGGAACACATTTTTAAATTTTACAGTTCCTCGGGGAAGAAATTTGCTAAAAGTCATATGAAAAGTTTTCATGGCCTCTGTGTCAAAACATAGACACTTAAGAGCTGCATGGTTCACAAATCCAGAGTAAATCTGGGATGTTTCTGTAGCCCCAGATTTCTGGTAAAACATACAGAAAACAGAGTCGTGGGAGTGTTCAGTGAAAGTGAAGTGAACAATAGCCCAAGACTATCTGTGATGTGCCGCCTTTGTCTGACCTGGTTGCAATATTGATCAGCAACCAAGAACAAAGTACCTGTCAGTGACCATGAAGCACTTGGTTTGAACTTGCTCTAATTCGGTCTCCAGGGAATTGTTTTGAAATGCTTCTTTCATTTATTCACTCACAGAAACAGTATTTGGAGGAGAAACCCTGTTTATTGCTGCTCCTTTACAGACAAGCCTCAGTTGCCTTGAGGGCAGAGGATGACATTGTCTTACTTACCTGCTTGTAATTAGTCGGCTATTTCTCTGGTCAGCCTGTGTATGGATACTCAGGCACTTCCTAAAGATGCCACATCCCATCAGTGTGAAACTCTCTGTGGCTGCAGAGTAAGCCTCCCAGCCAGCTTTGACTCACTGCTTCAAAATGCACACACTGAACTAGAGGAATTTTTTTTTTCTAAGAACACCACTGGGACAAAAAAAGCTGGGTATTGGAGTTAGGTATTTCCTTCTCCTCTTTCTCCCAAGAAAAGAACAAGACTCATCCTCCAGGCTTTCTTTTAGTATTAGTTGCCAGCAAATGAATACAAATTCCAAGCCAAATTTTCTCTAGTCTAGAGGTCATTCAGTGGGAGAGCTCTTTCCCTGAAAGGGAAGAACATGTATCCAAATGACAGGCAAACATACCTGAAGGAGAGCAAAAGAGCTTGACCTTACAAAAAAGACAGAGGTGAGGCTGTTTGGATACTTCAAGAATATGAAGATGCTTAACTTAAATGCCACACTTCTTCCAAAGACTATTTTGGAAACATTTTTTGTACAGTACAGAATTACCAGTTTGCTGTAGTATCCATGTCTTTCCCAACCTAAAGACCTAGACTAGAGATATTCCACCCTGCAAGCAGATATTATATTAATTTTATATTTTAAGAAAGAAAATAAATGCATGTGAAGTGGTATTCCACTTTATTTCAAAGCCCAACATTGGAATCAGTTTGCAAAATGCTATAATTTTGAAAACTGTGAAACCTTTTGTATTTTGACACCCACACACAGCACTTCTGGCCTACAAAATAAGGTAAGAACAGAAAATAGCTCATTCTAAACTTCAGTCATGTTTAACACTAAAAATAAAACATGTTGACAAGCTTATAATTCTTATAAATAATGATTCTATGGTCCAGAGCAATAAATTTGAAAACTGTAGTTTATGATAATGTATTCTGCAGTGACAGTAGAAAAATAGGTCATCATTTTGAAAAGGAGAGAAGCCATCTATCATGTTGAACACACTAACAGGAAATCTGAAGTAGTTTCAGAGACAGTTAGTCCAAGATATTGCTCTTCTGACCCCCATGTCCCTCAGCACAACGTGTGAATGAAGAGTTTGTGGTCTTCACTGTGGAGGCAAAGCTTGGCAGTGCAAGGCTAGAGATGTGTCCATCTCAAGGCTTGTTATATCTGGCGTCAATAATCTATGTATCTGTATGTCTGTATCACATATTATCAACCTGGGTGCCGTTAAGCAAACCACATAAATCTTACTGTAAAAACAAAAAGGTGAAAAAAAGGAGATAAAAAAATGAAACTAAAGAATTATGCTTAAAGAACAGGAGTCACTGTCCTTAGCTGTGTGAAAGGCAAGGTCAGCTGCAAGTTCCTGCAAGGTACAAGCTATCACAGAACAGTGAATCATGTTTTATCTTTACCCACTTAAGCACAGTTGCCCACATAAGTCTAATCTGCCACTTTTTCGAGCATGTAATTAACACTTCTGTGGCTGGACTTCAATAAAAAAATGTAGATTACAGGGAAAAGTGTGTTCAGTCCATACCTCTCTACTAGCACTAGGTGAAGATGGTCAAGTCTCTGGCAGAATCTGGTTTTACCTTTGTTTTCAAATCTCAGGAATACATTTATGTCTGCAGGTTTAGGGAGTGGAGGGAGATTCAGTTCCACACAACTGGGGCAGGATGCTGAGTGTCTGCTTTAGCAAATATTTGACGCAAATCTTTTTCCAACCAGACAAAAACAAAGTTTTATTCACCTAATTTTCTTTCCCAGTTGTCAGTGTCTGATTCACTGTAGTCTGATGCTTAATTTTTTCTTTGATCACCAATGTACATGTCTTGTCCATTTTATCATTAAGTTACAAAAAAAGAATTCACTAAATCTCATTTTATTGTACTTTACTTTTAATTTTTTCCTCTTCCACACCTCTTTTCAGCAGGCAAAATCATCCTCAGACTTGTCTCTGCTTTCAGCCTTGTTTATCTTCTTTGCTCAGTGTTCCTGAAAGCGCACTACTTATTCAGTATCTCAGGAATAGTCTGCTTCTGCACTGATTTTTGCATAAACTCACAGTAATTGGCCTCCAGCTGCAAATTTAAGATGTTTGCTGAGAATCTTGAATTTTTACACTAATTTTGGAAAAAAAAAAATATTAGTAGCAAAGGCAAGTAGAACCATTTGCTACAACAGTAAGTAAACTGATTTGTCTTGGCTGGCTTTGCATCAAATAGATGTCTATAAAAGGTCCACTAATAAATGCACATCATAATGTAACACCATTCATGTTAATCAAACATGGGGAAAGTCACTTCTGACCAAAAAAGAAGGGCCTCTGCTCACCAGCGCTGAATATCTAGAGGTTGGTTGTCTCAGTCAGTACTTGGGACTTTCCTTGTGTGCAGCCTTGAGCCAAGAGCACTTCCAGAGGACAATTCACTGCCCTGGTCCCAGATACTCCTTTTCTGTAGCAGCACTGTCTGCACTCTTCCTTCAAAAGAAATGTCTGTTTCATTCATTCCATTAGCTCCTCCTCTGTAAAGATACGTATTAAGAGTCCAACAACATTCTCACAAAGCTTGCCTGGGAGGAATTCCAACCAAATTTATAGAGGTGATATTGCTGAAAAGAGAGGCCCATCATACACTGGGATTGTGCTATGCCTGAGTCATGCTCTTGGTTAACCCTGGGGTTACTGATGGGTGAAAGGCTGGACATGACCTGGCAATGTGCACTCACATTTCCTCCAAGAGGGAAAACATGCAGGGGAACTGCATATTTTATAGTGGGAAAATCCCAAGCAGGAAAGAATTGGAGGAAAGAAATCCCTGAGAGCTGACTTATCAGATACTTCTACGTTCTCTCAGTCTAGTAGTGGGAAGGAAACAGGACTTAATAAGTCTGGGAATTTCCTAACCCCAGGCAGTAAAAGCAGCCTATTTGGCATTATGGATTTATAGATATATAAGTAGTATTTTTCAGAGTTGCAAAATGGACATTGTGAGATTTCAAATTTCTTAGTATCTGGCCTTCAGATATTCTGTAGGAACATAATTCACACCAACTTTTATTAGTTCAGCTTTACTCAGATCTATGTAAAAGGTAAGTTATAGAAATTTTTCTTTACATCTTATAGAATAGAACATGGATAACATAACAGTAGCATAAAATAAATATTTACTACTTTACATCACCATCATCTCAGTTAGATTGGGAGTGTATATACTTAAGTATGGAACTGAGCAGCTGAGACTGGATATAAAAATCCATCTGGTTTTGGAGGAAGTTGTTATCAATTCCCAAAGAGCTTAACAGAGAATTACCTCATATTTTTCTTTCAAAAGCTGTACTAGACTGCCCTATGGTAGACTTGAAGAGAGCAAGCTGCTAATAATTTTCATTTGGACTGTTTTCTCATGGCTATCTAGTGGTCTGACTAATAGGACCTCCAGGGATTTTGGTGTTACTGTATGGATTTCCCACACAATATATGGTATGGGTTTGATTTTTTTTCCAGAGTGCAGATGATTTTAGTTGTTAATCTCTGCACATTCCTGCTGACCTCTTGTACATGCATGGTTCTCTCCTAAGGAGGTGGTTCAATCTTCCTTGTCTGTCATTCCACTTGCAGCACTTAGAAAATGTAAGCTGTTCTGGAAATCAGCTTTTAGTGGTGGGCTCAATCTCAAAAAAATAAGAATCTCCTCCTTGTTTTCTTCTGTATTTTTTTTTTTTCCCAGGGAATGCAGTTTCTGTCCAGTAAGAATATTAAAGGTTGTGGGGGACGTGGTAGGGCACAAAATTACTTCAGAAAAATGTCTAGCTCCTACTTTGTTTTTCTCACAAATGAACAATACTTTTTCATTCCTCTTTTACCACAGACTAAAAATTCACTGTTTCTATATCACTTTTAGACACACTTTTGGGGAGCAGGGGGAGATTTTAAGATATTAAGATATTTTAAGCCTTTCGCTACAAAAATATTATCCAGGGGCTCCCCAGGAGCAACGTCCATCTTCCCGTATTCCCCAGACGCAGACAACCTTTACCATTCACATGGGAGACTCTTGAGCTCCATCTTCTGGGAAATGCGGGACAAACTTGTTTTTCCGAGCTGGTTCCCATGAAAGCTGGGCAGGTGTGGGGCAGTGGCCAGCAGAGCACTCACTGAAGGGCAGATGTGCCCAGGCTCCCACCTAAGGCAAACACTTCCCTTGCACCTCCTTTTCTCGAAGGAGAACCAAAGCTTTTGCAAGGAATTTGGAAAATACAGGCACAGTTCCAAGGCAGGCAGAACCCAACAAATCTCAAGGGGTAAAAAAGCCTTTGTGGTTATTTTGATACTAACAGTTGTGTCACGGCTGGGTGAAGTGGCCTTTGCACACACATTTCGCTCAGTTTGAACATCAGCATGAGCAGGTTTCACCAAGCCACACTCGAGCATACATAAATATCTTAATGGCTTTTTTCAGCCTGTTGGATGCTTTCTGTGTTTTAGCTTCATTGAGGCACAGGTGATTTAAGCATTCCCAGCACTGACTGACTGTTTCTCTTTGTTACAGGAGAGGCTGAATCAACACTTCCCATTATGCTTTAGCCTGGATCTCCCTTACATAGCAACCCTTTTTGTGCTGATTTCAAAGCCACACCATCAGCGGTAAGAATTTCCCTTCAGCTTTTCTGGACCACTTCTCCCAGGCCAAAGTGAATGCAGCCTCCCTCCAACCCTGCCCTGAAATACCAGCCAGAGGAGCAATTCGGACTGAAATGCTGGCAGGAGCTTTGCCACAGCCTGCTCTCTGAGCCAGAGGGAAGGAGAGGGATCCTGAACGTGCTTTGGTGCCAGTTTGTTGTTAAAATTGTTGGTTTTGCTGTTTCTGTCCCAGAGAGAGATGTTGAAGCAGGACTGTCCTCCTCAAGCACGCGAGGGCCAGCACATGACAAGGTGTGGAGGCAGCCCCCAGGGGTTCTCAGGCATCTGAGCATTTTTGTTCTGTGGCACTGGGTGTTTAGGGGTCCCTTGCCCCATGTGCACTCTGTAGGGCCACAGATGAAGTATTGCATGGGAACACAATGGCAGTAGTGCACAGAGCACAGGGCCTGATGGGGAATGAGAAGAACCAGATTTGATGAAAACTTCTTGTGCTATTCAGCAACAAACTCAGTCCTCCCCTTGGGGCATGCCTGGAGAAATGCATTTTCATTGCTATAGTAGTGCCCAGAGGCACCAAAACTTGAAAAATACATATCAAAAAGAAAAGGTTATTGCCCAGAAGAAGAAAATTAAAAGTTGATATGATATGGGCATCCTTAAGTGGAGAGAGGTTATGTCCTTAAAAAGATAAACAGAGCTGGTTAAGACTATTTAGGAAAGGGAAAAATTTTATTTTAAATACTTGATTTTCATAGGAGATGGTGGAATCAGGAGGGAAACAATGCCATTGAAAGTAATATGTATCCAAAATTCCACTGAATCCAAGAAAAATTTAGGTTACTGTGGCTGTCATGTAGTCCAATTTGCTATTGGAACCAGAGCCAAATTCAAAGTTACGTAGGGACCCCGAGGTTGCCTGGGACACTATTTAGTGAAGTGTAACAAGTCTTCAGGGCTGCAGAGACTGTACCCTGGGCCCTGTTTCCACCATGTGACCCACTCATTGAGACTTCTGTTTCCCCACTTCCCCATACGTGGATGGAAAGTCCCTTGCTGCATCTTGTGAGTTATCACGGTACATCTCTCTCTGTGTTCCCTCTATGGCCCACTATTAATTTGTAACTTGGTTTCAGAGAACACTCTTCACTCAGAAGAAAGGAGTGGAGAAGTCTCAGTGGCTGAATGACAGCTGCAGTGTAATCTTCAAATGTTTGGTTTCCTTCATCTAATTCTGAATAAAAATTTTTTGAAAAGGAACCAAAACAAAACAAATCAGTGCTTTCACTGTCTGAAGGTCAACAACAATAAAATTTCACCTTACCATCAGCCTCAGATTCATTCAGTAATTTTTACTCTCAACAACACCATTACCATATTATGTTGAAGATAACTCCACTCACCAACCCGGGGCAACTAAAGCTCTTCTGACACAGCATGCTGATACTAGAAAATGCTCTAATACTGCCACAGCCTGAACCATTCACGAACCCACATGACTTCCAGGAGAAATCAGGGTGCCACTGGGTCCCCCTGGATATCATGCATTTTATTCTGAATAGCTGCCCACTAGATTTAATTTGGTGATTTAATTCTGATTTAATGTGATCAAGTCGTCTTATGGCAGAAATGAAAGAGAAATATCTGGAGTTATGTCTGAAGGCTAAAATGAAGGAAGGCTTTCATGAAGAGGTTATTGACTGCATGGATACAAAATCCTGTACTGAACAAGTACTGGATTCCTACAAAAAGATTAACATTTTCTGACAAATAATCTCTGCATTGCAAGCACAACAAGATTTTCCTCTCAAAAAAGGGAAGGAAAAGAGAAAAAGGAAATGTATCTTTACAAAAGCTGTCACAATTTGAGGGTACTGCCAGCAATTTATTGAAAGTTCTAGGCCCTTACAAGACACAGGGAATCAAGTTTCTCTAAGAATTGAGATACAAAACACATTTTCTCTTTTCAATCAACAAAATGCAAGGAGTAAATTTTCCTTCCTCCCAATTTTTGGCAACATTCCCCCAAATTAGGAGCACTTATAAGATGATCAATATCTGCACAAATTCTTCTTGGTCCCCCAAGCTTTCCTCTAGGGCTTCTCTTCTCTGTGAGCACCTGAGAAGGGGAATGTGGCTCAGTGCTGGAGGAAAAAGGCATCCTTTCTAGAGATGCTCGAACAAGGGTCTTGTATCCTGCTCCATTGTGTCTTGTCTTTTGTGCTCTTAGTGTTGGCTCAGATGTGTGCAGCCCTGGCATGTGGTACACATGCCTGTGAACACAACACACCAAAAATATTATTAACACAATGTTCTTCTATTCCCAGCACCCTCAGGAAAATGGGATATGTGAAGTCCTGGGCAAAACACTGTTTGAAGGAAGAGATGAGAGCACTCTCCTTTCAGGAGGAACCCAGCAGAGGGTGCAGTCCTCCACCCTACATGCACAACAAGGTTCATTAGATGAGAAGGGCCATGAAGTTACTCAGAAGGCTGAAGCACCTCTTCTGTGAAGACAGGATGTGAGAGCTGGGGTTGCTCAGCCTGGAGAAGAGAAGGATCTGGGGATACCTTAGAGCACCTTCCAGTACTTAAAGGGGCTACAAGAGAACTGGAAAGGGACTTTTTACACGGGCATGTAATGATAGGACAAGAGGCAATGGCTTCAAACTGAAAGAGGGTAGGTTTAAATTAGATATTAGGAAGAAATGTGAAGATGGTGAGGCACTGGAACAAGTTGTCCAGATAAGTTGTGGATGCCACATCCCCAGGAATGTTCAAGGATGAGGCTTTGAGCAACCTGGTCTAGTTGAAGTTGTCTCTGCCATCACAGGGGGTTGGTACTGGGGACATTATAAGACCCTTCCAACCCAAACCATTCTGTGATTTTATGATTAGCAGTCTCCCATATAAAATAGAAGTTTCCCTTTTCCTTCTGAAAGGAAAAAATATTGATAAAAATATTGCTCAAGAGCTTAGGGAATGCTAACAGATTAAAAGTGTCTGGAAACAGAGCTGAGAAGAGCAGCCAGTGGAGGGTGAAAGGGAAAGGAAGAAAAGCATTGTGACCTTGGGGTGAGGGGGGATGGCCCCAGAAGAAGCCAGCCCTGCAGAAGCAATGGGGCTGGGGGCTGGAAGCTTGGGAAGAGGGAGTAGTCTTCTGTGGCCTGCCTGGAGGGAATCATGGATCCTGCACTCCCCATGGGTAGTGGGATGGCCTCAGATGGAGGGCAGCCTAGGGAGGACCTGATCCTCCAAAAAACTGCCTCTCCTATGGGAACTCTGGGTTCCCAGTTGAAACCAGAGGAACTTTCACCTCTCTGTGCTGTATTTCCCATGCCATCCAGAGCCTACAAAGTAGCTCAAGCCCTGCCCTCTCTGCTGGCACAGAAGACAAGACAAAAGCCACAGATAAGATTGCTGATGGCATTCTCCTTCCCACAATAATTTTCTCTCTTCTGCTAAAAAGTGGTGCCTGGTGGTGGTCCAGGCATCCCTATCCAAGCTTCCCTCCTCACCACACTTCACCCAGCGTTTTAGATGTGTCAGGCAGGAAATGTGCTGTTTGCTGCAGTAAAGCAGGCAGGAATATAGATTTTTCTAGCACTTTGAGGTGGTTTTAATTCATTTCCATTACTTTCCCACAGCAGAGGCAGGATTGCTTCCCTGGTGAATGCAGAGGTTTTCTGCCTCTGTGGCCTTGATCACTTGTAAACTCAAGCACTTTTATAAGGAAAAGGTGAAGAACACATTTTCTTTTTACCACAGCCTGAATCTACTAGTGTTTGCTTTTCCAGAAGTCAATATAACCAAAATAAAAGAGGGCTTTAAAATTTAAACAGTTGGAAATGAAGGCTCCATAGCTTTTTATTTCTAGGGTACAGAAATTTTCCCCATCAGAATAAAGTCCAGATGAAGCTTCAGCCAGTGGCTTAGGTAAAATTTCTTCACCCAAATCTTAGCTGTTGTAAACACACTTGCTTAAGCCTTAGTCAGTAGTCTGGAGGGTCAGGAACAACAAAAAATAAAACATCTAGACTGGAATTAATTATTTTTATAAGACTACAAATATATGTCTCCCCACTGTTTGTTGCTCTGTTTTTTTCAAATAAGTTTAATTTAAAAAGTGAAAAAACTGCAATATAAAAGAAAATTCCTTTTTGTGCTGTCTGTGATTTTGCTGGCCTGGAAGTGCCCTGGGAAAGGCACTGCAGCAGTGATACCATCCCCTAACATGTGTTTCTTTCAGCTGTGTACAAGTCGTCTTCCTGACTTCAGAGCACTTTCTCAAACACAGTTTCTCCTTTGCCTACTCATCTCTTTCAATCTCTATCTTCGTTTACTTCACCTATATATTTCTGCTTTCTGCTTTGCTAGTTTTTGCAGTAAATTAGTGTCCATGCTTTCTAGTATATATATAATTTCAAACAGAGAAATTTTCAATCCATTTTGTATATCATAAATCTACTTGAAAAGCATCATGCCTCACCTGAAATCCCATTTTTTGTGACATTCAGAAGCAACATCAGCAGTTTCAGCTACAATCCTTTTAATTACTTTTTCTTTGATTAAGACAAATTTATTTCCCAGAGTTATGTGTTTACACAAAAAATGCACAGTACAGAAAAATCCTAAATCAACAAAATGACACCGGTTTTGAAAATTACCCTGCCTACAAATATTTATCACTTGAACATCTGTCAGAGCTGTGTGTCCTAGAAACATTTATACTAAGTTCTTTCATAATGCAGATAGAAAGAAAGGTGAGAGAGGGAGCTTAGAGGCAAAATTGCACAGCATAAGAAACACAGTGTAATCAAGTGTCTAAAGTACATGGATATTAATTTTGTCTCCTGCTCTTTCATAAATAATTTTCAAGGTTTCCTCTGTTGTTCATTTGGGTTTTTTTAAGTTTCCTTCCTCTGTTGCCTCAGTTCAAGAGGTTCAAATGAAAAGAGATGCTGATAAATTTCTGAACATAATTTCAAATAAAAATAAAATGGATCCCAGATAAATATATATAAATATATATATATATAAAATAAAGTGGATCCCAGATACCAGCCAAACTCACTATTACTTTTTATATGAAAAATTCCACACAAAAATCCCTCAAAATTTCAATAATGTGTCTGCACACCTGGGAAGCAGTTGATGGAGCCAATCTGTATCAGCTCACCCCAAATAATCCAGCTGTTATCCAGATGACACCCATCTCTTGTGGTGCAAACTTTAACTTCAGTCCCTATGGTTAAAACAACAAATGACTGAAGAGCTTTCAGCTCATGTTGTAACGCACTTTCAGTGTGCTCTCAACAAACATCTTGAGAAGAAGGCATTATCCCAATGTTTAGTCACTGAGAATAGGATCGTCCTAATTGAACAAAATACTCAAAAGGCCTTCAGGATGTTACCAGCTCTTCAAGCTACAACTGGAGATGCTTTTCTGGCCCTTGAGGGACAGAGAATGTCAGCCAAATGTTTAATATGCTTAAGGACATTTCTAGGTTTGCTGCAATAAGAACCTAAGAATGGCACTGCTGGGTCAAACACAAAGTCACTCAATGTGTTACAGGCAATGGCCTGCAGCAGGGAAGACCTGTGTGACAGTATATGGTACCCTTCCACCCTCTGTTTGCATTCAACACCTGAGTTAGAGGTACTTTCTTTGCATTTTTTGAATTTTTGTTCAGAAGTTGAAGGTGGTTTTTAAATTTAACAATGACCTTAGGCCAGGTAAGGAAGACTAAATCCCTGAATGGCCGAGCTGAGGCACAGCAAGGTCAACCGAATTGCCTCTCTCAAAACTCAATGTGACTCAGAAGGAAAGTGGGACTAGGAAACTGCTGTGCTTTGACCACAGTGTGCATGCCCAGCTAGAGGACAAGAAATGACTGCAAAAAGAAAGGGCATCTTCTATTGGCACGTGAGTGTCAGTAAGTTTATTTTCCAAAAGCTTGTTTTTGAAAGCTGAAAGCCACTTTGGACTAGGGCTCTTTTCCAGTATGGAGTGGGATCACATGGCCAGTTTTCACCACTTCCTTTGTTTTGTAGGACAGGTAGCTGAGACTTTCTAACACTGTATACAATAGGGATACACCAAACAATAGCCTCCATTCTCCTTTATACCTACAGTAGCCCTTTGACTCTATCAGTGTTGATTTATAATGTTAGAAATTCTAGTGCTGAACCCAGGAATATTAGACATTTCCCAAGACTCCTTACAGACCCAGCACATTCTCCATAGCTTTGGAATCTGCTACATTGGGCAATCTTTTATCTTTTCCCTATGTTTTACTATTGCAATCCTTCATTGACCAAAACTGCATAATAGGTGATCTTGGCTAAGTACTAAACCACAGGACCTGTAGCAGCAGGACCCAAAGCTGGCAGCTCCTTGGAGAAAGAAAATTGCCCCAAAACACTCTGATGCTTGTGGTTTCAGGTTTGCTATTGCTCTGGGCAATATAAAGGAAGGCACTGTGTTAAGAACAGCCAAGGCTCCACACAAATTTTTCAAAAATAGTCAGTAATGCTTGCTGTCCCAAAAGACCCGAGTTTCTGGAAGAAGATGCTCAGTGATTCTTATAAACTCATATTTATTTCAGTCTGGGACCCTGAGAGTATGAATGGGTCTTGGAAGTTCATTTCTTGCAAGCAAAGGTTTTTTTGGCTGCCTACTCAGCACTGAGTGAAACATAAAAAAATAGTATTATGCTCTAGTCATGGAAAAAACTTACCTTCTAGGGTTTTGTTTTGGTTTTTTTCCATTTTATTTATTTATGGGAGTGGGGATGGAATGTATTAGATCTGCAGCTTCTCTCAGCCAGAAAATGTTTATTCTTTTGTAATTTAAATTTCTGTCTTATCTCTAAACTTAACACCTTGCTATGCCCATTCCCACTCACAATTGTTTGTTGATTAAAAAAAATGTGTTACTGAGCAATTTGCTTTGAACCTACTCCCTCTTTTTTCCCTTTTAAATATCACTAACTTTCATTTTTTGCATGTTTGCAGATTCTGCAGCATAGGATGCCCTCTTGTTGCCCTTCTTTCTGATGTAAAGAAATTTGCTCCATCCCTTTGCAAGTGACTTTCTTCTATCAGCCTGTGAACAACAAAAGAGGCTTTAAGGATGAAAAGAAGAGGAAGCCAGATTCACTTTTTAATAGTCTGGGGACTGGACACTATCCCCTAGAATGGTGGAGCTTGAGTGCAAAAGCCTAGAGATGATTGAATTAAGCTCACACATGTAATGCAATGTTCCCATAGGACAACCCCAGGTGGACTTTCATCACAGGTCTTTTGCCAAAAAGATATATAAAAAGATCCCCAAACATGATCTGGAATCAATATGATATTACTTTTTCCTTTTCCTGCTTTCCACTTTGCTGCTTTCAGTCTGACAATACCATAACCTTCACAGTCACCTCTGCAGAGATCCTGTTCCCTCTGGAATAGCAGTGGATGCTCTACAGCCGTTTGTTTCTTCCCCAAAGTCAGACAAAAGTTTCTCATCTGAACATTTGTAACTTCTGGTTTATGCTTTTTTCTGGCTGATTTATGATATATATATTTTTTTTCTGAAATCGACATAATTCTGTGCCTTAAAAATGGCACAGATTTAAACCAAAGAATTTAATTTTCTCAGCATATTATGGCTCAATTTGTTTTCAACAGCCTTCCTAGAATTTCCTCTTTTTAGAGCAGTGCTTGTGCCCTCTATGTTCTCATTAACTTTTCAACATCAGCACTTCTTTCTACACAAATGTCTTCTTCTTAAGAAGCTGGAATTCTGCTTAACATATGATGTACTCTAACATACCAAAACAATTCAAAGTGATTTTCTAATAAAACTCAATCGCACAACAATTAACTCTTTGACTCTTCAGACATAATCCTCTTAGATAATCAACTCTATTAATAAGAATATGTTATCACAATGTTTAGGAATATTGTAGTTCTGCTTCGATAAAATACAACCTTTTTTTCACCTGGAGAACTAGGCTAGGCCACTGAAAATAAACATATATTTTTTGGGAAGCATTGTTCTAAACATGCCAAAGCAGCAGTATGTATTCAGTATTTGTATACATTGAAAATTGAAGGTGTAGGATGATCATGCTGCAGTATTCAACTCCTTCATAAAAATAAACTGTGCACTACAGATAGGAGAGATCAGATGACATTTAATTGACTCGCAATTCAGGAGGTGTAATGATCAAGATAAGCTGACACAATGCCCTGAAGAATAAGACTGTGAATAATTTAAGGTCAAAATAATGTTATTATCGGTCGCTTGTGGGCCTGCTGTCAGATAATATGTTCTGACCATGGAGATTTGAGTTACCTGAGCCATCTCTTTTACAACCATAATAAAAATGAGTAAGAGTAGGTTATGTCTCCCATTCACTGATTTAATGTCAAAGCTGATGCTATCTGGTGGTGGATGTCTTAATGTAAAAGTCATGGTGACCTGTATTTTCTAGTTGTTAGCTGCTTACAGAACAATAATTGAAGGTGGAATTGATTCTTCCACATTGGGCAGCATAATGCTGAAGACTTGAAGAGGAGATGTTCTCCTTGAGTCAAAGCAAGAGCTGATCCTATGGGATAGAGTAAGACTTGGTCTACCCATGCAAGTTTCCCAGATATGCCCTTATTTTTTCTTCTGAATACTTTGTTCCAGCAAAATTTGGGCACTTCTGGACCAGTGACCTTCACCCTGGAACTACTGCATAGTAATTCAAACCAGGTGCTGTCTCTAGGTGATAGAAACAGGTATGATGCTTCCATGAAACATGGAATCAAAAAGATTTGCTTTGCCTGTGCCTTGCAAGCTGTATTAAGCCTTGGGCTCACATCAAGAGTTGCACTTCTGGTCAGTGAAGAAACCATGGACACAAAGTGACAGGTGACAGCACTGGTACTTCCTGGGAATACAGGGCTGGTTACTTCCTCAGGCACACACTGTACTTTGAGACAGGCCACAGAGAAAGGTGACAGGTGGAGGCCACCAAACACTTTATGTTGCCCTGGTAGTACTGTGGATGTAATGTGAAGAAATGGGATTCCAGCTCAAAAACATGACAACTCTTTTTCACATTTCACCAATAAAAATAGATATAATATCCTTACAAGCACTGATACCAATTCTTCAGATAGTGAAAAATGCAAACAACAATCAAGTTTTATTACAAGCAGACCAATCTTTATTCATTGCACCAAAGTTTGGGATCAGATGTGCAACAAGTCTAGGTGCCTAAAGATGCACGAGGCTGTTATTGAAAGCAATAGGAACCGACAACACAGTGGTTTGGAATTGTGATTAGAATGGGCATAGCTACATTGGCAAGCTCCTTAAAAACTGGAAAAGGTAGATAAACCCGGCCCACACACCAAAAACAATACCACAGTGAGCCATAAGGGTTTTGATGGCTCAGACAGATTTTGGCAGTGTTTGAAGTGGGAGAGCTTTGCCTAAATAGTATTTACACCTTTCCAAAACCTGTTTTAATTGCATACTGCAGGGGGAAGAAAAAAAATCTCCTGAAATCTCCAAAACATAAAGCCATTTCCAGGGCTTTATAAGATGTTATAACAAAATCAACTCATTATATTATGTAAAGAAAGGCCTGAGATAAATCAATACCTTAAAAGAGCCTGTCTGGGGTTTGGGAGCTCTGCATGTTTTGCAACGTGGCATATCCGCAGATCTGAACACTATGAGAAAGAGTTAATTTTATTAATAAAATGCAATTGACCCTGAGATTTGTATGCTCTCTTTTTTCCTATGGTTATCTTCCCACATTTTAACACAGCTATTACAGTAATGTATTGGTGGCTTGCCGAGGGCTACAGACATCAGGTACAAGGAGCTTTCTGAAAGCTTGCAGTTATTTTTCAGAGCTGATAGTTTCGTTCTTGTGTTGTTATCCCCATATACAACTCTGACCTCACAGGTTTATAGCACAGCAGGGCAAATGGCAAGTGAAGGGAAGTGGGGTAGAGTGCCTTAAGAGCTGAAAGTATTGCTTCTGCTTTATGACTGGGATTGCAGCTTTGCTGTCGACTGCCACAGATGTCTACAATTACTTCTACCAAGGCTCCTAGGAGGTGTTTCACTGATTATCTAGCCACTCACTTCAAGAAGAAAAGAAGCACTTTTGGAGCTGAAGTGTCCAAAGTGGTACTGTGAAGCTGGTGAAAGGTCTAGAGTATAAATCATATGAGGAGCATTTGAGGAAGCTGACGCTCTTTAGCCTGGAGAAAAGGAGGCTCAGAAGAGGCCTTATAGCTCTCTAAAACTACCTGAAAGAAGGTTGTAGCAAGGTGTGGTTCAGCCTCTTCTATCAGACAATTAGTGACAGGACAAGAAGAAATGGCCTCAAGCTGCACCAGGGAGGTTCAGGTTCAACATTAGGAAGAATTTTTTCACAGAAAGTGCTGTCAAGAATTGGAACAGGCTGCCCAGGGAAGTGGTGGAGTCACAATCCCTGGAAACAGTCAAGACACTACTGGACACAGCACTTAGTGCTACAGTTTAGTTGGCATGGTGGTGTTTGGGCAAAGAGTGCACTTGACAATCTTGCAACCTAACAACTCTGAGGAGCTTGGTGTTCAAAGTGACTTCCGCCTTCCTGGTCCCCTAGAAAATCAGCATTTTACAAACCTGAAAAAGAACTGAAAAGAAACCTGAAAAGAAATTAGGAGCAAGCTTATTTGAGGTTTGTGGTCAGTAGCACAGTGCCAGCAGAGTTGTGGCAGAGATTTCCACATGCCACACTCTTGTTCAGAAAGCTGCTGTCTCTTGTGCCTGCAGGTCTCCTTACAACCTTCCTTTACAGGCTGCCCTAGCCTGTGTACAATTCAAACAGCTGCAACCATTGTTCTCATCTTTGTAGTGCCTTGTGAAGGCAAAACACCCTGCAAGCAATCTCAACCACAGTTGAATCACAGGTCTTACTTCTACTGAAAGAAAAATTGATTGATTTGACCTGGTCACAATAAAAACACAGGATAAATTGGGTAAACACAATCTCAGTGTATCCGTATTTAAATGCCACTAGCAGTAAAATGAGGGAGAGCAGGAAGCAATAAAACTCAGCAGTATTAAACTCATTATATTGCATAACTGTTGTGGTATTAATGAGATCATTTTGCACATAGACGATGTATGCAAGGCAGCTGAGCTGGTGTCAGTATAACAAGTTTTATCTTTTTACTCCCATTCCTATGCACTTTTAAATTCATACTGGAGATGATGCATAAATTGAAATTTAATTTTCTTTTCTCCTTCAATTGAAAGGAAAGACATTCCCAAAAACTCATCTTCCAGCCTTGCTGTCACCTCCCACACATTTCACATATTTTAAAGATTCACTATGAATAAAAACACACACATTCAAAGCAAGTCAATTTTTAATTTATTTTGAAAAAATAGTAATAAAAAAAGGCTTCTTAATGAGAGTAGACTTCTTAATTGGGAGAATTTGAAAGCCTTACTAGCAAGAGCTGCAGCTGCAGTATGGGAGGCTGCTACTAGGAGGGAACCCGTTGTGTGAAGAAGAGCTTCCTCCCATGTCTTTGCCTGTATGAGAAGATCCTGCAGAATGAGAAGGCCTCTAAGGAAAGAGGCTGGTCTTCAACATGTTGTCTTGTCAAGCAGGTTTTAGTCATGAAAGCAGAAGGGACATAAAGGACTAGTGGAAGCTTTCCGTCCACACAGGAAAGGTGGGGTTTTGCAGAGTGGAGAAAAGGTGACAGGTGGTTTTGGGGAAGAGAGCTGTGGCTGGGACACAAGGCACAGCCATGAAAGGCTCCTTGCTGATGCACTGGCAGGCACTGCCCTCACCTCTGCCTTCCCCTGAGATATAACAGGCAGGCTCTGCCCAGCTCCCTCCTGGGCACAAATCAGAGCACTAAGTCAACACACTGAAGAGGAATTGCTCTGAGCTGAAGGAGGCTGCAGGCTTGCAGTGCAGAGATTGTTGTACGCAGCCAGCTAAATAAAATGTAGTCAGAAGCAGCTACACAGACATAATTGCAAGGTAGTGATCACCATTAGATGTGCTGTTTTATGTCTCCTGAATATGCTTGCACAGAGAGGCTCATCAGACTGAGCAGGGCTTCAGTAACAAAGCCAAGGGCTTGGAAATGGTCATGCTCTTGCTGGACATTGGCAGTCCTGCAAGTCCAGTGCCACCACCCCTGGTGTTGAAGCAATGAGATGGGCAGTGAGCTAAGCCCACCCCAGAGCTGATTCAGGGTTTGCCAGGGAGCTCCTGAGACAGGCTGCATAGGCTCTTAGTTGCTGCATGAAAGAGATTACAGATGTTTTGATCAGTTAAAACTACTTTAAAATACATAAACCACTCATAAAATTTGCAAGTTGAATCTATGAAAATCCAAGCTTCAACTCTAAACGACAGAGAGGACCAGGAGCTGCATTCTGTTGGAATGAGACTGCCAGAGCCTTCTCCAGGGCAGTTTCCCAGACCCTGATGTTTCCTCTCCAACCCCCAAAGTAAGTAATCTGACAGTGTCTAAGGCAAAACACTTGGACTCATTCCTGAAACCTTCCTGAGTTTTCTTCACACTTTAAAGCTGCCAGTTCAGGGTACTGAATGACAGCAGCCCAGCTCTGCAAGAAACTTAGCAGGGATGAAGTGCTGGAAAAGGACCATGAGAAATTGAAACCCCAGTGGGACTAGGTGATCTCCAGCCACCTTCCTCCAGAGCAAAATTTTCCTGCTATTCTGTAATCCTCATCACCATCTTACTCTATTTTCTTTCAGTGTCACTTTACTACAAATAATCAGGACCAGCACAACACTTAATTCTGTATAAGACATTGTTACTTTCATAATGTCAGTGTCTTCTCCTAGGGTACACATTCCAATAGTGTGACTCCTCTGTCACACTACCAAGAGGAGATTTTACTTGGATGTCAACTTCAAATATTGAAAATTGCAGAATGACTCATAATAGCAGTTTAGCAAAACCATCCTTGCACTGCCAGATTTAGAGAGAGAGAGCCCCTTAGAATTTTCATTTTCAGACACCTTCGTGCTTGCAAAAACATACTAGGCACCTTACCAACAAAGTGGCAACTTTGGCAGAATTATAGAATATAAAGCCTAATGGGAAGATTTTAACTTTGATAGCTGGCTCAGGGAGAAATTTTCCATTAAAATCACAACAAAAACCTGCAGCCAAGCAGTAAGACCAATGTTTTGTTTCAGTTTGTAGCTACTGGGCTTCTAATGTTCACAGAATCATTGAGGTTGGAAAAGACCTCTGATAGCAAGTTCAACCTTTGACAGATCACCACATTGTCAATTAGACCACAGCATTAAGGACCACATTCAATAATTTCTTGAACACCTCCAGGGATGGCGACTCCATCACCTCCCTGGGCAGCCCATTCCAATGCTTAACCATCATTTCTATGAGGCAGTATCTTCTGTCATCCAGTCTGAATCTCCACTGGGCACAGCCTGAGGCTATGTCCTCTTGTCCTATCACAATTACCTGGGAGAAGTGACCAACCCCCACCTAGCTTAAACCTCCTTTCAGGTAGGGAGCAATAAGGTGTCCCTGGAGCCTCCTTTTCTCCAGCTAAACAACCCCAGCTCCCTCAACTGGTCCTCACAGCACAGGACTTTTTCTCCAAACCCTTCCCCAGCTCTGTTTCCCTTTTCTGGAGTCTGGGCTCTCCGCACCTTCTCTTGAGGTGCATTGAGTACCTCAATGTCTTCCTTGTAGTGAAGGGGCCCAGAACTGGACACAGCATTTGAGGTGGGGAATACAGGGTAACAATCACTCCCCTGGTATAGCTGGCCAGACTATTTTTGATACAAACTAGGAAGCCACTGGCCTTCTTGGCCACCTGGCTCATGTTTAGCCAGCTATCAAACAGCAACCCCCAATAACAGTATAGTTCACCACGATGAACTGTATTACAAAACCATTTATGAGTCATCATGTTTTGTTCCATTCCCCCAAAAGTGTGTTTTCTATATGATCCATCCATGAGGGTTGCCTGCTATGTGTGGGCTTTTTAGAGGGGGACAAGGTAGTATTTTTGCAGGCCAGGGAGATGTGTGCAAAACTGAGAACTGAGTGCACACAGCTGGAGAATATATGCTATATTAAAGCAATAAGGCTTGTCAGGGAGATGAAAGAGCCCTGGCTTGTGTGTATTCAGCCAGTTACATAGTACAGCAAAAGCCTTGAGGCGAACAGTTTCATTAAACATTAATTTGTGAAGCACTTCAAAGTTTAGGTTGAGGCATGCTTCTGTATAATACATGATATTATTTATCATCTAAAAAAGTTGTTTTGGATGCAATTAGGGAATAATCCTACAGCTCTCAGCAGTGATTCAATGGAATTCAAGGAGGTCTCACATCATTTAACACAAACATACAACAGAGGACGGGCTTGCAAGTCTCTCCTTTTTAATTTGGCAGATCTGAGGAAAAAAAGTTGTGGGCTTTAAAGCATGGCCTTTGATTCATTTGCTTGAACATTTCAAGCTTATCAAAGCAGCTTAGCTCATAGAAGACAGCTAGGAGTTGTTTACACTGATCCATGGTGTGCTGAAAACTGGACAAATAGTAACCTTCACAGCAACGCTGGTTAGAAGGTTTTGCATAGGATGGGCAACAACTCAGCCTTACTCTCCAGTCCCTTCCCCACACCTGATCTGAAGCTGCTGTTGTTGCATTAAAAGCTTGGGAGCAGCAGAGAGTACGTCTTTCCAAGAAGCAGATGGCTGGGGGAGGGGGGGGGCTGTGCCCTCAAAGAAGATGAAGCATGGAAGCCAGCATGGAGTAGAGCACCTGTCCATGACCCCAGAGCTCCTCCTGCACAAGCACTGGCTGGGCAGAACAGTCCAGCTGGCAATGTGGGACAAAGCCTACCTGCAAGGCAGCTGGTACCATGGCATCAGCAAAGAACAAAACTGCCAGCACCTACTCTCTGATTTTATAGGTATACCTATCTCTCACTACCAGTGAACAAGCTTGAAAAATAGTGAAACATTTCAACAGTAAAGGCAAAAATATGTCATTGTCTTAAATGTATGGGACTATTCAGGGCAGTTAAGATCTCATATACAAGCTGAATTCCTGAAATACACAGGCAATCAAACCAGCAGGTTATATTTTCTTGTCATTTTTGTCAAGTACTTTAGAAAGCACTTAGAGATGTGAAAATGTGTAAGAGCATACTCTTTTCTATAAATGACCTTTACCTTCTACTTGCTTACCAGTCTTCAAGCCAGTGCAGCATGCTATGCTATACAGTTGCTTAGTGCATGTTCATACAAGAAGTCCTAAAAAGCACTGTAATTTCAAGAACTGCTTTGTAGGCCTATTTTCTGTAGCAGCTGGATTATTGTCCGTGTCCCCAAATTCCCTGCTGTAAAGCAACTATTTCAGAATCCCATGTAGCTCCTTTACCAAATCAACTACCAGGCACCACTGGAAGAGGGGGGAAAAAAAAGGAAATATATAAAAATGTGAATAATTTGTTAATGAGTAGCAGTTAATATGAAGGGGAGCTCTCACACTGGTGCGATTGAAGAAATTTCCACTGTACAGAAAGTTCTAATATTCTTTGCTATTGAAATGACAAATTAACTGCATCAAGTCTCCATTGCTATTAAAAACCAGCTACGGTAGGAGAGCACAGCAGCACCACACCTAACAAGGTTCTTCAGCCAGCTCCAGATGAGGTTGGAAGGCACCTCTGGAGAGGGGATCTAGTCCTACATTCACCCCCATGCACACATACTGGTTTTGAAGGAGACTCCACAGCCTCAAGGGGGAAACTGCTCCACCATCGGACTACCTGTCCTAGTTTGAAAGACAGGTGTTTGCCAAGAAAAGCAGAAGCCTCCCTTTGAAATGAAAAAATGTGATCCTTCCTTCCTACAGATTATTATGATTTTGAAATAAAGGGAGCTCTCAGGCAAAGATATGGGGATAGGAATAACAGTTCTTTACTAGTATATCTAACAAAACAAACAAGAACAACAACAGCTATGAAATTACCCACAAACAGAACAGTAACTCAGTCCCAGTGTTTTTTGGCTGCAGGCACCTTTTCCCTGAGCTGCAGTTCCCGGTGCTGGGGGCGGGCGGGTCCCGCAGAGCCGCAGGAGGGCTGGGGGTGATGGCAGAGCTGTCCCAGGGGGAGAGAGAGATGGAGAGAGAGCTCTCCGCTCACGGTGTGGGTCCTGGTGCTCAGCAGAGTGCTGGATGGTGGCAGGTTACAGCGAGAAGGCAGCAGGGCAGGGTCTGACAGCAGAGAGGATGGCTCCCAATGCTGGGATGGCAGGGATGGGACAGAGGCAGCGATTGTCCTTCTCGTCCCAACTCCACGGGGGAAATGGGCCAAGCCAGAGCCTTCAGTCTACTCTTCTGGATGTTTGAATATCGAGGTGTTTCCCTCTTCTCTCCCCTCCCCCTTGCCACCAGGGCCTAGTCAACAGGTACCTTAGCATGACAATGGGGAAAATTCCACAGAGGGAAAAGGGAAAGAACCAACCCCCAACATTATCCACCCCAAATTTTCCCATACCATCATGCTACATCAAATTAAAATCTTCAAATTATAGACATCCATACAGTTACAGATACAGGCACAGTATTGTAGGTAGTTCACCCTAAAACAAGGTCTCCTTGGGGTATGCATCGAGTCTCTCCATCCCTTTGCATGATCCACCAGGTACAACCTGGCCCTTGAGCGAAAACCACCCCACGAATTCGATTGTCTTTGCTGGAGGCAGGGTTCACCCAAACAGTTTTTCCTAGCATACCTCTCATGTGCACCACTGGAACCTTATCTCCATCTGGCGTTCTTGAGGGCTCAGACTGGGCAGGGCCTGCTCGATTAGTGGAACCTCGGGTGTTCACTAACCATGTGGCCTTTGGTAGATTAATCTCCCAGTTCTTGAAAGTCCCCCCACCCAGTGCCTTCAAGGTGGTTTTAAGCAGCCCATTGCACCGTTCCACTTTCCCAGCCGCTGGTGCGTGATAAGGAATGTGGTACACCCACTCGATGCTGTGTTCTCTGGCCCAGATGTTAATGAGGCTGTTCTTGAAATGAGTCCCATTGTCTGACTCAATTCTCTCAGGGGTACCATGTCTCCAAAGGACTTGTTTTTCCAGGCCCAGGATGGTGTTGCGGGCAGTGGCATGAGGCACAGGGTAGGTCTCCAACCATCCAGTGGTGGCTTCCACCATGGTCAGCACGTAGCACTTGCCTTGGCGTGTCTGAGGCAGTGTGATGTAGTCAATCTGCCAGGCCTCCCCATACTTATATTTGGACCACCGCCCCCCATACCAGAGGGGCTTCACTCACTTGGCTTGCTTGATGGCAGCACATGTCTCACAGTCATGGATAACCTGGGAAATACTGTCCATGGTGAGATCCACCCCTCGGTCTTGTGCCCACTTATAGGTAGCATCTCTGCCTTGGTGACCTGAGGCATTGTGGGCCCATCGAGCCAGGAACAACTCTCCATTGTGTTGCCAGTCTAAGTCTATCTGTGACACCTCTATCCTTGCAGCCTGATCTACTTGCTCATTGTGTTGGTGCTCCTCATTAGCCCGACTCTTGGGGACATGGGCATCTACATGATGGATTTTTACAGGTAGCTTCTCTACCCGACTGGCAATGTCTTTCCACTCATCAGCAGCCCAGATTGGTCTTCCCCTACGTTGCCAGTTAGTGTTTTTCCATCTTTCCAGCCAACCCCACAGAGCATTGGCTACCATCCATGAATCAGTGTAAAGGTAAAGCTTTGGCCACTTCTCTCTTTCAGCAATGTCCATGGCCAGCTGAACGGCTTTGAGTTCAGCAAGTTGACTTGATCCACCTTCTCCTTCAGTAGCTTGTGCAACCTGTCATGTGGGGCTCCATACAGCTGCTTTCCACTTCCGGTTCATCCCCACGATGCGACAGGAACCATCAGTGAAAAGAGCGTAGCGAGTTTAATTTGCTGGCAGTTGGTTGTATGGCGGGGCTTCATCAGCCCGGGTCACTTGTTCTTGTTTTCCTTCATCGGCAAGACCAAAATTTTCACCTTCTGGCCAGTTTGTAGTTATTTCCAAAATCCCAGGGCGATTTGAGTTTCCGATACGGGCGCGCTGTGTGATGAGGGTGATCCACTTGCTCCATGTGGCATCGGTGGTGTGGTGGGTAGAGGGGACCTTCCCTTTAAACATTCACCCAGCACTGGTAGTTGGGGCACCAGGAGGAGCTGTGCTTCTGTGCCAATCACCTCTGAGGCAGCTTGAACTCCTTCATAAGCAGCCAAGATCTCCTTCTCTGTTGGGCTGTAGTTGGCTTCAGACCCTCTGTAACTTCGGCTCCAGAATCCCAGAGGTTGGCCTCGGGTTTCACCAGGTACCTTCTGCCAAAGGCTCCAGGACAAGCCCTTGTTCCCGGCTGCAGAGTAGAGCACATTCTTCACCTCTGGTCCTGTCCTGACTGGGCCGAGGGCTACAGCATGAGCCATCTCCTGCTTGATCTGGGCAAAGGCTTGCTGCTGCTCAGGGCCCCAGTGGAATTCGTTCTTCTTCCGGGTGACCAGGTAGAGAGGGCTCACGATCTGGCTGTACTCAAGAATGTGCATTCTCCAAAAGCCTATGGCACCTAGGAAAGCTTGTGTTTCCTTCTTGTTGGTTGGTGGAGACATCACGGTGATTTTATTGATGACCTCAGTGGGGATTTGGCACCACCCATCTTGCCACTTTACTCCCAGGAACTGGATCTCTTGGGCAGGACCTTTGACTTTGCTCCTTTTGATGGCGAAACCAGCTCCCAGCAGAATCTGGATGATCTTCTCTCCTTTCTCAAATACTTCCATTGCCATGTTCTCCCACACAATGATGTCATCAATGTATTGCAGATATTCTGGAGCTTCACCCTTTTCCAGTGCAGCCTGGATCAGTCCATGGCAGATGGTGGGGCTGTGTTTCCACCCCTGGGGCAGTCGGTTCCAGGTGTACTGCACCCCCCTCCAGGTGAAAGCAAACTGAGGCCTGCACTCTGCTGCCAGAGGAATGGAGAAAAATGCATTGGCAATGTCAATGGTGGCGTACCACTTTGCTGCCTTGGACTCCAGCTCGTACTGGAGTTCCAGCATGTCCGGCACGGCAGCGCTCAGCGGTGGAGTCACTTCATTCAATGCACGATAGTCCACAGTCAATCTCCATTCTCCATCAGACTTGCGCACAGGCCAGATGGGGCTGTTGAAGGGTGAGTGGGTTTTGCTGACCACCCCTTGGCCCTCCAGCTCACGGATCATCTTGTGGATGGGGATCACGGCATCTCGATTTGTCCTGTACTGCCAGCAGTGCACTGTCGAGGTTGCAACTGGCACTTGCTGCTCCTTCACCTTCAGGAGTCCCACTGCAGATGGGCTCTCTGACAGTCCAAGCAAGGTGTTCAATTGCTTAATGCCTTCTGCCTCTACAGCAGCTATTCCAAAAGCCCACCTGAACCCCTTTGGGTCTTTGTAATAGCCACTCCTGAAGAAGTCTATGCCTAGAATACACAGTGCCTCTGGGCCAGTCACAATTGGATGTTTCTGCCACTCCTTCCCAGTCAGGCTCACCTCAGCCTCCAGCAAAGTCAATTCCTGTGATCCCTCCATCACCCCAGCAATAGAAACAGGCTCTTCCCCAACATGTTCTGATGGTATTAGGGTGCACTGTGAACCAGTATCAACTAATGCCCTATGTTTTTGTGGCTCTGATGTGCCAGGCCATTGGATCCACACTGTCCAGAAGACCCGGTTTTCCCGTGCCTCTCCCTGGCTAGAGGCAGGGCCCCTCTAGCACTCATTATTTCTTCCCTGGGCATATGTAGTGGAGGTTCCCTCAAGGGGATCTGACAAATCATCCTCCCTTTTGTAATACCCTGCATCTTGGTTATGGGAAGTTGAGGCTACCTTCACTTTAGTGGAGCTCCCTTAGTTAGTGTTTCCCTCCCTGAGTTGACGCACCCGCGCTGCCAGGGCAGAAGTGGGTTTCCCATCCCACCTCCTCATGTCTTCCCCATGGTCACACAGAGAGAACCACAGGTCAGTTGGTGGGGTATATCCTCTCTCCCTAGCTGGGGGATGTTGGGCTCTAACTCTGGCATCTGTGACTCGCACTGGTGCTGCACTGACCTTCCTCATCTCCCCCCTCATCCCTTTTATCTCCTCCTTAAACTCCTCTTTAAGTTCCCTAATTACAGCAGAAATCTGAGCCTGCATTGAGCCATTGATCATACCCTCAAAATTTCTGAGCTTATTGGCAACAGAATCCACTCTCTCTTGGTTGTTTTCAGCATTAATGGCTGCAATAAATGTGGTGTATTGAGATGGCCCCAGGTGTGCGAGATTCCACAACATCTGCCCTGTGCACCTGACCTTGTTGGGGTCATTGTCGTGTTGTCCACCCCTCCCAAAGAGTATCTCCAGTACTGCCACTTCTCTCAGCTGTTGGATCCCCTCCTCAGCGGTCTTCCAGTGCATTCTATGGTGGTGGTTCTGCATTCTCTCTCTATGGACAAACCTCTCTCTTACACTCATTAAAAGCCGCTCCCAGAGGGAAAGGAGGCTTGGCTTCCTTACAAATACCTGATCCACACCTGAGTCCTGGGTTAGGGGTCCCAAATTCCTTGCCTCAGTACCATCCAGCTGCACACCTGTACCCATAAAGTCCCAGACCCGCAATAACCACGTTGTAAAAGCCTCACGGCCCCATTGTACAACATCTTTACGCAGATTACGGAGACTCGTATGACAGGGACTTGGTGATGATTTCAACCTTTGGCTCCTCTGCTGGTTGTGAGGGCCCTGCTTTCTGATCCTTACTATCTAGGTGGCTTTGTTTTCACCCTAGACTTCCTAGTTTCCACAGGGGCAACTGCTGCTGGCTGTGAGTGCCCTTGCAGTTCAGCTGGAACCTGGAGAGAGGTAACAGTTGTGGGTTCCACTGCTGCACCATCAGGTTCTCCCCCTTTAAGGCAGGGGGAGAGTTTCTCAAGAGCTGGGGAAAGGTACTCCTTCAGCATTTGGCCCATCTCCTTCACTAGAAACCCCACCCACTCTGGGTGGTTCCTCTCTGAGGCAGGCTCTGGGGCAGGGTCAGGCTCTGGGGCAGAATCCTTAGTCTCTGGGGCAGAATCCCTATTTCTACGGGGACATATCAGGGTTGTCATCCAAGTCAGTCTCCCCTCATCTCAGAATGTTAAATAGAAAAGGTTTGCAAGGCCTATTAGCAATGTCAGCCACTGTATGATATCATTACCACTTAGAAGAGATTTGAACCCTTCAAAAACTGGTGGAGCAGACCGAGAAAACTGTGTAAGTGGTTGGGACAAAATTTTTCCTGGTGTCATATCCTCACAGTATGTACCATTATTAAAGTAACCCCAAAAACACAGAGTGTGATAGCCCTGAATCCATGTACCCACCTTCCAGAGGAAGTTAAAAATCTATTAATTTCTCACATTATCAGCCCACAAAATGAACTGGATAATAGTTACAGTAGCCTGAGTTATAGGACCCATGTTCAAGTAAGGGATTGCAAATGAGAGAGATAAAGCTGTGGCCACACGGAGCCCAAACCACAGTAAGCTGGACAACATGATGTCACCTAACACAAAACTGAGGTAACTCAAGAACTGTTATTCCTTTTTCACCCTTTCCTCTCAATGCCCTCGGGCCTCACATTGGGCGGCCAAAATCTGTCCTAGTTTGAAAGACAGGTGATTGCTAAGGAAAGCAGAAGCCTCCCTTTGAAGTGAAAAAATGTGATCCTTCCTTCCTACAGATTATTATGATTTTGAAATAAAGGGAGCTCTCAGGCAAAGATATGGGGATAGGAATAACAGTTCTTTACTAGTATATCTAACAAAACAAACAAGAACAACAACAGCTATGAAATTACCCACAAACAGAACAGTAACTCAGTCCCAGTGTTTTTTGGCTGCAGGCACCTTTTCCCTGAGCTGCAGTTCGGGCGGGTCCCGCAGAGCCGCAGGAGGGCTGGGGGTGATGGCAGAGCTGTCCCAGGGGGAGAGAGAGAGATGGAGAGAGAGCCCTCCGCTCACGGTGTGGGTCCCAGTGCTCAGCAGAGTGCTGGATGGTGGCAGGTTACAGCGAGAAGGCAGCAGGGCAGGGTCTGACAGCAGTGAGGATGGCTCCCAATACTGGGATGGCAGGGATAGGACAGAGGCAGCGATCGTCCTTCTCGTCCCAACTCCACGGGGGAAATAGGCCAAGCCAGAGCCTTCCGTTTCCTCTTCTGGCTGTTTCAATCTCGAGGGGTTTCCCTCTTCTCTCCCCTCCCCCTTGTCACCAGGGCCCAGTCAACAGGTATCTTAGCATGACAATGGGGAAAACTCCACAGAGGGAGAAGGGAAAGAACCAACCCCCAACACCAACCTCATAGGAAAAGTTTTTTCTCATGTTTCAACATTCTCCTGTATTTCAATTTTGCCCCATGGGCTCTCAGCCTACCAGTAAACACCACCAAGAAGAGCCTGGCTAGGTTTACTTCCCCCTTCCATCATGCATTTGCATGTTGGTAAGGTCCCTCCTCAGCCTCCTCCAGGTTGAGAAGTTCCAACTCTCAACCTCCCCTTGTACAACAGATGCTCCACCACCTAATCATCACAGCCTCTCGGTGGACTAGGTTTACTAAATTTGTGTCTCTCTTGTACCAAGGAAGCCCAGCTCTGAACACAGCACTCCAGATGTCTCACTGGATCTGACAGGAAAGGATCACCTCCCACGATGTGCCAGCAACACTGTTCCTAACACAGCCTGCTGGCCTTTGCTGTAGGCTGGCTCAAGGTCAGCTTGCCACGATGATTCCCAGCACAGTTTCAAAACTCACCTCAACTCAAGCTTCCCCTTTTCCTGCTCAACATCCAGGCATCACTCAGATTGCAGAAGCTTCTTCCAAACCACACCCTTATTTCACCCTGCTCCACAACAGGGCTGGTAGGATGCCCAGCACAGCTCATGGCTCTGGACTGACTCAGCAGCAGGGAGAGAAAGCAAGCTTTTTAGTAGTCAGGAATAAGTTTACCAAGTTCCCAGGACTATCAAATATTTTTACAGTAAATGCTTTACTATGAAAGCTCTCATAAAAGCATCTAAGAAATCAGAAGTGGTAGATGAAAAATTTACCCAGTTCTTACACTCCAGAAAGCAATTAAAGAAGAGCACAAAAGAAAACGACATTTGAATTTGTATTGCCCCAGTGATGTAGTAACATGAATCAGGCTACAGTGCCCCAGCCAAATTTCCGAAAGTATTCATGCATCACCATAGCCTGTAGAAAGATTATAGTCTTTTATTGATTTATTGTTTTACAGATTCAGCTTTCAATAATAAAGTTCAATAGATCAATTCCCTAATAATAAAAACTCATTTTACACATTATGTACAGGTACCCAAACATGTCACAGCGATAGCACAGACCTTCACATAGAACAAACTGGGGAGAGGTGCTAAGGGCAAGGATGTACATTCAGAGATCAAGTTGTGGATATGCACAGTGCTTTTGGCACACCTCACTGAAGACTGCCCACACAGGGACAGTAAAATAATCCCAACTAAGTGATAACGTGGATTAGTTCAACTACATTAATTCCAGGAGGAACACTTAATTCACAATTAAGCTAGCCATCAAAAGAGATTTAAGTTGAATCAAATGCAGCTGAACTAATCATTTTAGTTTTATAAGCAATTCTCTGTAGACAAATTCTAGGCCTTGATATCTGTTTCCAATATTGAACATATCTTTTTAGCTGAGTTATGCAGAAGTTTGAGAACTGAGGGAACTCAGAAGTATTCTTTGGCAGTTTGATACAAATATAAAAAAAAATCTATTTTGGAGGGCTAAACTAAGCTTTTCCCATTACCACCAACACCAGAACTGCTTCAGTGACACAGTAACACTTACATATCCAAACGTGAACACAACCTTGCATTTTAATGAAATAATTCATATTACAGATGAACATCAATACTCCAGATATCCTTCAACAGGCTACCCACTCCCCACAAAGAAGTTGAACTTAACACTAAATGGGAAAACTTGCCCATGTCAATGACAGAGCCCAGGAAACACTGCACAACTGTTCACCTTCTTCGCAACACAGGACCTGGCACACAAAAGAGACCAGTCTACAAAGTGTACTCCAAGTATTCCAGCTCCTATGGAAACTTATTTTATGTCAAAACCCTTAGTTAATTTACTGAATATCCATCACTCTTTTCTGAGATAAAGCAGACCACAGCTCTCTTTTTTTAACTGCAATCTAACCTTAGTATTATGAAAAACCGCAGCTAACAGTTTATGCAATCTGCTTTATAACACTACATCAAGCAACAACAGGTTAACATACACCATTCATAATGAGGCAGACATTCATTTTAAATCTGGCAATTCCCTTTTAAGAACAGTTGTTTTTCCTTCTAGTGACATGGCTATTCCAAAGGAGATAAAGCCAGGCTCAGTTTGAAGAGTGGAGGAGAGGGGAAACAGGAAACACTTCCAGAATGAAGCATTCAACAGTTCTCCAGCCTGCAGGGCAGAAGGCTGCAGTATTAATGTTTGTCTCCAGTAATACAGATCTAAAGATATTGCTTTGTCCAAATGCAGCCATAAACCTGCAATTTTAAACTGCTTCCAACAATGGGAATGTAACTCAAATAGGCCAGTCCACGATGAAGACCATTTAGCCAGTATCTCTAGTTATCTCAGTGCTGAAATAGTGTAGGGCAGCTTCATTTCATCTTCCTTCTTTGTCCGCTTCGTCCCATTCAAACTGGTAATGCTCAGTTGAGAATAAGTAAAAATAACAAAAGACTTAAGCAGACTCCCTTGCTGGGCACACAAGTACAAGCAGCAAATCACATTTAGCCACGGAAGCAGACTCAGCCCATTTTCAAATATTTCAGCAAATGATGCCAGAGCCTTATCCTGCTTGTTACCTTGAGTGAGCGTGTTATGGGGAGAACAGGTATGCAAACAGCACATCGTACTGCTTATGCTTATTCCCAATAGAGAACTGACCTGATGCTGAGACATGTTGCATTCACTTAGGGGTGAAGGAATATTTTCACTCCATCATGTGAAAAAAAAAAACAAACAAACAAACAAAAAAAAAAAAAACAAAAAAAAAAAAAAAAAAAACCTGGATAGTGCAACACAGACTGCCTAATCCACTTACCATAGAAGCTTCCATCCCTTTTTATGGAATCTTCTCAGTATTTCTAGAACTTAACACCTACAGCTGGCTTAGTCATCTCAGCCAAGTTGCAGTCTCTATTTCCAGTTAACAAAACCAACTTCTCTAGAATTCACATATTACATAGAAAATATATCCAAAGATAAACCATTAGCTCTGAAATGCCTGACCATGAAGAATTAAGAAACAGAGACAGGAGTTCTTTCTTGGTTTTAAGGATCTTCAGTGCACGGAACTCCTATTTACACTGTCCTGTAGATTTCATGACACTTAATTCTTACATGTTCATTTTGACACTTGAATGTCAAAGTGAGGGCAATTCAGCTTTGTTTTTAGTAATTGTCTTTTTCAAAGAGGACATCTGTGAATTCCCCTCCCCATAGATTCTCACTCATTCACACAGACTCTCTAGAAAGGTAAGACACTTTATTGAATTTTTTTGATAAATTAAGAAAGGACTATGAACCAGACTTATGGGTCACAGGTGCTTGTAAACAGACATCAGTTCCTTCCCACAGAAAGCCTCACTCCATGCACTCAGCCCAAAGTCACTTTCCC
The DNA here is from genome assembly GCF_963662255.1 of Cinclus cinclus. Taxonomy (NCBI): domain Eukaryota; kingdom Metazoa; phylum Chordata; class Aves; order Passeriformes; family Cinclidae; genus Cinclus; species Cinclus cinclus. The sequence continues at coordinate 48,322,131 of NC_085048.1, read as the reverse complement.
CAGCGTTGCTCACAGGCTGCATAGTGATGGAGGGCAGAGAAAAAGTCTTCATAGCTGATGTTTAGGTGGGAAGGCAAAGAACTGAGAAAGCAAGTTACAAACATGTTAAAAATAAGCTTTTATGAACACCACACTATTCATACAGCAACTCAGGCATATCATTAAAAACAAGCTACAGTCTGAGTAACCTTGTGAAGCTGTTCTTGACATGATTATTCTAACTCAACTGTAACGACTAAACCACTCACCCTCTAAAACCAAAGCCTCCCATAAGAGCACACAGGGCCCTTCAAATCAGTGAAAAGATGGAGCAGCACAGGTGTGCCCACACATTTCAGTGCACTATAAAAGCCATTGGATTTAAGAAGTTCAAACCCAGTTAGCTCAGTTATTACTAAAACCAAAAAGTAATCCATAGGTGTGATCTTCTTGTACTATCCCATTTCCCTTGAATCCTTAGTTTCCTGGTCAGAAACCTGTAAGCCACAGAGAATCAACACTGATGTAAGGAACACTGTCAAACGGGACTGGACCACAGACTAGGTGGTAACAGAAGCTGTTCCTTAAAGCTGAGGCATGAAGCCTGCTGTTGCCTAGTCAGGGCTAAAAAACCAACAATGAATGTTTGACAGGTTTTATTTAATAATTTTAAAATATACTCAAATCAATCTCCAGACACTTGTTTAGCTGGATCTCCTCTTTTGGCCAGTTTCATAAGTTACGTCATAAAGGCTTATTTAGCTAGATATTTTTTATTCCAGTGTGTTTCACAACATTATGAGCAACTCACATGATTTCTGTCAGTCTGATGTGCCACGGAAGAAATCCTAATGTGCTGTCCACAGGACCAAACTTCAAGACTAAATCAGGATCAGGAAATCCATTTGTACCTGTAATAACAAATTACATTAGGTTTTATTAAATTCATCAGAGGATTTGTTTCAGCTCTAAATCCTAAGGCATATGCTTTTTCACTAAATGCCTTTTTTTTTTTTCTCCAAAATGAAGGTCCCAAGGACAAGTTAACAATTAAAAGCCCAGGAGGACAGACTGGTCTTGCAACACCAGAATGACCAACTGAGCAAAAGCTTAGGCAGCCACTGCAAGCCCAGCTGGACTCTTATTTTTATGTCAGGTAGTTTTCAAAGTTTTCAGGTAGCTTTCTATGGAAGCAACAGGAACAGTTACATTGTTTTGAGTAACAGCAAACCTTAACAACGCTGTTGCATCTGACTTTTTCTAGTTTTGTCTTGGCAAACCTGATTTTAGTAGCACAGAACATGCTGTACCCTGACTCTACCTACTACAGTCCTTACTTAACTATGTGGAGCTGCAAACAAGCAGAGTAAAAGGACTGTTAACACACACAAAAAAAAGCAGCTTAGGGAAGTTTCACAGAACACCTTGGTACTACAGACCATCAAGAAAAAAAATAACTTCGTTACATGACTTGCCTCTTTCTCAGTATAAAACTATGGCAGAAATTTTAAAACCAACTTACTATAAAATTTCAAAGACACTGTTGCAGCTGGCATCTTTCTGGTGAGATGAGTAATAACAGGGCAGCATGTCTTTTTTCTGGTACTGTGTGGACAACCTGACCCATTCTAGGGCAGAGCTAGATAATATTGATGAATTCCACTAGGTGCCCACACTCTTACTATCCATACCTTAAAACTCCAGCCAGTTATTTCCCTTATGAGAGCATGCTACTCATCTTCTGAGTCTGAAGACAGTGACAAAAAACCACTGCCTCCATCTCCCTTCCATACACTTCTGCAGTGCCTAAGCTACTCCAGGCTAAAATTGACAGACAGGAAATAGGCTTAGAATGAGCAGTCTAAGACCAGCTTTTCCTGCTAATTCTAGCAACTTCATTAGAGCAACATATGAAAACCAGTAGAGCACCCCAAGGGGACCCAAGAAGTTGAACTGCTCCTCTTGCACCTACCTAGCTCATCTGAAAAGCATTCCAGCAGTTATAAACCTGTTTTTCTGTAGTGCTGCCATCAGTCATGATTATTGCAGGTAATTTCTTGTCACTATCCACCAATTCTGCAGGTTAAGTGCAACAGTGCTTATACTGGGTAATGACTACCTTTAGCAGATAAAATTTTAATACAGCCTACTTGCTCCAAACTTCCAACATCATTTCTCAATTCTTTCCTTGCTTGCTTAAATAAAAAAAAAAAAAACCAAACAAAAAAACACCCTACTACACAAAAGCAGTCAAGAGCCTTTTACAATTTTCACATTAGTTGTAGAGGAACTTAACTTTGGAATAACAGAAAAGAAAACTAAGGACAGATTTTTCTTCGCCCAGATTTTCAAACTGAAGCTGGAGATTTTTCAGTAAGCTCACATCCTCCCTTCCCCACTGAATCACCTCAATAGTGATGAAACCTTTTACCAGAGGTAAAGAAACTATTTTCCCAAGCATGTGCATTTCTAAGGAAGGATGAAGCTTTTAGATAGGAATGTCTTGTGGCATGGTCCAAATCTCACCACAAAGTTAAGAGAAAAACTGCAATGCAAAAGCCACTTGTGTTCAGAAGCTAGCACGAGTATGAAAGGGCTTTGCAGGGAAGCAGTGAATACTTAGAAGTGGGGACTCTGGAGGAAGTGGAGAGCTTTACTCATCAGCTGATTCAGTAGCTGAGTACTCCTCAGCTGGTACAGCAGCAGGATCTTCAATACTGCAATCGCTTTTCAAACAGGAAAAGACCTTCAGAGAGCCCAATTAATGCTAACACTTCCTTCTGGTTCCTATCTGAAGGAAAATGAAAATGCACACTGTAGTATTACTGTCAGAACAGCCTACTAAAACACACAGTATGTGCTTTACACTCTGCATACATTTCTCTACCTAAATGTAGCAGCACTACAGATAACTTAGAGTTGGAAGTTCCCTCAGAGCTGCAAGAGTTACAGCAGTCAAGTTTATCACACACAGGATAAAAGAATTTGGGAGCAGACTTTAAAAAACAAAAGAGGCCCAAAAGACTTGTACACAAAGGATGGGAATCTGGCAATATTCCTTCTAAGTCAGGAGTTCTGCAAGGGGAACATGAAGTAATTTTAGAGCTGATAACTCTACCCCTTCTCTTCTCCATATAGATTTTACAGGGCAACTCGAGCAGCCTTAGTTGATAGTCATGTTCTTTGCTGGAAGGCAGACAGACAGCAAGCAGAGGCAATATTAAAATGCAGCTGGCACCTACTTTTCTGAAAACAAGCTGGTTAGCTGAGGCATTGCTCAGAAGAAAATACTCTTACACTGCAGACAACTCAAGCTGTGAGAATTAAGTGCATGACTGAATTAAGAACAAGAAAAGCAACATGACAAGCCAGAATCATACCATTTTAGGACTAGGCTTCAAAAACTGCACCCTAAACATGAACAAAAGGTTTAAAAACTACATTAACAGGTATTTAAAAATCAAAATTTAAACCCCCAGAGATTTACATAAGACACCATGAATGCAAACTCTAAGAGTATAACTACTCAAGTATATATATTCAGAACATGCTCTCAAAACAGTAATGCACAGATGCTTAACTTCAATACTGTTCCATTAAAAATGCACGCAAACTAAATTTGCCTACAAGTAAAGCAAAGCTTAAAACACTGCTGCTAAATAAGTCATGAAAGAATACTTCACTTCAAACAGTGTTCTAAACATTAAGTAAACAAATTAATAAGTAGGACTAGTTACAGATATTAACCTTAATTACTAGCCACATACATGAAGCAGCCTGCTTCAAAGTTCATAATTTTGACAGATTAGATCTCTTTCTGCGCTCAGCTAGCATGCAATACTTCAAAAATAAACCCACTAATTTTAAGAATGGACCTAATACTTTTAATTTATCCAGAGAGAAGATCCCCAACAAGTTTGAAAACCTGCAGTTAAATATCACTGGCCAAAATGCACACCACAGGTAACAACTGTCACCAGTCCTCCATTACATTAGTGACTGTTCTGAAGAAGCAGTTGTTTATTTCCTTTAACTGCCTTTGGGATATAACAGGATAGATGTCCTAAGTTCTTCTTCAGGTGCCTTATTAAATACATTTAATAGTTCCATTATAGCAGGATGCTGACAAAAAGGAAAGGAATCTGGTTTGAAGTTAAGTGTCCAAACTGCCATGGAAGTCCATCCACAAAACAATTCAGCTGACCAGACACATGGAAAAGAAGAGATTGCTCTCTAAAGTCCAATTAATGGGAACCACACTACAATAATGTGCCTTAAGGCATCCAAGTTCAAGTGTGCAATCAAACCCGAACCCTGCTAAGCTAATTACAGCTGCAATTAACATGCATGGATCACCTAAGCAAGCTGAGCAACTCATTATAGCTCTATAGTACCACTAGAAAAGTGGATGCTAATTCTAAACTTCTTCTCCCAGGTGTGATACCAGAGCAGTCCTGCCCTTTTCAGAGCTATTGCATGTAGCCACACATCTCAGTGCAGAATCAGTAATCTGCATGAATTAGTAATGAAGACAACTAAGCTAGTGTGGGTTACAGAGCAGCAAGAGAACAGCAACTGTTCTATTATTTCCACTCAGTAGCCGTCAGGTAGCAGGAACAGCTTTAATCACTGTAACCAGATCTGGAAAAGACTCTGCCCATCCATGCTTGCAGCAAGTTAACCTAACTTAGAATAGTCTAGTTCTAGGCAATCCCTGTAGTACTTTTTTTAAAAAAGCTCATTACAGAACATACCACGGAGGCTGTAAACTCTGAAAAGCCAAAACTCTGCAATTTAGCTTAATATTCCTGCTTAAAAAAAAAAAAAAGCTCAAAAAGCAATAAACAAGCAAGAAATTTTTAACAGAAGCCTAAAAGCAATGATCACAACTTACTCTGATAGACTAAGCATCAAGATGCATACATTCCAAGCAATAAATACGCTAGTTACCAAACTGTTATGAATTGAATACTCTTTCCCCTCCATATTATACTTACTACTTAATAAGTTGTCTAACATAATCACATCCAGGTCTGAATGTGTTCTTTGCTGCTGTGCTACCAACTGACAGAAGTTCTGAGCAGCTTTGACTATGTCTGCTTTCCCATCTTCCGGAGACAGCACCTTCAATGTAGATTGGCAATTTAAAACTGAAAGTACAAAACATAATTTAAAAGCAACAGAAATATAATTGCTTTACATATGCTTTAGACAGTCACAGACACAGTTGAAAGTAACTTGTAGCTTAATTCATATATTACAACAAGTCACAGATATACCTCCTATCTCTTAGAGAAGTGGGTAAGAGTTTTCTGGATTTGCTGTATTACTAAAACACAAACTTAAGACAACTTTGAGAAGTCTTGCAAGAAGGGCGTTTAATTCAGTCTTGAAATGTAGTTTTCCAGGAAATTTGGATTGGTTCTTATGCTGTCAGGCAAAGCACTGAGAAGAAAGGTCCTTGGATAGTAACTTGAGTTCAGGGAAAGGAAAAAAAAAACCCAACAAACTAATTTCTACCCTAGAAGAAGGGGTTTTTTAACAGCTACGGTGTACATTCATGTGACAGTGACTAAAATGGGGGCTTCCCACAATCTGATCACAGTATCTTGATGCAAGAGTTACAGTAAAGATCCAAGATTGATTCACTGAAGCTTGGAACAAGGTAACAGTCCAGAATCCATCTATTCATCTGTAATTATGTCTGTGACTTAAGAGGACATTTCACAATAATAATCTTAATCCTACATGATTGAGAAGCAAGAGTCTTCTCACACTACATGACCTACATGACGTGCATCACTGTCAGTTCTGGTAAGGTACCCAAGAGGTAAACTTGCCAGGGAAACTGAAGGCCACAGATGGTGCACTATAGCTGGCTTGAAGTTAAGTGGGTTAAATACCAAACTGTCAACACTTTAGGCTGATACCAAACTTATGATAGTTATAACCAGACACTTAAAAATAACGTTTCTTAAAACTGCAGAACTTGACTGCAAAGGATCACACAGAACAGTCAAGATTCTTAAGAACACCTAAAACCCCCCAGTTCATCTAGCCAATGCTACCACAATGAAAATAATTGTTCCTTAATATTGCTTGATTTGTAAATTTACATCAAATGGCCTAACAGTAAAATATTTAACAGTATCCCTAAATGTAATACATGCAATTCTGTTTTTCAGAAGTGAAGAACTGCAGATAATAATAAATTGGATAGATGTCAGTTTGTTCAGCTGAAAACATGAAGCATCTGATCTGACTGTGAAGCCTTCTAAAAAGGAATGAAGAATTTATAAAGAGAACAGAAAACACCTCTGCTTTTCACAGTTTCCAGCACAAAAGGTTCCTGAGATTTAAATGCTCTCCTTCCATCAGCAAGCCTGAGAAGTCTTTCAGTAGTTTGTTTGGTGTGAACACAAATATCCCAACCTAGGTAAGTGTAGCTAAATATGCTGGAGTTGAAGATGTTAATAGCCTGTCTATCCCATTTTCTGCTGGTTACTTCAATCTTCATAGGAAAAAAATAGCATGAAACCTGGGCTCTTCCACATAAATGCTAGCATCTTAGGCTAAATTGTTTATAAGGTAAGTTCACATTACAGTATTACACTTTATACTGTTAAACTGGCACAAAGGATTTTGTTATCCAGCCAGCTCTCATAGGGGAGGAAAAATTTGCAAGCAGCATTTTAAACATAGCTAAATGTATCACAACTTGTGCAGTCTTTTCATATGCCTTAGAACTATGATGATCTTAAAACATAAGGGTTGTTTAGGTATTTTTTTACAAGACCTACTTAAATATTATGAGTTGCAGTTAGGAGAGCTGTATCAGCCCATCCCTTTGATTCAAATACATGCCTGTGATTTATTATATTTTGAACAGACTTCAAGCATTTGTCTTAGGCAGCAGATGAGTAAATGAGTACTTATAGCAGACACTACCATATAAAGAACACCAGCTTTGAAACCTACACCTGCTTTCCATATCTAAATACATGCTTAAGCTATTATTACCAAATTAATTTTTTTAACTTGTGCCCTTTACCTTCCTGATGGCATTATACCTTGCCATGACAACCAGCAGTCTTGATCTTTCCCTTTCCCCTTCCCACTTTGAGGGGTATGCTTGGAAGATGGAAGCATACATTGTTAACTTGACATCATTCTCCTTACACTTTAGTGCTTTTTCAACTCTCTGCAAAAGAATTTATTTCACTGAAACAGTGGGGAATGAAGGCATACTGATGCACTGAAGGGGTCCTGGCACAAAAGCCAGGCTGAAGGAAAGATCAGACCACCCAGTAATGATACTACAGCGAGGAGAGAGCAGTGCTTTGCTGGTAGTTAAGAACAAATAAGCACCAGTGGAAGTTTAATACTAGCTCAGCAAGGCTGCATGTTTTCTGATAAACAGTTCTTAATGAAGAAAAAGGTCACCATACACAGGAATATGTTTAAGTAAAAGCAGATTTATGATTGATATACAGCAATATAGAGGCACACCAAGCCCCTCTTGTAGTTCATCTTACCTTGACCACTTTTTTCGTGATTTGCAAATTCCCTGGTGTACTTTGAACAATCTAGTCCCAAGAGTTCTTGCTGCTGTTTTAAGATTTCATCCATCAATCTTGAATTATTCCTCTTGAAAATACCTTTAAAAAAAAAGTTGCACGTCAGCCAACTCCTACAAAGGGTGTTACAAAATAAATCTGACACTAGGCAAGAAGAAAAAATTAGTCAGTACTGGTTTCAGACTGGAGTTCACAAGTGGGGGTAAGAATTCAAAGCAAATGCTACTGCACATGACTAATTTGAGTGACCTTGGAAAGATAACTCATGTGCTTTTGCTCTTCTTTCACCCAGCCTGATTTAAGCAAGTTGCAACTGCATAAGAGATAGCTTAAGACTTAATTAATTGTCCTTAGTATGCTAGGAATAGAGAAAGCAATAATCAGCAAAGAACAACCAAGTCAGATTAACATCAAATTTCTTTAATGCCCACACTGCTTACGTCTGCTACCACTTATTGCCACATTCCTAAGGCTGCAAAGTAACAAAGCAAGTCACCACTGAATCAGCATTTCACGTCTCAGTAACTGCCCACTCTTAAGCCATTCAATAGCATGGATCTCCTAATAAGAGAATTTCACAAGCTATATGCTTCAAGGAATTCATGCAGTCCCCCAAGGCCTTTTTATACTTATATACTTAAGGTAGAAACATTTTGAATGCAGGAAATCACAAAAGCCTGTGTCAAACATACCTGGGTTCCTGTACTAAAATTCTAGCTTTTGAGAAACATAAATCAATTATTTCCAACTAAATGCCACAGTAAAAACGAAATGTTACAGCTTAAATATTTACAATCCAAAAGCATGGCTAGGCATATCCACTCAGGAGCTGGATAATGCTTTTACCACATGGTATTCAGAGGTTTTTACTGAACTTCATTCAGAAACCTTATGTCAAACACCTCAGCTGACCAATCTAAAAATGCCCATACACTAATCTTACAGTGTAGACAGTGCAAAAGACAATGAAAGATATGCAATTTTATGATCAGGCTAGGATTCAGTACCACAACCTGACTACAGGATCTGACTAGAATTAGTTTGCAATGTGAAGTGATATAATACATTTATTTAATATGCTAGCCTTTAGACCTAGTGGATTAGAACTTTTCTACAGGCTTCATTAAAGGATTTAATAGGTTGCAAAGTATCTGTTTTTCCTCTCATCCTGGATACTTCCTGTAAAAAAAAAAAAACAACTATTTTTTTTGTTATATAAGCATCAGTGATGCTCATAATTGATTTCAGGTATTTACAGAAAAGCAAGTTACGGTAAGGCGCAAACTTCCACAGAAAAAAGCGTGTTAGAATACTGCTAAGTTTAAACTGAAGTTAAATTGTTGCTCTTTGTGCTCCCACTTATTAGAATATACTTACACATAACAGAAATTGAGAATGCTGCTTTAAATAATACTGTTTGATACAACTCCGCTTGGCTCAGTCTGTTTCATGCTGGGGCTAGCACAGATTGTCTTCCTTACTCCTAAGGTCAGCAGCAGTGCAGCCACTGCAATTGCTAATCCTGCACCCCCTTCAAGGAAGATCTGTACAAAGCTGCATGAGCCTTACCTTTAAGAGTTACTTGACTTCCATACACTTTTGGATTTAAGAAATAAATCTATGTTCAATATCCAGAAAAAACATGCAACATAATTAGGAAAAGCTCCCAATCTGGAAAAGAAGCTGCTCCTCTTCTTTCCCTTTCCCACCCAACACTCATATCAAATCCTTTCTCATGAAAGGTTTTTGCCTATTCCTGCCAAAGACTGGAAGAACTAATTTAAGACTCCACACTCCAGCTCTAAAGTGAATTAAGACATTGAGGACAGCAAGTAGAAGAACTGACCAAGGTGCTTGCTTCTCAGTAAAGAGAGACATCAGATCATAGAATTAGCCCAGCTCCAAAGTGAAGGTCCTTAAGACATACAGATACAGAAGGCTACCTAAATAAATGTGTTCTTAAGATTTATCTGAGTATCATCCTTCTATTCTGCTCTTATCTCATCCACCCCCTCAGTTGTTCAAACTTGGGGACTGTATGGCTCTTGGGATAGTGGTTTAACAAATAGGAAGCTAGCATCATTGTACCATACAACTGCAGCATGCCTTGCCTTGGAAAGGCCTCCACACCTAAATTCCTACTGACCAATCAACTTGACACATACACAGTTTTCCTGGAGATAAGATCCTGAAGCACAGCACAAGGCAGTAAGTCAGACTAACTCAAATCTTAATTAAAAACCAACAGCATTAGGGAATACTCCTTCAACATTTGTCTCTCAGTCAGTGCGTAAGAGACTTCTGAATGCACATCACTGCAAACACAGTCCTGCCAAATCAAATATTCATAGGCCAAATTCAGATTCAACTTGAACAATTTTACATGGCCATGACTCAGCTATATTCTCCTTTCTCTTATAGTATCTCAAAACCCCATTCAACCAGAAGGTTCATTTTTAAAAAAACTTTGTAAATGTACCCAAGTTAGTTCTGGGAGATGCTGTTGCTTAATTAAAACATTACAAATATAGCAGATAAGTGCATGAGTAGGCCAACTCAGTAACAGAATTATGTGTTTCTAGGTAGCCAAACTTAACTCCTGATTTACTACTACCTTCCAATTTGGTTCACAGTCCTCTAAGTAATTTTAACATTATAAAAAATTATAGTTTGACAAAGGTCTAAATTTTTAGCAATACAATAGCTGTTTGCTATTAAATGAAAAAGGAAATGCAGCACTACTCCTGTTTCTAATATGGAACACAAACATGAAATTGTCACTATAATTTCTCATCAGAAGACCGTCTGATTTTGAAAAGCAGAAACGTTTGCTCAGTCAGAATTCTGGAACCTTTGCATGCTGGTACAAATGGGTATAATCCCACAAATGAAGTGTTCTAAGAACTACATGTATTTAAGTACTAAACTTCCCAAAGCCAACAAGTATTAAACACTCCATTGTGGTTTGTTTCTTTTAACTACTGAGAACTTGTGAGCAGTTTTCAGGGATAGTACTTGTTTTTACAACATAAGCTCCAAGCATGCTGTTGATCACTTGCTGCTGTTAGAGCTTAGGCAAACCAGAAGTGTTTTAGCTTCCTGCAGTAGTCCTCCATTACACAGGTCTTCTCCAGGGCACACACCTTTTCCTCATATTCTCAGCATCTACAAGCCATGCTTCTTTGCCTGCAACCATGGTGTTGCAGCATTTTAGGGTTAGATAATGACAAATGAAGTTGGTAATTAAGAGGCAAGCAGGTGTAGAAGTAACAAGAATCTTGAACTGGAAGTGAAAAACTGGCACAAAAAACACCAAGTGATGTCAACCATTTGTTTGTCTGACTGGACTACCACAGCTACCACCAGTTAATGCCTTAATGGCATCTCAGAGTTCAACATTCTTAATTGCTCTGCTTTTTAAAGCAGCAGAATCTGGTAAAACACAGAATAAGAGTTAGCTCATCCTTGCAAGGGGATACTTTACCAAAGTGTAAGTCTAGCAAAGAACATAACTCTATAACACTTCAGTTATTTGCTTTCTCAACTTCCCAGCGCTGACAAGGAAAGAACAATCAAAACTTGTAATTGTTATCAAGTATTAACATTTTGAGAACATCAAATAATAAGCCACTTCAAAGAATGCACATGCAAGAAACTGGTTTAATATATGAACAACTTTTCTCTACATCCTGTTGGATCAGCTGGTTGATAACGGAGGAAAGCACAGCCATTACACTGGACCTCACAGGATATGGAAAGCTACAAACAAATACCTCCTTTATTTCAAGAGCCTAAGAAATAAAGTACTCTAAGTTTGAACATAGTTTAAGTCACCTAAATTTCAGTCAGATTAAGGTCATTTAAGATAGCACTAACCAAACAAAAAAATCTCACTTAGAACTGAGAACTTCATAGGTGACCATTCCTCCCACATTTCTTCTTGGAGGGACATTCTGCACTAAGAGAACAGAAGCTCATCAGCAATTGAAAGAAGAGACACCACTTTCATATTTCCCATTCCTTTAAGAGATTACTTTGTACAGATTAGTCCTATCCCTTTTAATAAAAGTGGTCTGAGAACTCCTCTTAAGTCAACACCAAAACAATTGTTGAACATAAAATTTCAGGTGGGTGAAGGCCCAGAGCAGATGCCGTACGATATTGGTATCTCACATGTGTTCCAGTGACATAAAACCACAATGTATTTATCTTGCCCAGTGAAATGAACACACTACACACCCAGAAGATTTTATGGATTGATCGAATCAGCTAAACTATCAAGTAACCTAGAAGAGACTAGAAGCCTACTTCGGGGCTAATTAAATAATTTCTTTTGCATACTCTATCCTTCCAAAGCAGTTCACTAGAAAGCTAATAAACTCAGGATGAGTAACTCCAAATTTTCAATAGTCACACTATAGGCTTTAAGAAACATTCAGTGTGAAGTATCTATCTAGGAGTCCAAAGTACCCAAATGCCAAGATTCAGCAAGCTCCCAAAAAGCACTCCAGACTTGTCCTAAACTATATCAGGAAAGCTGCAGAGAAGTAACACTCAATCAAGCTCTCACAAATGTCAAAACAACTACCAAAATAAAGTTAAAGCATACAGCACTAGTAAAAGGCTTCTGCTTCCCAGAAGGTATTTTAAGTGCTATTACATTATCAATCCTTTCTGACGGCAACAAGGGTCCAGCATGTCTTCAGAGATAAGGTCTTGAGAAGAGCAGGTGGGTTTCCACCAAGTAACAGGACCAGCAATACAGAAGTCAACAGAAATAAATTCTTGATCAAAAGCCTGAAATCTTAGTTTGCATTATTTAACCCAGGTGTGCACAGTAGCATTAAGTTTATTATGGATTTGTCATGCTGCACATCAAAGAAAACTGAGAAAGTGCTTCCACACACCAGAGGCAGTAAAGCCAGGTCACCTTGGGCCTCCAAACATGCTGAGGCAACAGAGAAAGTCTCAGTTCTGGGCCCTACACAACTACAGCCAAGTTGCCTTAACAAAAGCGTCAGCTGGAATGCAGCTACTTATTTTGACACTGAAGAATACATGAACAACCTTCTATTTGGCAATTCTGTAAAAAAATATAGACATTCCCTACTATAAACAAATAAATAGCTTATCTAGCACTTCTGTAAAGAACTTCATGCTTCCCTTTCCTCCTATAGAAGGGGCAGTTAAGGATCTATTTTGAAATTAATCCTGCAGAAAACTGACACACAGTTTCTTGCAGAGAAGGCAACCATGGAAGACCATGCTTGTAAACAAGGCTTCAAAACAATCTCAGTACTGCACATATGCAGTGAAGGAAAGAAACGAATTAAGGTATATCTCACCACAGCTAACACTGATCCAGACCACTCATAATTAGTTTTCCTTCTCCACTACAGCCAGCATCAGTGGCTACTTTGACAAATCAATAGTTGGTACAACAGTATGAACACAAACCCTCACAAAAGCAGCCCAGCAGTCCAAAAGCACCACTCACCATCTGAGTGGAGGAAAACAAGTGCACACCGTAACTAATACTGACAAGAGCAAGTTGTACCTGACTTTATTCACCTTCACCACTACCAGTATTAATGCTTATGGTTCCAGACTCCACCACCACTGAGCACCAGATTTAGCAACAGCTGCAACATCCTACTTAATGACAAGTCTATCTGGAAATGGTTTATGCTCAATCAAGACACCCTAAGGAGCTTAGCACCAAAAGAAAGGCAGCGTATGTGCTATTACCAGCTAGTAAGCATACACTAGAGCTGTATGAATGACAACTTGCTTGCTCTCTTGTGCTGAAGTCAGTCTAAAAAGCTCAGCTGTGCACAAAGCAGCTGCAGCTGCTATCCTGGACAACCCACTGAACACCTGTGGAACATGATGTGTAACGGCAGGCGATTCTCATCAACCACAGAAGTTTGGCAAAAGCCACGGATTTAAAATTTTTTGGTTGATCTGCCTTCTTCAATTTTGCTCTAACAAACTGAAAATCAAGCTAGCAATTAAGCTAACATATTCTAGTATCAGAGGACAAACAGAAGAACGAGCTGCCGAAAAATGTTCTGATACAGAAATCATGAGATAATAGCTATTTTCAGATCTCAGAGGTGATAGCAAAACTTCTTAACGTGTAACTTTAGAATGAAAAACTAAAATCCACTCATCACACAACCTGCACTTAAAACAACAAAACCAACCAAACTAAAGAAAAAATTCCCAATACAGAAAAGTGAACAATCTACATATGTAACTTTAGAATGAATGAAACAATACATAGATACAGCAGCAAATAACCCAAGATTTTTTTTCTCTGAACTGCTAGCAATAACAATTGCTCTGCAAGGTTATTTCAGTTCTTCAGGGGACAAAACCTTTTAATTTCTGGTCATCATATTTAGTCTTCTAACAGTCAATCTTAGCTCTGACTGAATTACAAAAGATGCTGGAGAAGCAGTAGCAGGCTTTCAAAAAATAATGTTTCAGACACTGCTACAGCTCTGGCTCCTTACTGTGAGACAGGAGCTCAGCAAGAGTGGCTACTTCAGCATTGGCTGGTGCCTTCTCAGTCCTCAGTGCTGCATAGTAAGCAAGAGGAAAACAAAGACTACCAAGAAACATGATTCTCAGCTTTATCTGTTCTTCAGTTCAGTTCTCATACATATGATATGTGAAGCACAGTGCTGGAATCTAAAAAGGAACTAAGCACATATATAACATATTAGTCAATACAGCCCATAGCTTGAGGTTTGACACAAGTTAAAAGATCCCGTACAATAAAAAATGTCTCTCTTCAAGCGACGAGGGAAACACTCTTCCTTGGTACTGTTTGCTCTGCAGCATTTCCCCTGGTTGAATGCCTTCCAAGTTGGGAGTAAAAACTGTCAACATACGAATGACTTTTCAGAAAGTGCTATTGTCTGTGTGCTTGAGATGTTATGCAAGTATTTTATATCATTCTTTGACTTCCAAACAAGGAAGCGTTCTCCCTCTGAAATACAACATAACCAAATTCCACAACAGCCCTGCACAGATGGCCAGTTTAAACTGCTAAGTGACTGGTATTAAGCCCAGTTGCTCATAATGATCTTAAGAGAATTTAGTGAAAGTCAAGTCTGAGTCTTTTATCACATAGGATCAACCATGAAACAGAACTACAAATGGCGATGGTTTAAAACAAGTGAAAAATTTTTAAAATCACGAATGCCTGTGCTCAAGGAAAGGCTTGCATACCTCAGATGCTTTTGCACACTTGATGACAAAAGATTCCACCTACTTATGTGGGATGCACTGTTGGGCATTTCCTGAAAGAGTACTAGAAGACAACTGTACCTCCAACCTGGCATAAACCTACACAGTTCACCTAACCTGCACGGTACCTCTATATAGTCACTGGAAGTGGCTCAAAGCAAGTTAAACCCTGTCTCCTACAGTCTCACCCCTGACAGCAAGAGCACAGGGATCTTCAGAATGAAGTTTTTTCATCTGCAGAGGACAGAAGCAGAACACAGTCCATGTAATGTATTGTTAGCCCTTCTGAGTTGACAGCTTGTCCAGTACGAGTTAGAGATCATCGCTCAATAACTGGACAGAAAGCTTCTCCTAATAATATCTTGAATATGGCTGGTTTTAGCTCCCTACTAGGAAAGGACAGGTATGAAGAAGCTGGATTTGTTCCATGATTTCCTCATAGTATGCGAAATACAAACTCTGAGCTTATCTTTATGATAGTTAGCGACGTGGAATTAACATACGTGCAAGAGCCAGAGTTCAACGGTCTTACACATGAGACCCAGTAAAAAATAAAATCACACAGAAGGTAGGAAGAAACACCAGAGCTTCCAGAAGCACCAGCTCAGAGTTAACTCAAACACCAAGCAGCACCAGATGCAGATCATGCAGTTTAATTTCACAATACAGACAGCACACAAGACCTACGCACTTGCGCTTAACTATCCATCCACCCTGTTTCTTCATACAGGAGTACCTGAAAACATAAGGTTACTTTCATTCATTCACCTCTGGAGGTTCAGCCCTAGCTCATAAACAGCACTCGTGAGAGCAGGCAGCCCTCCCTACTAACTAAGTGTAAGTCCCTGCCTCACACTTTCAGATGTCAGCAGTTCCCGTCAGTCCAAGGGTGCGGACAAGCCTCTAGAAAGCAGGCAGGACCGGGTCATTCCGAACAGGAGCTGGGCCAGAAGGGCAACTGGGCCGTTCCCCAGGCTCCCCAGGGACAGGAACTCCGCAGTGGCCAAGCGGCTCCAGCGGATGGGAAAGGAGCCGGCAGCAGAGAGGCCAGCACCGGACTCCAGAACAGCACAGCCCTCCGGCTCCACGCCAGGAGGCGCTCCCAGGGCGGGCACCGCCCGGGACGGGGACTTGGGGCACCCGGGCCGCCGCTCACCGTTATGGTCGTAGACACTGACGTAGGAGATGCCCACGGCCATGCACCACACGACCAGGCTGGCCATGTCCGCGTAGCTCGGCTCCTCCTCGGTCACCACCAGCCCCACGTGCACCGGCAGCTTCCGCAGGGCGCGCCCGTCCGCGCGCCACCGCTGCCGTCCGCGCGCCGCCCCGCCGCGCGCGGGTCTTCGCCGCCGCCAGGCCGCGCGCGCCTCGCGGAACCCGAGCGCGCGGGCGGCGGGCGCAAGGAGCGCGCAGGAGGTGGCGGCGGCGGCGGCCGCGCGGCCGCGCAGGCACGCGAGCAGCGCGCGCTGCAGGCACAGCAAGGCGCGCACCAGCGCGTGCAGCGCGCGCCACGCCAGACCGCCCGCCCCGCTCATGGGACCGACCGACAGGAGCGCGCGGGGGAGCCTCAGCCGCTGCGCGCCGCTCGCCTCGCCATCCCCTCACGGAACCCGCGTCCCCCGCCCGGCAACCGCCAGCACCGCCATCTCCCTGCCGCCCCGCCTGATCTTTCACCTCTCAACCCGCCACACGCGAGCCGCCCATTGGCCGCCGGGCGGGATAACGTCACTTCCGCCCGCGGAACGTGAGTGACGTGGCCCCGCAGGAAGGGGGCGGGGCTGGGGGCGGGGCGGGACCTCATCCCCTGGCGGCCGCTGCTGGCTTTGGCCCGGCGGTGCCGGGGGTGGTGCCGGGGGCGGGAGCGAAGGGGCCGGGAGCGAAGGGGCCGGGAGCGAAGGGGCCGGGCCGGGTTCTGCCCCCAGCCGGGTTCTGCCCCCAGCCGGGTTCTGCCCCCAGCCGGGTTCTGCCCCCAGCCGGGTTCTGCCCAACCTCCCCCTGTTTCAGGAAGCTGTCTGCAGACCCTGCCTCTGCCCTTCCCAGCTTTGCTCTTCGTGGCGCCCGCCGGGCCTCCTTCACGCTGGTATGTGAAGCAGGGGCGGGTTGAGGAAGCATCTGTACGCCACAGAAGTAGGCGGCTCTCAGGGGTGTCTTTCCTGAAATGCAGGTGTCACCCTCCGAGCACGCTGCGAATGCTCGCCGGGCGGTTCCGCAGAACGGGCTCGGGCGGCGGGGGTAGCGCAGCCTCGGGGTGCCCGCCCGGATCTGCCGCCTTCCACGGAACAGCAGAGCCCTCTCTTTTGTGATCTCCTGCAAACGCGCGGCTCCCAGGCTTTTGCTGCCTTGGTTTCTAGCGGCCCACGGATCCGAAGATGGAAACACCGCTGCCGGTGAAAGATGAAGTGAGAGCTAATGTCGGCCCGATGCTGTCAGACGTCTCTGCAGTGGGCAGAGATGGCACGGAGATGTTTAAAGCACTCCGTTAAAGGAATCTGCCAATGTAAAATTGAATTAAGAATTTTGTGTCAAGAAAATATTTCTCTTCCTCAGAAGATAACTACTTTCCTGGCTTCTAATACAGACCAGCATTAGCCAGCAAAAATAACACAGTCAAACCGCAAGGAAGGATTGTGCTGTTTCATAAATATCTAAATCTTTAGCTACCAGAAGTTTGGGTGGCTGACGTCAGAATCATAGAACCATTAAGGCTGGAAAAGACCTCTATGATCAACTCCCACTCTTAACCCAGTACTGCCAACTCTTCTGCTTAACCGTGTCCTTAAGTACCAAATCCACATCTTCTGAACACATCCAGGGTGGTGATTCCATCACTTCCTGGAAAGTCTGTGCCAATGCTTGACAATGCTTTCCATGAAGAAATCTCTCACAATATCCAATTTAACCTTCCCTGGTGCAGCTTGGGGCCATCTCCTCTGGTCCTGTCACTTGTTTCCTGAGACTGACCTCAATCTTGCTACCACACCTCCTTGTAACGAATGATCAGGTTGTCCTGGAGTCTCCTCCAGGCTGGAGCCCCCAACTCCCTCAGCTGCTCCTCGTAGGACTCACTCTGCCCTTCACCAACTCCATTGCCCTTCTCTGGATAGGTTCCAGCACCTCAATATCTTTCCTGTAGTGAGGGGCCCAAAACTGAGCACAGCATTCCATGTGTGGCCTCACCAGTGCTGAGTGCAGAGGGACAATCACTGCCCTGGTCCTGGCCACTCTATTGCTGATACAGGCCAGATGCCATCAGCCTTCTTGGCCACCTGGACACACACTGGCTCCTACCCAGCCGGCTGTTGACCAGCACCCCCAGGTTCTTTTCTGCTGGGCAGCTTTCCAGCCCCTCTGCCCCAGCCTGTGGTGCTGCAGGGGGTTGCTGTGACCGAAGGGCAAGGCACACCACTTGGCCTTTTTCAGTCTCACACAGTTGGCCTCAGACCATTGATCTAACCTGTGCAGATCCCTCTGTAGAGGCTGATGATAAGGGAATATAAAGAAAAATGATCTTAGGTCTCTCTATTCCAGTTGCATGGCTTAATGTGTTGGGGGACCTAAGAAACACACATGTCAATCACATTTGCATAGGAGACATAACCAAATAGTTGCACTCACACCTGACAAATCAGCCTCTGTGGAGATGAGTGATTACTCAGTTACTGAATGCCAACATCAGATAAAAAAAATAGAAACTGTTTGCTTTGAAAAGTAATTTGCTGATGTAATTACTCATCAGTTATCACCTGAGATCATGAACTAACTTAAGTGACTGTAAGTCACTGGTTTTAGTGGTCTCACTAATCCAGTTTTGTTTAGTTTTCAAGCACTTTAGGAACTGCTTGCTAAAATTTGTACATATATCAGAGTTAATGCATTAATTATATAACATTTTGTCTTTTTTTGTTTGTGTGTATGTGCACAAAAGTCTGGAAAGTTCTGGCCAGTGAAGGGAGACACTTGCAGTGTGTACTTGCGCCTTAAGTATACCTAACCTAAAAGTATACACACAGTATCTTGAGCTATATTGTAGCAAATTAGCTATTCAGACACCAAAATAAACAACAAAACAAAGAGCTTCACTTTACTTCATCTTATCCTAATATTTGTCAGGATCTATTTCCTGAGAATCTCCCTTCTGTTGTTTACAGAAACATAATCGGGTCAACTTGACCCCAGTGTTGTCATTCCTCACTATTAATTAACTTCAGAACTACTATTAAATCTCATTAACCAGGACACTGCTTCTTCTATTTATTTCACTTGCTGCACTTGCTGTGATGAAGATAAGCCTTCTGTGTTTTGCCTGCAGCTCAGCTAATTTAGCCTAATGTCATTTAAAATAGTCTAAAATAAACAAAAAAGGGAAATGTTTCAGGAAAACTGAAATCAATATCTCAAAAGCAAGAACTTCTGAACAATCCCAATAAATTCCTCACATAAATTTAACTCTGAATGTCAACCTGCACACCCATGCGTTTAAATGTGTTGAATGCCGGATTCCTAGTAATAGTGTCTTGTGGTATTGCAGAATTTTATTTGTAGGGGTTTTATACAACTATAATAAATGTTCTACTATAAAAAGGTCAATACAGAGTTAAAGATTGCTTTTCTAAGAGATAATAATTATATTCTTGCTTCCCTCAAACTACATAGTACTAATGGTATAGAAAAAAACATTTTTTTTGCAACATTCTGTTTACAATGGCACCCTTACTGTAGCCCTTCTGTCACTGGCTATTGCTTCTTATAGTACAAATAGGGCAGGAGAAGCTAATGACAGATGAGAAGACTGCTTGTCAGTAAAGACACTGGTGGCAGTGGGCAGCACTAGACAACTTTAAGGTTCACTACAGATAAACTGTGACATTAATCTAATTCATAATCATAGTAATCATCATCTGTGTTCACACCAACGCTGGAGGCCTCACTGGGTTTCATTTTCTTTCTGTCTTCTTTGCCTCTTTCCATGGAAGACAGATGATCTTCACACTGCTGCAGAATCTTTTTGGAAGACATCCAACTTTCTCCTCGGCTTTGTGCTGGTGCTGCACACTGCCCTCCCCGGACATCCGTCCCTTTGGCCACCAGTGCTCTTCTGGTTCTGAGAAGGTCACAGGTGCAGTTCCAAGGGTTTCCATCTAAATACAGATGACGAAGACGAGGTAAATACTCCAAGACTTTGCGATCCAAGAGTGATATCTTGTTATTCCGTAAATTTAAAACCTGAAGCTGTTTCAAGTCTTTCAGCTCTTGTTCTCCAACATCCTCTATGTCATTTCCTTTTAGATCCAATCTAGCAAGGGTGTCTGGAAGTCTGAAAAAAAATAAAACAATACAAAGGTGTTGTGTTCATTATACTGTTTCTGTAAGTGGTATCTGGTGGTGGGTATTGTCCAGGTACATCTGATATACTAAAATAAAGCTATCACTAAAAAATGCAGTCTCCTGCAAAAACAGATGTTCATGTTGGGTTTGGGTTGGGTTTGTTTGCTTGTTTTTTCTTTGTTTTTATGTTATAGGTGTACTGTGTGTGCACCCTTGAACTGCCTTCCCAAATTACTGCAGTTCTGACCTGTACTGACTGTTCATGCAGCTGAACTGTGCTGTACTATGAAGAAAATTAGCTGTTTAATTGACCATCAAGTTTTTGAATGCTTTTTATACTCTTCAGTGCTAATGTCCAAACTATAGCACCATGGAAGATCCAAAGTTTAGACAGTCATGGCAATGCTGCTCCTTCAACTACTTCTATATATGATTTGTTTAAAAATGTTTTTAGTTCATAAAGAATTAGAATTTTTCCATTTTGTTCTCCTCCTCCCATCAGACTCAAACATGAATCTTCACAGCAGTAATCCTTCTGATGATAAGCTGTTGAGAAATCAGCAACAGGGAAAATACAAATGCTTTTAAAACAGTGCTTTCCAGACCTAGAACTGGCTTTATTTAGAAGAGAAAAAACTGATAATCTCTGGATATGATACTGGACAGGTCAGTATAATTCTTCTTTTCATATACATTACAAATTTATATGAAAAGACCTTAATTTTGAAAGTCTTGCTCATTTATGATCTTTTAATTTCCCTCTGATATAGTTAGTGACAAATGCTTAACAGAAAAGCATAGGCGTGGAATATCTTTAATAAAATTAATTTGAAAGTATCTTAAAAATCACCTTACTATGGTAGTGATGAAAGTAAGAGTTGAGGTTACAGATTTTAAGGAAAATTGACTGAAATTCTCAGGGAGATGATAATCATATTACCAAGATCTATTTTGAATAGAACAGCAGTATACTACAACTGCTGAAGTTATGGGAAGTCGGTGACCCTCACTCACTGTTTTTCATGAAGCCAAGTTTGAATCTCTTAAGCTGAAAGATGGTTTCCAGATTTTTAAAAACCTGGCAAGTTCAATGTTACTATTTCAAGAGTAGAGCAGTTCTCTACTGTGCTGTTTTTCCTGGGGAGATGGCAATTTCACAAACTGATGTGGTGATTCACTTCACAAAATCTGGCCTTTCCAAATGCTTGTGACTGCAATAAACCAGTTTTGAAACCTAACCACAGACAACTGTAGTTACGCAATATGACACTGTAATGTCAGAAGGATACTGGGGTAAGACCCTAGTGCCATTGATGTCAGAGGCAGTGGGAAATCACCCAAGAGGTTTATCCAGACTGATTACAGTCCAAAGCCTGACCAGCAAGTCCTTAAACCTGAGAAAAGTCTTGTACTAATTTTAGACTTAAACTTTATGGCTATATTGTTTGACTTCAGACTGTGTTGATCTAGAGAAAATAAATGCCACTGAGTACATGATTGAGTGTCCTGCAGCTGGAAGAGGAGCCATGCTCACTCGGGTGCTGGCCATGACAGCCACATTGTGCTACTGCCTCTCTAAGGAATATCATTAGATTCTTCCCTGCATTTTCATCACACCCTGTAGGATTTTATGAAGTAGAGGTCTTCTCTAAAAGTCCTGAAAATACTTGGACTTGTGGATTATTTTCTTCTCAGAAAAGCTTGGTTTCTCCTAATTTCTGCCAAAAACCTGCTAAGACCTATTCACTTTAGCATATCAATCATATCTTTTAACCTTTTACACCTGACAGTTCTCAGATAAAAGTCAAAATAATATTTTTTTCTGTATATCCATGTGTACCTGGTCATGATCAGACAATTAAATTAAGTGCATAAATTTCATTTATTGTCATTTTTTCCACTTCTTTTATGTTTACAGTCCTCTCTGGAAATCTGTATTTACTGTTGGAATGAAAGGTCCCCAATATCTCCTTAAAAGCCGTACTGTTTAAAGGCTAGTAGAGAACTCCTTCCTGTTAATTCTCTTGACTGTGAAGGTTGTAAAATGAGATGGATTAGACAATACTAAAGTAACTACAAAGCATTAAACATTCCTGTCAAGCTAGACTGAAATCAAATATTTATGCACCACTAAATCACTTTCTGTTTTTAAAGGTGTTGCCAAATAGATTCAAATGTTAAAGGACATGAAGCTAAATGAATTGAAATTTTACTATGTTATTTATTTAGGCCAGTTAAACCTGTCTACAAGCCATAAAAATAAAGTTTAACAGTCCAGTTCTGTTAAGAAGTTGATGATAATGGAATTACTTTACTATTTTTACACCATCTTATTGCACAGCCTTTTGTAATAATAAAATTGCCACTTTATATCAGAACAGCCTCCATTTCGCTTAATATGCCATCTCTGATAATGGCCAGTTCCAACACTCAGATGAATGTGAGAGATCCTCTAAGCAGAGCATTAATGAACACAGTGTGCCCAAGGGATGTTTCTTCTGTGCTCTGTTGACTGGAATTTTTCTTATAGCCTGAAGCTAGAGACTTTATATGCATTCCAAATACCTTGTAATGTGTGAATTTAATAAAGTTGGGAATGCCAATATCACTGAAAAAGCACATTCTTTTTCATCAGATTCAGCTCCCGAAATCTTAATATTTTAACAATAATAGACTTGGTGTGGCTTGGTTTAAAACTATCCTTTCTATCAAATGCTCTATTATTTTTCTTTCGTGGGGGAAGGTAAATCTAAGTAGCAGTATAACCTTGATAGTAAATCTGTTGCATTCTCCAAGCAGGTTCTTCTTCTTGGTGTGCTAATTAAATAAAGTGGTGTCACTGGCAGGGAGAGATGCAAAAGGAGCAGATTCATTGGGGGGGCCACAGATGTAATGAAAGCAGCTCTACTCTGAGTCTGTTAACAGGAGTGCTAATTAATGCTAGTTACAGCTATGGGTTTATGGTATGGACAGACTTCTACCATGACTGGGTCTGAATACCAATTTTTGGCTCTCATTCTCATGACGCAAGGAAGGAGAGATGACACCTTGGAACCAGCTGTCCTGAGATTCACTTGCCTCAGCGGAATAGAACTGAGGAGATTCTGTTCCAGTGCCAGATTGGAAAGCTGTGCACACTGCTGGAGAGCTCCCGCCTCGAATGTGCTGACAGCATTGTTGTCAAGAAACAAGTGCTTCAGGTCTTGGAGTCCTTGAAAGTCCTGTGCTGTCACCCTTTGGATCAAGTTATTGCTGCAGTCGAGTTTCTGCAGCCTGCCGGGAAGCCTGAGTGGCACAGTGTGGAGCTGGTTCTTCGAGAGCTCCAGTGTTGTTAAGTTAGGAAGAAGCTGGGCACCATCTATTGATGTCAGCTGATTTTCTGACAGAAGGAACTCAGACAGATTTTCTAGGTGTTTCACATCTCGCAGTCTCACCATTTTAAGCTGGTTTTTCTCTAATTTTAGAGACAGCAGGGATTTAGGTAGGTCAAGAGGCACTTTTGTCAGAAAGTTACCACTTAAGCTGAGAAAATGTAGACTTTGGAAAGATGCAAAGAAGTTGGTTGGGAACGAACTCAGTTTGTTATCAGCCATGCTCAGATACATCAGCTTAGGAAGCCTAAGCGGTGCAGACAGCGATTCCATGTTGTTGCCATCCAGGATCAGAATTTGTAAATTGTAAAGGGGAGAAAATGTGCTTGGAGGCAGAGTCGCAATCAAGTTGTTCCGAAGATCGAGCACTCTTAGTTTCATCAAACCTGCAAAATCAGATGCATGCAGAACATTGATGGAGTTATCAGCGAGTTTTAAAATTTCAAGGCCCGATGGGAGAAAGGTGGGTATTTGCTTTAGCTGATTTTTACAGAGTTCCAGGGACTTCAAGGTGCTCAGAGCTTTGAAAGTGTTGTTTTCTATTGATTCTGTGCCACTGCATGACAGGACCAGCTCTTCAAGGACTGACATTCTCCTGAAGTCAGTAAACTTAAAGAGAAAAAAAAAATTAATGTGGTAGTACATTTATAGGTATCCTGACTGATTACTCCTTCTGGATGCTTGGACAATTGCTGGTATATGCTGAAAAACAATGTATTTGGAATGAGAAACTAAAATAAGTGGTAATGGTAGAGGTATTACTATGGGTACCTGTGGTTTGCCAGTATTTACATACATTTCTAGAATTTTATGGTCTAAGTCTATGCTGTGCCAGGTTTTGAGCAAACACGTACATTTGAAGAAGGAATATTCTTTTTATTTCCTCTTGGTGGATAGCCTATATAAAATGGAAAGCTAACATCACCAGTGGCAGAAATCTTTGCAGAGAGTGGATGGTTGTTAATGTTCATTGTGCTCAATGGTGCTTGCTAGAGCAGTTTTGAGTTCGCGTTACAGCCGTTTCCATATATCAACAGTATTGCCACTGTAGCATGTATTCCCCAGAGGGAGTACTCATGGATGTCTTTACCTCTTGCTACTGTTTTGGCAGAAAACTAAAATCTAACACTTTCCTCTCCCCCACTACTTTCTACTTTTAAAATATAAACCTCTCATATTAATATGATCAAACCAAAAGTGTCAGATCAGCCTGGCCTGAAAAATCACCTCTGTAAAACAGAGTGTTTTCACAGAAATTTGGTTTTTATTAGTTGGTAATAAAAAGACGCTTTGCAGTGGTAAATGGTACTTAGATGCTGGCTATGACTATAATATCGAGAGGCACACAATTGTTTCATTATTTTTCTGCTCTGTTAGAACGTGCTTGTTTACAAAGCTTGTCATCTTGTGTCTCAATTTAAGCAACAAACCTAAATGAATCTGGCAGCTTTCTTCAAGCTGAGATGGGAGGAAGCATACAGTGCAGGTGAGCCAGGGAGTTCTCCAAGCACACCAGTTGCTAAAACATTGATTTTTTGAAATTACCAGATATGCTTCCTATTGACCTTGGTGACTGAGCCTTAAAAAAACATTTTTATGGGAATGCCCCCAAAAAAGCAACGTGAGCAGGTGTTCTGCACAGGAGTGGTAGGAAGGAGTGTCCTCATCTGTTTTCCCTTCCCATGTCCAAAATCATCTCACTACAGGTCTCAGGGGTACCACACCAGTGAGAGACCCAAAGTAAAAGTAGATTCTTCATGCTATTTCCCCCAGGGCTTGGTATCTCCCAGCACATTTTACTCTCGGTGGGGAAAGCTGTACAGCCTGTTCTACAGCGTAAACCCTCTCCCAGCCAGGAATCTGCATGGAGGGCACTACAAGTCCTTTTGCAGTACAGGCGCTGGGTAGTAATTTTGTTCCATAGTCCTGGTTGGATACATTTAACTGTCATACTTGTGTAAGTGAAATCAGCTCATAAAGGTGGCTGTTGAAAGATGTCTTACAGCTTCATTTGTCCAAGTCTTGTACATTTTTGGGCTGTATCTCTTTATCTTAGCTACAAACTCTGCATTTTAAATTCTGTTAAAATTAAAACCTACACAGCTGTGAAAGAGAAGTCAGATTTCATTTTGCTGTGGTATCCTTAGTTCATCTTTCTGATTAACTTTGTTCTGTCTTTCAAAGCAATTGCAAAATTTGATGTAATTACTGAGAAAGTATAGATATGGAACCTCTATTGAAGCAGATTTCTCCATCAATTACATTTAAATTCAATGAAGGAATGTACCTCCATTAAAAAACTTATATTCTCAACAGTAAATAACAAAGTTGCCCAAATTATATAATTTTATTTTTTTATAATGCAGTGTTTTGTGTATATATAGCAATAACAGAACTGCTGATATCCACTTTTGGTCATGACTAGGAAGGTGATCTTGTACATATGAATGAGCTGCATTGGTCAAAAGCACAAAAGCATAATCACATGTCATTGTAAAACCATCTTATGGAAATTAAAACAATTATGAACCTTCATAATTCAGCACATTTTCTATAAATTCAAAAGTGGTGTTTTCTGCTTTTCCTCTGTTGATTTCTCTGTGTATCAAAGAGGCTTAATTTTCATCTTATTAAGTGACAGAGAGCTACGTGAAGGTCAATGTACAGACATTTGCTCTGTAATGATGTTAGGCTTCTTACTGTGGATTATTATAATTTCTATTTTCCACCTATTTGGTATGCATTGCTAAGCTCTGTGATCATGCTGTTTGGAGACTTAAACATTTATTCATGCTTTTATAAAACCACACAGTCTTTCTAAACTGTTTTTACTAGGAAGTAGTGTTTTATTCTCTAACTGGATTGCCTGAAAAATAATACTGCTATAGCTTTATGTTTTAACACACTGATTTCCCAAAAGTGAATCTAATATTCTAGTATGCTGTCAGTTAAAACAAATGTTCTAAGGAATTTGTAATTTTTTTTCCTTTTTTTTTTTTTTTTTTTTCTTTTCGTGTTGCTGTTACCTGGGATATACAGATAAAACAGTCTCCTATCCTGGAGGCAAGGCAGATGATTTTCTTTTAGCATATAAAGCCCTATTATTAATATAGTTAGAAATAAACTATATTTTAAATTGAGAGTAAACAGGTTATAGTTGATCTTCAAATCAAGGAGAAAATATTGAAAAAAGATGCTAAAATTAATCTAGTTTTGTTATTATAAAGTCTTTTTATAACAAACCCCAGGCTGTAAAATTGCCAAAAGCAAAAATCGCAGCCACTGTTTTGAATGCTAATCAGCCCTGTCAGAACAAATACAAAATTTACCTGGGTGTAAAAAAAAAAAAATCTACTACTTTTCTTGGTTTTCTTTTTTATTTAACATACTGGATTTAGCATACAAACATATATTCTTTTTTAAATTATTATTTCTTCACAATTTTAATAACAATCAATGCAAATTAAGGTGCAGAAGTAATTGAAACAATATTTGTTTATTCTTTGAGGCAGGTAATTGCTAAACCATAATATTTGTGAATGCTTACATATTAAAATCTCTTGGAGATCAGCTGTGGGAACTCTAGGCTTCCATTCAGCTTCTTTAGGAAAGCATGTTATCTTCTCTATGAGTAGGTAAATAAAGGAATTTGAAAAACCAAGTAAATAAAAACCCAAACCAAACCAGCCGAACAAAAAGAAATCCCGCACCAAAACTCTAAAATGCTATAGAGTTATTTCAGTGCTTGCAGACATGTATTTTACAAGCAGGAATGTTTCCCTAAGCACTATATGTGCCAGTGGAATTGTTCAGCTGTGTAAAATTAAGCATCGGTATTTATGGTGTCAAGACCTCAGAAGTATAATTTGTTGCATGGGGAAAAAAAAAGTGTAAAAATATCCAAAGACGCAGTATAATCTCAGGGAAACAGCCTATATAACCTCAAGGACATAGTGTGAAAGGACTTCTTTCTTTTCAGTTCAAATTCAGTAGTAGCAGCAAGGCAGACTCATAGCCAGTAGAATTAATGTATAAAGTGAAAAACTCTCTCCTTAGATGGTTTCACACACTATTTGTTTTGATTGGTCATAAAACATTTATCCCACCACTCCATTCACTTATATCCAACATTTAAATGCTTTATGACACATTCTTTTGCTCTAGTCAGAACCTAAGGCCACTTTACTTGTAACTGCAGAGTTACTGACAGGTATGGACAACTAGCCTAAGAAATGGAAAATGGTTCATCTTACTTATCTTGGAAATAAATTAATGTGGAGGAAGAGGGAAGAGTTTGCACAGACAATATATATCCTAATACAGAATTCATTTGACAAATCTTTTGTTTACCCTGAGTACAGCTAAATCACACCAATGTTTGACTCTTGTGGGTGTGTGAGATAAAACAAGAAAATCGGAGATATTAGTAGCATCCAAAAGAATAAATTTTCTCCGAGGAAAACGGTATGATCACTGACTATTTCTCAGTGGGCAACAGGTATTCTAGATGCTTCTGTAAGCTGCCTTCCAGCATATTTCATTTAGGCCTGAGAGCAAAGTCAAAGATGCATTTCAGAGCAGTTAAATTCTTTGTTAGAGAGTATGTATCTCATTTGAATTGCACATTTCTTATTATTTGTAGTAAATTGATACACAGCAAGTATGTGTTATGCAGGTGGTTATATTTCCCTTGTGTCTATCTATACAAGGTGAATTGATTAAATTATGATATTCCAGGGTAGGAACAAAGAAACACCATTCCAGAGTGCAGTACAAGATGAGCATAAGCTGATGCCTTTAATAATGCAAACCAGTGGCACCTCAAGAAATCCAGAACAAACTTTTTCAAGAGCACAAATAGCTGGCAGCTTTGGTTAGAAACTGCTCTCATTTATGTCAGTTCTTAGATAGGCCTGGCCTTGCTTTTAGAAACATCTCATGCTGTGCCTTAGACTCAAACTGTCTTCCTCTGCAATTTCTAATAGCAGTTGTACGTGACACTGGCAGCTGCAGAGAGGTAAAATAGCTTTAATTTAATTCATAATTCAAATTATTCTAATGGCATAAACCCTTTCATTTTACTATGAAAGAATATTATATTGCATTTAAAATAGAAAACTTAAAACAGGTTAAAAAATAACTCTAAAAGTCAATGGTTATTTAACCATATATAAAACAAGTCAACCTTTTGGCTGCTAGTTGTAAAATACTAATTTTTTGAGTTTCATACAAAATATAATTGTGACAGCATGAGCTAGTGCTTGGAGACTTCAGGAACATGAAAACACTACAGGAATATATTTACATATCCTTAAAGAGTAAGTAAAAATAAAACCAGATCTGGCAGCACTTCGTCAGTTTTTAGAACATGGAATAAGATTCTCTCCTCACTTGATGCCACCACCATCTGGGAAGTCCAATTTTCAGTTACGGTGTGCTACAAAAAGTACTTTTTCTGGGTTTTCTTACCTGAAGTTGTTTAATTTTGCTGTGGCTAATGTAGAGTCTCCTGGTGGTAAAAGGAATCTCTCTAGGGATCTCTGTAGCCCTGTAGCATTGCACTGACTGGGCAGGGTCACAGCTGCATCTTCTTGGGCAAATGGTGCTTAGAGCACTGTGAAAAGACAAGGCAACTAAAAGGTAAGACAAATACATCTTCCAGAACAGGAACTCTGGAACTGCCTCAGCAACATACCACCTGAATTAAGCACCAAAGCCCTTTTATACCATGAAATCTGATAAAAGGATATTATGACTGTGTATTTTATCCCAGTGAAAAAACAGCAAAAACAATACTGTAATTTGCCTGGGTTAAAATGTTGGCAGGCATTACAAAGAGTGAGAAACTTAAACAATGATAAGGTGCCTTTACATTTGTAGGCATGTGAAATTAGTGTTATTTATTACCTGACAGCTAATCTGCAAACATCCATATTATCTTCAGTTTCCTAGTTTTGTTAAATGTGACACCATGGAATTAGTGGAGAAAAGATAAAGAGCTGTTTTATAGTGGGGCTGTAAAACCTTTGTATCTTCTGTGACCCAGTATTAGAAACAGTGAAAACACAACTACAGCCAACACTGTAGCTTTTTTGCTTTTCCTCTTGCATTATTCAGACCACCACCCAAAACCTCAAAACTCAGGCTGCTACTATTTAAAAGGTAAAACATTCTATTAGTTTTCTTAATATCTGTGGTACAGCTGAGTGTTGCTGATTGGACAAAAAAAATCACCTCTTCTTGTGTAATTCCCATAAATAAAAATTCAACTATTCTTGTAGTTGAAATTTATAAATGGGAAATGCTTGAAAGCATTTAATATAAATCAAGTGGTAGATAATCAATAAGACCTATTTACTTCATGACAGATGGAGAACAGAAAGATTTCCCCTAGCATTTTTTCTCTGCTTATTAGTGCTTCTCTGACAAATCTGCTAGCTGTGCCAGCTGAAGATGCAAAGTCTTGAAAGGCATACGGTTTTGGTTCTGATAATTTTCTTTTGCACTCAAGCTGTTTACAACATACAAACCAGTGCATTTTTAAAACCTTTGTATCTTATCACACTGATCTGCTTTGCACTGTCACCTGCATGCCTCCATCCTCTCCATCATATCTTCAGAAGCAGGTAACCCTATTTCTTAAATACAGACTAGGCTAGTTATTTTTCCAAGCAGAAGATAATGTCAAGTGGATTTGACAAATGGATAACAGAACTGGGGCCAATCCTTGATGGGAATGCCTATTGGATGCAGCTGGGCTTACACTGGACAATTGCCATATTCCCTCCTGAAGATCCTTCTGTCTCCTTAATCCTCTATACTGTGGGTGCAGAACTGCAAGCCAGCATATGCTAAACCAAGCAGCAAGAGCAGAAACCTTTTCCAAAAGCAGCCTGTTGGCATGAAAATTGGCATGTTCAACAAGCTATGCAGAAAAATCCTGCCTGACTTATGCCATAGTGATCACTTGAGCAAAAATAAATGAGTGGGCAGCTTTAGCAACTGTGCATTTAAAAAAAGTGTTTTAATGTATTTCAGTCTAGGGTTTGATACTTGGCTTGTGACTTTGACTTTTTTCCCCCCTATAAGAGTCAAAGTATTCAGACAAATGTGTAAAGCCTTCCTGCATACTAACAGCTACTTGTGGTATATTTCTTTGATTCCATCTTTCCACTGACTTGGGTTTACATTCTGATGCAACTAAGATAGTAATGCTCAGCATCCTATGTAGGAATTTGACTTGCTTAAAAAATGTCATCAAAAACAACTGCTTTCTGCTCCTGGAGGGTCAAAAGAAATTAAAATCCAACCCTATGGTTTGGTGTTGAGAGCTCTAGAGTACTGCGGTTAGTCTGCAAATCCCTGTAACAGCCATAGATTGTATCCTTTCCTGTTTTGTAAATTTTAGGTCAGTCAGCTGATGTCAGAATTCCCAGCTGTGGTTACAAGGTAATTGCACCATAGTAAGGTGCAATATTCTTGGCTCTTGGCATTTTTGTGTAATGTCTCTATTCTTGCTCTTTTCAAACTAATGAAAGGAAATTATTGGTTTAATAGTTCATTTATATTTACAACAATTTTTACAACAAACCAAGAATGATGTTATGTATCCATTAATTTCTCATATATGCCTGCTTTTGGCAGGTGGGTTATTTAAAGTGATAGCTATAAAAGATGATGTCCTATTAAACCTATTCTGTACAAATTCTCTCACCAGAGCTCATGACTTTGCTTTTGCTTAAAATTACGACCTGCAGGCATTTTATTGACTTTAGGAGACCTGATGGCAACAGAGCAAACAAAGAGTCCCAGGACTATATGAGCAGAAGCTTAGCAGAAAGTTGTGAGCTATGAAGCAATTAAAAATAAAAAAAAACAAAAAAAACCCAAAAAACAAAAAACAAACCCAAAACAAACCAACCACAACAAAAAACCCAAAACTAGCCTTCCCCCCACCAAAAAAAAAAAAAAAAAAAAAAAAAAATCCAGAATCTCTCTACTGGACATAGAACTGCTATCCCATTATTTACACAACCTCACAGAACACTATTAGGAAGATGAATCACTGTGGCCATTTCCTGCCAGCAGTTTTTATGCAAACTCTCCTCAACTTTTGATGGGGATTCCTGTGCAGGACTAAAGGCATGATATAGCACTCCATCATGTCTGTATCAGAAAGAATGACAATAGCACCTGAACCTGCCCATGTGAGAAGTCCCAGGAACATCTGACACAATGTGTGCTTTAACCAAAGGTAAACACTCCTGATTAAAACGTGCAAAATCCCAAGTCTATGTCAGACATTGTCTTGTTGGTATCTAATAAGGACATCGATATATTAGATTAGATACATTGGACAAATTTGGATAAAGCATAAGCTTGATTTGCTAGAATTTAGATCTTTCAGGATTGCTGTTTTTATTTCAAATCTGAAGTAGGGCTTATAAAGGGCTGTAAAGTTTTGTGGGTTTTGTCCAAATATATCAGTTAGCCAAATAAAAATATGCTATTTTTGTACAAGCCTTGCCTCACACAATATTTCAGCAGTACTAGTATGACCCTTTTCTTTCTTCACCAAAGTCACAGGTTTGACAAAAGCACACATGTTTAGGTCAAGAAATAACTTTCTAGCCTAAGATTTAGAAAATTACATAAAAGTAAGATGACATTAAAATGGGAAGAATGAACCTGCAAAACTCTTGCTATGGAGTGTTTAGAAATGTCTGAAGAAAGCCCATAAAACCTGCAGGTGGATCCCTTGTGATGTACCTGATGGCACAGACCATGCAAGGGAAGACACTGTCTTATCACAAAAGGCATGGAGAAGCTAAGCTCTTGCAGTTGGGGTGTCCCTTACCTATGGAAAGGAAAAGTTGCAGCAAAAGACCAGCTCAGGGCTTGCACAGGGCATGGGTAGGAGCTTGATCCCTGAGGGATGTCACAAGCAGAAGCAGTTTGGCAAGTAGGAACTGCTAAGTGATGGCGTATGCTCTAAAGAATCCTTGGCATATTAAGGTACCATATGCTATCAAGTGCCCACCACTGAGTACATATGAATTTATAATTATTTTTTGCTGGAGGTTTTTAATTTGGATTGGACCAGTTTTTCATAGGGACAGCAAATGGCATTTGTCTGCTGCAGAGGTTGCCACCGATCAAGTACTTCTCTTCAGAGTGGATCAGGCTGCTAAGGGAAGCATTCATAACATTGTTTTTCTAAACGTTATGCTTCCCTTAATCATCTGTTGAAATATCCTGAAATGCTTTACAGAAATGTTTCCTAAACAAAGAGCCTCAGAGGGTTACACTGAATCAAGAATGGATTCTAGGCAAATTAATAAGACCTAATTAATATATGGATTATAAATTTATAAAAAATTATTTTGTGTTTTAATCCTACAAAGCAGAGTTTCACAAAAACAATCAGAGACCTGTCTGGAAAAAAAAAAAATCCATTTTCTTAAGCCAAGAATTTTGCAGAACTATTTTCATCCATTTTGATAGTATGTGGAGAAGGTGTGTTCTAACTCCAGGCAAGGTCATTTTCATAGACTGGAAATACCTGCTGGATGATTTAAAGCAGATTTTTCTTCCACACAAAAAGGTAGGTTTCTTTTTCTTCCTCCATGCTGGCAATATAGAGGAAATGCAAATGATAACCCCTTAGGAATTTCTCACATTTTGCTTGTCCAGGGCACATTTGCATTCCAGAGAAATTAGCACAGTGAAACAGATTGAAAGGAATAAAATTTTCTTAAATGGAAATTCACATATTGAGGAGTTTTACTCATTGCCAGTTTTATGAGTGCTGAGGGATTCTAGCCCAGATCAGATGCATCTGGGGCAGGCACCCCACAAAACTAACCCACCTGGAGAAAATAAATTTAAATAGTTCCATACACATATGCCACTAATGATGCTGTAACTGGCCTTCAAAGTATTGTAGGCAATAACATCCACTTGATGGAGGAATGTTTTTCATTAATTGAGCCACAGAGAGCTCTGCCCATGAAACGAGAGACTAGGGTATGGTATAATGATAGTTTGGTATTAATGACATTATAAGTAATTCCCAAAAAGGAATGCAGAGGGAGGAAATAAAGAGGGCAGATCTGATGGCTGAGTGTGTTCTGAACCTTGAATTAAACACAGAGGTCTTTTGCATGTGAACAGTTATATAAGATCTGTAATTAATGCATGCGAGACCATGTCTTGTAGAGTACCACCTAAAAGGAAAGTGGTAGGGGAGGAAGAGGCAGGGAAGGATTATCCCATCAATAAGGGAACCAAAAAATTAATGGAACTTTGCCAGTCCTGTAGGAAGCAAGTTAGTTTGGGTCCTTCCATTTCCTGTGAATATCTTTAGCTTCTAAAGCAGCCTGCTCGTAACTGAGCATCCAACAGAATCAGAACAGAGCTTAAATTGTAAAAATTGTCTGCTGTTCAAACTGCAAGGCACAGGACCCTGAAACAGCAGTTTTCTAAATTACACACACTGTGTGCATAGAAAGAGGGTTTGATTCTTGCATGCTGTAAAGCTGAACATTTTTGGCATGTCTTTCATTCATTTGTTAAAACAAAAATTCAGAATGAAAATAGCTAAGCCTAAGTGTATACATAGAAATAAGCATGAGACTAAGATCACAGTAGAACTCAAAAAAAGAAAAGCTGGTCTGAAAAGTGACTTGGGAGACCAATACGGAGTAGATATTCAGAATAGCTGTCAGTAAATTGCTGCACCCATGGATTCACCCACGGACTGTAAAATGCAGCCAACTCTCAGCTAGCTAGGCCTGCAAGGCAGGAATCACCTAAAATATAAACCTAAAATCTCTGGAGTTTGTTAGCAGAAATTTCCTGTAATGACAACTGAAAATGTATGGCCCTTCAAGTATCAGTGCAGATGGACAACTCCCTCCCCTTTTCCAGAAAGGAGTGTCTCCAGACAGGCACATTCTAATCATCTTCTCTAGCTCCTTCTTTTAGAACATGAAAATCTTGCTTTACCATCTCTTATTTTTTCCCACACTTTGATACTATTAGATATTACCCATTTTGTCCCCATTTCCCCTTTGGTGCCTCACTTGTGACTGCACAACCACCCACGCAACCAAACCACGCAAGATGCCCCAGCATAAACCACACAGGAGGCGGCCTTGACATGTGCAGGCACTGCAGCCTGGCCTGCACAGCTGGGCAGCTGCAATTACAGAGGGTGAACTGACCCTTATGTGCAAACACAAGTGTTTATATTGTAAATTCTTTGTGCAGAGGCTGGGGCTAACCAAAGGTTTGCATTGTATCTAACACAACACTTTCTCAGTCTAGGCATGGACACTAGATACAAAATCTACAGCAGTGGAAATGTCGATCCAAGTAATTTATTTTAAATTTTTGTTTCAGGTATTACTTTGAATCCTTTTTTTCGTTGTTGTTGTCTGAAAATAAGTCCTCCTCATGTTTAAGGTCATTTAGTCTTTAAGCTCAAAGCAAGTTTTCAGATGATTAATTGGGTACTCCAGTAATCAGTAAAAGTATGCAGGTTTAAATTTATGAAGGACTGTTTGTACTTATATGTACTTAATAGCAGTATAATGAAGAGATCTCATGTTCTCTGTACCTTGTCTAAAATAACTGAAATTATGTACATAAATTATATGTGGAGGAATTATCTGGTGATTAGCTTCACCATCTGTATCACTGCATACATAAGGTCAAAGGAGCAGATCACAAAGCTTTCAGAGAAATCTTTGACATTAAAGGCAACAAATCCAAATTCTTCTTGACATATAAATTGCGTCAACTATTTGATTGTTAGAAATGTTCCTTGTAGAAAAGATTCTTACTGTTAGACCAGCTGACTCAGACTACTGCTGTTCTTAAATGTTCTTCAATTACTTTGTTGATGTTATCAGGGAGTAGTATGCCTCAGTTTACTCTAAATTGATTTAATCTAATTGAAGGCCAAAACTACTAACCTTTCTTAGGTTCAATTCCATAATTACTTCACAGCTTCCTTACAGAACAGAGCTACGGTTGCTCTAGGGGATTTTGGGGGGCATTTCAACGGTAACTAGAACTGATCAGAATTTTCTTGGGGAAAGCAAGCATAGTTCTGAGATAATTAAATTATTCATGTGTTTACCCTAAAAAGCAAGTGATACTTGCTTTTACTTTCAACCCCTCTTTTACACAGTATTTCTGGTGAGGAATATAAATAATAGCTAATGATAGCTATATTTACTGATTTTTAAAAAAAATATAAAACATTTATTCTCATTTATCCATAAGCCAGCATGTATTAGACAGATATTATGCTGCAGGTAAGCTTCTGAAACGATTGTATTTGAGAAGCTAATCTTTGAGTGGAATAAGCAGAGACAACACCTTGTTTGATCGGTGAAATGTAAGGACTTGCAAAGCAAAGGTAGCAATGATAAGGGATGAAAGAATTAAAAGTAATGACCACAGAACTCTTGATACCACTAAGATAAAGACAATTAAAGATAGAGTGGGACTAACCTCTAAGCTAAAGGACACTAAAAACCTGAGAATAAGTGGTTCTTTAAAAAGAAGTAGTCATGCATAAATGTTTTTGAAGGCAGTATTTGCTGTAGATATGTTACATAGTAACTATAGGAAACTTCTCCGTCAGGATAAGGAGATGCTGTTCAAATGAATGAGAGAGATGTACGAGCAGAAACTGCGAATTTTTGGTGAAGTGATACATTACTGTTCCATTAAAAAAGGCAAAATATGAAATAGAATTCTATAGGTACTTTTCCAGTGCAGTATCAGACTCAAAGTCAAAGCTAGCATAAAAACTGATAGTCCTGAAATAATTAATTCTCTTGTGTGGCTGAACTAATTTAAGCAATAAAATTAGTTTGGCTTTTGATCCAGCAAATACTTTTATTTTCTGTTGGATGCTGTTGTGCAAAAAAGACAGTTGATACAACTGTAAAGAATGATGAAGGATGAAGGTCAGGCAAATGCTCTGTGCAGCTGGGCTCCCTCCAAAGCACTTGCAGCCTTTTCTCAGCTCCTCTTCTCTACACACTGATTTACAAAGTCAGAATGTTTTCTGTAGGTATATGTAAAGGTGTCTGTAGCTTTTGTTTCCACTGGATGGGCTTACCAGTAAGAGAATCCCCCATTAATTGCCCGTTTTGTTGCCACCTACCTTCAATGGCAGTGCTGACAATTTGAGTGGTGTGCTGGTTTTGTCTGGGGTATTTTTTTTCACAGTGGTTAGAGTGGGGCTGTGTTTTGGAATTGTGCTGGACACAGTTGATAATGTATAAATGGTTTTGTTATTGCTGAGCAGGGCTTACACATAGCCAAGATCTTCTCTAGTTTTTGTACTGCCATGCTGGCAAGGGAAGTTGGGAGAACATGGGAAGCTGGGAGGAGACACAACCAGAACAGCTGACCCCAAATGATCAAAGGGATAATCCAGATCACATGACATCATGCTCAGTATATAAAGTGGGGGGAAGAAGGAGAAAGTGGGGGATGTTTGGAGTGATGGTGTCTGTCTTCCCA
Organism: Cinclus cinclus; assembly: GCF_963662255.1. NCBI lineage: Eukaryota > Metazoa > Chordata > Aves > Passeriformes > Cinclidae > Cinclus > Cinclus cinclus. Next base: position 48,285,074 of record NC_085048.1, on the reverse strand, counting down.
AGGAAGCATTATATGTGATGGGGCCCTGCTGCCCTGGAGATGGCTGAACACCTACCTGCCCATGGGAAACAGTGAATTTTTTGTTTGCTTACTCAGCTTTTACTTTCCCTATTAAACTGTCTCTGTCTCAACACACGAGCTCTCTACCTTTTACCCTCCTGATTCTGTTCCCAGTCCTGCTGGTAGGGCAGTGAGCAAGTGGCTCTGTGGGGCTGTGGTGTAACCACAAAAAACAGTAAAGGGCAAGTGAATGGGTTTGTAACAACACTCTGTCAGCTCCTTGTCAAGCCTACAATAGCAGGTCCCAGGGGAAATGTGATACCTACTGCTAGTAGTGAAGTTTGCTTTTATCAAGCTCCTCTGAAAGCACAGATTGATGGAAGTACAATTCCTTCCTGCTCTGACATATCTCTTCGCATTCCAGGTGACTGGTCTAAGCGCTGAGCTGTAAAGTGGTATCTTTCTGTCGATCTGTGTTCTAATTAATTATTTATGCCAAGTGGAGCACGGAAAGCAGCTCACCCCAGGATGCCCTTCAGTCCCAGGGCTGTGTGTGAGGGGTGCTGGTGCCCTCACCATTGTCTTGGTATCCCCTCCTCTGACTGGAGTGTCCCTGTGCTCCCCCTCTCTGGTGCTGGCAGAGTAGTTTGTATGGGCAGCATTAGGGTGCCGGTCTGGGTTGAAGTGATCTTCTTTCTTTTTTGAAGTGGAATTACAACTTCAGTGCAATAAAAACTGCCTGCATGTGTTCGCCACACAAAAAATAAACATAATAAAGCTCCCACTGAAATCAACATCAGACTTGCAGCATTTCAAAGGAGATGAGCTGTAACCAAGGAGAGTGCCCTTGGAGAGAGCACCTATGTTCTCATTCCATGAAATTTGTATTTGTTTTCAATTTCAGAACCAGGATGAGCTAAAAAAATAAGCAAATACATTTTATATGGTTACAACTGCATTCATTGGTGCTTCTAGAGATACAACAGTGCTGGTGACAGTCCATTTGGGACTAGGTTAGACATTAAGAAGGAATTCTTTACTCTGTGGCTGGTTAGACACTGGGGCAGGTTGCCCAGAGAAGTTGTGGATGCCCCATCCCCAGCAGTGTTCAAGGTCAGGCTGGATAAGACCTCGAGCAATCTGTTTTAGTGGGAGATGTCCCTATGCATGGCAGGGGGGTTAGAGCTGGATGATATTTTAGGTCCCTTCCAACCCTTAATGTTCTATGGTTCTATGATCTCATACAATACTTGCAAACTTGCTCTTTTTCTGAGCACAAGCAATGGATGTGTCACTGCAAATCCTGTGATTTGCACATGCTCAGCACATTGGTGAATACAGTAGTGCAGACTCCTCTTTCCTGTCCCCCTCCCTTACACATAAAAATGACCATACATACTCAAAAATGACCCAGCTTCCCAACTCAGCTTGGCTCCATTTTGAGTGCTCATGTCTGGTCAATGTGCTAATCACATATATTTTCTAATAACTGTTAGCTCAAATGAAGCTCTTGTTCACATTGCAGAAGCTACTGCAATGATAGCTCAGAAAATGGAAAAGCTTTTCCCAAAGCTAAACCCGCTGTTGTCATTACTTTATCTAATGATGCCATCTCTGGGTTTGCCCCTCATCCCCCTGCAACTGCTTCCCCTTATCAGTAGTGGAGGTTGTTTCCTGTCCCATGGTATGTAAGTCACCACCATCCCACTTTCTGAAGTTTTCTCTGTTTCTGTGTGTTGCCCCTCATGCTTTAGATCTTCAGAGGTTGCAGTATTGCCATCTTCTAGTGCCTCGCTCAAGCAGTGATGCTTCTGAGCAGTCATATGTAACTTATGGTTTTAGCATCTGTCTGCTTCCTGTTGTGCACTTCGACACAAAAATACCTCCATAATTGTACTTCTCTTTTACATTTATTCATCCTTTCCTTGGTGTGTTTATGCTGTAAGCTGTTCAGGGCAAGGTCCGTGTTCTTTTTCTTTACTATGTACATGCTCTTACTCTTTACTGTGTACCAACCCAGCATAGGTCTGTATGGACTGTATTTCAAAATAAATATGGCTATAATTACAATAATATGCCCGAGGACGCTCCCAGTGATTGGGACAGGGACTCAGGAAGGACAAGGGGAGGAGACAGGGAGGACCCGGGGACATTCCCGACACCCCCGGCTGGGACGAGGCCCGTCCCCGTCCCCGTCCCCATTCCCGTACCTATTCCCATCCCCGATCCCCGTCCCCTCACGCCCAGCTCGGGCAGGCCCGCAGCGCCCCCTGCCGGCGCGGGCGGGCCGCTCGGTGGCTCGGCGCTCGGCCGGCGCTGCCTGCCACACCACCAGGCGGCCCCGTGGCCGCTGCGCATGCGCGTCCCCGCGCTCCCTGCGTGGCTGCCCCGGGAGCGGGGCCGGGAGCGGGAGCGGCGCGGGCAGTGCCGTTTGAGGGGAGCGGGCGGCACTGCCTCCACCAGCAGCAGCAGCAGCAGCAGCAGCAGCAGCAGCATGTCGGCGGCGGGCGGTGGTCCTTGCGGTCCGGGCGCGGCCGGCGCGGCCTCGGCGGCGGCGGGTGGCGTGTCCATGTTCCGCTGGCTGGAGGTGCTGGAGAAGGAGTTCGACAAGGCGTTCGTGGACGTGGACCTGCTGCTGGGCGAGATCGACCCCGACCAGGCCGACATCACGTACGAGGGGCGGCAGAAGATGACGAGCCTGAGCTCTTGCTTCGCCCAGCTGTGCCACAAGGCTCAGACCGTGTCCCAGATCAACCACAAGCTGGAGGTGAGTGAGGGGGCTGCCGTGGCGCCGGGCCAGGCCGGCCCGGGCCGGGCCGGGGGTGCATCCCCAGACATGCCGCGGTGGCCCTGCCCTGCCCCGGGGACAGTGGGATGTCCATCGGATTTCTTCCTGCTCGTTCCCTGCCCCGAAGCATCTGAGGAAGGTTCACCAGGCCCCACGGTTTGGGATTCGGGCCTGGCCGTGGCCATCCTCCCTGTGGGTTTGATAATTCCAGCTCTGGCGCGGAGCGGTGCGTGCCAAAGGAGTTCTCTGTGATGTTGAAAGCAGGAATCTTGGGCAACAGATGCTGCGGACTGGGCTTTTCTTGGCAGTGAGTCAGGACGAAAGGACAGAGTCTTAAGCTGCTCCACGGGAGGTTCATCTTGGGTATAAGGAAGAAGCTCTTCTCAGAAAGGCTGGTTAGACATTGAAACGTGCAGTCGAGGGTGTTGCTGGAGTCACTGTCCCTGGACGGGTTTAAGGAAAGACTTAGTCTGGGTGCCATGGTGGTGTTTGATCACAGTTTGGATTTGATCCCAGAGTTCTTTTCCAGCTTAATTGATTCCTAGATTCCGTGAATTTGGGAAAACTTGTAAAAGAAGGGACAGAGACAAGATCGAGGTGCTTAAACCTTAGAGTCAGTAGTCAAAATGAGGACATTGTTCCTCCTTACAAGTAAAGGAAACAGATAAGTGGATTGGGGATGGACTTTGACAGGTCCTCTTGTTCCTTCACTCTTCAAAGCAGATCGGAGGGATTGCTCTCTGCCAAGCTTAGCGACTGATAGTAATAGCAGGGGTCGCACATTCTGTGAGAATAATAACTGGCCTTCCTATTGGAAGGTTTTCTTCATGCCTGATACAGAATTTCAGGTGGTGGGAGAAAAGAAGCCAGAGCCAAGTTATCTGGTCCTGATGCTGCTGAGAGGATGAGCTGCAGGTCCTTTGGCCTGTGAAAGAGCTGGAGTGCTCTGGAAGGAGATTCTGGAGAACTTCATGGTTGTTTTATATCTATCCAACCTGAGTGTCTTTGGTTTAGTAGGTGTTATTTGTGATATCCTCAGCAGATGTGAATGTGAGCTGCCCTCTTGTCTTTTTAATTAGAAGGCTTCTGATGTTTCTTTCTCAGTTACCTTTTCCCTGGACTAAAGCCTTCAGTTTTCTTCATTGTCTCTTGTAGGCCATACTTTTTAGACTTCTATTGCTTGTTCTTTTAGCTTGTAAGGATACAGGAGTAAGAAGGGGAATTCTGAGACACCATGAAAATATGGGCTTGGTAAAAGCTTCAACAGACAGAATTCCCTTCTTCCAGTCCTTTGTGTTACATTTACTATAATAAAATAATTTTAGCATCTTCAAGCAGTAACCTGCTCTTCTGAAGGTGTGCCTTTCAGGAGGAAGTAAAGTAAGTAGATTGTCTTTGGTTTAATCAGGTTTCTTCCTGGTATGAAGACATGATTACGCAAAAGAACCTGTGAAATTTTACAGAGGAGCAGGATTTTTCAGAGTAGAAAAGTAGTAGAGTGGCAGAGTAGAGCAAAGTTCTCGTTAAAGTAGAAGTGGTTTTTTTAATCTCATTTTTTTTTTCACCAGAGTGCTTACTGTCTTACTGTAGTGATGTTTATGTTCCCCTGTGTGTTTATGTTGATATGCTGTCTTATATGTTTCAGTATTGGGGCAAAATATGTATATATACACAGACACGCACACATACAACCTAGTTTATAGTAGATAACCAGAATTTATTGCATATTGAACAGGCCTGTAAAACAAGTGAGTTTTCAGGTTATTTTAAGAGAATGGATTTGTTTGAAAGGTTGTTTCAAGCGTAAATATTTTGAAAGGAAATTATGTAATTCAGAAAGGATTTTTTGTATCTAATTAAAATCTTCAGAAGCACCTAAAGAACTGAAGATCTGTGCCTAAATCTCTTAGGAGTTGAAAAGCAAAGGAGCCCAGTTAGCAGCTGCTAATAATTAGCCTAATTATTGTGTATATCTACATGCATGAGGTAATTGTTTGATAAAAATGATACTGATAATCTAGAGTGCTTTGGAAGTGAATGAAGAGTTTTACTTTGTAAAGTATTTTTATTACAGTGAGTAGTATTAGACCTCATACATATAAAGGAGTTTTTATCTTTCAAATAGACCTTTAGAAGACTTTAGTATTGCCTTGAAGGCTGTTAATTTTAGGATCTTGTGTTTATTGGAGTCATAAACTTGAAATGAAAGCTGCCATTTAAAATCTCCAAAAGATGGAGCTGGAGCTGCTCTGTTGAAAATGAGTGTCTTGTCTTCTTACGTGCACAGATTTCTAGTCAAAAGCCACAGTGACCAATATGAGGAATACAATTACATATTTTAAAGAGATCACTAACATCAATACTGGATGTCATTGGTGGTTTTACATCTTTTTTTATAATGCGAGTTACTGTACTTCATATAACTTTTAAGATTGCAATAATTTTTTAATAACTCACCATTACAGCTTTATCCTGCTTGTACATTTTAATACAAAGCTTTTGTCACAGTCACAAAAATGTTCTCTGTAATAGTTAACTTTGGTGCACTTATTCAAGCCAATAAATTAGATCCATTTTGAGAAATGCTAAAATAATACAAATAAGTAATTTATTTGGATTAAAATAATGCTTGGACTGAATCTAAGTTTGTCTAAACTTACTCCTGCAGCTACATTTGACTGGACTTGTCTTACTGATGTTATTTCATAAAGAAAAAACAACAGAAAATTATGAATATCATTCTGTTGTTTGTGGATACCGTTTCCTCAACCAAAATTGTTGAGTCTTATTATAACATTGTAGGCAAGAATAAAGAAATGCATTTCAGACTTTGATTTATCCATCAGCAGCTTAATAAGCATTCTCTGATTGATACAATCTCTTTTAAGAGGCAGAGCTTGCAATTTGGTGGATGGAAGCTCCTGCTGTAGGACTTCCCAAAAAAATAGTTGCCATCTTGCTGTATATCTACTGCTAGAGAGAGAAGTCTCGGTAAAATACTGTATGAAGGATGTTTATGGATAGTGAAATAAGTGTTCCAGGAGGACAGTAGTTTCCAAAGAGGCAGCTGTATGTTGGCAATTCTGGGACAAGTTATTTTTAGAAGGAGCCAAAAGGTATTTCAGATGCACAGGGGATGTATGTAAATAAATTTACTTGTGCTTAGGGTGGTGAAAGTTTATAAATCTACTACTGTGCTAATAATATTTGCAGTGTTAAATTAAACTAATATGTTGGGGGGAAGATTTGTTTTCATAATTTTCTTGCTGGTCACAGTAGGCCAGAGTTGAATTAAGTAGCTTGTCAAAGAGGAGAAAAAAAAGGTGTTTGGCAGTACAAGCCACTGTCTTTTCTGAGATCAGCCTCATTTCATGGTGAATAATTGGAGAAGTGTATCTTGTTAGTAGGCTAGCAAGGATCTCAGTCTTTTAGAACTGGTGTCAGACATTTTAAAGGAGTTTTTTTGTGATTCACTGTTGGAAAACCATATAAATCAGCGGATGCAGGCTGGTGGTCAGTGTGTGAGATTTTAGAAAGTGTTTAACTGAGAAGCAGTTCATAGGTTTTGTTTTTCCTGTTTGACTGTCACTTGACTATGACATTGTCTAAATGTCCATTTAAAAAAATGGAAGTTGTGTATATCTGCAGTGTTTTAGAAATAAAAGAAATAGGTCAGTGTGCCAGTGGAAACTGAGTTTGACTTTAACTCTGGCGTTTTGACTGCCAATCTGAATCTGCAATTTAAAATGAACAAGCTAGAAAGGAATGTTTGGTGGAGCACACCCTGTGTCTTGGCAGATGTGTTAAGCCTGTGTATATACTAAAGCTAAGGAAAACATGTATGTCTAAGAAGTTGAATCTAGTTTTTTGTCTGTGATTAAGTTGGAATCAACATGTTTAGAGGAACATGTTTCTATAAGCTGAATTCTTTGGTAAGTAACTTGTAACTTATATAGCACATATGGAATTATGTGGGTAATATGAAGATGTATATATTTTAAAAAACCCCAACTGAAAACTAGAAAAGTAGGTGGCTTTATGTGTATAGTGACTTTCCAGAAACATGCAAGTCCATCTTGTGGGATGCACTGCAGAGGTACAGTCTGGCTTTGCTGTTTAGCAGTACTTTAATCAAGGTAGGACTATACACCTTCTTAGGAAGGTCTGGCTGGATTTATTTTTTCCTCTCTCCTTTATTTTGTAGTGAGAAATGTACTCTTTGAAAGCCAACGTGTTTTTTTGTCCATGTGAGGTATGTATATACAGACATATAGAATAATTGCAATAGATCACTTATTTTTTTCAAATGCCATTAATATTTCCAGTAGTTACTGAGGTATTTATTTATTAATTGGACTTTTAATACTTTTTCTCTTTTGGAATAGAAATCTGTTGGTACTAGATAGAGTATGTTTTTCAAAATATCACTGGAGTGGGATTTGGTCCAGCTAATTTGATATCCTAAAATATAAGTATTTTTCACATATTCAGGAAATATAGATTTACATGCATTTTTCCAGTCAGCTTATGTACTAAGTTGTCATTGGTGTGCTACATATAACTTCTATCAGAATCATTATGCCCTAATTACAGTTATGCCTATACTTAATTCATATTTTCCTGTATCAGAAGCCTATATACTTTTATACAGATTTAACAAGCCTACTTCATTTTCAGTCTGTATGTGGTAAAGTGTTTTCCTTTTCTGTATCATTTGTTGGGAGCTGCCAAACAGAAAGTGAGAGGAAACCAGTATATTAGTTTATATTTCTTAGGGGTTTTTTTACTGAGTTATATTGCATCGATAGTATGGACTTTAAAATAATGACAATAATAAAACTATCAATATGACTTCTGGGAGCAGATTTATGTCTTCCTGACCAGCGACTAGCAGCAAGAACAGCCTGACAAAAGTAGTAATTGTGAGGCAGTCAGAAATTTGTCCCTGTCAGCAAAGTGATTAAAAAAAAATAGTGATTTGTTCTTCTATAAATAGGTGTAAACAGAATAAAACAGTAAGGCACAAAGTAAAACAGGAGCGAGAAACAGTAGCTGGTATTTTAATGATAGAGGTGAAAAAGATCAGTCACAGGTATAAAAATGTTGGTGGATGTATCCAGTTATGTAAATGGAAACCTAATTTTTTAAGATGCTTTATTTAAGATTTGGTATTATTATTTATCCTTTGATTGTTTGGAGGAAAAATGTGCAGATAATTGCATGTCCAGAATGGTCTTCAGCAGAGAAGATAAAAAAGTAGGAGTGTTGCTTTGCATCCTTTTAATTTGCTGACCCGGAATGTTTTGTCAGGACTGGAATAGAACCTGAGAAATGGAGCAACTCATTTTTCTTATGCCCTTTGTCTTTTGTATGGGACCTAATGAAAATGGATTAAATTAATTTATGATTCATTTGTGTCTTCAGTATCATACACTGCATTTTTGCCAAGACTACTTACATAGCTATGCTACCATACTGTTTATTTAGGGAGTCATTAGTCATAAATTTTGTTGTTCATGTTCTTATTAGCCACACGATGAAGACTTTATTAAAGATTTTATTAAATTTAGCATTAGTTAAAAATTGAAGTCACAAGGTCCTTTTTGGGGTCACAATAATAATGAAATAAAGGCTTTTAATATAATCTAATAATCTCTCAGTACAGTCTTTTCCAATATTATCTTGAAACATTTTCGTCTTTGACAAGTGGTAAGCACTGTGCTGAAATTGAGGGGATTATGATAAAAAATAAGGTTTCCAAGTGTATCATTTATTCAGAAACTCATTTTGTGCAGTGCTGTCGCATTGTTTAGTTTTGCAGGGAGCACCATGAGGTTAAACAGGACTCTGCTCTGTCCCATGGTTTCTCATTCAAAGCAGTCCATTAAACTTAATAGGGTTGTGTGACAAATTGCAGCAAATGCTGCTTAGCAGACAGGAAGAATCAAATAGTCAAGACTGAGGAGGAGTAGAGTGTTCTTGTCTTTTGGAGAGCTGTAGGCAATGTGCTGAAGTGATACTGGTAAGATAATGGAGACAATGTAATAACTAAGAGCTCTGGCTGCTTCACATGAAGAGGCTGATGCAAAGTTAGGGGACCCCACGAAAACTTGGCGGTATGTGGGCTGTGCAGGGGGGCTGTTGTTGTAGCATATCTGGTGTTTGTGTATCTGCAGGCTGTAGGACCTGCTCTCATGTTCTGTAAAATTGTTTTCTGTCCTGCACTTGTGAAATGTTATGGGAACACTAAGGAATAACTATTCCATTGTTCGCAAAGCACAGTTAAAGATTTATTTTTATTTATTTTATTTTTTATTCTTTATTCTTTATTAAAGACCTGCATTTGTCTTTAAATGACATTTCTGTCTTTTAAAAAATGCTGCCAAAATGAAATGATAAGCAAATATGCTAGTCATATCTTGATATTTATACTGCTTTTTTATGCATGCGCTGGGACAGGAGCCATGAAGTAATTGCAGCATTGTAGTGTGCTCTGTTGTGTTTCATGATCCTGGGTCCTGCAGCCTTTAAATCAGAAGGTTAGTAGTCCTGATCAGGAGTGAATGTTGGAATATATAAATGTATATGTTGGTAAATTTTATGGAGTCTAGTATAAATTACATAAGGACATGCTACTGAGGAAATAAAAGCAGCTCATAAAGTTGGTTTGTCTATGAATTTTGGTTTGATCCCATAACAAGATACATAAGGACCTGTCCTTTAAAATTAACTATTAAATATATATATACATATACGTATACACACACATATATGCATATATATGTGTACACCAGAGGTGTTTTATTAGTCACGGAATCAATGGAGTTTGAAAATCTCATGATCTGTGGGGAATGGAAGCATTGAGCACTTTCTCAAGTCACTAAAACCTTCTGATTTGGGCAGTTCCTGTTCTCATGCATGACCTGGGAGTTTCCATATCACAGCATCCTTTCCTTTGCCCTTTTGTCCCTACATTTTTGAGTTAGTAGGCTGGACATGAGACAGCAGCTCAGTCTTTTGCTCAGAACTACATGTGTGCTGCCTGCACACCAGGCTGTCAGCTTGTCTCTGTGTGGATTAAACAAGTTAGCTAAAGGTCTGACTCTTCCCACTTCTCCCTCTGACAGGACACTAATCTGTCACTCTTTCCTTAGTGTAAAAGTTGTATGTTGTAGGAACTTAAATGATACACACTTTTACCCCTCTAATAGATTCGTTTTTATCTTGAAAATTAATTCAGTTCAAATCGACAGGGAAGGAAGGTGAAATAGGGAGAAATGTAGACATACCGATAAAAAGATGGCAGTAGTTGGCCTTGTTTAGGTAACTAAAAAATTCTGAAATGGACTCCTAGCTTCTGCCAGTTGGGGATTATATGGTGGAAAAAAATAATCTTTAGCAAGACAGTTTTCAGATCTTTATGAGTTTAGAAGGCTTGGCAGAAGAATTAATTAGGTGTATCGTAAAGGCCTGAAATTAAACAAAAACTAAAGGTGCTTGGCTTATGACTTATGACTTATGATGAGTGCTTGGCTTATGACTTTTAGTCACTTGAGGCTAGTAATGGATACTTTTGTATGTAGCTAGCTTTCTTTTGCTGAAAAATCTGTGAGTCTTCTACTATGATTGAATTATGCTTAGACTTCTTTTGAGCTAGAAATTAATATACCAAGAAGTGCCTTCATTACACTTTGAGGTAATTCAGGTCTTCCTCTCATTTTTATTTGGTGTGGTGAATAATGCGACTGTCTTGTCCTAGTAGTATGCAGGCCTATGACCCAGCTTCCCAACTCAGCTTGGCTCCACTCTGAGTGCTCGTGTCTGGGCAATGTGTAAGTCATACATCTCTTCTATATCTATTTGTTCAAATGAAGCTCTTGTTCACATTGCAGAAGCTACTGCAATGATAGCTCAGAAAATGGAAAAGCTTTTCCCAAAGCTAAACCCGCTGTTGTCATTACTTTATCTAATGATGCCATCTCTGGGTTTGCCCCTCATCCCCCTGCAACTGCTTCCCCTTATCAGTAGTGGAGGTTGTTTCCTGTCCCATGGTATGTAAGTCACCACCATCCCACTTTCTGAAGTTTTCTCTGTTTCTGTGTGTTGCCCCTCATGCTTTAGATCTTCAGAGGTTGCAGTATTGCCATCTTCTAGTGCCTCGCTCAAGCAGTGATGCTTCTGAGCAGTCATATGTAACTTGTGGTTTTAGCATCTGTCTGCTTCCTGTTGTGCACTTCGACACAAAAATACCTCCATAATTGTACTTCTCTTTTACATTTATTCATCCTTTCCTTGATGTATTTACATTATACGCTGTTCAGGGGAAAGTCTATGTTCTTACTCTTTACAATGTATAAACTTAGTATAAGGTCTCTGTGTATGTCTCTGAGATCTAATAGAAATAAATTATTTTTTGTTAGTTATTCTAATTATTATGTTAGAACAACTAATGGTCACTTTTCTGTGAAAAATGTTCAGATGAGAGTTCAGATCACCATATGAAAAAAGTTATATAAATTAATTGGAGGAGGCTTAAATGCTAATATTTATTGTAACACTCCTGATGAAGAACACTAGTGAAGACTTTAAGAACTCCGTAATTATAAGTACAATTAACCCCACCATTTAAGATGGTGTTTATTTTATTGACAACTTAACATACATATTCAGTATAAGATAATTGTAACAAACTCATTTTTTGATAATTTGTAACTGCTTGAACAGGAAATAACTGTTGATTAAAAATAGGACATTGTCTTTTGCCTACAGTTTTTTTATTGTTTAATTTTTGAGGTGTTTTGTGGAAGAAATATTAATTGCTTAATGCCATGATTTCTTTTCTTTTTTCTTCTATGGGAATAAAAAGAGTAGTTTATAAATTCTTGAGTTATTTCAGTTGAAATTGGCACTTAATTTTGATAGCTGTAAGACCTTTGAGAAATATAAACCACCTGGTAAATGGCAAAACATGTCCCAAAATTGATAAAATGCTTAGTTAGCCTTTCTAAGCTATTTTTCTGGTACCATCTGGATGTTAGATTGTGTGGAAGATAAATGCTGAGTTGTGCTATTTTGTGAATTTGACCAACATCTCCAGTTTACTTGAATTGTAGACTTCTATTTAGAATTTAGAAATAGCTTGTGGTGATAATCTGAAGCAGTAGCTTCATATCCTGCTTGATTCATGTGGGTCTAGGTGTAGGTTTTCATTATTAAATACTACTTCCATGACCACAGTCTGGTTGTGCTGTTTGCTGTGCATTGGCTGGGGCAGAGACACAAACGAGGAAGCAGAGAGAAATTAAGGTGTGACCTTGCAGTGTGGTGCTTGCTAATGAATGGTAGTTGCTGATCTGCACAGTTCTATTCTGCCCAGAAGGGTTCCTTTTTTTGGCTAAATCAGCAAGTTACAGTTAAGAGGATGTTATGAAAGTGAACACACTACCTTCTCTTCAACCTCTGCCCCTCATTGTTCCCCGTTCAAAGTGTCTGTTCTGTTTTTGTTGTTCGGTGGCTCTTCCTGAAGACACCTAACCATGAAGGTCAATGGTCTCCTGTGGGTGGATGTTTATTTTTCTGCCCCCAGCTGACTTCTCTGCAAATTCTAGGGTAGTTGCAGGTGACCACCAAAATACATGACATTTCTGTTTGACTGTCTTGTTGGAGAGTACATTCAAATTAAAAGATTAGTACGGTTGCTTGTGCAGCATTAGTTTATCCTTGTGTTTATCCTATTATGTTTATAGAAATTAAAATATAATATTATCTGAAACCATCTTTTTCTGCAGAGCCCTTGCCTCATGCAGTGAATGGTGCTCTGGGAAGGAATGGCCTTACTGATAGTCCTTGTTTGTGCTTGTGGTTTCATCTGCTGTCTCGGCCCCATCCCTGGTTTTTACTGTGTAGCTTCCAAAATTGAAGATTGAATTTCCAACAGTCTTTTCATAAGTTTTCTTTATAACAGATGAAGGGGATTTGGATAAAAAAGCAGTGCTAGTAAGAGCAATATAAAGGAAAATTTAGTGACCTGGCCAAGCTGAGAATGGCTGGACTTCTGTGAAATAAAGTCTTGTCAGCCTTCATGGAAGTAGATCACAGGATATAAAGCAGCTTGTTGTGTTTGCATTTTTGTGTGACTCCTGTGCCTGCATCTGTTCCTGGGGATAGATTTATGTCTTTTCATAATGTGTGTATATATATTAATTCCATGATATATGCTCTTACCATTTATCATTTTGGGTTTTTTTATTTTGTTCTCTTTATTTATCCAGGCCTTATGGTACCTGGAGAGATGCGACAAGAAAGATGGGAGAGGGACTTTTTACAAGAGCATGTAGTGACAGAGTGAGGGGGAGTGGTTTCAAACTGAGAGTATTCTTAGTTTAGATAATAGGAAAAAAATCTTTAATGTGAGGGTGGTGATACACTGGAACAGGTTGTCTGGAGTGTCCCATTGCTGGAAGTGTTCTAGGCCAGGTTGGATGGAGCTCTGAGCAATGTGCTGTAGTGCTGGGTGTCCCTGTCCATAGCAGGGGGATCTGAACCAGGTCTTTAAGGTCCCTCTCAATCCAGGCCATTCTGTGATTCAGTGATTCTACGATTAAAGCAGGATATGAATTTAAATCTTAGGTTATATGCAGGGTACTATTTTTAATTTTTATTACACGTTTGTCAGTCTTTTTTGATACTTTTGGGGCATCATTCACCCTGCAGAGCTGGTGGCCATCACTCTTGCTGCTTACTTGTTTGCATAGGGAAATTAATTTGTTTTTTCTCACCAAGGACTCCGATTCCCCTTCTTTGTTAAGTGAGGCTGGACAATATTGAATTGGTCTAATTTAGCTGTTCTGTCACTTGGCCATTCTACAGGTCCTTTGAATTAGAGTAGATGAGAGAGCATGTGTTTGTGTGCGTAAGAAAGCAATAAAAGTCAGCATGTTAGCTGTTAGAAAGGAGCAAGACAGTGGTGGTCTTTTTTTTTTTTAAAGTAGGCTTAGTGTATATAGTATGCAATAATAACAAGATGTTGTTATTATGTGAAATTGTGACTGGGTCAAACTGTGCCTTCATTATTAAGGTCCTTGTTATCTGCTCTGTACTGTATCATCAGCTTTTATGCTAGTGATGTTTTTATTTGCTGTGTTAGTTCAGGTATGTGTCTGCTTTTGTTAGAAGGTAGCTAAACCACAGCAGGGAGACTTCAACTGTGCCTGGTCACTGGGGACAAAGCAATGCAGCTTTGTAAGTAACTATTTTCTCTGAAATTATTTGGCTTTTTAGTATTTTAAATATAATCTTACTGCAAAAGGCAATTTCTGCATTAGAGTTCTGCAGTTTTTCAAGGGTTTTTTTGCAGTTCTGGCAGTTGGAAGGTGAAAATGCATGCAGCTCCATTTCTCTGGTGAAAAGTAAGTGCTGGCCTGATCTGTTGAGGCCCTGCCTCAAGGGACAAGGGGAGGTAGTTCTGCTCTGTTCAGCCCAGAGATGTGGGACTAAAGGGCATAGCCAGGAGGCAGGAAGGGAACTTGTTGTTCTTGGCAGTCACACACTGGAGGCTGGCTGGATCCATCTCATCACTTGCGCTCTGGGTGCTCTGAATCACCTCTGGAAGTGCCTGCTTACCTCTGAATTACTCTGGAAGCTTGAGGAGGCTGTCCATCTAAATTATGTACCTGAAGTTAGACCCAGTAAGTCCTCCTCACTGATACTCAGATCCTTCCTGCTTTTTTTCATTAACAGATACAGATATTTTATACCAATTTACCTTGCAACTTGAGTTGCACTGTTAATTTGAATGTTGTTATAATGCTATTAAATACCTAAAATACCCTGCATTAATGTGAGAGGGCATTTTTTTAAAGAATTAGTCACTTTTTCATTTTGGTCTTTAGTTCAAAATCTTTTGCATGAAAAAGTATACTCTGGGAATTTACCTAAAAATCCCCTGAAATCATATTCTGTGGGATTTTTTTGCAAATAGTAGCTTTAAAGTTTATCAAAATGTAGCTTATCTTACAAAATGCTTCTTGAACTTGGATAACAGGTAACTTTATAAACATGTTAGTACTTGTTCTTTCATTACAGATTTCTGCTTCTTAACAGAAACCGTACATGAAAACTGTTTTTAAAATGTTTCAAAACCACTTTTTTCCAAGAGTTAATAACTATTTCTTGTTTTCTACATACACATTTTGGGGACATTTCATGGCTTCTGGTGTACGCAACTAATTTTCTATTTCAGTTAAACTGTTGATAATAGACTAGCTGTAAATAGGATTATTTGACTTCAGCGTTGGATAAATCATTGTCATTTTTCTTTGAGCAATTTTTTTCAGTAAGATTAATAATTTTACAATTTTAAATTGTGTTTACATTGCTATGGGTGTAAATCCTACATAGGTTTAATGCCATTGCCTTGTTTTGGAGCAGACATCAGCATCACATGCCATTGTCTGCATGAGGTAAAGCTCAGCTGTTGTTACTCTTGGCAATACAGTCATTTGATGCTGGTTCTGTGGCCGCATGAATTTTGTGGCAAGTTGGAGAGAAAATCCTGCAAATGATCCAGTGTTAAAGCTGGGCTATGGAGGAATGTGTGACAGCAGGTATTCCTAGCCTGTATTGCACCAGGTACAGCATCCATGTACCAGCAAATGCTGTTGTGTCACAGTTCTGGTGACCCCATTTAGTCCTTGCTCTCATTACTGTGATGGGTTATATCTTCACAGGCACAGTTGGTTGATCTGAAGTCTGAACTGACAGAAACACAAGCGGAGAAAGCAGTATTGGAAAAGGAAGTGCACGATCAGCTTTTGCAGCTCCATGCTGTTCAGCTTCAGCTACATGCCAAGACTGGTCAGAATGTTGACTCTGGGGCTATTAAGGCAAAACTGGTGAGTATGGCAACTTGAATGTGGAATTATGTTTTTCTTCTTCCTCTCCTGGCAGAAATTCTTCCTTGGAAAGTGTGAATAAGCTGATTACATGTTAAATGTTAAAAATATTAACTGTTTTACTTTTAAATAAAGAATAAGGATTTAATTTTTTTTTAAAGAAACCTTTTTTTGTGGTTTCTGAATGTAAAAAATGAAAATGTTTTTGTGATTTATAAAGACTTTCTGAAGACTGAAGTTGTAAAAGATAGTAGAAGAGACTGTAATAGAAGCACTCACTAAACTTACATGTTTTTTAAAAATTCAGACCTTTACAAAGCCCACCAAAGGCTAACAACAATTAATCTGTGCAGTTAGTTGACACTGACTGATAGCCCGAGCATAGACTGCCTTGTTACTAGCCACACCACAGATTCAGGCTCTGATACTATTCAGGATCTCTCTCAAAAAGTAGAGTAGTGTTCTGTACATGTGATTTCTAACTGTTGGTATGAGTCAAAGTCGATTTCTGACTTTCTAAAATTACTTCACAGTTTGATTGCAAATACCTACTCCTAATATATGTGGACCTTTAGATTAGTCTCTTTTGCTATTTTGTCCCATTAATTAATGTACAGTAAAACACAGTAGTAGACTCTTAAGTTTTAGAAGATGTCTAGGCTAATCACTGAACAACAGGAGTAACCCAAATTCTTTGTGTTTCTGATTCAAAAGCTGTAATCAATTAGAGCTGTTTTCCTAGGGCTACACAGTTGTATATTCAGTATAAGAGCAACATTTTTCTGGATCATCCACACATAATTTATTAGTGCAGAATTATGGCTACAGTATGGTGATGTTTATTTAGGGCTCTAAATAATTCTCATGGCTTTTAAATAAGCATTAGTTAAATATTACCAGCATTTTGTAAGTGTTAAATTGCAGGTTTACATGTAGAAAATTTTTTAAGTTAATGCATCACTGTGAATGATCTTAGTCCCCAGATTTTCTTAGTTAGACTTAACTTCTGACTAATACTTTTAAGATTTTTGTTTCTCATTGCCTTTTTAGGAATTATTTCTAAAGATATCTTAAATTTCCATGCTATTGATAGCAGTCTTGTTCCCACAGCTGACAGTAAATACGTTTTACGTGTTGAAATTGAACTTTATTAAAGCTTAGACTGATACTCTATGCTTAATTTTCTTTAGTTTTTATAAATATGAGGACTAGTGTTTTGAGTTTGTTTTACTTTGCCTTTAGGGAATTCACAGCTTTAATGGATGGAAGCTCAACTTTAAACTCCCATAGATAAAGAAAGCTATCAAAGTTTGCAAAGCTAGAACAAGCAAAACTGAGGCCACTTAAATGACAATAAAATGGGACCTCTGATGTTTGGGTAAATGAAACTGTTGTGCTGACCTTCTGGCACTCAGAAAGTCTCTGAGGGCAAAGAAGAACTGTGTCAACAGAAGGTGCAATGGGGAAATAAAGCTCTACTAATTGACTTTCTGCTTTCTTGAGGGACAGACACTCTTATTTTGTATGTAGATTCTTTAGACTCTCAGCATAAATGTATGCTCTGTAATCTGTAAAACTACACATAATGGTGAACTAGGACATTTTAAAATGCTTAGATTGCTAAGAAGCTGATAATTGTGTAGCTTAGACCAAATGCATTTTTAGGAGTGGAGAATCTTCATAGTACAATCATAGCAACTCTTTGTGAGAGTCTGAAGTTGCCTACTTGAATTTTTTTTTTTTGCATTTTTACACTTGATGCCTTTTCTGATACTTCTGCCTGTCCTTTGTGTTCCTCTTGTAACTCACATCATGTTGTTCTTTCTGAAAGAAAAAAATGTATTACCTGTATAATGTTATATTACAGAGTGGATTTTCTGTGCTTCTTTCATATATATCCTATTATCTTGCCATTTATAGAGATTCTTGGTATTTTAGGAGAAGGTATTGTTTTCAATACTATACTAAAGTTAAGTTTTTAATAAGATTTTTAATAAATTTCACCACAACATGCCAAAACTGTTGCAAAATGCCTAAATAGAATTGTAGCAGTGTGCTTGTTCTTTATGCCATCTAATGAAATGCACAGTCTGCTGGTGAAGTCCTTTTGGAATGAGTAATTTATGTTGTTGCATTTTCTTGAAGTTCCTATTGCCTGTTTCTCTAATTATGGAACTCTTTTCTTCTGTCTTAAGTCTGTCCTTTCTGTGGATGAAATGGTAAGTATGCTGATTGCCATTTTTTTTATGTTTAAGCAGTGCTTTTGTTTTGTGCAACAACTTGTATATATGTTGGCCTCAGAAACTGGCAAAACAGATCTGGCTTCTTCCTTCTTCCCAACAGTTGGCAAGATGTTGTATAAGGAATTTGCATTTTAATTTTTCTTTTCTAGATGTGGTGCCCTCTTGCCTAATTCTGTATGGATTCTGCTTATTATTGCTACAGCTAGTTGGGGTGATATGTGGCAATTTGACATTCTGAAAGATTGTTCTGGCAGTATCTCAGAAAATGTTAAGGTGTTACACAATTGCTAAAGCATAAACACTGTACACATGTATGAGTGTAATATGAAGTATTCTATATGCTGTATTTTTAAAAAATCCTGACAACTTCTCCTTTTTCCCCCTTTTTTTTTCCATGGGCATGATTTAATATGGTTTACTGGCTGATGTAACAGCCAAAAAGCATTTGAACTCAATAATACATAGATATAAAGAAAAAGTGAAGCAAATTTGACTTTTATCTTTTCACAGTGATAGACTTGAGAGATTTTTAAACAGATTTTCTGCTTTTATTATGTTACATGCTTCGCTGTCAATCCTCAATATTTGATTTTTTGAAAAGCCACAGGATAGCTGATAACTATAAGCTTTAGTCTTCAACCTTACTGTAACATTTTTTTTATATATCACCAACAGAAAATAGATTTTCTGTTTTCAGAATCTATGCTGTACTAGGAACACTAGAAAGCATGAAACTATTCTGTAACTTAACTTCCTTGATTTCTTTAAACATTTGTGGGACTTTTGTCAAATCTTTTGACAGTCATTTGAAACAGGACATGCTTTTTTAGGACATCTTCAGAGATTCTGTATTGCAAACCGTCTAATATATATATATTTTTTTTAATTCATGTGGTGATCAGTTGAAGACAGTCATAGAAGATTGGCTTCTGGGTGTAATTTTTTACCTCTGTCACAAAAGAGTAGTCATAATGATGGAGAAAATAGGCAGAAAATACTTCTGTGGGAGTGCATTTGGTTTCTTTTAGATGTAGCATTTAAAATGCTTGAATAAAAATGATTCTATGTAGAAATGTAACATTTGGCTTCCTGTTTAATTTAAATGACAAACCAAATTCAGAGTAAAATCATTGGAAAATCTGAGTCTGGATGAGGTGTTTAAGCAGGCTACTTTGTATAAATACTGTCAAATGTGCTGCATGAAATTCCCTGGTGTAATCAAGCATCTTTGATCAGTTCAGCAACTCACTTTTCTGAGGGAGGTTGGAATATGCCTATCTTAAATTCTAGTCTTTGTCTTTTTATATTTGTCAAATAAAAGATGTTCTAGAAGTGGACAAACAGGGAGCCTATACTGCTATTTAGATCACCTTAATGCAATACTTACAACAGGAACAGTGTTAACAGGAACACTGTATTTGTTTATTAGCTTTGTAGCTACTGTAAAACAGGTGTTAAGTCTGAACTGTGACCTCTCTTACTCCTCAAGTGTGTGGCAGAGATAATACAGCATGGTGGCACACTTGAATTCTTGTAATGAAAATAGCCCAAGACCAAAATAATAATAGAAAGAACTGGTGTAATCGTGGAAACTCCTGTTCTTGAAATGTAGATTAATCAAAATACATTGCTTAGGAGTGATCCTGCAGTTCAGAAAGAGATCTGCTGCAGAGTCATTCTCATGAGACAACCCCAGCCCAAAGGCCAGTGACTGGAAGTGGCTTTGTGTGACATGTTTTCTAGCATGCCTATGGAGCCAAACTTGATCTGAAGGTGGGTCGTCATGGCTACTGCAGGAAGTGAAATGCCAGTGATTTCAAGTAGTCTTTGAGCTGCTCCTCCTGAGCACTGTGCTGAGCAATTCTTGACCAATGTGTATGTAGGTGTGTACTGTGTTCTTCTAAGCTGATAAAAGTGTTTTAACAGGTGAGGGAGGCAATAGAGTCTACCAAACTCAGAGTTGATTTTCTGGCAAAGTCAGGAAATGCTTCCATGTATCTGTTATGAAAATAACTCCATTTGGAAGGACCAACCTTGTGTAATTTCTCAAATGTGGTAATATTGACCATATTAATGGTTTTATATCCAGGCTTGGAATAGTGAATAGCATATGCACAATCTGAGAAGAGATTTGTCTTGCCAGTTCTGTAAAATTTTGTATCTGTCCTGTTGCTTCTTTAGTAGCACTTCCTGGTTTAATTTGTTTAACAATATAATTGGTACAGGTGCAGAGATCTGGGCTTTTTGGGTACTCCAGATGTCTTCAAAAATGCATTATGGTGAACTTAGTTTTTATTGCTGTTTCAGCTGACAGCCATTTATTTGAAAGGAAACTGTGTTAGACCCTGTGTCTTTACTATTCTCCTGGTTTGTGGTGGGGTCTTTCCCCCCACTTTGTAAAGGGATGCAGAGCAAAATATAAAATATGCAAGTTATCAAGCATGCTCTCCTTGAAGTAGTTTAGCAATCTAATTCCTTTTGCACTAGTACTCTGGCAATTGGAAAAGGTAATGACTTTGCAGTTTCTGTGCATTTGGGATGAAGCAGTGTGGGACTAGTTTATATTTCCGTAATTCTTTTTTCAGGGGGTGAGGCAGAGGGAGATAGCTTGCTTAAAGTGTGGTTTTAGTGTGGGCTTTGTTTCTGGGTTTTTTTGGTTGTTGTTTGGTTTTGGGTTTTTTTAACAGAGCTATTTTGCACTAATTTTCTTTTAGTTTTGTGAGGGGTGGGCATCTTCATGTGCAGAATCCTTGGCTTTATTTATGTGGTCTTCAGACTAATCTGGAAATGCCCCTGGCTGGACATTTCTTGGCTGTTTGCATGAAAATAATTGTCATTCTAAGCACATATGGAGACTTCCGTTTCCATGTAGTCATCATAATAGTTAAAGAATTTAGTTAAATTGAAATATATAGTAGCTTCATAGTTACTCTTTAATTTTAAAATTAGTATTGTTTAACTTTGAATCTCGTATTTGCAAGACAAGAAAATGTAAGGATGATATTCAGGCTATTTAAATTTGCCACCTTTGTGTAGGATAGTATGCAAACCAATAGCTGTAGTGCCAGAGTCTCTGCTTTTTTTTTTTAATTTCTTTTCCTGCATGCATGTCTTGTACACAAGAAAATAATTTCAGATTGTGTATGCAGAAACAGTAAGTGTCCTTTCATTATTTAATTGGATAAAAGCTTTTTAACATTATTTTCTTATTTGTTTTTTGTTTGTTTGTTTGTTTTTTTGTCATTGTAAAGGAGAGAGAACTTGAAGCTAACAAGAAGGAAAAAGTGAAAGAAGCTCAACTGGAAGCTGAGGTGAAGTTGCTGAGGAAGGAGAATGAAGCCCTCCGTAGACACATAGCTGTGCTTCAGGCTGAAGTTTATGGAGCAAGATTGGCAGCCAAGTATTTAGATAAGGAGCTAGCTGGAAGGTATGTGGAGTCAATCCATGTCCCCTAGGATAAGATGTTTGTTGTTGTTATTTCCTTCCTTTGCATCCCCAGAGGCAGGTTCAAGGTTAAGACTAAGTAGGAAAAGCCTCACATTTCCAGTTAATTAACAAAAGGAAGAACAAAAATGCCCAGGGTTCTTGTGCCGATTGCTGGGTGACCACGTGCTGTAGCTACATGAGGTGTATGAGTCCTACAGTGCATTGCTTTTTCAGTCGTAATGCAGCATTGTTTTACTCTTTGTCACTGTGCAGGGTCCAGCAGATTCAGTTACTGGGCCGGGATATGAAAGGACCTGCTCATGACAAGCTGTGGAATCAGCTGGAAGCAGAAATACACCTTCACCGCCACAAAACTGTTATTAGAGCTTGTCGAGGTCGGAATGATCTCAAACGACCAATGCAAGCACCACCAGGACATGTAAGTTGAAAAGATGAGCCATTCCTCCATGGTTTCCAGACATGAGTTACTTCTTCATCTTCGTGATTGTTTTCACTTCAGTGTTGTGTTTTTTTCAAATGCCACTTGTAAATACATTGTTCTTTTGTATGCTGAAGGACAGTTCTGTGATGAATAGCATATCCCTCTAAATGACCACGGAAGGTGACACAATTCCTTTGACTTACCTAGGAACACTCAGTCCTTTTGTAAACTGAGCCTCTGATATAAATATATATATTTATGTGTATAAATGCAACTTGAACAGCAGAATTTGTAACCTAGGTTTCAAAATGTGGATCTAACTTATTTACAAAAACCAAGAATAAAGTTTTTAGCCTTAGATTGAGATGAAATTGATTTTAATTTAGTTTCTTAAAAGGCCAGATAAATCGACCCTCTGTAAAATAATTATTTGTAGGTTGTTTTTTTCCTCCTAAAGGTACTTCTTAAATCAAAGCCTTTAAACAGAATTTTACTATGGGTATCTTTTGTCGAACTCATCCAGCTTGGCACATGTCCTGTTAATCACTCCAGTGTTCAATACATGTCGTTTTCAGCAAAGTGTTTTACTGTGGTCTGTTCTAAATACCTTAGTTGGTCAGTGGGTCTTACTGCTTATGTTGCTAGTTGCATATAAAACATTGGTGGACAAATACATGTATTTGTGATTTTAAAGGTATGCATAATGGCATCAGTGACTTAGCAAAAGGAAAAAACAAACCTTGATTTATTTAGTCTCTCTTTTAGATTTGTGTTCAATGGCTTTTGGTGTGGTTTATTTTTATTACAATAAAAATAAACTTGAGCAAGCAACCTCTTCCTTGGGAATATATTACATCATCTTCTGTCATTTGGTTACTTTTAAGATGAGTTTACATCATATAACGTTTCAGCAGTGATCCGCACTTCTTCATGTAGTCCCTTAGTATTTTTAACATGTGGCAGATTTCCTTATTTTGATGTTAAGTTCTGGGTTGTGCATTAATCAGCAGTGAAGTAATGTAAATAATTATTTTCATTTGAGGTGCCTAACGAGGAATCTTTTATGATTTCATTCTCTTTCTGTATAAAGAGGCTCTGAGTTTGTTCTGCCTGGAGTCTAGTCTAAAACTCTGTTGCTCATAACACTGCCTGTACATAATCACAAAAACCCAAAATGCTGCTGAAATGCATCAGTTTTTCGTTCACATATTTATGTTTGTGCTATGTTTGTTTTTAATCAAACTAGGATCCTGATGCCTTAAAGAAGAGTCAAGGTGTTGGTCCAATCAGAAAAGTTTTGCTAGTTAAAGAAGACCATGAAGGACTAGGAATTTCAATCACAGTAAGTATTTGCATTTATTTTCTATGACACAGAAACAGCAATTCAAGTTTGTATTCCTACTTCTGTAAAATACATGGATCAGTAAATGTGTGGTTAGAACAAATGAAAAAAGCTTGCACAAATCCATAACTATGGTCATAGAACTTCAAGACTCATTTTGATAGATTAGGAAATAGATAACTTCTACTTCATGTTAAAGTTAAGATTTTGACTTATGTGTAGGATAGAGACACTTTAGGAGATTAGCCAGTGGTCATTCCAGGTGTATTTAGAAGAGCAGAGACAATCTAAGACCTGACTTCCAAAGCTTAGCTGTTGTGATTATACCTTTTTATAAAGTATCTGTATTGGCATCTCTCACTTAACAAAAGCTGTGTAAAAAAAACTTTTTACAACAAATTTGGAATACTTTTATTATTATATTTTTATTCTAAATATGAATATTGTTTCTTGAAAGTAAATCAGTAAAATACTTTCAGTAGATAATGTATTTAATAAATACAATATTAAATTCAGTAAATACTTTCAGTAAAACCTTTTCAGCTTTTCATTAGTTTGTATATGATCTTACAGTTTTATTAGTAGTCAGATTTACATGCTTTGAGTACATATTCAAAATTTTCTGTTCCTCTGTGGGGAGAAGAATTAAGGGAAGCAGCTCACACATTCTTAAACATTCTTTGTTTGAAGAATGATTTCTAATTTTCTAAAATGGAAGTTGAAATAAGCAGTTTAGGAACTACTACCGCAATGTCAATTTTATGTTAAATGGCATCTCAGTTAATTAATTTTTTTTTTTTTTTCCTCTATAGGGTGGGAAGGAGCATGGTGTTCCAATACTGATCTCTGAAATCCATCCTGGGCAGCCTGCTGATCGATGTGGAGGACTGCATGTTGGTGATGCTATTTTGGCAGTAAATGGAGTTAATCTAAGAGATGCCAAGCATAAAGAAGCTGTAACTATTCTTTCCCAGCAGGTCAGTTTGGACCTGTTATCCATAGGCGTGTTTTGGTGCTTCCTGTGTCCTGCCCATTGAATTACCTTGAATTTTAATTTTCCTGTCAAGTACAGTGTAATGCTAAGCTACAGTGATTCTTGAGGTTGTATCACTTTACACTTAATTTTCTTATACTTTGCAATTTAAGGAGAAAAATGCTGCGTCAGTTGCATTTATCTGTGTTATGTTATGGCAGTCCTATTAACCTATAATTGTCTTACTGTTGAAGCAAAATGTTAATCCCTTTCTGACAGCAGTGTATCTTAAATGTGTATTGGCTAATCATTATTCAGTAAGGCTGATGAAAATCAATTTATTATGTTGCCCCACAGAAATGACTATTTAGTGACATATGCTTTACTCTAATGACAAGAGCTCCAGCCAAGCAATGTTTCTCATATTCTTTGTGGTCTAGAATCTTCTTGATTTGCTTCCCATTTTCAGACAGTTAACAGGTGTGCTTAATTTATTAGAAAATGTCCTCTTTAGAAATCACTGTTTGAAATGTACTGGCATATAAGAAATATGGGTAGTTTTGGTAAAGCTTAGCTATAGAGCTGTTCTACTTTAGTCAGTAAAAACTTAACTCAGATACCTATCTGAAATATTCAACACAACTGTAAATGTGTTTACAACAGTAAAATGTATTTGTTTTAGTAACCTAGCTCATCTTGGCAATCTTGCTGGGTAGCTGTGCAGTAGTAAGTAAATTTGTATTTTTGGCTGCATTTTAGAGAGGTGAAATTGAATTTGAAGTAGTGTACGTTGCTCCAGAAGTTGATTCAGATGATGAAAATGTAGAATATGAGGATGAGAGTGGACACCGTTACCGTTTATATCTTGATGAATTGGAAGACAGTGCAAATTCAAGTTCTCATAGGAAAGATGCAAATGTGGATGTCAAACCAGCACAAGGTAAACCTTCTAAAATGTATTACATGCAGTTTAATTCTGAATTCTCAATATGCAAACCAATTTCTGGAAAATATTGTTTTCATATTCATTGTAAAATTAATCTGCTGTCAGTTCAATTAACCTACTAATAGACTGTCAGTTCATCTGGTTGGTCCCTCACTGTTTGGCCTGGTTTACTTAGATACCACTGAATTAACTTAGGAACGTTTTTCATGGTCATGTTTTCCCAAAGGTTGAAATTCAAATTTATTCTTACGTTTTCCTACCTCTGACTAGGTAACTCGTTAATTCCCCTTAACACTTCATGTTGGTGGCTTCTTCAGATACATTTTTTACATCAGAAAAGCAAAGAAACAGTCTTTATTTTCCTGCCATATGATGTTCTGCTGGCAGCTTTAATTTTGGTAGTAATTTCAGCAAACATTCCAGCTTTTGAAACAAGTATCAATGATGTGATCAGTGATTTGTCCTTCCCAAGATTGCTTCTTTCCTTAAATAAATTTTCTTTTTGACTTGCAGTGTTTGATAAGAAGCCAAGTATTGATGGACATGAAAATGGAGACCTGGGGAGTTCAGTTGAAGCTTCATTAGAAGACACTGTGCCCAAATTAGCCTGTTCTGCCGAGTCTTTATCTTAAAAACAAACAATCAAAAAAAAAAAAAAAAAGAAGAAAAGAAGCAAAGCCTGGACAGATCCCATCTTTGGGAACAATTGATAATCAATATTGACTGCTTGAAGTTGCATATACTAGTGTAGGTTGTAAAAGGATGATTAAATGTCAAAAGGAACTGTTTTACTGTTGCCTGGAAAAAAGGCGGTTACCTCAGGGCTTCATTGTGAGCAATTCTAAATGTGGAAAACTGTCTTTTGCGTGACACACAGTAGTTATTGAACACACAGCATGTGAAATGAATTTCTTTTAATAAGAGAGGAGTCCCACCAAAGTGTGGGATTTTTAAAGTGGATAACCTCAGTATGTTCCACTTTTAATCTCATTGATGTCCCTAAGGAAGCAGAATAATGTGTGACCAGCTGAATTTTGACCCTTGGATGTTTTAAAGGGACAACTGATGTTCACTTTGGTGTGAAACATGCTTTAACCCTAGACAGATGGGGGGACACTTGTTCCATTGCATCCATGTGTTTTGTATTTAGGATTTTTGAACTGTAACTTTAGAAAACACTTTTTCTTTTCTCAGAATAGTACAGATGAGAGCTTTTATTTGAGCAATGACTGTCAGAACCCACGTAAGCAGTGGAGTGCTTGCTTATCACGATCGTTCAGCCCATGGTAATTTTGCGAGTGAGGTTTTTGGATTTCTTGTGTTTATTTAAATTCACCACCATTTGTTCCATTTGAAACCTGCTTCAAAAGTAGTTAAACAGAGTAGTATGGGGTTTTAAAAGTGGAATTAGTTGAAAAATTACTCACAATTAATGTGAGCCCTTTGGTATTTTTTTCTGAGCATCATCAATATAGTGTTTGTTTTTGAATGGATATGGTTACTGCTAATGCAGAATTGTTTGCATTGGTCATCATTAGCTTGACCTTATGAAATGATGAGTGCTTTTGATGGGTACTGAATATACTCATTTCACATTAAAATAATCCTTAAAGAAGTGGAAGTTGAGTGCACAGTACTTTACAGGAGGTTCTCAGAATAACACGGTGCCTGGCCCTATCTGTGTTGTGTTATGTTATGGCAGTCTTATTAACCTATAATTGTCTTACTGTTGAAGCAAAATGTTACTCCCTTTGTGAGAACAGTGTATCTTAAAATAGTTTTTTACTGGTGTGCATCTAAAGGCCCCCAGCATGGCTGCAGATGGGGAGGTTGAGGACGGTGTCTGGAGCAGTTTCTCATGCTCCATTTGTAGCTCTCTTGGTGAAGTGCAGCACACTCCACAGACAAGCTCTGCATTGTCTTCGCACTTACTATTTCAGCATGCAGTGCTATCTTTCCTGTTCACTGCTCTGCAGGCTGTTGAACTGTAATGTAAAATGTACATTGAAAGAGGAACTAATGTGAAAAGACATCTCTGCAAATGTTAACTGTGTAGGGTATAAATACATAAGAAAAAAACCTCAAAGGCCTTTAGAGTAACATCAATTAATCTTATGTTCTAAGTTGTGATGTAGAACACAGTTACCTTGTCTCTCCTAGGAGCACTATATATATATATGTTTATAGAAAAAGCCTAAAAATGTATATACTTTATTCAAAGATTTTCCTATTTATAAATCCTTTAACTTCGTTATTTACACAACCATTTTGTGTGTGTGTGTGCACGTGTGCATGAGTTCCACTTACTCACTGGAGTAACATTATTTGGTTCATTTTTTTATACTAGTGTTCGTCGTACAGCATACTGTTGAAGGTTTTTAAAATAGTCAAGGCTGTACAGTTTTCACCGAACAGAAACTAGTATTTAAAAATAAAGCTGTGTGAAGAAGAAACAGGTCCCCAGGCATGTTTCTTTTTCTGAAGCTTCAGAAACTTGAGGACACATTGGCTGTGTGTTAGCAGATGAATCCACTGCCAGAACTTTTTCTTCCAGATTTGTTTTTTTCCAACATCTACTCAAGCAGAGTGCACTCTGAAACTGTCTGTGGCCTGGAGCACTCAAATGTCCTCTCTGACAGGAAGGGACAGTTCAAAGCCAAGTTCTGGTCATCTTGTCTTTGAAAATCATTGCCGTGTGAAATCTTCCTGCAGTTCTTAGAAATTAGACTTGTCCAACTAGTCTTGTAACTTTTAAAAAAGGCATTCAATTTTCCTGTACAGTTTCCCTTTATTTGAGGGAAAGGTGAAATTTTTTTATTTATTTTTTTTCTTCCTTACTTCATGGCGCACTGTATTTTCTGCTCAAAACATTTGATCAGTTTTAGCCTGAAGTGGAAGAATGTTTCTGGAGTTATTTTCCTAACATTCCTCATCTGCCAGTTTCATATGATGCTGTGCTCTCTTCTTTATCTGCTGGACCTTTTCTCTGCTCTTATCTTCTTTACTTTTATCTCTGTATGAGATCAACAGAAGGATCAACTGCTGAGGAAGAAGACTGGGAGTAGACATATCGGGTAGCAGTAAATTACCAGATTTCCTTCCCAACAGTTTTTATAATCTTTGTTTAGGAAGTTGTGGATGGGAGGATTTTGCTCAGACGCTACAGTCTGTCTCCATGTATGCTGTACTTGTTACCAGCTGATTTAACCTGCTGGTTTATTTGCAATCATACTGAAATGCTTGGAGATTAATATTTAAACTGAGAAAAGTTTTGCCGGTTGAGATTTCCAGATTCAGTGGACAAATGTGTATTCTTCCCTTTGTCAGTAACTGGAAGACTCAGTCCTGCTGATTCCCAGAGATTGAATGAGTTGGACTTGGAAGAATTTCTGAGGAAAGTCAGTGTTCAGACTCCATTTTTATTTTTTAAAGTGTAAAACAGTTTACTTGCGTGTGTATATATATTTTTACTTAAAAAATAAAATAATATTCTAAAGATAATTTTGCAATTTTTTTGGTATATAATTCCTTTCCTATTAAAATCTTCAGTAAGACAATTGTATTTTAAGCTAAAGGTGGACAGTGTTTGTTGGCATCCAGGACCAATGTTAATTAGAAGCATGTAAGATAAGGAAAGTGCTTTACGGCAATAAATTTAACTCTGATCAAAGGTTGTATGTAGTATTTCCTTTGTAGAAATGCTTTCTTGGCAGTGAAGAGGGTTTGTATCTGTCTCAATGTATGTTAATCCACAGTTGTGTATCAAATAAAATGCAGATATTTATTGTATTTGTCCAGACATAATTACATCATGGGTTACTCTCATTTCTGTAGCAGATGGAACATTTTGCAAAACATGTATACACCTAGCTAAGCTGAATATAATATATTTTTATTAGACTGTAAATAAATATAGTCTTCTGCATTGCAGTGATTTCTTCACCTAATTCAGAGTTGTATTTCATTTTCTTCTATTTTTATATATACAAAAAAGACCAAACCCTGTGTGGGGTTTTTTTACTTTTTTTTTTTTCTTTTTTTTTTTTTTTGTCAAGCATGTAGTCCACACCTGGCCAAAAAGCTAACATGGGGAAACCAAAACAGCATATTGTGAAGTTTGACTCTAATCTAATCTTGGCTGGCAATAGTTAAGAGCAAAATACATTTTTTTGAAAGACGCAGTTATAGGACATGTCTCAAAGTTCACTGAGATGCATTTTCTGCTGAATGTTTTTCAGTTAAAAAACAAAAAAAAATATTTGCAGTGTCTGACTGTATAACAATACTATAAATATTCTGAAGCCCTTGACTAGGAAGAGCTATAAAGACCTAGACCTATCAAAGGGTTAAGTCATTTGGCTAAAATTGTGGATACTGCTCTTTATCTCTTTTTTTGGTTGGTGTTTGTTTTCCATGCATTTTGAAATACTTCAGGTTTTCCACTGAAGTTACAAAACACTTCACTTTAGGTTACAACTTGTAGTCCTGACATTTAAGTCCTTTTGTACAGATTGAGTGTCTGTTTTATTTTTTTAATTATATTTTAAAATAAATAATCTCTCACCTATACTTGAGTGATCATCTCACCCTAAAGCATGAAGTTCATCTGAATGAGCAGAGAGCTCAAGTGAAAGGCAGTGCTGGGGTAACTAGTAGTAGTATAATTATGGTAGTGCTTAAAGATTTATTGGGGGTGTGTAAGCAGAGGGCAGAAAAGTGTGAGCGTAGGAACTGTCTCAATAGACAAGGCTGAGTCATGTTGGATGAAAAGTTGTAGAATGTACAATTGGTAAGGGCTGAAACTGTTAGCTATTTATTTTTTAGCTCTAAATTTTTAGGAGGGTTTAGATATGCATGACTTCAGCAGATGGAAGGAAGAGGGAAAGGAGAGAAATCTAGTTTGTGTTGTAAAACAAGCAGAGGAATAGAGGCAGCTATGAATAAAGAGGATACAAAGAGGAGAAACAAAATTACTTCTTTTTTTTTTGCCTGAGGTCAAAAGATCATTGATGATTTCCTTATGTTCCAGTGTCCTGCTGAAGGAGCTCAGAGAGGCTGCTCCCAGTGGTTGTGATCACTGAATAGTCCTTTGCATTTTTTTCTTCCAGAGACTCACATGTGACAGAAGAGAAATGCATCCTGACTTAGGATATGCATAAGAAGTCTGTTTTTGCTGACTGAAACCTCAGCTCAATGGTCTGAAAAAGAAGGGGTTAATATATTTCAAGCTTGCCTTTATAAGCTTGAACTTACACTGCAATAATTGGAAAATACTACCACCTTGTCCAGTGTGTCTTTTCCAACAGGAAGCAGTTCCTAATTCTTTAGATGTTTCACAGTTGTAAGGGAACCAAGAAGTTGAGAAGTGGAAAACATGCTGACTTTGAAAGAGAAATACTCAATTTCTTTGGATTTTCTTCTCACAGATTTTTTTTTTTTTCTCATGTTGCTTTTAATGCTTCAGACTAGCCTTGTCCTAGCTACTCTGTTCACCTGGTGTTCCCTTCCCACAGATGTACTTTGGAATCTGCTCATGATGCCTGCTCCTGTGTAGGATGCAGTGCTTCTGAGTCAAATGTTTGAAAAAGGCCAAGTAGTATTTTTTGAGGATTTTCAATTCCTAGGTGAAAATTGTAGGTCACTTGGGTAAATTTTCCACACTCTATAGAAGTGTACAATTCAATCAGCTCTCCAAATTATTTGGTGTCTGTGTCAGCTTTCTGCCTCAAGCTAAGGCTTGTATTTCCCTAGGTAGCCATTGGAGCTGCAAGTGTTTTGAAGGCTCTGCAGGACTATGTTCTTCCAGTCCCCTGTGAGAGGTATGTTAAAAGTCCATTTATTGATCCCCGGAGAACGGGTTACAGTTTTTCTTTAACTTTCTACTGGAGATAGTGGTCACAATTCCCTTGAGAGTTTTTTGGCACTTTTGTATTTCTTCAAATTTCCTTTTTGAAATGCAAAAGCACTGCAGCCTTAGCTGGCTCCCCAGCTTCTCTTGCATCCAGCTGTGGGGCTATCAGCTCTCTGCTGCCTGGTTTTCAATGGCTAGGTCTCAATTAGGCAGTTAGGAAAATGTAAATACAAATAAAGTGAAAGCACAGGCATTCACAGACATGTTTTGATTGCATGTAGAGCTGGACATCAGGGGTGCTTGGGAGACAGCTGGTAATTTTTCTGTTAGAACTGCAGGTCTTCAAATATATCTGTAGATCCTGTAAATTCTGTTGATTAAATCTTCATTTGCCTGTGAACTGTCTAAACATTTGCATAGCTATTACTTCTGTCAAATGAAGTAAATCAGATTCCTATTAAAATACTTTTTCTAATGTTACTTTACTTGCTGTTGTCCAAGTGTTTCTGTCTGTCATCAATTTCTTTAGGGGAATGGAAGTATTAAAAGTCATATTGCTGAACTGGAATAGTTACATATTTGGTCCACTGGGCTTACACTGCTGGAAATGTCCTTGACATGGATGCTTTCCCTTCGAGTAAGGAATGGAGTATCCCTATTCAATCCCTGCTGTAACAACCTGTAGAGAGTGGCACTGTTGACACTTATTCTGCTAAAGGTCAGGGAAGAAGATTACTGTAGGTTGCCCATGCTCCTTCTCTTCTAGAAGTGAAGCCTTTGCGTTATGTCCATAAATGCACCAGTTCCTCTTGGTTTAATTTATAATTTGCATGGTAGTCTGTGGTTCTGTGAGAAGGGATTCCCCATGAGTGCTACAATTTATACCCTGCAGTGGGTACCCTCAGCTTTTGAGAGTGGAAGGTTTGGGCTTGGAACTGAGATATTGACTTCTTATATATGATAAATGGGGATTTCTGTGTAGCGGTCAATTGAGTGCTGCTGCAGGCTTTCCTATTTATTTGATCTTCCTTTTATATCCAGTGTGGTGGTTAAGGTGTTCTCCTACTTTGTGAGAGATGTGGGGTGTTATAAGGCAATTGAAGAAGCCAGCAGAATTAGGGTGCTCCTTTAAGTATTATTTGAAGTATTAAATCCAGGTCACATATTAGTAACTTTTATTTTAAAATTAAGCACATGGCAATTCTGTGTATTATGGCCCCCACATCTTACTAAGTTAATGGGATTGTCTTGAGTGGTCTGGGTAAGTAGGCAAATATACTGGGGCTGTGTCAGTTTTCATGCTATTTTCCACACCCAAACTTGTCTATTACTTCGTAATTGCAATTTGTGACCAGAATCTTATTTTTTTGTGCCAAGTATTTGCATTTGTATGTGGTGCCAAGAGGGGGCAGCAGCTTCCTTCCAATTTTCAGCATTCACAAACCTTTGAGAAACAGAACCTATTGTTTCATGGGTTGGTTTTTTGTGGTTTGGTTGGTTGACTGTGGTTTTAAATTAAAAAAAAAATAGAAAAACTTTATTCATTAGAACTATTTGTAGAAACATGTAATCTTAAAATAATTAACATCCAGTCTAATTGACATCCTCTAGCAAATAGTTTGTAGATGGCACATAATACAGTTAAAAACTGTCCTCTCTACATATCAGCGAAGCATATGTCCAAACACACATAAACACAGACATGTATAATTGCATACAGCTCTGCATTCACAGCTTGCTAAAAACCACTTGATTGTGCCCATCAATTACTTTTAAAAAACGAGTGTTCTGCTCTCTTATAAGCTCAGAGACAAGCAATGAAATGTTTTCTCTTGTTTGTGGTTGGGTTAAGGCTTTCCAGTAGAAGGGGCAGAGTGCACCGATAAAACGTGAAGTGAGATGCCAGGTAGGTTCATAAATACTCCTGCCTTTCAACCATGATACGGAGCCAGCCTTGTCACATTCCTGGAATCTTTGCTGGAACAGAGACTGTCCATGGTCATGTCAGGTGAAGAGAAGTGGGAGAAAAAGGAGATGACAATTGTGTTTTGCTCTAGTCCAGGTTCATACAGAAACTTCTTGACTGGAGAAGGAGGAAGGTCAGTTCATGTTGACCCACCATTGTCTTTTCGCTACTGATGCTCCTTTCCAGAGGCCACCAAATAATAGTCCAGTCTACAGACCTTGTTTGTTGTCATTAACCAGGTGATCAATAGACCTGTCAGCAGAGACATATTTATGTCCTTGGTGCTGGTCCTTGTACAGTGATGCAGTTGTATTATAAAGGGGGGAGGATGGACCATGACTTAATATGTTAAAAAATCACCTATGTACATGAATACTTAGCTTAAAGGAGTGTGAATGTCATCTGCAAGGTCTTTGTAAGATAGTAGAAAACTTACTGCAGCATTGTTATCAAAAACATGACTCTCTTTGTGTTGTGGCATGTCAGAAAAGGCTTGTGTGGCCTTTTATGATGAAATGCTGAAAGCGCTTGATGTGTGAACCATCTACAACCTTTCCACATCCACGTATGACACTGGCATTTCCATGTAGCAGGCATGCTTTATCCAGGTCACCTTATTCAAATTTTATAAAACTGTCTGTCAGAACAGATGGTGTCACTTAAGGATAAAAAGCTTAGCCATACATGTGAAGAAAAGCTGCCTCTTCAAGTGAGGTCTGATAGCTTGTCTTAGTTTTTATTGCCCCTGTTTTCCCTGCTTGACAGAGGACTTTTCACAGGTTTGTAGTTGGTGTTTTCAGAGCCCTTTGCATTTTTGGATAGGTTTGGTTTGTTGCTACAGCTCTGGACAGGTGGCAGCATATCTGTCTATCTCAGTTCACCCATCTGTGAAATGGTGTTTGCTTGGGCCAGAGAAATTAAGATGCACAAAACACATTTGTAAAGACTGGTTTCTAGTATATGTTCAGGGGTGTTCAGACCAAGGGTGGTGGACATATTGCTATCTTTCTGGGTCTTTTCTCCCCCTATTTTATGACAAGCATCACCATCTTCTCTGCTATCTGCCACTCCTCACGAAGGAGGACTTCTGATAAGCTCCCTGTCATGGCTCAGACATCACCCATTGCTGTGTGTTTCTATGTTGTTTGTTTTAAATTTGTCTTGGTGTTTCTTTTAAGCCTAGAATTTTAGCTTACTTAATTTTAGCTTACTTACCTTTTTGCCTGCCTTCTAGTAGGCAGCATACATGTGTTTTCAAAGTCTATTATTTTCTGTTGTCATCTGATTTGGCTGAGAGAATGTTACAAACTTTGAGTAATTTGTTGTTTGCACAAATGTTTTCTCATTCTTTTTGGTAAATCAGATTTAGTAGGAGGAAATTCTGGGTATTCAGGGTATTGTTCCTCTTTGGGTTAGCCAATAATGAAGATTATTAATACATTAAGGGAGCTTTTCAAGTAAAGTCTGTTAAAAATTTTGTCTAGTCAAAATTATGGATTCCTGAGGTCTGTTCAAGGTGATTGTCCAGGACACAAATGCCTTAGTAACACTACTATGTCATATTTGTTGACTTTTATTTTTTTATTATGGTAAAAATTTATGTTGTACTTTAACTTGATGAAGTTGTCTCCTTCCTGGATTTGTCTTTTTTATACTTGTGATTATACAAAAAGAAACAAGATGATAATCTCTTGGATGTCACATGGCAGAGCAGTAGCTGTGTTGTGAGTGTCTAAATAATGAATTAACTCAGCCCAGGACAAGAGGTTACTGAATAACCTTTGCCTACTGTAGGTGGCAAAGGCTTTTCAGGACTTACAGCCACTTAATGCAAGGCAAAGCCTAAACAAATTGGTGACGTTTGAATGAAAAAGTCTCCAAATCCTCATGTCCAGACTATACAATGAGATAGCACAGAAAGTCAGATGAGAGGCATCCTCCTTATCACGGGTAGCATGAATTTTCTCCAACTAAGGATGTCTTCCCTCTTGTCTTTATCTAGTTCAGAAATACTTTATCTGACTCCTTGTCATGTGTCCTTAATGGATTGTAGGACTGTACCGGGGGGAGGAAGGGGGCTTCAAAAAAAGGAAACCCTCAGGAGAGACTTCTATTTTAAGTTTGAAACTGATTGTGCAGAAATGGCACCTTCCTTTTAAATAAGTGTGTTCTGTGAAACTCATTCTTTCTTCAATAATTCATAGGCATTGCAATGGTAGTCTTGTTAACCCCACACAGCTATGGCAGGGTAATTTTCAGTGTAGATATCAACAACACTGATGAATTTCAAATGAAATGGTAAATTCTGCTCTCACACTGTACTGATCACAGTGAAGGCTGGAGGTCAGTGCAAACTTGCATCATAGCTGGAAAGAAAAGGGCAGTACACAATTTTTTATTATGGAAAATAATAAGGAAAAAGGAATGCAACAACATAACCTTGTCATTCCTTTGGTCTGGCCTGATTACAGGCTGGGGGGCCCTTAAAAGGCTCACTTGCTGAGCAAAGCTGTCCTGATCTTGGAGAGAAACTGGACAGAAGAATACAGATGGCTTTCTGCAATGTTACTTTTCAGTGGGCATCTGATCCTGCAGGACTGCTGTGAGACCACAGACTCCCTTCTTAGAATGTATAATTTTTTCACTTTTTGTTTCAATGATAGTGATCTATCAAAGAGGTAAGCACAGTTTACCTGTGTTTATCTGTGCCTGTGAAGGGACCTATAGCCTGATATTTCCAAACTGTGTAGGGAATATTTTGTGCTTCAGACAGGGTTCCACTAAAATCTGCCCATGGAGTGAGGGACTGTCTGTTCTCTGGCAGTCAGTGGGAAAAATCTGAAGGAAGTCTGTATTAAACTCTTAATCTTCCCAGGTTTTAGCCATGCCAGTAATGCAGACCAGCCATTGGGTTCACAAGCTGCTTCTAGTGACTGGAATCCAACCTCCTATGTTTTTTCAAAACAAGGAGGTAGGGATCTGTCATTTACACACAGGTGCTAGAGATACTGATGTGACTGCTGCCATTTTAGCTCAGTGCTCACAATACTCCTGAGATGCCAGGGGTGCAGATGGGCCTCAGGGCTTTCCCTGCCTGCCCCCATCTCTGCAGACTGCTGTAATGAGAAGGCTACTGAGCTGGTTGAACCCATCTTGTGCATAGTGTCTGGAGAGGGAGGTGAGGCTGGGCTGTTGATCCAAAGATCATAAGAAGAGAGCAGGTGATGTTCTAACCAGGACATATCCTGAGTCAGGAAATCCTAATTCCAGTCTAGGGCTAATTTTGATCTATTGCCTGTTGGTTGTAAAGTTCATTATAGGTACTGAAGTAAGGTTTAATATCTGATGTTTAAGAACTAAAAGTAATAGAAAAATACTCTTTAGAATTACACTTCATAGGAAAAAGTGTTTTTGCATTGAGCATCGGAAAGGTACTTGATAGAAGAAATAAGAATTTGATCTATTTGCCAGTCTAAGGAGGTCAGGGCAAGGAAAATTTGTGGTTTTGCTGTGGTATTTTCCGAACTTTTGTTGCAATTGGGTTTTTTTGGGTTTTTTTTGGGTTTTTTTTGGGTTTTTTTTGGTTTTTTTTTAATTTTTTTTGTGTTTTAAATATAAGGCACCAGCTGGAAATGCATGCTGTCATTTTTTGGTTTGAGTTGTATGTAGCTGACACCATTTTTTACACTTTTGTACCTCAGGAGCCACCACCTTCGGCTCCTTTGGTCAGACATGCAGTTACAGAGCTGTTCCCCTGTTCCCAGGAAAGTCAGCAACTTGTTGTCAACAGCAATGGGACAGGCAGGTCCTAAGTGCCAGGAGCAGTTAATATTTAACCTTCTTGTGGACTCTGACTTGTCTTTACTGTTCCAACCCACTGGGAGTGCCTGCTGGGGGAAGAAGTTTGGTACCAAAACACCACTGAAAGTCTTTGTTGACCAGAGGACCAGACTCTGCTCTCACACAATCTCTGGAGATGCTGGAGAGACATCTAGAACTAACGAGCCTTCTGAGTGTGGAAATACCCAAAAATGGTGCATACTCTAACCTTCACTGTGGAACAAAGGTTTTTTAAACCTGTGATATTTTATAAGGCTGCCTATGTCATAGCTACATCTGGCTTTGGCAGTGAGGCCAGGCTGATGTAGACAAGCTAGAGTATGATGTATCAGGACGTAAAAAGCCATTCAGAGGATGGACATGAGGATAGTCATTGGCACTGGTAAGGTTCAGGCAATCCTCTTTCATTCCTAAACCAGGATTTTGTGTCTCTTCCACCATTAGGGTACAGAGATGTAGGGTAGGAAGTTCCTTGTGTATCTGTTGCTAGGGTTGCTAAAAACTTCCTAGGCCAAGGTGGAGAGGCTCGAGGCTTTTAGTGTTAACCATGCTCAGCAGTCACTCAGAAGTGAACTGTGAAGCACCATGGCAGTGACCCGGAGATGTGCTGCTTCTGTCCCTGTCAGCACTAAGCTGCTGTGAAGGGAGGCTGAAGATGTTCAAGGAACTATTTTAAACCACATTTGCAGGTTTGCTGGGTTTCTTTTGAGGGGGGTGGGGATGAAGGCGAGGTACAAATTCAGACCAAACTTTCCATTAGGCTAAATTAACTGTGTTAAGATGAGTTTGAATGACAGCAGAAATGGGCAGATGCTGCCAAGAATGTGGCAGAAATATGCAAAAAGTTCATTATAATACAAGTAGTGTCATCTGCTGCCTGGTCCTCTTGCATTGCTGTATTAGTTAGCTGCCTCATTATGTGGGGAGTAGGCCTGATTACTGACTTGTTTGTCAAGTGACAAGTCAGGCTAATTAGTTGTGTGGGCAGAGGATTGGTTTCAAGCTCATCAGGAGGGCATCCTCATCCTTGCCCCAATCATATGCATCCAGCAGCGGCGTTTGGCGCAGGAGGCTGTTTGTGGGTTCTTCTCTAGAGCTTATGGACAGAAAATGTGGGCTAAATGGGGCACTGAGAGAATCTTTTTTTAGCCTGTCACACTGGGGCCATGAATTGCAGCAGCGCAGCTGGCACTTTTGCAGGGCGTGAGGAACACTTCCTTCTCACCCTGCAGGGTATGTGGCAGGAGTGGGCGTGCAGCGATGATCGAGTCACCAAGTGAAGTGGCAGGCCTCTGTGGCTGATTTACAAATACCAGTGCTCTTTATTTACACAGACATGTAAACAACAGAAGGTAAACAACACCGCCCTGCTCGGTCTAACAAACAGGCTGCTGCTGTTTCACTTCAGGACCTGAGGTGTTTTAGACATTTCACAGAAACTGTATTGACAGAAAACACAGGAAGGCTACGAGGTTACCTTGACTCTTTCTTCTTTGCACGGGAATCACAAGCACGGTGCGGCAGCGCGGGGGAATGGCACTACCTGAGGCTACAAAACAAGGGTATGCAAAGAACCCACTCAGAGCTCGCCTTAAGTTCGGGTCTGGCTGGAGTCAGCAGTATTTGTGAGCAGTACCACTGCAACCAGTCTGTCTTCTGACAGCACTTTCCACCCAGAAAGCTGAAAGCACTCTGACCAATCTTCATTGCATCCTTTGCAAATCATCCCGTTTATATACAAGGAAATAAAGGGAGGGCCTTCAAAGGGTGACTTTCCCAGAGCTCAGGTTTTACTGGTCTCGTTTCCCAACCTTGTGCTTTGAGTATAGCACCATTCTTTCTTCACAGAAGTATATAGCTTCTTGACATTTTAGGGCAAGCTTTTGACCTCAAATAAATGCCCCAAGCACTGGAGGTAGAAGGGCAGTGGACGGTCCCAGTCATGGCCAGAAGCTGTTCTGCTCCAAAGCTGCCCCTGCTGAACGAGGAGCCAGCTACTGTGCGATACATTGCACGCAATCCCAAGCTTTTTCAAGTTTGTCTGAAAACGGAACTGAGGGAGATATTAGCTGAAAAATAAAAACTGCTGGAAAACAATAGTGCTCATCTGTTGTCTTGCAAATTTAACTGCAACAGTAACCCATACACACACTGTGTTTTAGTTAGTTGAAATACTTCTAACAGAAATGTTACACTAAATTTCTAAGACAGAAAAATACTTAGTGGAGAAATGAGAAGTTCAGGAAGTTTGCTGCTTTGTGCCAAGGAACAAATTTCCTTATAGTTTAGCAGCAAAAGAATCAGCTAGGGCTTGAACAGCATTGAATTCTCAGCTGTAAATTCACATTTTCGTTGCACGCATTTCCTATATAAAAAAATTAAAATAACTTCCCCAGATTAACTGGTTTTGGATATGTTATTTGGTTTGGGGTTTTTTTTGTGGGCTTTTTTTTGTTTTGGTTTGGGGTTTTGTTGTTTTTTTTTTTCCTGTTGTGGAGTGATAACCATGGCTTGAACCCCAAACCAGTTTCAGCCTTTCTACCTGTTTTCTAACATGAATTTCGAGTTAGATGGGCTCAGCTTGCATGATAGATCATATTCAAGCATGTGAGAATTGCTGCTAAAAAAGCAGCTGGGAAGTTGTGTTTGAGCACAGTATTTAAATACTCAGCTGCCTTCTCTCATGTACATTATGCAGAAAGTAATTTAACTTCTATCCTCCCAGTTAAAACTACAGCTCTGTCTTCAGTTATCATTGGAAAGGAGATGAATCAACACAACCATAAGTACACCATTTACAGCTGCCAGTACGGCAGCAGGTAAGATAAAGACAGAAAAAGAGGACTGTTTTTCTTAAATAGACATTCCTGCAATCCTTTCAAAACCCCAGGTGAAAAGGAAACCTAAGAAATTCTCCTTAAATAAAAGCTATGTACAAATTGCACACATTGCAAATGGAGCACTGAGATCAGTTACAGAAAATAAGATGTACAGTCTTCACTGATAACATCTCTCTTGCTATAAACAGTGATAAACAGCATATGCTTTCTTCAGATGTCAGAACCCAGCAAGACAGCAATATTATGTACACAGGGCTTGTTTGCCTTCTGCCTCCCACAGCAGAGTCCCTCCAAACTCTGTTTTCACTTCAGAAAGCTGTGCAGCGACGTTCCTGCGCACCGTGCCACTCCTGCTCGGCAGATCACAAGAGAGCTGTCATTGCTGTCTGGCTTATGGGCTTTAGGCAGTCCCTGGGCGTGGAGTAACCCTCGCCCCCCAGAGCAGTTTGCTGGGGTTTCTGGTAGTCTGTGCTGTAGCTCACGGAGGTCAGAACACCATTAACTTTGGGTTTGTCGTAGTTTATGACACTCTGGGGTGTCTGATAGTCTCCGTTCCTGGTGTTGGTTTTACATGAACTGGAGAAGCTGCCAGCAGTAAGGGAATGTATCTGAGATGAGGCGACAGGAACGTTGTAGCCGTTCTCAGAGGGGAAATTATTTTCTCTTGCTATGTGCCGCTCTATGATGGGGGTGGCATACTCGGGCTCTTGGCTGGTCAGGGGCAGAGCATATTCGTGCCTGTTAGCTCTGTGAGGGCAGTGATAGTGATTTTCAAACTCAGAGCTGCCCCTTCTTCCGTCCTCTTTGGTGTCCATGGGGCGAAAAGTAGATCCTTTACGTGTTACCGTCCCAGTTCCAATCATGAGAGGCTGCTGATAATCTAAAAGGAAGCATGAAATGTTCAATAAGCCATAGATTGGTTATCTTATGTATATAATACTTATGCATAGATAGGTATTTTATGTTGAAAAACTGTTCTGTTATTGTATCAAATGTGTGGTTATTGGGAATGTGAAGAAACCTTTACCCAACACTGATCCTGTAACCTTCAGCGAGCAAGAGTTGCAGAACATGGCGGCTCTTCCACAGAGAAGCTTCAATCTGCCACCTCTTTTTCTGCTCCCTCCCTCCCTTTCCCTACCTACCCTCCCAAATAAATTAACATTTCTGGAGAATACTTGAAAGCCCCAAAAATGACCGAGGTCAACAAAATATTAGGAACGAACTGGACAAAGGACATTGCATGAAGATCCACAAGTGAGTTCTCCAAAATGAGTGTTCCAGTTTTGGAATAATTAAAATGCCCAGAGGATTCTTAACGAGCCAGCTTGATTTAAAAGGCATCTCACAGTAGCTGACTGACAAGAAGGATGAAGTTAGGCAAAACGACAGCCAAGAGAGTCAATGGAAGTGTGAAATGTGCTAAGCCAGCTCAGCAGGGCTGCAGGCTTGCCAGGGGGAATGAGCTTGGGGGAAGAAGAGGGAATGGTGCTGCTGGAGGCAGTGGGCAGCCACCCGGTCAAGGGGGATGGCAGGGATAGAGCTGGCCTAAGGCAAATGGCCTGAGCAGGAGCAAGGAGTGAGATGGGAGAAGCAGGACCTCAAAAAGTGTGTGTTTGCACCTCTAGTTAAGGTAGGTGCCAGGCTGCCGTGTAAGGAGATCTGAACAAGAAGGTTTTCTGAAAAAACCAGTCACACTATTATGAGAAAAGTGAACGCTCTGACTTTCTCGCTTTGGTGCTGGTGACAATCTCTTACAGATACATACGGTGGCCTGAACAGCTCTAGTAAATGACACTGCTAAAGTATCGTGTTTTCATGCAGGCGTGAAGAAGTTAGCTCAGTTTCTGTTCTGGCATCACGGTTCATCTGACACGAGCGTCGAATTCGATCCCATATGTCCTGTGAATCTTTCTGGCAGTTTCTGGCTGTGTCCCAAACTTCGGCATGTAGGGTGAAGGTGTTATGATATTTCACTAAGTAAGTAGTGCAGCTCTCCCCAG
The DNA here is from genome assembly GCF_963662255.1 of Cinclus cinclus. Classification (NCBI taxonomy): domain Eukaryota; kingdom Metazoa; phylum Chordata; class Aves; order Passeriformes; family Cinclidae; genus Cinclus; species Cinclus cinclus. Next base: position 48,243,521 of record NC_085048.1, on the reverse strand, counting down.
CACTGCTGCTGCCTTCCCCAGAAATCTCTCTCGCCCGGGATGAAGCATCTCGACTTCCTCCTGGCTGCCTTTAGGAACCAGCAGGCAGCTGGGAGTCTGAAGTGAGGGAATTCCATGTAGCATGATAACCTATATGCAAATCGTGTGATCCCTGCAATTAAATTATAAATTGGAACATTTCTAGGTTGCATTCATGTTCTTATTTCATGGTTTTTGCTCCTAAGGAGTCTGCAGGTGAAATGCTAACGCTGGGAATATGCCTGAGCCAGGCTGAGAGTTCAGACTTCCCACAAACACAGCACAAGGGGATGGTGGAAAGAGAAAAGACTTCCCAGACATGGCCAGGGAACCAAATAGCCAACCATACTTTGTGAACAACCTGTATTCATTCTCTTTCCTTAAAACTGCTTTATAGGTCTCTGCGTATTTATATTAAAAGTTTCTATAAAGGATTGAAACTGTCTTTGAAAGATATTGCGAACAGCACCATATGGAATTACAGTAACCATCCATTTGTTTTTTAAATGTATTTCTCTGCCAAACACAAAGAAGAAATTCTAAGGAATTTCTAAGATATGGAAGCTGGAAACAGCAAACTAATCTTTCTTCAAGAGTTCTGATACCACTGATCCCATGAAATGGCTGGTCTCACTAGTCTTACCAGACAGAATAAACTAGGTGGGGATAAGATGTGCTAAGAGGATGAATTAAAAAATCATCCTTATGGGATGCAAATAGTACTGATGCTCTTTCATTGTTATTTTCTCTATCCAAACAGTGACCTGGAGCCAAAGTAGCACAGGAGAGAAGTGCTGTGGTTAGCTTTCCTCTTCTCTCTCATCTACCTGCCTCCTTCCTCTTCAGGAGGCCTTATCTCCCAGACAGTTCAAGAAGGCTGCACAGGGATTTCAGCACAACTTCCAGCTAGGCATGAAATCCCACCATAAACCAACTTTATCTATTTGATCAAATATTCAAATTTTTCTATTTGATCAGCAGCAAGGGACATGGCATCATATTTTGTTTCATTTCCAGAGCCACTTAAGATAAATAGAAACACAAAAATTAGTCAGCAAAGGGAACCAATCCTATCCTAGGCACATTCTTGCATTTCATCCATGCCTGAGTCCCTTCCATCATTACCTTCAGCTGTTGCTATTTCAGAGTCAGAAAATTTTTCCAACAACTCCAAGAAAACAAAATTCCAAAAAGGTGTGTCTTTCTTTCTCTAATATATTAAGCTTCTTCACTATACATTTGGGATGAACATGAATAAATCTATTCCTGGTCCTCAGTTTGCATAAAAGCTGAAGCTTGTAACATTGTTGGACCACCCCTCTCCCTGGTACTGGCTCTGCACACAGAGCAAAAGGGATGCATCTGAGGGGGAGCAGCTGTTACCTGCCATGTCACTGGTGACCAGATCCAGCTTTTGTGGTGTCTCCTTCTCGTTGTTATAACTGATGGTAAATTCAGTTGACTGATGTCTGGTAAAGGGCTGCTTGATTTGTTTCCAACAACCTATGAAAAAGAAAAAAACGAAGGCTTATCAGCAAGTTAAATGCTTAGAATCATAAGACTTACCAGAGAGTTTTATTTTTGGTATACTCATTGCTGTCAATATATTAAAATAGTTAAAAAACCATGACTAAAATGGGCTGTTTGTTTAAAAAAAGCCCCCTAAATATGGAGGGTGATGGAAGAAATGAATCATCAACTGGGATTTCCAAGTTTATATAAGATTTTTTGGCAAGAAGGGCTCAAGCTCTGTAGGTGACTACAGAGATGCCTTAACAAAGTATATACATAAAATACCAACTTTAAGTCAGTTATGTTTTGGCATTGAATATATGGCAAAAATGCTTAAAATTTCTCCTTTTCTCAGTAGATTAATGTGGCTTCCATTTCACTGGTATCTGAGCACCTGTACTCATGAATTGACTTGTTCTCAAAACATCCTTGTAAGACAGAAAGAAAGAAATGCACAGTGTTAGGGACTTGCTGGAACCTGTGCCAGGAGGTCTGTGGAGAGGTGAGTTTGACTCACAGCATTCTAAGCCCCAAGCCTGGTTCACAAGGACTTAGGAACTTGTTTTATGAAGCAGACATACAACAAATGAACTGACTGGGTAAGAGGCTATCTCCAGTTTCTTGGGATTTGCCCTCATTAACAAGTGAGAAAGGATTATGACGTGACCTTGAAAAATCATATTAGCAAATATGATGTTAAGTACAAATTAATTTTCTAATGAGGACAAGCTGCAGTGGGTAGCAGCATTCCTTTCACTGACGTCAGCACCTGCTGAGGGATGAAATTTTGGAGCTGAGCTATTGCAAGAGACTTGTCAAGAGACATATGAAGTGCTTAGTGGTTTGGGTTTTTTATGGAAAGAGGAGTTTCAGAAGGATATTCCTCTACAGAATTGGTTGGCCAGGAAAAACACCCCAACTGCCAAGCTGATGGGAACCCCACTCTAGAAAATGTTATTGAGCAAGACAAAGAAAATACTTCATCGAGATTTCGCAGTCATCTCCTAAAGCAGTGTGCTCAAGCCAATCCCTCATTCAGTACAGTTCACTGTTGTTAGGTTTTATAAATACAGTTTCAACCAGGGAGGGCAGTGAGAAAAAAATATTAAAGCCATAAAAAATGATTATCCCTTGCTCTCTTAGAGAAAAGCAATCCCCTCTGCTGTAGGGAAAAGAAAAGCAAAGCAGCAATTTTCTGCAAAATAGGTATTTTGGAAGTGGGAAGGAGAAGGAGGGCACCTGGGAGCACTCTTACATGCTAATTTATGCACTCTGTATAATAGATCTTTTGTTAATTGCCTTTCTGTCATAGAAACCAAATTATATTGTTTCTCAGGGCACTATGCTAAGATGACACAAGTGGGACTATCATTTGCTGTTTCCCTTGTATGAAGAGGTGAATTTGAATGAGAAAACGTGGATGCTATTTCACAAGCATTAAATGCTTAGTTGCACAAACTCCTTCCTGCTGGCCCAGCGGACAGGACAGGACAAAGTGCATGATTCTCCACTAACCTGATTTCTGAGTACTGGATAATCCATAGGAAAGTCCTTTGGCTTCTCGCCTACAAGGAGAGGAAAGGATTTATAAACATCAGTACTTACAACATTTCAGCTTCATGCCTTAGCTCCAGCAGAGCCTTTTTACTTAGGGGCTGAGGATAAGGCTTCACTTCGAGTTCCTGAAAGTTGCTGTTTACTGGAACATCAGGCATGCAAAACAGCACTTGGACATTTTCTTTTTGTCCATCTATGTGCAAGCTGTGAGTGCTGGTGTTCAAATTTCTGGAGCTGGCACACATCAGTTTGATGTGTCTGTGTGCCTCTCTGGGCTATGTTTGGGTCTGCTCTTCTGAATTCTTTGGATATTTTACAGATTTACTGGGAATCCAGGGCAGAGCTGAGCATCACTGGTGATGAAACAGCATCACCAGAGCATTATTTACACTCCCAAATCCCCATCTGCTGACAGAAGCATTTCCTGGCTCAACATGCAAGTGCAGGTTCTTAGGAATGGGCATCTTGCAGGAAGCACAGTTAGCAGTGCTTCTTCCAGTTCTCAGTCTTGTGAGCTGAAATCACTTTGTTTTAGCTGCTTACACCAATGTATGTGTGTGACTCCACAGAGCCAAGCTCTGCTTTCAGCCTGCTAGATTAAGTGCTCTAACTTAAGGGACTGGGAAACAGAAACACAACAGGAGGGAAATAAAAGAAAATTATCCAGATAGATGGCTCAAATCTTCCCTTCACTGAATAAATATTTGGCTTTGGTGTAGAAAGTATCCTGTCTTTGACTGCTTTACACCTCAATGCTTGTGGGTATGTGTAGGGTGAAGAGAACAGCTATTTATGCATAGTTCTGACCTGCTTTACCTTTATTTTTCTTTGACTAGGGGAGGCATACAGTAAGAAATAAAATTTACAGGGACAGGTGAGTTCTACTTAAAAGAAAGACTGACAAACAGGATCAATTCCCAGCTCCCTAGTAAGGAGGCTCAGAGGAAAGAGGGCACAGAGTTGGACATTCTAACTAGGTGTTGGAACCCAGAAGTTTTGAGCTTTCTGTGCTTTCTGACACTCACCCCCAGGATAACACTGCTTTTGACTAGAGGCCTTGGAGAAGACTTCCAAATTTGAGTGATGGAGTTAAGAGTCATGGGTATGTAGTTAAAACAGAAGTGTGTGATTTCACATGGTGAAGGGTTTAGAATTTGGGGTTTTTAGAATATGGTAATGAGTATGGGACAAGATGGAGGTTCTTGGGCATTGTCTCTTGCTGACTTCTTCTTCCTCCTTCTTCATGATTTCAGGTAGTAGTTTTTGGTTGGATAGTTGGTGCTGCACTGCAGGTCATGGAGGTTTGGTTATTGGGTCAAAAGTATAAATAATATAGGTGTTAGCTCTTTATTGGACTGTTTAGCTTTAAAAGACCTTGTAACTAGCTAGATTCACTCTCCATTTCACTCGCTTTTAGCTGGTAGCTAGAAGCGTTGCAGAACTCTCTGTACTAGATAAGATTCAATAAAAAAACCATTTCTGAACATGAGAAATTCATCTCCTCCATGTTGTTAATCCTGACTCTGAGTGAAGGCAGAAGAAAATGAAGAAAAGCCACTAATTAGGTAGTGCAGCTAACCCATTTACACTTAATACCCACAAATACCTCCTCTGACAAAACCCAGTATCTTACCTTCGTAGGGCTGTGCAGATACAAATTCCAGAGAACACGAACAGAAACAGCACGATGAGGATGGGGACAATTATAGCTGTAAGCTTTAAACCTGCATGAGAAAAAAAAAAGGGACAAAATTTAAAAGGTAAGTTACTATAAAGTTGGTAATTTTTACTACAGCAAAAGGTAGATAATGTTGCAGGAATGCTTCTTGAAGAGAGCATGAAAATACACAACTGTAAAACTAAAAGACCACCCCTCAGCCATGGTTGGATGGCATGCACCTGTGTGGAACAATGTTGAAACAAAACAGTTGAATAGACTGTCTCAAAGATTACACTTGGCATCTATATGCATCCTTACAAAGAACAGTTCTTTCTTAATACACACCAGATGACTTTAAAAAGCCACTCATACACACTGTTTGCAGTTGCTTATAAATCTACCAAAGGAGACTGCAATTTTACACGCCAAGTATCTTGCTCATGCTGAACTGGCTGAAACATTTCAGTCAAAATAGTTCAAAGATTTCCATGAGGGAAACTAGGAAAAAACCTGTTCAGCCACAGTTAAATTCTAAACACAACATGCTTTAGAGTGGGGATTTGAAAATTAGCAGTGGGGTGGCTCTTGTGTCAGGAGTGTGCTGTTCCCTGTTTCCACAGATACTTGCCAGCTGTGAAAATGAGGCAGTAGAAGTGTCGACAGGGTATTTTCAATTTAGCAGATGAAATCTCTGTAGATTTCATTTTCATTGAACCTGGACATGGTTTACTCATACCACTGCACAGATGAACTGCTCTAGGCAAGTAGATTCAGGATTTTTTTCTTTCACTGATTGCTTCTTACAACCAATTTTTTCACAGAGGCATTTCTACAACTATCAGCTACCTAATGGGTAGTAGCATTTGATACAGTGGGGCTGGCAATTCCTACCTGGCTATGAGCCCACCAAACAGCATAAGCACCAAATTTTGTTTGTTTGCTTTTTAAGAAGTTAGGTCTACAACATTAAAGAATGAAGACTGCAAATTCAGGGAGAATTACACAAATTAAGGTTGTCTGAGCCCCCATGAACACAGGCATTATGGAAGACTGTTTAATTACACAATCAGGCACTAGTGTATGCTGCTTTCAGCTGGGAACTTGCTCTGGAAGGAGTCATGGTTGTGTGGAGAGAAGATAACACTTTTGTGAGACGACTACTTCACATACTAAAAAATTCTAAAATACAGGATAATAGTGAGGAAGAACTCTCCCAAAAATTGCTGCTGAGTGCTCACTGTATTCCCTTGAGCCACCCACCAAGCATGGCAAATCATCCAGTATGACAGAGAAACCAAAGCCCAAAATTTAACACATCAAGGAAAATTAAGGCTTTCAATCTCTTTCTGTGCCTTAAGACAAAAACACTCCTATTGCTCCTCCCTTTTCTCTCTGTCATAAATAAAGTCTGAAAGGAAAATAAAAGTTCTGATTTGTGAGAAAATTTAAAGTTCACTCAGGCTGAGCTAAAGACATGGTGCATCCTAGAGAAAATGCAGCACTAGGTAGTGTTACCCAGGTTAGTTTCTTCAGAGGGGATGGGCTCTGTAACAGTCCTGTCTTCTTTTCCAAGGGATGTTTCTGTGCTCTGGCTGGGTTTCTGCCACATTGAATGTGTAAACGAGCTGTTAGCTGCAAGAGAGAAGTGGCATCAGTGGCACTGGGGCAGCACAGTGGGCTTTAGTGGCACCGTGCACAGCTTACCCCATACCTGGCATTATTCGACAGCCCATCAACTCCAGCTTTAGTGCTATTCTTTGGTTCCAAGTCTGAGGGATAATCCGCACGTACCGGGCCACTATTGGAGGGATGAAGTTATTGCGCACTATGTCAGCAGAGTTGGAGTTGCCTTGGAATACCTGCAATGAAAGGAGCACACGTTATTTGCCCCATTCTAAAAGTCTCTTTCTTCAAAGTGCTCCTGACATCCAACTTCAAAGACTTTCATCCTAAGACTGACACACTGATAACCTGGGATTCAGCGGCAAGATCTTAGGATTTGAGAGTTCTGGAAAGAGATAATCATTTTAGTTGTGCCAGATGATCACATTTTCCTCTTATCTTGAAGGAGAAATAATATCACTGTTTCAAAACTGTGTAATTTCCAGTTAAAGTATGCTGGTATAACACTCTAATTTTTGTTTAAGAGCACGGTAGCACCCTTTCTTGCAAATAGGGTATAGAAAAATAAAAAGGAAAAAACTGAGGTGAATAATTTCTAGACATTTTAGTAAAATGGTCAGTTTTCTATGTCAAGCTTGAAGAATGACTATTAACTACACAGTTGTTACTGCACTTACATAGAATTTCCCAGAATCAGCTCAGCCCCTTGTGCACAACTGTTGTCCTTGCAATATTAACTCTTGGAGATGCTTCAGCATGATCTGGGAAATCTTAAAAGCTTGATGAGATAGAGAAGTGAGTTCCACATATCTTAGATAAAATGCCAGGCTACATGGGGTTCTGATAGGACAGGTTCTGTCATGCACCTTAGTTGACATAAACTAAGATCGTATATAATACTTTCAAAGGATATTTGTATATAACAAATCACTGTGGGAAACTGCAAGCCTGCAAATTTTAAATAGTTAGCCTTAGCAGTTTACCCAATACTAGGCTGATTTGTCACTCTTTGGGACAGCATCCCCTCATCTTATTATTTGAAAAAATATTAAACCCATTAATGTTGGGCAGTGAAATTCCTTGCCATGCAAGCTAAGAAAATCAGAGCTAGCAGGAAATCTTTCTTCAGCTCTGCCAAATTTTCAAAAACTGCCATCAGGCCTGAGGACCAGGCAGAGCCTTCTCCTGAGGCAAGATGAGATCCCTCAGGAATGATGAGTGGACGTCTGACTTTGACCACTGTGGGGACAAGGAGGAAGGCTTTTGTGGTTTCTTTTGTTTGAAAGGAAATGTGTGTTTTTCAGGGGAAAATGTTTTCAGACAAACTCCACCAGTGGCTTTGCCCTTCACCCGAGGCGTTGTTTCACTTGGCAGAGGGAGGTGGATTGACCATCCTGATGTATTTGGAGTTGACCTTCAGCTTTGCTGGTGCCATACCTACAGCATCCCTGGCACGGGCAAACACTGAGCTGAGCTAAGGACTTGCCCCAACAGCTGCTGTACAGCTCCAATTACACAGCTTTCTTGAAAGAAAGGTGCAGACATACACATACCTCCCTGTGTGTGTCCCACAGCTTCACCAATCCCTGGATAACTTCCTTGTTTCGACAAGCTCACTATCTACTCTGTAGCCATAAATTACACTGGTGAGGACAGCCCAAGTCTAGACAGGTTTGAAACTCCTAATCTTTCTTGACACTGAAAGCCTGCCCTTCAATGTCAAGACAGCATACGCATTATTTTGTGTTTTCCTACCCTTCCCACTTTCCCTTACCTTTTCTTCATTGCTCAGAATCCCTTTGTAAGTTCTCCATTTTGAGTTGTTATTTTTATAGTTCATTGTAAATGTCTTCACGTAAAAGTTGAAATTCATGGATCCAGAACCAGTAGTCTTAATCCCTTTTAAGAAAATGCAAGAAACATTTTCATTTGCTATGTGCCTGTTTTAAGGGAGCATTTTCAAATGCAAACACAGAAGCCAAAACAATTCGGAAAACTTGGTCTTCAAGATGTTACTTTATTTTTCAAACTGTGTTGAAATTGAGTTTAAAAGTTGGGTGAAGAATGGAAATCTGTTTTAAATTGTGAACTTAGAGCAATGGTCATTTTTAGCAGAGCATAAAAGGCTGAGGGAGCTGGGTCTGTTCAGCCTTGAGGAGAGATGACTGAGGGAACCTCATCAATGTTCATCAGTACCTAAAAGGGGGATGTCAAGAGGATGGAGCCAGGCTCTGCTCAGTGGTGCCAAGCAGCAGGACAAGAGGCAATGGGCAGAAATGGATGCACAGGAAGTTCCACCTGAACATGAGGAAGAACTTCTTTATTCTGCAGGTGTCCAAGTACTGGAACAGGTTGCCTAGAGAGGCTGTAGAGTCTCCCCCACTGGAGATACCCAAGAACTACCTGGACACAATCCCATGCTGTGTGCTCTAGGATGACCCTGCTTGAGGTTGGACCATATGACCCACTGTGGTGCCTTCCAATTTTACTCATTCTGTGATTCTGTGACTCCAAAATGGAAATTGCTTTTTGGTGTTATGTCTGTTATCAGCCATTATTACATCTTTAGCAGCAACTGTAATTTACATTTTTACAACTAAACCAGGAGATGGAAAGAGGAATTTCTTTCACCTAGGCCTTGTTTCAAAGGCTGTGACTTTCATGTTTCTTATTGATTCCTGATCATCCACCCAGACTCTACTGCTCCCCGTGTAAGTATTTTGTTCTGTCAGCATGTTTAGAGATCAGATACGCATGGCAGTTGAATTAAATCCTATATCCCCATAGGAAGACCTGTCTTGTAAATATCCATGATGTTTTAAATAGGAAAATAATATTCCTGAGTGCAGAACATTTCATTACATTTAACAAAAGAAATGTTGCATTAGTGCACTGTCAGCTTTTCAGCTGCATTCAGATTCTTCTCCAGCTGAAGCACCCATTTCTAATAACCAGAGAGCAACCTACCTGTTATTCTCTTCTTCTCTCCCAAGTCTATCTCCAGCCATTCACGGTTGCTGCTGTGATTAGAGGCCCAAGACCATCCTGGGACATGTAGCCAAGCCTTGTCTGGAGACCACAGAAGCAGCTGCCCAAACTCGTTGATCTCCTCCCAGTAGGAAGATGCAGTAACCTGGCTCTTGGAGAGGAATCCCTCTTCCAGACTAAGAGATTTGTTGCAGCCTAGGAGTCCCCACACAGACAGGCAGAAGGAGTTATTTTGCATTTTCACAGGATATTTTTATATTAGGCTAGCAACATTTGAAGACCACCCACAACAGCAGAGTCAGACGTTGCTGAATCTAGTGCTAGCCTGATGCTCTCCATTAGCCGTGGTGTTTACCAGTCAATTTGTAGTGTATGATCCAGTACCAGAGTGCTGCAGTACCAATCCTTTACCAGTCTAACTCCTACATACATGACACCTTCTGACTACATCTGCTATTTTTGCCATTTAGTTTTTTAATTTCTGCACTTTTGTCTCATTCCTGTGAAGACATTTTTTATTTTTAAATTTTGCCTTCTGAAACATAATATTTATGTTTCAAGATTGGCATTAACTAATTCTGCTGTACAAAACATTTCACAGATGAAGGCACTGTACTGAGAGGAATGCTTTACTGTCAATATTTCATGATCCCCACCTGCAATTAGGGCTAGGAAAGTTACTCATTAGAGAAGCTCCTTGATACTGCTGCCAAGATGTGATATCATGAAGATAATATCTGTGGGTAAGTACTACAAACTCCACCAAAGTCTCTGCACATCAAGGTTTTTCAGAGAAAACAGGCCAGTGGAATATGGTTCAATGAAGTTAAAAATAATTCCTTGGCAGATTCAAAGGCCTATACATGCTCTACAGTTTTCAGTAGAATAGTAAATGATTTTATCTCAAATGAGTGAAATATAATTCAAATGAATGGGTGTGAACTTTTCCCCCCTCTTTGCTGTGTTTTATGCAAATGAACGGCTTGACAGATTAAGAGGGTTTTGCATCTTGAAAAGCCATAAACAAAAACTCCTTCTGTATCAGTGCAATATAAATATATTTTCATTTCTCTTATGTTTTCTTTCTCTGCTTGTATGATGAAGATGGAAATTACAAATGTCTGAAGAAAAACTACTTTCATTTTCTGCAGCCTAAAGTACATAAAAATGGGATTATCTGATTGTCATTTTTCATATGCTGGCACCAGAAATGTAACAGCAGAATACTATTTCTGTTTCTCATCTATGTGCGTGTGACCGCACATATTCTGTGTTTTTTTTTCTAGCTCACTTCACATCTCTTCAATTTTTTTATTCACTTGCCAATTTAAAAAAAAAAAAAAACTGCTGTCCTAAAATATCCTTCCTAGACACAGCCTGACATTCTCCTGATTATTTTTTGAAACTTTTACAGAAAATATTTAAATAGCTAAAAACAAAGCGATCATTCTTACCATTTGAAGTAAATGTAAACCGCTTATCTGACAGAGAACCACTGTAAGAAAAGAAAAAGGTAATTCAGCCTTTCATGAGGTGGTCACAGGAGCACTGAGACAGAGCTTCAAAATCTCTGTTAATGCAGCAAAATATCTCTGGCCAGACAACGACTTTCTCTGGTGGCTGGATACTGACTCTTTTAAGAGCACTCTTACTGTGATTGAATTCAGATAATTTTTTAATGGTTTTGAGCATTCTTTAAAGCTTTGATGTTACTCCTGTTGCATCACCCTGTTACTCTTGATGGAGACTAAACCACACCAGCTCTGGCCATTCCTACTTGTGCTACAGGTGTTGCCATAGGATGAAAAAGTGATGAAAACTAAGCTTTGTTTTAACCATGGCCAACCTCTTCCATCAGGAATGGCTCTTTATGCTCCATTAACCACATCTATGGCTCCCTTTCTCTTCCTCCTTCTGACATGGACTGTTTTGCTTCAGGGGAAAAGCCATTTCTTGGGCTACTCCATACAGCCCCGCACAATGCAGGACAAGATAAAATCACCACTCTAAGGGAAAGCTGAGTTTTCCTTGGCCTCTCAGGGAGCTGCCCCTGAGGTTTCATTCCAGAAGCAATGACTCCAACTGGCTGCCTAATAAAAAGCCAAGCCAGGGTTTTAACATGAAATTAGTTTGGGTTTCTTGAAAATCTGCCCCCTCTGCTGTCACTTCTATTAGCTGCACGCATCACTGGCCCCTTTTGAAAAGCCTTGGCCAGCATGACTAAGCAGTAAAACAACTTCTGGACTAAACATGCAGACAATTCCCTTTCAGGCTGCCCTTTCTTTGTTTTTCAGCCAGGAAAATTTCCCCCAAGGTACTGTCTGTGGCCTTACCGTGGTGTGCAGGGCTATATGTTTTGAGAGCACTGCAAATGAAAAACAGGAAAGTAGTCCCATGTCAAGGTCCATGAAAACACAGCCTTTTTTTGTCACTGAGGGAAAACTAATGACTACAGGCAAACGAAGCCCTTCAGAGCTCTGGGTGGGAGCTGATTTATTTGGGCATGTAGGCGGCTGAGTGGCTAGAAGGGGAAACACAAGCCCTCCCTCCCACATCTTCCCCACAGGCAATCCTCAGGGGCAATCAGATGCATTCTGCTCACTTCATACCAGTTTGACATCACACCCAAAACAGTTATTGATATTTTAGTGAATGCAAAGCAAAAGAGAAAAGAAGAAAATAAATACCTATGTAATCAGTAAAACCACCAAAAACAGCAATCTTAATACTTAAAATGCAAAAAAGTCAAGCAGAACCCATTCAAATAGTGGGCTGCAAATTTAGCATATAGAGGAGGTTAGCATTTCTATGGTCTACAAAGCTATGAAATCAAGCTGATAAATTTTTACTGTAATTCACTAAAGAGAACAAGCCAATTCAGTAAGTGGTAATTCATCAGTTTCCTAATGTCACTGCTGGAATTTGTCACACAGGCTCCACTTTGTCCTTTAAGGGAGGGTATCACCCCATGTTCCTCATTTGCCTGAAAACCTTCAGGATCCTGCCTCTTTTTCTTTTTCTTTTTTTTTTTTTTTTTTTTTTGCCAGAACTGATCCCAAGCAAGCTTTTTCTAAGCAGTTCAGGTTAACCCAGAATCTCATCTTTCACTGTTGACAAGCACTCCGTCTCTTGCATTTTAAAAAGCAAATGATTCCACGAGTGCAGATGTAAAGTCACAGACCAGGCCACGTTACAACACCCTGTGTATTTGCACTGGGGTATCAGAACTGCCCAATAAATCCACCCAATAAATTCAGTCTTCATTACATCATCTGGGGGTGCAAGTCTACACATGGATCATGGGAAGTGAAAATCTCCCAGATGCTGAAGTGTAACAAACACACTGAGAAGTGGAGTGGGGAGGCCAAGGTCAGCTCCTGCAGGGTGGAGGGTGAGCGAGACATAACTCCATGTTAACAGCACAGATACTTAACAGCTCGATGCACTCCAGCAGCAGCTTTTGATGAGGTCAATTTCAACTAAAGTCGCTAAATAATTTAAACCTTTAATACTGAAATCCACTATAAATGAGATTTTAAAAGCTTGAGCAAGCTCTTATTTCAGGGCATCTAAGAAGCTCTTATGGCACTGCTGCTCAAACACCAATTTTTTCTTGCAAGGGCTGGCTCCTCTGCAGAATTTTCTTTCAGCATGTAGCTACCGCAGAACAGGGAAGCCATACAGCTTTGTAGATACCTCTTATAAAAGATTTTTTAAAGCACAAAATGCATTGGTATATTTTCTTAGTAAATAGGCCTACTGTTTCTAGGAGCACTTTCTCGTGTTTTGCAACAAAAGCATTTCCCTACGTGTTCCAATTTCCCTCTCCTGGGCTCACACCAACAGTTCATCTGTTCTAGAAACTGTCCCAGCTGCCAGGTGTGGCAGACACATCCTAGGAAGTGCTGTGCTGATGCTCCCATTTTTTTCAAACTCTGTGCCATCAAGTTTGTAGGCATACAGCCCAGTGTGAGCCTGTGGCTTCCTGTGTAACCTGTAGAAAGCCACAGTTGTCTCCTCAGGGCAATTCTGTCCCTTGGAGATGCTCGAGGAGTGCCTCTGTCTGCCCCTACAGGCAGGAGAGCCACAGGGGCTCTGCTCCTCCTTAGGGTCCTCTCTCACATTAAATGGGCTAAGCCCCCCAGCACACTTGCAGTCTTATACACCTCATTCTCTGCCCACTGGCTCTTATGCTAGGGGAAAAATATACAAATGGGAATCACAACTCCCTTTCACTATTTAATTTTATGTGCTACTGTCCAAGTTACTCCACAGGGATTATCAAGGCTCACAAGTATACAAATGTATGCGAACAGTTCTGTAACATCTTTAGATAAGGTACAAAATATTTAATTTAGGGTTTCACTCAGCTTGCATGTGTGATGGAAAGAATCTGTATTACTTATTTTATGAAGGGGCTTGGTGCCTGACCTGAGTTCTCAGTCCTACTTTGCTTTGGACAAGTTTATATGAATTTTTTTTGGCAACTAACTTTCAAGAAAAATAGAAAATATTTAGGCTGTGCAGCTTTTGGCTATGATTTGCATACTACCCAGCTTTGTATACTCCAGTGCCATTGTATATAAAGCATTTCAGTCTGTGCTGAAGTTTAAGCACAGCAACAGAGCACATGAATGCCTTTTTTCTTTATGAATTAAACCATGATTGTAAAATTGTCAGGAGGGTGTGAAAAATCATGGAGAAAACAGGAAAATAGTATAATAAATACATATTGCCTTAGCTCTCATAGGCTATGGGATGGAAATTTCCCTTCGTAAAAAAAAGAAAAAAAAAGGCCTCATGTAAAATCCAGATAACATTTGAAAATTAAAAACTATAAACCAACAAGAATAACAGAAGCAGTTGCTGGAAGGCCTTACTGTGCTGGACAGAGATTAGAGGAATTATTTCTACTTCAACAGCAGTACAATTAAAAGTCAGAAGATAAGCAGTAAATATAACACCCTTGCTCTAAATATTCTAAAAGAGAAAAACTCTGAACATGTCAAAAGCACAATGTTTAAGAAGTTGTTCATTAAATCCCCTATGGCTCAATGGCACTTTTTATTTACACATTTTCCTAGCTTTTTTTAAACTTCAACATGAATTTCTTATGATTTATTAGCACATCGATTAAAGTTGTTTGTTGCAGAACATCGTACTCTCATGTATCTGTTAACAGAGTAATTTGCAAATATGTTTTGGAAGGAACAGAAGGAAACAACAACAAAAAAAAAAAAGAAATAAAAAAGAAAGTACCACCCTACACAGTATAGAGGCACTGAAAACCTGGAACCTCTTCCTATCTCTGTTGCCGACATCAATTTAATGAAGCCCTAGAAACCCACCTAACATATTTTTTCTCCCCAAAACGGTGTCCCCACCTGCTTGTGCGGACGGTGGGCAGCGCCCCAGTGCCAGCCCCACCCGTGGTACTCACTCGAGTGAGGGGACACCGTTGGCAATGACGCCCTCGTAGCGGCTGATGCCCTTGTGCTGGGTGACGCTGATCTGGCCGCCCAGCTCGTCCGCCACCACGCCGGCGTGGATCGCAGATTTGCACAGCAGAGATGTCTGAAAGGCAGGAGCCAAGGCTCAGGAAATCAATCTGACAAACTGCTAATGCCTTTCCTTCTAAGCCACCGGTATACAGGTGCTACAGCTCATAAAATCCAGCAAAAGCTCAAGAGGAAAAAGAGGCAGGGGAGGGAGAAAGAGCAAGTAATTTTTCTTTTCAAATGAGAAAACAAATAATCTGCTTCTGAGAAGGTGCTGTAAGATTGTCATTCCTCAGGGAAAAAAAAGTCAAAGGCAAGGCAACACTTCCTTGGGAAGATAAATCAGTAATTCCTTGGTGTTCTTGCCTGAAGGCAGACATATCTATTACTGCACCTTAGGATTTGAGTTATGGTGTACATTAGAGGATTTGGCTATGTGCTGAGTAGCTGCTGCTGGGTTTTAAGTGCAGCCCATTTCCCGGTATCTCCGGTGGGATAGTGCTGAAAAATACACTCACGTGCCAGCTAGGTGGCAATAACAGGGCCAGGGCAAAGCAGGAAAGGGACAGAGAAAGGTACAAAGGAGACTTTCCTAAGGGCTGCAGGCAGGGGTTGGTCGGGTTCACACTGGCCCAATTTGGGCTGTGCTCCTGGACAAGCTGGGGTGCTCCCTCCAGGGAGGGGTGGAGAAAGTGGAGGCACAAAGGCATCACATCTCCAGAAGAGCCCTGCAGGTTCCTCCCATCAGAAAATCCTCCTTAATGGTGGAGGGAAAATTTCTTTTGCAAATTCCTCAGCGCAGATAAAATCTGCATGAGGTCATGCCATGTGCTGCTTTTCTGCCCTAATCATTGGAACCAAGGGCAGAAAAATTCTAGCTAATGAGAATGTAATGTGGCTTTTCTTTGTTTCTTCGGCTTTGCCACTTTCCAGGCTGGAGCCAGCATGCTTGAATAACTGGATAAACAGGTTAAACGTGAGCAATGACTTTTTGGAAACTCAGTGACTGTGATAGGGTGGGATTTTTCTTCAGTGGTATGATTAGGTTTACTCCTCTGTGAGAGAGGTAATGATCTCACACATATGACAGAAGTGGGGAACAGAGAGGGCAGAGTTCTAAGTGATATGAACTGTGGAGAAATGCAACCACTTCAACTTCTTCACTTTAAGGAACAAGAAGCTAAAACAATCCAAGAGGTTGGTAGTTACCAGTGGGATGTGGTTAGGCAGTGTGCAATATTTGTCTCAGAGCATATTCTAGGATAGTGCAGGCATAATCTTAAAGAAAACCCATGTGTTAATGAAATGTATCTTTTTCAAATGTGGACACCAAACAAGTAAAAGCTAAAATCATAGAAATATTTCGTACATGGATGAGCACTGCCTCAAGAAGGACAAACACTAGGCAGGCTTTTTCTGGAAAGACAGAAACCACAAGTCAGTAGGTATATTTGACAATCAGTGGACTTTGTTCCCACACAATTGATTTGTTTGTTTGAAAAGTGTCTCTGTGTGCTTATATACTGATAATTTACTTATATACTGATAATAAAAGGTATAGCAAAACAGCTCAGAAGAAATACTAAGAAAAGTCAAACAGCAAAAGTTGAAACCAAGAGGTTCTATTCTTGTTTCTTTCCTCCTTATAAATTTCCCCCCATTATCCAGTGTACTTACATCTCTGTATCCTTCTCCAACATTCCCAGAAATGTCACCTGCTATGTCTCTGCAGCCAGCAGGACAGTATCTGCTGTAGTGAGAGAAGAAAGGCTCGTTTAAGGCATGAACCGTAGTGGCAATACACACAAACAAACTCATACAAAAATAGTGCTCTCAAACCAATAAATATTTTAGCAGTAATTTCTGGCTGATGCTCTGTTAGTGAGCATCATCTAGGAGCTAAATAAATGGGCCCTTGAGTTCATAGGTGGACTGAACAAAGTAGCACACAAAGAACCAAAAAAGCAGTTTAACAAGGGCATTTATTTTTGTTTAATTCTCTTGTTCTAGAAATGCTACCACAGAAGTTTTCAGAGTAAGATAAGAAACCCATATGCACATCCAGAAGAGCACAATTTATTACCATTTCAAACCTATCACAAAGTTCAAGGAACTGAGAAATTATAGCTTGTCCTCAGATAATCTTGTATCAGCTGGGACATGATCTGCTCCCAGAGGAAGCACTGGAATTTGAGGCTACTTTGAATTTCAAAGTGGAAAGTCTTTTTACATATACCATGTATATGTAAGCACTTAATGAGAACTGCTGAGAGCTCTGCAACTTCATTCCATCATTTTTCTGGGCCACAGTCTTCCATTCTGCATCACTGCTTCTCACAACCAGGCGTTAGACCATTACAGCACTGGGGCTCAAAAAACTTCACTCTTCCAGAAAACCAAGACTGCTTAACATTTTCTAACAACTGAATCAGTTGACAGATACTGTAAAGCAAGACAGAATGCAAAGCTGAAATCAGTCTTTACCTGAATTCAGCCTTTGTGTAGTGGTTTGCTCGTTCCAAACAGGTGATTAGATCTGTGAAAAGTTTACAAATGTCAATTCCCATTGTAGGATGTAAAAGTACAGACAAATATTTGCCAGAACATGAAATTACATTTAAAGACCTCTATGTATAATACTTAAACAATTTTATTAGACTGGAAGCAACAGCAATGGTTTTCTTTCATTCTTTTCAACTCCCTCTTCTACTCTCCTTATGCTTTACAGCTTCTTCAAAGTTGAACAGACCTCCAGAACATTAAATGTGGGAATGAAAACTTTAATCCCTCCTACCCCCTCCATCCTATCACAGTGTGATGGATGCTGGAGCTCAAAACACAGCAGAGCTTCAAGGAGAAGGTGCTATTTTCCTCTCCACTGGCTCTGTATTGCAAATGGTCAAGGTAGGATTTCAGCAGCAATTCTATCTGGTTAATGTTACAACTGTTTCTTGCAAGCATGCTATTAAAAATACCATGGCTCATGCTAATCTGGAAATATTTAGGAAGAAACATTTAGGCTAAAGCTCTACGTGTGTAGAGACGATAATTAAATGGGGGGAGCTATGCAACTAATCATATACTATTTTTGGATATCACCTTACCAGGATGATCACTGCTGGCATAGGACAACAGAAAACCTCGTCCTGACACGTGGGATCCACTCTCAAAGTGAATAGTTGCCTCATTGCTATCTAGAATGATTTCTTTGGGGACAGGCATCACATTACCACAGTACGGCCCTACAGACAGAACAAAGAAGATTTCAAAAGTTTAGATGACAAAATTAGGCTGGAAAAGTCTCATGATTAGCAAAGAATTTCGTAACACACTCAATTCTCTTTCAGTATCAACCCAAATGTTGACAAAAGGGTTTTGGCTTCAGTCCTTTACGGGTACGAGCTCTAAAGCTACCCTGACAAGCAGTGGCCAGGATCCAGTTGTCTCTGCATGGCAGCAATTCCAGCATCCACACTTCTCATCGCATAAGCCTTAAGAGAAAAATTAATGCCTTTTGACCTTTGAAGTACAGCATGCTTGCAGCCAGCAGTAACTCATTAGAGAAAATGACACTACATTCAAAAGCAAGCCAAGGGATCTAGGCAGGGTCCCCAAGATAAACCCTCCAAACACACACAGCTCATGCCATTGTGGCACAGCGGCCAGTCAAAAGGGATTAAGATCAAAAACAGAGCACCTGGTTTTCAAGGACCTGCATGCCACAAACTGAATTGTACTACAAGGCAGTAACCCTTCCCTCAGAACATTTCCTAATCATTTTCCATTTTAAAACACCATTAGGCCACAAAAATATACAGTTCAAGTCTCTAGAGTTTAACACAAAAAAAAAAAAAAAAAGAGAGGGAAAGGGGAAGACAAAGGGAGTGGGAAAGGGAGACAACAGCCTTGCACTTACAGTGAATTAGATAAGGGTTTTATAGCTACCGACTGCAGTATCTAGGAACAGCCTTTGGGACACTCCTTTCTTATGACTGCAGGTGTGCCCAGGACTCCTAGTTGTTTCCTCAGAAAGTCAGTTCCTAAGGGGAGTGTTGCTTTGAGACTGCCACAGTCTTTGTGCTTGCCTTCTGTCACTGGACCTGGGTGGAAGCACTCACCCTTAGCTGCCCTCAGGCACAGAAAATAAAGAAAATTCAAAGCAGTTTAGAAATACTTACTCAAACTTTTGAGTCTATTAGCAACATAAACTACAGAAGAGGTTTTCATAAGATGGCAAACAGACATTTTTCCCCAGAAGAAAAAAAATCCAAATGACCCTTTACAAGCCCTCAGCTCATTTGTTCTGTTAAGGTGAATGACAGCTTTTATGTCCTAAAGCAAGTGTTTGGGATGAAAAAAGATCACTTTGATTTTTCCTAGACAACCTGATCTTGGTGGTGGTGGCAGCTACTTTAGGGCAACTTGGAACTGACTTCTGAGACACAAGAAATTACATTCACATCATGACACAAATTTGATGAGTGATACCCATTGTAACAGGCTTCTAAGAGCTTCTTCATTTTGCTTGATGCTCTAAGGGAAGGAAAGCTCTTTTCCAAAGGTTAGGGAAGAGGCTCTTTTCCAAATACTTCATTTGCCTTACAACAACTATAAGGTCAGCCTATAGAGTAGCCCAATCAGAGCCAACAACAGCCAGCTGTGAGCAGAAGGGGACAAACAAAAGGAGGAATTCTTGTCCTTTTGGCTTATAAAAATCATATGGTGAAGCCAGGCAGGCAGAGAAACAAGCAACGAGTGTGACATTTCCCTAGAGTACTCATGTGTTGAGAAATGACTCACGACTTCGTCAGAGAAAACAATGTCTATAAAAAGGGTTAAACAAATTGCTTAGGAAATGAACTTATCAAAAAGACAGCATCTGACACTGTGTCATACCAGAATAACTGCACGAGTGATTTATTTGAGAAGGTCTTTTGTGTCAGGTTGCAGTGGGAGAAGTAAAGTGCTAACTTAGATATTTTTTTGAGAAAGAGAGAGAGAGAGAGAGAGAGAGAAATGGGGAAAAGACAGGCAGCATTGCACATCTTCAAAATAAAACACCTGAGAAAGCTTTAGTCCTTTTTTTCTCTCAAGGACTGTCTCTACACATTTTCTCACAAGTGTTCTTTGGCTTTCTCCCTCGCAGCGACTGGCAGTGACCTATCTGCTCTGGAGGTATAATTTAGAAGGCTGATTCATGCAGCCACACATCAGCTGGACCAGGGATGAGTGTCTCCTCCAGTAGCAAGTCTACACACATTCCAGATAATTATACAAACAAATCATACATTGTGAGCAAAACCAATAATATAAAACACAAAATAGCCTAGACACACAGAGCTGTATAGTCCAAGCTATAAAGCAAGAAATTCAGAAGGAATCAGCTTAAGAAACCAACGTTCAGTGTCTAAAAACAAGTTTTTACTATTAAGTAATAAATCCAAAAAGCCACCAGGCTATGGTTATATCCTGCCAAGAGCAGTTCTGGCATACCAAGAGATTCCTATGGGTAGCTCTAAATAAAGGGAGCCGAGGATTAATTCCTTGAAGGATATAGAAGCAAGAAAGATATATGCTCAAGGAAAGAATATTTTCCAAAGGTTTATAAATTTTTTGCAAAGATTTGTAGGAAAAAAATAGGGGAGGAGGCAGGTAGAATTTAATACTACTACAAATCATTCACTTGTTTTTTGTTACAAACTGAGGAAGCCTTACAGAACACTTCAACATATTTCTTCTCAATAATTCAGGTAATACCATATCAGCACTAGACTGTCAGGTCGTCAGACTTGCCTGGGATCTACAGTTTATTTCCATGTTATCAAATACAGAAATAAGTGCTGAGAGGGAGGGTTCAGGAAAAAGTGTAAGCATTATCTCACCCTTAAACTGCAGCTCTTAGAGAAATCTATTACACACCTGTTTGAGTTCGAGGTTCTTTACCACTTTATGTCCCTGAAAGAACTAGAGATGTGTACAGTCTGGTTTCTAGAAAAACAAAGGTGTTGATCCACCCTTTTTGGCACTTACTGTGTTTAAAATGACCAGTGTAAAAGCAACCCTCTGATTTGATTTACCTAATACTGGGTTTGCTTAAGCAGCATCTCTCTCCATTCTGCCAAGTCTTTGCAGAGTAGCCTTTTTAACTTCAAATTCCCATTTTTCCCTTAATCAGTTTATTTTACATTGATGGCCTTCCAGAAAGCTCACTAAGGGGAAAACTAGCAATGCTTAGCAAATAAAATGGATTCAGAGACAAAAAAAATCTTTGGGTTCAGTTTTGACTGATAAGAGATACACTTTCATCTGTTTTTGAATTTACTTTAGAGAAGTAACATCTTTGTTTTCATGCATTCTTTTCCCATGCACTTCCATACCTCAGTCCTTTTATTTCCTTTCATGTTGTAAAGCCAGAGACAGGACAGTCTCCTCATTTTGGCTTGTGGTGTGCCTGGTCAGATGCACTTGCTATAGACACAGTAGTGCCTAGAAGGTTTGCTCTCCATTGACTCACTATTACCTCAAATACATATATTATGAGAATTTATAGAAATTAGATGACTACACTCAGCCAGCATCTGTACACATTACACTTCATCTGAAAACTGTATTTAATCGTCTCAGTATTCTCCATTTGCAATTAAGGTGACAAAAATACTTTCACTGTTTACTTTTAAAACTCATTCATATGTGCCTCTTGTCTGTCCATTCCCTCTGAGATTCATTGATTTCCCCGAGCTGTCTATACAAATACTGTACAACCATAGCAAAGATGAGAGATGATAGAAAAAGCCCTAGTATGAAAATGAGAAACTTGCTTATAGGGCCCTGTTAATTTTTACTGCAGCATTTGGACTTGACTCTGGATAAATATTTAATTCCTAAACCTGGGACTTAGCCAGAAGTTTTTTAAGATCCCTTTTGAGAACTGCCAGATCACGTTATCAGTTTTTCATCTTCTAGCATTAGTTGTGAGGTGGGTTGTTTTGCATATTCGCCTTGAAAAACGAGTCATGAATGCTGATCGCTCTCAGCTTCCTGTTAAAGTGACTTGGCTGGAGCTCTTCTGGGGTAAGTAGGCAGGAGTATTTGGTTTGTTTATAAGAACAAAGGAAAGAGTTTGATTTAATAAACAGATGTGTTACATGCGATGAAGCTGAGTAGGTGTTCTCCATATTTCAATACTACTATATCTAGATGCCAGGGCCTGTTCTTCTTCCTGGGTCTCATTAAGAAGTTGACCCAAGTGTGGTTCCATCCGTTCACTCCAGATTCCTTTTATACTTATTTATATAAATGCAATAATAAAATATAAATTTATAATATAAATATATATACATAAAGAAATATAAACTGCTGCAAGAGAGCTATTAGAGGTCTACGGATTTCAAGCATACCAATTTTAATATTCTCCATAATTAAACTAACTTTTAATGCCTTTTATGCAGAGCATTTGATCAGTTGGTATGGTTTAGGTGGCTTAAATTAAACAACTTTGTCTCCAAGTAGTATTAACATCCTGCAAGATAACATGGTAAATTGTCTAGTGGATATCCTTTGGCTGGCCCCTCTGGAGACTGAAGAGATTATTTTACATGTTGTTTATTTTTTAAATGTTAGCAATAGCCTACTGCTTTTGTCTTTTTCATAATAAGTGTTGTCTTGCAAATCTGATGATCTTTACAGCATTGTCTGGTTTTATGAGGTCTAGTTTACTTCTATGTCAACCAGGCTCTGGCACAGCTCCTGAGCTTTGTTTGTTGAGTTATGTGCCTTTATTTTTTCTACTGCCCTTAAGGAGTACTGTGCCCAGAGGACACTCTTCTTTCACACCAGCTGGCAATGCTTGCATGCTGTTTATTTCTCTCATTCTTAATACTTTCTACCTCTTCTGTAAGGCTTTTACTTCCTTTCAGAAGCAACCATTTCCCTCTTCAGCTATAGAATGGCTGGTTCACTATGCTCATTCTGCTTTCAAATTCCTCAACTTCATTTGAAATCTGCAGACTGACAGTTGCAGAGGTCTTTAAGAAACTTGGTTTGGATATTAAAAAATTATGTCCTCTGTTCAACAGAGAATCTTCTCCCTTTTTTCAGCCTTTACTTGCAGAGTAAGCCATGCTAGCAGGCAAGATGCAGCAACAATCCATGGATGTGCCTCTAAAGGATTATCATGCCTTAATGCATTTGTTTGGGGAAAACAAAGTTTTAAATTGTAGCCTTTTCTCAAATAAATCAGTTTGGAATTACCTCAGTAGCTGGGGAAGGACAGGGGATAAAATGAGCACGGATTACACTTGTTTCATTTCAGAGCTAAAAGCTCATCCAGAGTGCACGTCTTTCACAAACAGCCCACAAAACAAGCAAGGATCTGTTGAATGAAAATACCATCAGTCTCAAAATTCATCTCCATCCCACATTCACACAAATACTTTGATAAGCAGTAATTGCCTCTCCCCCTTACCAAGGGAGACACTCTTTGCTCCAACCCTGACACATACATGTGCAGTGGGAGCCAGCAGGACCCTGCTAGGACACAAAGTACTGCTTTATGTCCTTCCTTGCAGGATGAAGGGAAGGTGGTGTTTAGCATGCTGCAGATACAAGATGACAGAGTAGGTAGTCGGGTTGGGACAGCCTGGTTATTTTTCAACATTTAACTCTGTGCAACACAGTCTGACCTCAGGCTGAGTGGTAAGCATTTCTTGTTTTAGGAAAAACAAATATAACTTTGGCAACCCTTTGGAAATGTTAACTGAAAGACTGGGATAAATGAAAGAAAAAGGCATCTGGGTTAGGCTGGGGAACTAATCACAACTTTAAAATAGAGCGTCTGGGCACAGGCTGATCTGCCTGCTTGACCTCAGGTGAGATTCCCCCCTTTTAATATGGCTGTGGTTTTAGACAAATCTAAACACAGCAACAACTAGGAATCATGAG
The DNA here is from genome assembly GCF_963662255.1 of Cinclus cinclus. Classification (NCBI taxonomy): domain Eukaryota; kingdom Metazoa; phylum Chordata; class Aves; order Passeriformes; family Cinclidae; genus Cinclus; species Cinclus cinclus. Next base: position 48,219,725 of record NC_085048.1, on the reverse strand, counting down.
TGAAGACCTGTAGTTTAACAAAAAAAACCAGAGACTAATACACTGTATGCAGCCAACAGGAAAAAAGGTTTGACATTCTTTGTTGCATCAATCCTTCCAAAGCTGAAGACTCAGGGTACTGCAACAACTCAGGTGAAACCCAACTGTTGAATGTGTTTTGACTGTTAAGAAACTGCTCAACTTGATCTTCAGCAAGAACTTGTCTGGGCATTTCTCTGGGTTTCCTGAAATACCAGAAACAATACAGTAATAACAAGTTTCCTTTGAGGGATGAAAAAGAAACCTGGACACACCCTTTATTAAAAAAAAGATATTTATTTCAATACATAATAAGGAGTGACTGGTTTGTTGAATCCCATCAAGTAATAATGACAGGTAGGAGGCATCTGAAGGCACTCTGTACCTTTAGTGATGGGGTGTGGGGAGAAGAAAGTATTTTCAGTAAATTCTCTATTTCATGTTAGTTACCAGCTGTAAATTATGCAAGAACAAGTCAACTGCACTAACTCTCCAAATTATTACTAGTCACTCAGCAGCTCTGACATCCACCCCAGAGGAACACATCAACCTCCTACTGACTGCAAGTGAATGAGGAAGTAAGTAGGCACTTATCTCTTCTTTTGGCTTTCTCTCCAGTCAAGACTGATGATCATCTCACAAAATTAAGGGAAAAAATACCAAGCCATTAGATGGGGAAGAGATAGAAAAAAAGAAAAAAAAAAATGGGTCAAAAGAGGTACAGAAATCTGATAGACATAAAAAGAAGCAGACTAAAAGCAGCTCCTGTCAAACTTTTAAAACATTTATGATCCACCTTCATAAGTGTGCAAATTTTGTTCTTGAGAACTACAGGGTTGACATGGTTAATCTTGTTTTCACATATCCCTTTAACTAATTAAAAAATCAGAAGCCCTACTTCAGAGCTCAGTATTTTTAATATGCTCAGATAATGCAATTAACTCGAGAAGAAAAGCATTTTAGTAAAAGCTGCACCTTGTCTGCACTGAGATTATGCTCATGTTAATTTTCCGTGGGACAAAAAACACCACATTTTAATCCAGTCAAAAACCATGCCTTTGAAATAGAACACTATCATATATTTATTTCTCCTAGAGACAACATGTGCAAAGCTGTGCTAATATTTAAATGTTTGTCAGACAAAGGTGACTCAGTTTCACCAAAACGGGTGTTAGACTCCCTTTGCTGACTGATGATTAATATTTTCACAGCTATGTCTGGATACAGAACTAACAGCTTGAAAGAAAAGGCTTGCTACAGGTTCCTTTCTCCGGTGAACACTAAATAAAATAATTTGAAGAGTAATAACTCAGAGATACAGTGTTCAGACACCCTATGACTCCAGTTTTAGAGCTTGGTTAAGTTTATTTAATTATCATATTTTACTTGCAATATTGGATAAATATAAATTCAGTAGCTGCCTTCACAGGTCCATCAAAACTGATAAGTACCAAAGGTGAGAAGACCTGTAGTGTCACATTTGTGTCTTAGCTGAGACTGAGAAAGGCTTCAGTAGATCAGCATACACGACAACACTACATGCTTTTCTAGGAATGAATCATAGTCTTCTATCCGTCCACAGAATTCAAGGAATATCCTGAACTTTTACAAAATTTGCATGTAAGTACTCTAATCTGTAGTCACCAACTTAAAAAAAGTAGCATCAATGTCCCCACTAGCATAAATCAATTAATCCCTTGATTTGTATTTAACAGATTCCCTATACTGCATGGAACATAAATACTCCAAAGACAAATTGAGTTGCTCCTTGCTGTACTGCAAGAATCCCTGCAGATGGTTATAATGATGAATGAATCACAGTTAAATGTAAAGATTGGAAGATATCTGAAAGGACAACAATACTTTATCATCTGGAGTCTTCTTCCCACTAATTTTATATTTGTACATATAATCTAGTATTTTGCCACTGACCAATTTTCTAAGCTTCATATATATTCAACAAATGTTTGTACTCATACTCACATTGATAATGTTGTCTTCTGCAGAGCTGAAGAAATCAGCATGATGTTTAAAACCTATTTCCCTTTGGACCTTATTGTCTTGTAATTGCAAACCTCCTAAATAGAGAGCAAAGGCTGCTCAGACTAATTTGAAACATGAGCAATATCCACACTGCCAGCTTTAATACTTTGCTATTTATGTTTTCCTTTCTAAACCCAGGTCAAATACAGAAAACATACAAAGTTTAGTTTTTAATTGCTCAGATGTTTTCAGTGCTTGCAAAAATATTCAACTCTCCATCATCCCATGAAAGAATTTCAATGTCTAAGGTCAGTATCTCCTCACCCAGAGGGAAGATGTTGACCTGCCTATAGATGTTCATGAAGGGAAGCGTTGCAAAGAAGAGATCTGAGTTCAAAAACAGCTGTCTAAAAGGAGACTTAACAGACTGAATGGATATAGCAGAGCTTATTCACAAGGCTCCTTTCGCTGGCACAAATGCATATTGAAACCCAAAGCTATAGCAAGGCTGTTGAAAAAAATGACTTAGAGAAGCTCTAATCTCATCTAAGAATTCATGTGTCTTTTAAAACATGAGCAACATCATGAATTTATGGCTATAGAACTATTTCCATATCCATTCTGCATGGATTTGCCTGAATGTAGAATAGACACTGTAGGTATGCTGGTGGGAAAGTCTACAGTGAACTGCAGACCACAAAAACCATTACAGAAGGTATGTCTGCCTGAACTACAAAACTGGTTTAATCAGATATCAAAATCTGCTAATTGTGCAGTTCACTACCAAGAATGCAAATTACAGTCCACATGCATCAGACATTACCAATCAGATCTGAAAATGGGCGTGGGAATACTTTATAAAAATTAATTATGTGGACTTGATTGCATAATACACAGCTATTCTGTGCTTATAGGGTGAATGACTGCAGTATAAATGATGTGAAGATGCCTTCAGGCTGATCTGTAAGGAGCCAGAATTTCAATCAACATCCAAGTTTAATTTTTCACTCCAAAAAACAATACATTGATTTGTTCCTGTTTCTGAGAAAATCCTTAGATTAGAAGTGTCAAGACAGTATCAATAAAAATTATTCGAAGATACGCTAGTGCAGTAATAACCACTTATTTCTTACTGCCAAGTACAGACAGACTGCTTCAGCTAACACAGCTCATTACTTAGTTATGAAATGAATCGCAGAACAATAGAATGGCTTGGGTTCTAAGGGATCTTAAAGGGCATCTAATTCCAACCCTCCCTAGCATAGGCAGTGACCTTCCACTAGATTAGGTTGGTCAGGTCCCCATCCAACCTGACCTTGCACGCTTCCAGGGATGAGGCATCCACAACTTCTCTGAGCAACCTGTTCCAGTGCCTCACCACTCCCACAGTGAAGAAAGAAATAAATAACACTAAAAAATCGCAGCACACATGAACAGAGATGTTCCTTATGCCTCAAATCAAGCTCTGTGCAGGCTTAGATATCAGCATGTCACTGCCCACTCTTAGTGAAGGTTGTTTCAAAAGGTAATACCTCCCCCACGAGAACAATAATTACCTTTACTTCCCTTTGTGAGCAAGCCTTCAATACCTCACTTGATCTTCTCTTACCAGATGAGTGATAAGCCTATCATGCTGATAAATGAAAGGCAATCAACCCTCCTTACTACTAAGATATCCTATGAGATCTCAGGTTTGGAGAACCACATACTTTTCTGAGCCAAGCAGTGAGATGGAAAACCTGCAAAGGCTCTGTGCAGCTCATATCTTCATCACATTTTTTTCCCCTTGAATCTATTCTGCTTGTTAAGTCCAGCACAGCACATTTAGACTCAGCTGACTCAAGGGCTACACAGCCCACTCCCAGCAGGCAAAATTTTATGAACTGTCAATTCAGGAGTTTATTCCTACATTGCAGGACTCCTTGCAGCTTTGAATTTAAATTGGATTTCCAAAAAAGGGTGCATGACTTGAAAAATCAGTTTGACTCTTCTAGAAAGATCAAAAGTTTCAGTGAAAACTGGTTGGGAAAATCATTTTGAAGAAGGCCTCAGGTTCTCCCTGGGGAAAATGCTGTTGCTGTTATGATTAAGTGCACAGCTGTAACAGATTATTTGCTTATCTTCCTGTGCAAATCTCCTACAAGAGTGCAGTCTGGCTGTGTGCATTTAATATCTGCAAGTTTTAAAGCCTGTACATGAGTCAGGTGGCTAACAGCTAGCAACAGTAAAGATTATCTCCTCTTTGAGCCATGGACTGCCTAGGAAGAGACATTCACAGGGTGACTGACTCCAATTTCTCATCTTTGCCTAGTTTGCGAGGAAGCTCTTCCTCCACACAAGAAGGGAGTGGTGCTGATATAGATCTAGGGATTTGCTGTACCAAAACTGTGACGGCCCAGCTCTGCAGGTCTGAAGGCAGAGCCCTGGCAGCCCCTCTGCAGCACAGCAAGGCAGCATCCTCAGCCTTGGCAGAACTACACCCAGTGGGACAATGACTTCCCACACAGAGAACTAAACCCTTGACTACAAAAAGGAGGAGGAGAGGACAAAGGCTGACATTTCTTGCATTTTCTAAGCTGCCTTTCACTCTCACTAGTTCATGCACTAGACCATGGCCTTGTCTCTTACATACCATGCAGTGTTGAAGAGCTCTGGATGGTAAGGTAGCTGGATTCGCATTTCTGTGATTCAATATCCAGGTCTCCGATTTTCAAGATCAGGCGTTTTCCTGGAGGCACTTGGATTTTCTTTTCACAAAGAGTGTAGTTTGGGTACGTCCCAGGATAGTTCTTGGATGCCAGTGTCCCACTGTCTTGATACATCACTGTGTGCCCACATCCATCACCTGCAGTAGGAGAACAGAAAGGAAGAGAAACAGAATGTATTCCTCAATAAAATAAATGTGAGATAACACTGGCTACATAATTATGTCTCGTGCACTTTTCCCTTTCAAGTAAGTATTTTGTAATACTCCACCTCAGTTCTGCTGCTGTTGGAACATGAGTAACTGAAATAAATATAGTCATATTTCTCTTGTAAAGCAGTAGAAAGGAGGCTTGGAAACACTCATGAACTAGGGTGTATTTGACAGTAATGTACAGAGACAGTGTCTCTCTGGTTTTCTGCTTTATAGCCAAACCCTACAAAATCCATGAAGATGCAATTCCACACGTAAGAAGTGGGATCCTTCCTAATTTTCTCCCAGTTATCAGTCAGCATTTTATTACCATAGCAATAGCCACCACAGAGAGGATAAGTGAGTCATACATGAAAGCACAGACATGATTTAACTGCGTACTATCACAGACCAAACACATCTTATTTTCCTGTTGGATTTTCTTGTGCTGCTTGCACAGTAGTAACAGCACAGGGGACCAGGTGAAGACAGACTCAAGACTGACTTCCAGAGTGGGGTGTGCACTGTTAATGGTACACAGGATACTTTGCAGCAGCATGCCCAGAAATGCACGTGCTGCTGCCTCTTTGCTCAAGGGGTGAGGGTAGGGGTCCTCCAAGTGTGTCTTCATGGCATTGTATAGGAGCCAGCTTGGCTTTGGAACCCTTCCTTGGTGGAGAGGTGTCTGAGGAGCAGCTGCAGCAGATCAGAGGACAACAGGAAAAGGCACATGGAGATACATGGGGGGATGTGTGGACTGACATGGAAAACAGGAAGCATCCACAGAGGGGGAAGGAAGCAGGTATCAGATAAGAGACCTTGACTACTAAAGGAAGCAATTTTTACTGAACTATTCAAAAGCATACTAGTAGCTTAAAATTTGTATACTAAAGCTTAAGCAATTTTGTTCTGCTCAGTCTTCCAACTAATGAAAACATTTGTGACAATGGACTAGTGTCATATACACATGCATCTAAGAGGCAGCCCTCAGTCTCAGGTCACTTAGGGCATAGGCACACTTTCCATATGAAGTCTTGCATACTGTTATCCTTTATCTTGAAAAACTGAAGCTAATCCAAGAAAAAAATCCTTCAGAGCTGGGAACTCACAGTGTTCACTTTAACTACCCACAATATTCCTTTTGGGGATATTTTGGTTAAACTGTTGATTTTTATTGTTGTTGTTTTTGGGTTTTTTCCATTTAAATTACTATCTGAATTTCCTTCCAAAATCATTAGGAAAAACAAACTTAAGGTTTGATAGGATTATTTTAAAAGTAACAACTAGGAACGAAGAGTTGAAAAAGAAACACGCCATACCAAGGGGGGGTGGGGGGGGGAAGTGGCATGCTGTGCTAAGATAAGCTCCAAGCTATCAAACTTTGACTTGCTACTGTATAATTACACTGCCATTTCATCCAACTCACTCATCTGCTTTTTCACAAGTAACCACATTTATTTTGAAGCTTTGGCATTACTACTAGCTTTGTTGCCTGCTATTTATTTTTGTCATAGGTTCATGCTGGGAAAAGAGGTGAATAGGAGATATAGATCCAAAATCATATCACCATAAAACATACTCAATATGTTTTTTTCAGATCTCTTTTTTCACATGCTTTGAAAACATCTGTTGCTCAGGTTTTTCTAACCAAACACTATTGATTTTAGGATGGCAGGTAAAATACTCAGGATCAAAGGCAAGTTGGCCTCATAAGCAAATCACCTTTGAATTGAAATTTTGGCAATAGGAATGAAGAGTTAAAGAATATTATGGTAGTGGTAGATGAGCTGTCAGCCTTCTGAACAGAAAGAGAGGGGTCCATAGAGGTCTGGGCAGTGTAAAACCAGATAATTTCCAGCAGGACATAGGACAAACCTTGATGCCCATGTTGCCAACTGCTATGCAGTAAAAAAAGAACTGCCCATGGCCTTAATTTAAACTGCATGTTTCTAACTGTGAGAATTTATTTTAACTGGAATAAAGGAACTACAATATTAAGCTTCATTTAAGCAACTTATCAGGGAAGAAAAAGAGAAACAAAGGGAAAGTTACAGAACCACATGGGGATGTATTCCTTAACATTGAAAGTCCAGTGTTCACAGAGATTTCATCTTACTGGGCTATGTTCTGGCCTGTGCCACCTTTGTACAATGCCAAGGATCTTTTGTGGTGCAAAATGCTGCTCAAAAAAACTGTAAAGATCCTGCTATCATGATAAGACCCTGATGGCTGTTCAGGTCACAGAGCCTTATATTTCTGCAGAACATGTACAGGCAAAACTGTGCATGAGAGACCTCAGCCTGCCATCCTCCTCTGTAAGGTTATACAAGGTCTTGTTCCCAGGGAATTTTTTTTTTTTTTTAAAAAATCTGTGTTTGAGCAAGAGCATTAACACCAGAACATCTTTTGAGCTAAGAAAGCATAAATGCTATTTTCTGACTTTCCACTGGTGGAGAATAGCCATTCAAACACCCCAGGTGAGGAGAGGAAGCCTCAGCATCAGCCTGCACCTATAACATCCCTTGCTGCCTGAGTTCTGCCTGCCAGCCATAAAGCAAAAGTTAATAATAAAATCTTGTTTGCCACAAGAACCAAAGTAATGTCCAAAAAGTCAGACAAAGTCCTAGTAACTATTGCTTCTTACAGAGAAGGCTGGCTGCAGCTCTGAATTCTGAGTTTCTCAGCAAGATTAAAGATTTTTCTTTTTTCTGGTACACTGAAATCTACTGGAAAACACACCCTAAAGAAAGAGCCAGAAGGTATAGAGGGAAGGTAGAATAAAGCTCAGTATCTGACAACTCAAAGAGCAAATTAATGATTAAACGTCAGTAAAAAAACTCACAAATATCACTATATAACTAGGACTCAGAAATGGAGGCAAGATGTAAGGGATTCAAGTATATCCCTAGTCACATTATCAAATGTAAAATGTGAGCAATACCGCCATTAGTTTTGCTCTTATTTTCCACAGGAAATCTTGATTTTCTGTAGAAATGTGTTAGCCAAACTTAAAATACACTGAATTGAAAACACAACTCCTCATCCCTATGAAAACTATGGTTTAAACACCTGACGTCTCACTCTTTTCTATAGGCACAGCTTTTCTGGATGTAAATACAGTTATTTAACCAGTCATTCTGACAGACTTTCTTGCTGACACTAGATTTTCACTTATTACTTCTGAGAACTGTTTTCTATTACCCATTTGGCAAGAAGCTAGCAGCCTTGCCTCAGACATCCAGGTTTCATCACTTCTCACCGGACAGGAGCAAAGCAGCATATTTGAGCACAAGATACTAAATAAACAACCAACCAGAGAATCTAAACCTACTCAGATTTTATTAAATCTCTCCTCAGCACCAGGAGTGAAAACACATCAAGCATGCTTTGTAGAACAAGTTCCCACGGGCATTTGAATCGAGACCAAGATCATGATCTCTGAATCGTGGGCACCCACCTGTTGGTCTACATGCAGACTGTACCAAAGATCACACAGCACTGGAACTAAAGCTGTTTACCAGAGACAAAAATAATCTCCCATGGCAGATGATGGAAACAACTCCCCAAGAAGAAAGAACCACACTTGGCACCTTCTGTCACAGCAGTAGGCACACCTTGCCCTCTCTCACACCAAGAGGTGCTCACCAAGAACAGTTCATGTTTGTAAACCCAAACCTGGGACCCCACCAGGACACACACGTGGCTGTGGAGATGGCAAGAGGAAATACCAAGGGGCTGGCAAGTATCCCCACCCTCAGACACATATGTAATTGATGCATGTGGGACAAGGTGGAGAAGTGTCTCCAAGCAGCTGTGTCTGGGCTGGGTCTGACAATGGCCACTGGCACACAGGCAGGAGGGGTCACCTCCAGATCTAACCTGCCCAGGAACGACAGAGATGATTAAAACAAACAAGCTCTGACTCCATCCTCCGAGCTGCCTGGGATACAGCCCCGGACAGATACTGGGGCTTTAGCACTATGGTGGTGGTGCCAGAAGCAACACAGAGATCCCTGAAGGTGATGATGGTTCCTCCTGTCACTCAGAACCACCTGACTGGACTGACTCTCTCCTTATCCCTTCCAAGGCCCAGCACACAAGCTGAGCCATGGTGTCTCACTCCTCTGCTCGCTCCCCAGCCTTTTCCACTCCTTGGCTGTACACACATGTGGATGTGCACAGCGCCTTCATCCAACCGTTCCCTTCTGAGACAGGGAAAAGGCTGCAGTTTTTCAAAAAGTGCTATGAAAGTTTCCATGTGCTGCACCTTTCAGAAACATGTTGATTTGGCCAACTACAAAACAGTTAGAGCAGGATATCAAAGCATTTTCAAAAGCATTGCTACGATATCCTGGCAGCAAACAGCTGTCTTTTTCATCCTTCTGATTCACCCTCACAAAGCAATTCATAACAGCCTTGGACCCATTCCAGTGCTAAATACATGTTATACCTAGGCGTGATCAGGCACTCAGCCTGCGGCTCCCTGCCCTCTTCCATTCCATGGGGTGAGCCCTGGGAGGCCCCAGCATTTCCCACTTGGTCTCCCTGATTACAGACTACTGCTACCTGATGTCCCTTGGCTGCCACTCTTTCCACCAGGATAAAGTCCCCCCAAAGCAACTTCATTTCCCTCCCTGCTTCCTCTCTCCCTCTTTGACATCCTTTTGGAGGTCACCTTCATGGTGGTGCTTAGGAGAAGGCAAGCTTCCCCTACTCCACATGGAGGACAGGGAACAGAGCTGTTGGGAGCTCATGGCCTGTACTTCTTCCTTTCCACTTTGAGGGGAGAGCAGACAATTAGGTTTGAATACCTAAACTCTGAATTCAGCCCAAAAAACCCAGCATTTTCTGAAGAGCCACTGCAGCCAATGGGCACAGTCAAAGCAAACAGAATGCCACTGAGTCACAGCTATGGATCTGAGAGCTCTGATAAGAAGCCCCACAAGGAGAAAAAAGATTTGTCTCATCTTCCACATTGCTTTCACTGAAGTAATAACTCCAGCTTATTAAGAGCTACAATAATAATTGAGTCAAGGAATTTTGCATCTGTGTTTGAAATAAAATTTGAGTTATGCATAAAAACAGATAAGTATCTTTAAAAAAAAATCAACTCCTTCCAGTCAAATCTGTGCCCTCTGCTCACATGGGATAGGAGAAAAGAGAGAAAAATCCAACTTTTCTTGCCAGATGCCAGCCAAATCCACTGATGTAGTTTGAAAACACTTCCAGTGTTGATACAGCTACTGTAACCTTCATCACCAACAGAACCATGCATGATGCAAACACAAATGGGTTCACATCTTCACTGCATTCTGAGGTGATGGAGTAAAAGAGTTAAGTACTTCATCTCTAACCTCTCTGCTGCCAAACCTGGGTCAAGAGCATCAGCTCTTTACTGTGCCATTGTAACAGAAGAGGATCCTCCAGTAACCAGGACCTAAACCCACGCCTTCCCCAGAGAATGGTGAGATGCCAGAGTTTCATGCTTTTCCTGGCATTGAGCTCAAACAAAGGGCAAACACCACAGCCCTGAGGCATTGCTGGGCAGGTGAGAACACCCAGTCCTCCCCAGCAGTGCTAGGGCCCAGAGCCACAGGCACCATAGGGCAGGTAGGGGGAGAAATGGCCACTCATTTGAGGATTTCACAAGCCGCTGGCTTCAGGGCAGATGCCATTTACACTAACCAAGCAACTGTCTGAGCCCTACTACAAAAATATATAAATCCACAGCAGGATTTTTTGAAAGTCCAGCTCTATGTTCTTCACAATACTTTGTGGATAGAGAAAAAAAACCCCTATTTTCAAATAATGAAAGAAACCATTAAAAATTAAAGCAAGTCTATAACGAAAAAGACAAAAAAGGTGACTGTCGTCCTCCGTGGCCTTCAAATTAGTATTAATATCTTTTTAAGGGAAAAGTTTCCCACATCACAGTATGCCCTATTGCAAAAGGAAAAACAAATAGCACGTAAATATTCGGTTTGAGTTGCATTTTAATTTAACTCCATTAGAAAGTCAGGAAATATTTTATCCTCTGTGCTGCAGCAATTCCTAAGGACACTTATTCTGCAACCCTAGCTAACCAAGCTGTCAGGAGAGCCAAGAGCAGGAAGGGAAGGTAGAGCAGCAGAAGAAAAACAGGAACACTGAGGAGTGCTTGTTTTGTTGCCCAAATTATTTACTTACCAACTTCAAAGGGATGCAAAAGGAGAAGGAGGTCAAACAAACCACGGCATGTTTTCCCCTCCTCTTCACAGACATTATTTAGTATAATGTCCCTCTTAAAGTAGAAATGAGAAAGAAGCAAATGACTGCCAATTGGTTCCCGGGTGGTTCAATAAACCACAAATTCCCACCACGTGCCCAGCTGCAATCAACTCCACAGCCATTCAGACTGTGGCTGGGAACTGGCTTTCCTTAGGATGTCCCTGCAGCCAGCCTCAGGAGATGCTCAGCCTCAAACATATGAAAAGTTATTTTGGTAGCTAGCTAGATTGCCACCATCAGGTGAAGATAAAAAAAACCCTGACACCTCTTCTGAATGTCTTATCTAGCAATATAGCTTACATCCATACTGCCATTTCTTAATGTCTGAGTTTTTTTAGCCATTGCAGCACTGCCACCTGGGACTAGCCAGGGAAATCCTTCCAGCTACTTGGCAGTGACTTCACATGATTTCTACAACTGACCTGGGCAGCCTTTAGTACCCCAGGAACTTCCCACCTTTGCAGAAGTTCACAAAGACAAATACATACCAAGATCTGAGATTTTATTTATTTAGGTGCTAAAAGGTCAAAAGGCAGATATCTCCTTATAAGTAACTTCTTCTATCAGCAGGAAGCCATGTCCACCAAGAGAGAACTTTCTACTCATCATGCAGGTTTGAAACCTGAACAAGTAGTAAAGGCTTTCTTACACTAACACAAATGTGAATCACAATCTAGTTCCACTGCAATCTGTGAAAGACAGACAGTACCAGAGTACATGTCAAAAATAAGCATGTTTTAGTCACTGCTTCCAGGACTTAGGCACTACACCCAAATGTAGCCCGCCAGAGAAGAGAGCTTCAGTACTGGAATTTGCTTTTCAGCACTCTAAATACAGCACTCTTGAGCTTGTGGGTGTGAGAAAAAGTCTATGCCTTTTTAACTGCTGAAACAAAAGATTTGTAATTTATTTATTTACTTCACAGCTTCATTTAAGTATTTTCCAATGCTTTCCTTTTATGAAGGTGGCATATTGCTGCAACTGACCACATCAACATCTTATTGTTAGCATATCAACAGATATGAGAATGGAGTTACAAAGGTATGGAAATTTCAGAGGAATCTTAGAGCCCTGTTTTTGAAAAAAGGGGGAACTAATGTTTTGTTTTCTAAATAAATAAATTATTACTACGAGATACATGTCCGTATTACACACTTCAAGTGCAGAGAAGGCACCGAGTCTGTTGCCAAGCACTTCTTGTACCTGCATGCTCAGAAAGAACCATGAAGGGCTATAAATAAATGGGAAAATGGTCAATATTCCTCCATCAGGCACCCATTCAGAGTAACTCAGGACCCTGCTGATGGTTCAGAGCTATGAAGGCTATGAGGAGCAAATATCCCACGGAGAGCAGTTTCTTCCCTGCCCCATGCCTACAGCATCCCAGAAATGTTGTCATCAACACAGGGCTGGAGAAGGAGATGGAGCTCCCTCCCACCCTGTGTGAGGGGGACATTTTGCCATTAGGGCATCTCCTCTAGTTCTGCTGACTTGAGGCAAACATGAAGTAGGATTTTTATTAAGGGCTTTTCAGGCAAAGTGGGAAATGCTAATCTTAACTAAGAGTCATATCATATATATGCAAATTGTTTGCTCTACTTTCTCCATCTGTTTTCTTCCCAGGTTTTTCTCTGCACTATGCTTTACTGGAGATTAACTTACAGTATATTGCACCAAATTTGGACTGTGTGGGAAACATATGCTGCAAGCTCAAGGCCAGACTCGAATATTGGGTTGCACAGGAATAGGAATATTCACAGCAGTGCTAAGGACTGACAAACCCACAGGGACAGGAAATTCAGAGACACCAGGGTAAAGAAGGGCTGAAGCAGAGCTGTTCCAGTTACAGTAGCAGGTGGGAAGGCAAGACTTCAAAACAGTTTTAATTTGGGCAAGAGGAAATGGTTGAACATGATAGAATGAAACCACACACACCCCTCATTTTAATATGCAATTACTTCATTAGTGTGATACACTAATCAAGTAAGATAGACAGGCATCAATGATGGAGGATGGTCTTTTTTTCTAAAAATCAAACTTGTCCTGACTTGAAAAATCACACATCCACCTTTTATGCCTGTACACCTAGGTAGAATATGCAATTTGTTAATAAGAAAGGATGCTGCTTCTCTCAAAGTGAATTATATAAACACCACATTATGCCCAAGGTGTAAATCAACAAATATCTCAAGAGAAAACAAATTGATCTGTGATGGAAACAATAATTGTCATTTATCAGTGCAACAAGTTTTTTTATGTCTTTTGACTTAGTTTCTTAGACACTGGGTGCACTATTTCCTCCATGGTTACTGCAAACTAACAACAAATGCAACTCCAGTAGAAATGGAGGCAAAATTTAACTGAACGAAGATGAAGAAACAATCAAAGAACTACTCTGACTTGATGCACCGAAAGCAAGAAATGTCTTTTATCAGTATTGTCACACAACCAGCCTGCTTAATACTCATCCTCAAGGTAAAAGCTAAACAAAATGGTACATGCAGAAACTCCACAAACTTCTGTGTTCTTCCCAGTTCATTGTGGTTACATACAGTTGCTGTGAAAGATGCTCTTAATTTAAAAAACAAGCAAAGAAAAAAACAACAGCTACATAATTTCTTCAGTACTACAGTGGTGGTTGTGGCACCGCTTGTGACCAACACCATCATTTCTGTGCCTCCTGTGACACATTAATGAGACTGTATTTACTTATAGATATGAAAAACAGCAGAAAGAAGTCTATTTTATGCCACCCTGTGTGAACTTATACTGGAACTCAATAATTCTATTTTGACCAGATTTTTTTGATTAGCAGTAGTATTAAACAATCACACTCCCAGCTTTTGAAACAGGATACGGCAGAAAGGTCTGAAAAGTTTTTTTCACTCCACCCAAGAGTGAACCTCTCAGTGTAACTGTTCAATTTATTTTGATACAGTTTTATTTTACTTTCCACCTACAAAACACAGCAACTAAGTATCATCAAAAAAATACTACTAGGTCAGTAAGTGCTGATTCCTTGGGTTTGAAAATGTCAACACATCCACCCAAAAAGCCTTCTGTAGCACAGAGGCATTTGAACTTCAGTTCCCCTGTAGCATGCTGACACAACAAATATGGGCTAATACAAACCCCTGCCTTTGGGAGAAATCTGACACAATAGGGAAGGCAAAAGCTCAAATGCGAGCCACGGACCTCACTGCTAAAGCATCCCAGCAGAGGGAGACCCACAAGATAACTGAATTTATTTTACAAGTTAAAATATATTTTTGCAGACCTGGAGGACAAACTGTGGACTTTTATTGTTGTTATGAGTTCATTTTACAAGTGAGACATTACTGACTAATAACACACCAACACAGAACTGGTGTAACACCAGAGCAAAACACGAGTAATTTCAGGCAGAAGCCACACATCTCCTTTCTGCACAGTTAGTGCAGCTGCAACAACAAGGCTCAGGCACTTAACAAAGCCATTTTGTTCGGGTGGGTGAAGAAATCCACCTATGTTTCCAGAGCCTTTTGAAGTCTCTGCTGCTACTCCATGAAGAAAAGTTTTGTTTGATTTCTGACAGGACACACACAGGCCTTTGTATAGCATGAGGGATCACGTCCAGAATTCCTCATGTGTTTTTGTAATTTGAAATAAAACAAACAAACAAAATTTTTATTCAGTAGACATGAACATCTGGAAGATGACATCAACATGACTTCAACTTTAATGTCAAAGCATTATACTGAAATCCAATATTGTTAAACAATTTGTGGTGGAAATGCCAGAAACTTGAACATCATGGAACAAAACTGTGATGGGTATGAGGTTTCTGCAGCAACTGAAGGAAGAAACAATGTTTCAGAGCTTAACTAAATGCCTGATGAACACCAATGTAATTACAGATGTAGCTTGGGCTGAAACGCATCATACTAAATATAAAAATGAACACCCTGGTCCTGTAGGAGGCCTGGGGACTGGGATTCTAGCCTTGCTCTGCTCTCCTTTCCCTATTTATTCTCCTGTCCCTCATCATAGTTGGCTGAAGCTCTTTAGAGATGGGCAAATACTGCACAGCATGGATGCACTCATCCTCCTCTGTGCCTGTGTTGGGGAGCAGAATGGACCTGCCACCAGACAGCAATCCCATCCCATTAGGGAAATGGAAATAACAAATACGGTCACATGGGAACTGGAAATCTTGCTCAAAGAGTATGAGAAAGTACCACCACTACCAAAATAAGCCTTCATGTCTTGGAAGGAAGCTCCTGAGAGGCAAGTCCTGAGCAACGAAAGACCAAAATGCTTCCTCTCCTCAAAACACTCAGCTCCCAGGCCTAATTATATAGGATCAACAATCCTAACCAAAACTACTAGCAGCCTCACCCTATGTACAAGCATACAGCCAACCTCAAAAATGTGGCTTTAGCACTCACACAGTTTTCACAGATGAGAATCAGTTTAATTAGATAGTTTGCAATTTCTTTTGAAAGCAAAAAAGAAGGTATCTGTAGACTGTTAAAACTAGTCAAACCACTATTCTTTTTTTAATCAAGCATCACTATTAGCTTGTCCCAATTTGAAGTTTCCCACTCCCAGCTGTAACACTAATTAAACCTTTTGGGGAAGTTGTGTGCTCATTCTTATGCATTGCTATTAATATTTTTTTATTGCAGTTAGTTGGGATCCAACACCATTCCACTGAATCCAGTCAGAAGGATTTTATTTTGATTTTGTCTGGCTTGTTTTATTCTTAGCAGATGGTGCAAACCCATATGTTGATGAGTACATGCCACAGGAGAGCATCTGATCTGATACAGCCAGCCCCAAACTACAGCGATGTCTATGCTAAGGACTTCAGTGCCTGCCACCACACAGGACCACACTTCTTGGCATGGTGTGAGAACTCAGATGGGCTTTCAAAACCACACTACTCCTGGTACCTAAGACACTTTTGAAAAGGTACCTTAGGCATCCCTACAGAGTAGCATGACTGTCCTCAAAACTGGCATTTTTTTCAAACGATTTTTACTGTGTTACCCATGCACCTCAGTTGGACTAAAGATGGCACAGTTTTGATAAATGTAAACAAATATATTTTTTCAATCAACAAATAATTTCATTTTTTCAAATCAACAAATAATTTTCATGAAATATGAGTCAACAGTCATGCAGATAACAACTTTCCCAAAGCATTTTTTCTCCCTGCATTGTCAGAGAGACTCTTGCTGCCCTCCCTGTCTTTGATTTTGTTTGAAATACATCCCCTAATAACCTAAAGAGAAGTATTTACAAAGAGCTGAGAGCTATTTATAGCAAAGTCTGTGTGACTGAAAACATTGCAGTTTTCTTGTGGTGGGTACACGCATTGCTTATGAACTGCAACTGGAAAACTGTTGCCTCCCTCTTTAGCAATTCTAGTCAGCATTCCCAAGGCAAGAGAGAGGGAGCCAGGGAAGGAAACAGACATAAGGACAAAATGCAAACAAACTGAAAATTTACCAATCACTTATATTCAGAAACTGAAGCAGGGGGTTTGGGTACAAGAAAGACTCATCTCAATCTGCATTTCAAACTGCTGGAAATGGGCATACAAAGTGGATTAGCATGATCACACCAGTATTCTTCAGCAAGGGTTTTGTGCAAGCCCCTGAGAACAGGCATAATCTCTTGTAATTACTGGATACACTGTTGTCACATTGAATAACAGCCTTTCCTCAAAACATGTAAAAGTCTACTCCCCATCGATTCTTCCAACTGGGCACTGGGTGCAACTGTCAACAGATCCAGGAATACAGCAAGCAAAGCTCACTCCTGGAAGCTGATCTGCAAATCCCACATGAACTAGTTTCATAGCTGTGTTTTATTTTAAGTGAAAATAAATGAGGTACAGCAAGAGCAGTGGCTTAAATCTTGTACTTAATAGATTAAAATCCCCATTCCTCTTATGCTTTCCTACAACCAACCAACCTTTGGATCAGTTTTAAGTCCTACTGGTCAGAAATGCAATAGAAAATGAGTCAAAACTCTGAAAGATTCAGATTCAACTCTGACTACTGCTGCCCACAATTACATGGGTCAAGGTCTTGCTCAGCACCACCAGAAGAAAAAACAGGGAATGGTGAAAGGCAAAGATAATATGTTCAGGTTTGCCTCCCTTCCACCTTGGGTTCTAACCACTGGAGGAGATTTTTAGAGGAGATACCAGGATATGGGATGGCTGTGTGGGGTCGGCAGAAGGGGAGGAAGGTATATTTTGTAGTTGTCAGAATAGAACTTTCAGCAACTGAAACCCCAAGAGAAGATCTGTGTACAACAGAAAAAAAGGAGAAAAGAACTGCCTTTTATTATAAATCCCAAAGCTATTATTTATTATAAATCCCAAAGACAGTCACAGATGTATTATTTGTTCCCAGGTGAGAGTTACTAAGCCTACAAATATTTTTTAAATTAAAATAGTTTTCCTTGATGCTCAGCCTCTCTTATTATCATTTTATGGACAACAAAATTCCACATTCACAGATTCTTCAGACAGCACGCAAATTTAACATATTTTCAAGAACAGAAAAGGTGCTGACACCCGGACTCTACACAATCACACTCAGATACAAGCCATTCTCTGAAATAACCAGGCCACAGGGGAAAAAAAAAAAAAGGGTTCTTTCCTTAATTTGAAACAGAACTAAAAGAACAGAAGCCGTAACAGCCACTTCATCCTTGTTCTGTACCACCCCTCAAGAAAAAGTTGAGATGAAGGTAAAGGCTGCATGTTGCGCAGTTAGCTCATGAAGAGTCAGGAAAATGTAATGTTTCATTCTTTATAAACGGATATTTTAAAATCAATATACTCAAACCAGTGCATCTGTCTTCGAATCGGCTAGTGGGAAACACCAGTGGTGACGAGATACAGAATTATCTGAAACTCAAGCCTGATTCACTCTGGCACTTCTCCTGCTCCATTACAACTTTTAAATCAAGTCAAGAAGCTTGTGTAACAGGAAGTTTGTATCCACTTATCCTTATCTCCTTTCTCCACTGGTGTGACTTCAGAACACTTAGCCCCTAATTTATAGGGTAATAGTAATAAATAAACACAGATCTCCCCCCGTGGAAAAATGAAGGGGGGGGGGGGGGGTGGGAAATCAATATCTTTTCTGCTTTCTAGACACTAGATTACCTTGTAAATCCGAGTTTGGTCCAAAGAGAACCAGGCAAAATAATACTTGTGTTTCCATACCATTGATTTGATAGTAGAAATATTTTTAGCATGGATAAAACAAAAGTGCTTTTACCAATTATTTGGGAATGTGGACAAGAAGGGACATTCATACTTATTACTGTATGCACCAAAACCCCCTGAAATCCCAGCAGATTTACTATATTACTCTCTTGCTCCCCAAATGACTTTCTTCTACCTTATGCCATTGAGTGAGAGACAAGCAAGGGTGAAAGAGGAAAACAAACAAACCCCCCCCCCCCCAAAACACTGATGAAAAGAGGGAATTAAGGGAACGTTTTTTCTTCACTACATATGTTTCCTGGACCATATCAAATTGGAATCCCAGCACATCGAGGACAGAACAGCAAAGCTACCAAGAAACTGGCAAGTGGCAAGACGACTCATACCAACTTCTCCCTTTTGTGGAGATGCATTTCAGAAACCTCTGTTAATAGGAGGTTATGGGAAGAGCAGGAATAAATCAGCCGAAGTACTTTCTGCCAACGCCTGTATACAATGCCAATGCCTGTATACAGCTAATGCACGGCGCTGTGTTCTGGAATGTGCAGCCAAGCCGGAACATTAATACAGGACTTCTAAGTTATCTGAACGCATTGTCAAGCTCATTATGATGCTTAGTTTCCAGTATTAGCTATTTTACCGGTAGCTGCCAGTGAAGTCTTCCAAGACGGATGCATCAGGCCACGCAATGCAACAGCCAAGAGGTTGCAATTCCGCGGTCGGAGATGTCAGCTGTACTGGTAATTTACACAGGAAGTTTAAAAACACAGGGTAAAGAGAACTGCACCCGCACTCTATTTGCAACAAACTGCACTACCACAAAAAGGTTCGTAACGTCTCCTTGAGATGCCTACGAAACTTCGTCCCGGAACGAGTATGGGCATTTCACTTTTCTCCCCGAGGCAGCGGGAGAGCAGAGCTGCCGTACGCGGCTGTGGGACAGGGGCTGCCGGCCCCGGCCCAGCCCCAGCCCAGCCCAGCCCAGCCCAGCCCCAGCCCCAGCCCGGAGCAGACTCGCCGCTGCCGCGGACCGAGCGCCGCCCGGGGCTCCCGCCGGGGCTGGCGAGGCGCGGTCACAGCGGGCGCCCAGGTGGCCTCCGCCTGCCTCCCGCACGAAACTTGCCGGAGACTTTTTCGCCGCCTATCTGACTTGTTATAAAAAACAATTAAAAAAAATAAAAAGTCCTAATTAACAAACATCAAGAAAGTCGTAGTATATACATTTACCGTAAGGCTGGTTACCGCTTTAATCTCGCAGCTACTCAGACACGGGGATAAACCCGGCGAGGATTAACCAGGTCAGCTATATACAGCTCCGAGAGCAGCTCAGGCTACGCTCCCGCAGAGCAGCGAGGCGAGGGCGGCGGGAGAAGCCCGCAGCACCCCTCCGCTCGCCCCCGGCGCCGCGCCCGCCGACCGTCCCCGCCCGGCCCTGAACTCACCCAGCGTCTCCGCCCGCAGCCAGAGCGGGGCCGAGGCTCCGAGCAGCAGCGAAAGCAGCAGCGAGGGGGCGGCCCGCGCCCCCCCGGCCGAGCCCATGGCTCCGGCTCTCGGCGGGGCGGGCAAGGCACAACTTCCCCACTTCCCTCCTGATCCTTTCTCTTCGTCTTCTCCTCCTTCTGGTTGGGGCGGCTCCGGAGCCAACCCGCGCTCCCGCGGGGGAGGGCGACCACCTCCCGGCATCCTTCCTTCCCCCCGCAGGTGTTTCTGCGGAGGCGGAGAAGGGGCCGTGCGGGGCTGCCTCTGGCCCCGTGCCCCTCCGGTGGCCGGGCTGCGGCGCTGCCGCCTCCCGCCTCCCCGGCCTGGGGCTGGGGGTGGAGAGAGGAAACGGGAGAAGGGGAAGCGCCACTATTCCCATTGGGCTGCCGCTCGGGGTATCTCCTCCTCCTGCCGTGGACCGAGGGGCCGGCGCGGCCCCGCAGCCCCCTCCCCTCGCCGAGTGCTGCTTCTCCCGCCCGCCGCCGCTCTGGGGTGCTGCACCGGGGTTGCGGCGTTTCCCCAAACTCGTGCAGCCCCCAGCATCGCCTGCAAGCCCCCGAAGTTGACAAGCCACGTACATATCCACATTTATACATACATACACGTATATGGATATATATATATATGTGCACACGCAGAAACTCGTATATACGTGTATGTTCTCGAGGAAACAGGATTATTTTGCCGCTTGCAGGCTAATTCCCAGGCGTCGCTGCCGCTGCCCGGCGGGAAGGGGCGCGGGGATGCCGCAGGGTGTGTGCGCGGGGCCGGACAAGAGTGGGGCCGGACACGAGTGGGACCTGCAGGGAGCGCAGCCGGACGGGGCGAGCGGGAGCGTCCGGCCCCTTCAGCACAGCTGGGGTCGTGATCGGTCCTGAGGAAGTGTCTACACGCAGAGAGATACCATACAAACCGTATGGTTAACCTGTGCCTGCGCTGTTTGTTACAATTATGGGCTGAATTAAATAGGAGTTTTCTAAAGTATGGTGTGGGCATCTCTCTGTCTGGGTGGGACCTTGACTGTCCGGCTCTGAAGAAACCTGTGGCACAGGAAGGGTTGCGGATGCACGGTAAGAAGCACAGTGCAGGCAGCCGCAGGAGACCCGAATGTTAAGCAGGCCCCAGTGGTTTCCCTTTCAAAAGTACGCTGGAGAATGGAAGCTAGCTGTCTGATTCTGTAGTCTTTTTGGGGATGGGTTGCTGTGAGGCAGGTGGATTCACATTGCTGGCAGGTCAGGAGCACTGTGCTGCTATGCTAGAATGAAGTACAGAATTAACTTGTATGTCAGAGACAACATAGCTAGGTTTTATATTACGTTAGAAAAAGTCGAGTTTGGTAAACCTTTATTCTAATTGAGCTCTTGTTTTGTAAGTGTTAATGTCTGTTTTTTAACTTTTCAGACACCATATGTGATCAGGCATATTTTTTGCCATGTACCCAGTACATTATATTCTTGGTATATGTATTTAACACACATTGTTAGTATCTGAGACTTACCCTTCATTTCAAAGGAGAGTTTGAAATCTAGACTAAAATGCTAGAGATAGTATAAGGCAGAGAGAGTGTTTGTTAGTGCAGCACTTTGGTGGTCAGACTAATCCTCAATGGATTTTGCCAACAAATGCCAGCATCCTTCTGGTTGAAGGAGGTTGGGATGGGTGTCACTCTCTTCAAGATTCTGAAGGCTGAGGGGCTTTTAAAGAAGAGTGTGTCCATGTGCATAAAAGTGGCCTGCTCTTGTACTTGTCAGGAGCAGATCCATACAAATTAGGGTGATTATGGAGACAAAGAAAGAAAGTCATACTCTGCAAGACCCTCAAGACTGGATTTAAAGACCCCACAGGAGTGGTGAAAACATTGTGGTCACAGAAAATAGTTTTTCCAATACAAAATTCTGGTTCAAAACCTACAAATGAGACTCAGCATAAATGGAAACATGAGGGAGAGAGATGGATAGGATAATACATATGTTGCAAAATATATATTATCTTTGACAAGGTGGTAGCTATTGAAAATCAATATAACAACGTGTGAGTGGGCATTGTCTTGTATTAATCTCAGCAGGCAATCAAAACCAGACAGTTCTACACGGGCTGGTACTGGGAATTATAATAATTTGCATTCCATCAACTGAGATCTCTAATATATTCTCTAGCAATAGTGCCAGGTTCTAGTTATATTTGTTATGGGTTATGGTAAATATGGACAGAACAGTCCTGCAGGTCAATCCCAACTAACTTTAGGGAAGCAATATTGCGATAAACTGGCTTTAGTGATCTTGGGCAATTTAATGTGCAAAACACTTTGCCGTGGAGCATGCAGATAATGTCACTAGTGCTGATCCCTCCACAGAACTTGGATGGTTGGTAATTGGTAAAGGCAAGTTAGGAGCCTTGGAAGGTCAAAATGTATTTTTTTTTGCCTGTCTCACACCTCTAGGAGGCTCAGAACAAGAGGGAAGGTAGGTTGGCAGATACCATAAAAGGAGGCTTTCTTCATCTTCTGGGCGTTGGAGGCTTGGCAGTGCCCTCTGAGACAGAGAGATAATGATTCAATTCACAGTTATTTTTATTTCAATGATTCGTAGTGAAATGATAAGTCATGCCCATGGGATTAGGGCTGTAAAACGTCTGGGAGTGGTATTTGTTTTCTGTTCATGGCCAGTAAGGAGAGCACTGGTGGAGGGAAAGCGTGCAGGCTGCCTTTAGAATCTTCTCACCATTCTGGGCGCAGCCAGAGCCGGTCACTCGTCCAAGGCCACGTGTTTCCTGCTGTAAACGTGTAGTGCTCAGGGGAAACCCTGCTCCTCCGGCAGGTGTTGGGAGCACAGCCCTCCTATTGACTTCAGCGGGATAATAATAATGCAATCAGTGAAGTAGCTTCTGTATTATTTATTTTGTTATTAAATTCTCATTATTATTCCCTCTCTCTGTCAGTTTTCAATATGCCGTAGGCAAAGAACTTACTGTCAGCTTCCACGATTAAATAATCATTAAGATGAATGAAGTCGTTTATAGCTCTCAAAGTTGCTATTCACAAGGACTGGTGTAACCCTTGTCACATTGCTACGCTGGTTCATGTGTACTTTTCCAAATTTCCTTTTGTAAGGAGGAGAGTTAAAACCAGCTTTTAAATAAATATAGTTTTAAAGACAAGTACTTTTAGTTAAGGCCAAATATTAGTTCAGAAAGAAGGCATACGTTGAGCCTGACTAATACGTTGTCACACAGTGGGAGCTTCACAACAGGAAAACTCCCTGCCAAATCACTTCTGACAGCTTAATGCAACTGATTTTGGTCACTGACTTAATTTGGAAGAAACCCGATTTCGATTCCCCCAAACACATAGCTTCTTTTTAGCATGAGCATATGCCTTTCTTTTACAGGTAGTTTTCCAAGGGTATGAGTATTTTGTGTGTGGTATGCAAATGATATTGAGTCACCTACAACACGATAATGTGTCTCATCATTCCTTCATTGTATGGATACCTTTACTGTGCAGCCACCTGGAAATGAGCAATTGAGGTTTTACTCCACGGACCTTGGACCTCAGGAGATGAACAAACAGCAAGTGAGGACTTCAGGACAAAATCAGCTCAAAACACTTTAGAAGGTGGATAGTCAGTATGGGGACATACCCAGGTTTCATTTGTAGACTTGTACAGTCTCTAGGTTAATGGATTTACTTTCTTGACCTATACTTTTTATAAATATAAACTGTTGCATGTATGTATGCATGTATGTTGTATGTATGTAGTACACAGAGAAAGAGCTGCTTCTAAGAAGGCCTAAATCACCTGATGAGTCCGTGTGTTCCTCGTGTGATGTTAAACTGGTAGTTTGTCTGGGGCAAGGGACAGGGGAGATCAGGAAAAACACACCCCACAGTTCACCTAAGCTTATCTTGCAAGCTTGACACTGTATATATTCTTCCTTTCAAAAGCACCTTGCTCTGTACAGGTTCTAGGGAGAAAAAAATAGAAACTAAAAACTTAATTTATACAAAGAGGTTTAAGTTTTATCTTAATGGAGCAGTCTTGCTTTTGTGCAGCTAACAGGAAAGTTCCTGTTCTTAGTAAGTGGAAAGCTTTTTCTTTGCATAGAAAAAGGGGGAGGAATTGAAAACACAATGAGGTGGAGAGGACCTGAGGTTACAAATTACAAGACTGCAAGAACAATTCTAGACGTTGAGAGGTATGTTAATCTCTTCATTAGCAGTAGGATAGCTTGCAGATTGAGAGGCCTTTTAGCAGTCTTTATACATTAGCTAGGTTTTGCATTTTCACTGGGGCAAAAGTAAATGGTATAGTGGATTTACAGAATAAAGCTGAGAATAAAATGCTGTGGTTTCTGATCTCAGTGTATTCAGGGACTGTGTTCTGCCGGAAGTGTATGTGGTGGTTATATAAAAAATTCAGAAAATAAAACACATTAGGTAAAACAATGAAATGTGTCTAGATGCAATATTTGTATGTACCCTGTGAGGAGTCCTCTCTGTTAAAAATCATCAGATTACAGCAAAGTCAGTGCTGCCACAAGGCAACTTAGGAAGTTTAGCAAATTCCTTGAGGTATTCATGAATTATTTTGTGTATGCAGTGTATTTTATGGACACAATCTCTATGTTTTGTTTTTATCATTGGAATCTAAGGCTTTGTTCATAGGGCAGCACGGACATTTCAGCCACCTCCACTAAGGTCTGCATACCATTAAACCATAAGGAGATGAACGGACCTCCAGGACTCCTCTGGATATTCACCGAGCTACTGTTGCAAAAATTTTGCAACTTACCCACTGCAATTATAAAAAAACCTACCCATTTGTAGTAGACTGTGGGACTGTGCCCTCCTACTCAGAGCCAGCCTGGGTTCTGGTGAAGTTCATGTTAGCAGCTTCCCTCCTGGCTTAATGTAAGCATCACTCTCCAGGTGTGAAAATGCCCAGGAGAGAAGAAGTCAGTAAAATAACATTTCCACTTTTCAAGTAGTTCTGACCAAGTAGCTAAGGAGTTATCATGATCAAATGCTTCCTTCGTATTTTAAGGCAAACATGAAGCAAGAATCAGACAGAAAAAAAATATCTTGTGGTAGAAGAAACAGTTTAACTTGAACTAGCACAGGTCACTGCCTGCACCCCTATGGGCTAGTTGGAACCATATAGTGTCATTATGTAACCACATTGGTAGCAAAAATTCCGGGGGCGGGGAGGGGGAGAGAGAGACCAGGCCTTAAGAACATGGAAAAAGAAATTAAAGGCAATAAATTCTGGGAGAGAAAACTAAATTGCAGCAGGCTTCAAGACTTTTGTCTTTACAACAAAACTATAGGTCTTGTCTGAGTGGAGGTGATAGCAGGGCTTTTCCCAGCGCTGGTAGGGAATGCCTATGGGATAATTGGATGTTAAAAGATAGGCAGCCTCATTGACTGCAACGGCAGCAGTTGGGTGTAACTCTAATGAGAGTAATATAGGGGATGAATGTGCACTTTTCATCACTTTAATTGCTGTAACCTATCCAATCATGTCACCTATTATGATGTAATTATGAGATCAAGTTGAAGACTAATCATTTGTCCCACTGCCACATATTTTGCAGTTTCTCACAGCTGCTTGGTAGTCTTAGGTCATAATTTTTCATACTTTCAAGGAAAAAGAAATAAAGTTGTTCGTCTTCTAGATTTTTAAGACAATCAACCAAACATGCTATGGTGCTGTCAAGAAACATGGGGCAGAATGTTCCTTTTCATTTAAACATATTGTTTTAGGGTTGCCTTGAAAAATATTATGATCTAAAGATTAATGACACTCTTTGTCAAAACAGAGCCTACTATTTTATAACTTACTAGTTGGCAGCATCCTTGGTCATTATCAGTGATAAAGCTCTGTTTTTTATAGGTGTTTTCAAGAGTTTTTGTGTTTCTGCAAGGTATTAGTCCTCATACTTTTAAGAAATCTCAAATTTTGCCCATTAATACATAAATAGTATGTAATTTTTAACAGTAGCATGTTTGGGATTTTCAAGAGGGAGTTCACAGCTGAATTTGCACAGTCTGCATTTTTTTTTCTGTGGGAAACAAGTAGTCTTAATCATTTACTCATGTTTATGAGGTTGCATCCAAGTAGAAGCTAAGAAATTACTTGTGCAAAATATCAAGCAATCCAGTGATCACTTCCAGGAATAAGCAATTATGTTTGAATCACATGCCTTTTAAATACAGTTAGCAATTGATCTAGTTATAATCTTTGCCAAAAGGTGGAGATTAATGGGAGATGAAAGCAAGTAAGCAGGTCTTGATCATTTCTAATATAGAGAGTGTGCCACTTATGTACACTGGAGAGGAGTTTATGTGCTCGTTTATTGATCATGATATCCATGGCTGTATAACTAAGAGAGCTGAAAGCAAATGTAAGTATGAGCTGAGTGACTGCTTGAATTAAAAGAAGTCATCCAGTTCACTCCAGATCTAGATCATGTTCCTAATTTCAAGTGTTTGTGCCATGTTGCAGTTTCCTTGCAGGGTAGGATATGAACTCAGGCTGAAAGTCTCGGGAGTTGAAAAGTAAGACCGTCTTTCTCTTCAATTCAATTTGTTTCAAGAGAGAGGGATGGGAATCATGCTTATTAATTTAGCAATTATGGTGTGTGGGACTGTGGTCCCTCCCCCCTCCCTGTGCTCTGTACAGGCTTTGTGGATGTCTGCACAGAAGTAAGCCAGCTATACATAGTGGAAGCATAGCTCATAAATCTGCAATAATCATTATGCATGGAGAAAAACCTTCTTGTGCAACTTTTCTGCATAGCATTGGGCCACTACGCCAATGAATCACAAGGTCAAATTCTTGTAATTCATCCTGTCACAGCTGTGGATCACAACTGTACATAGAATTAAAGGATTCACTGTTAAATTATTTTGAAGCCAGGCTAATTATTAAATGTAAAAGCTTGATCAAAAGTAATCCATCTCTGTAAAAAACTTTCTATCTTTTTGAAAATAATTAGAAAAATGTGAGTCTGAGTGAATATTTTCTCATATATTAATTACATTAATTTTAATGCACTACTGTGTCTTTTTATGAAATACAAAAATTTAGAGCCTGCTTTAGGTTCCTTGTCAAAGATAACTGCACAACAGAAAGTAAATATAGCATGTTGGTGAACACTCAAATCAGTTTTGAACATTCTTTCTTCATAAGATAATAAAAGATTAATAATTGATATTGGCTGCCACATAAAGTTAGGTTTGTGTGGACAGAATAATTTGTCAGATATTCCTCCCCAAAGCAAGAACTTTTTAGCTTTCGTCTGTCTTCTTCTTTTCATTAAAGATACTGTATTCTTAGTTGTGTCAGACATGCATACTGGTAGTTGTTCTTGGCCCCACAGTTCATAAATCATCCTAAAGGCATTTTTCCAAATGTGATACACACTGAGCTAGGTCTGCTTCCAAGACTTAATTCAGCCTGTATTTAAATTTTTTGCTCTATATCCAGTGTGGCATTTGTCCACCAAAATCAGATGTTCTTACCCTCCTTCCCTTGGGCATGATGAAGGTTTTGGTGCAGGGTGGTGGGGTTGGGCTGAATGTCCATGTGGAATCAGCCCAGGCATTCACCTCCTGTGGGCTGGTTGCCTGCACAGGTGAGAGATGTTAGGGCCAGGCATTCACTGTGTGAGCAGCTCTGCTGTCTAACCTTAGTTTCTAGCTCCTGCTGTCTGTTGAGCTCCTATGCATGTTGAGTTCCCACACTAAGTGTTATCTATTTCATACACATTTGTCCTCAATTGAATAAAAAGTTGGAGTGAACCCTTCATGACTTCATTCTCCAGAGGATGAACAGTGCTGAACATCTGGGAACAAGAAAACCTTCATCTGTCATGACCAGCTGTGGCAGAGAACACCTGTTTGTGGCCAAACAACCCCCCTGTAACAATGACCACCACCCAGACACTGTTCCTCATGTGCCCAGAGAATCAGGCAGCTTCACAGAGGAGATGCCTTGGGACAGTTGGGATTAGTTTGGCACAACATGAGGAACGATGCACACCCAGAATGCCAAATGGTGAGCTTGGTGTTGGTGCAGTCAGCCACAGCTAAGACTTATAGAGTAATAATTGTTAATAATTACCTGCTCAGATTCTGCAGTTACCTCTTCTCTCTAGAGAAGACCTGAGTCCCTGTAGTTTCTGGCTTTCTCATGCAGCACCCTGCTCGTGAGGAGTTTACAAGGATTCAGCACCTTTTCAGGAGTTACCATAATCTTTTAGGCTCAGACTTCTGCTATCTACATTTGAATACTATATCCTCTAGGCACTTATAGCTATTTGTCTTATTGCCTCAATAAAGATGACCATGGTATATTAATCAATCACTGGGATTCATGCCAACATGTGGAATTGTTTTCTAGCTGACTTTGTAGCTTTTACCTGGAAAAAAGAGCAATCAAATGGATTTTGATTAATTTTCATGGTATTATCTGATTTCTCTCCCTCACTCCCACCAGTATGTTCCTACTACTAGCGATCTAGAGAGGCAAATCCTGTCCTCTAAATGAGCAGGAGCAGGAAGCCTGGCAGCTCTTCAACCTCCTCTGTTACAAACCACTCTGGGGCACATGCAGGTAATTTCACATTGGCTTCTGCAGGTCGCAGCCTGGATTTGGTGGACCATGAACCTTTGCTTACTTCCTTCCAGTATTTTTTCTTGATGATCCTTGTTCTATGTTACTGTCCCAGAAACTTTTTGTTGTTGTTGTTGCTTTGATCTGTAGATTTGCATTAATGCAATAAAATACCAAACACTGAAGCAAAGGAAGTAAGAACAGCATGACAGAGATACCATAGTCAGAAAATAATGATAATATTTGCTGACAGCCATTCTACCAAGTGAAGGCTAACTTGTTGCTACATAAAGGAAATATTTATAGCTGTTTTGCAGTACTAGTCTTATAAAAACACATTTAGAGACAATTTCTCATATGTGTTATATTTATCTGAAAAACTTGTGTGAAAATGCAGTAAACTATATTTACTGGCATACAGACATTTAAGTACATCTACCTGGGCATTCTATGCACCTGGAATCTCCACTAAATGAAATATTACTGCTTAGTAGTCCTGTTTGGGTAGAGTCTATCTTCAGATTAGTTCTTGGGCCTAATCTAAAGTATCTTGAAATTACTGAGGGAGCCTCTCTCGACAGCAGGGCCAAGTGCTCCTTTGGGTCCATGCTTTCCTGATTCTGATGCTGTAATATTTCTAGATGTTGCTGTGTCCATAGCTCTTCACTCTGTTCAACTTCTGCAGCTTGCAGAGCAATGGAAGACAGCATATGTCTGCACCTCATTTAAATTGCTGTGTTAGGATGGGTATCTCCCAGTACACTGAGAACACAAATGCCCAAGGAGGTTGAAGGATATGGCCTTTACTTAATCTGTGGATTACCACAAAAGGGCACGTTAACCTTTTTTCAGAGAACAGTTTTTCTCTGGTTTGTAATTTAGTAGAAACCCAAAACATGGCTGGAAAATAAATTAAAAAACAAAATAAAACAAAAAAATACCAAAACAAAAACAACAATAACAACAAAACAAAACAAAAAAAAACTGCTGTAAGAATCTTCTCAGAAATAATTGGTTTATTTATTGTTTTTAAATAATTCATCCTCTTATATCCATTTTGGTATAGAGATTTCCTCTTTTAAGTGCATCCTTTTCTTCTCTGAGCTCCACTGAGTCATTTCAGCCTTAGAAAAGGCATATCATTGTGTTTGTATGTGTAAGTAATACTGGAAAAATAATATACATTTCATAAACCAATTTAGATCTTTAATATTGGCAGCATAAATATATTAACCTGTATGGCATCCCTTGTTTAATGTTTCTCCTGTCTTAGCCTGCTTTACATTGAGGTAGTGTTTGTCACTACTGTTCAAGCATGTCATTGTTCTGCAAATATTTAGAAGTCCAGATGCACTCAAAATTAAAGACCCCCTCTTACTACTTGTGTTATCATAATGCAGAGAGAGGTCACTGCTCTGCTGTGTACATTCAAACACGTCATGAGCAGCAGACCCTGCTCCCCAGGCTTCCCTCTATTAAGGGACAATGATGTATCAGACCTAAATTTAGTTAACAATAGCAGCTGTTAGAGTGAAGGCTCAAACCAGCTGGGTCAAAGGGTTCCTTTCTTTGCCTTACTTCCCCTCTTCCTGGAGCTCACCTGACGTTGTGTTGAGCTAATTCAATTTGCTGAGGTAGCAGAACATTTTCTTGACAACAAGGTGAATGGCTTTCCTCTGTGCTGGGGACCTGAATTAGCTCAGTGGAGAATCAAAACAGCACCAAAGCTGGTGCAAAGGGGAGGGAGGACCACACTGCTAGGGCATGGCAGGAAAACAGGTCTGGGACCATGACAGGGAATGTCAGGGCTGATGTCCTTCGCAGTGATAAATCCTCTCGGCATCGGGAGGAAATCATCGCTGCCACTGTGAGGGTGTGGCTCTGTGTGCCTGACTTCTCACTAGAGAAAACTTCCTGAGGAAGCAAACTTCCCTCAGCTGGAAGGAAATTTCCTCAGCAAAAGAAAATAAAAAATCCAAACCACCATCTTTCAGTGATTCTGACAGCATGTCTGTGCCAGCTTGAGGGTCAGCACATAATGGCTGTGGGCAGATAATACTTAGGCTGTTTAAAAGCATTACAATTAATTTAAAATCAATACATCTAAATTCAAGTAACTGCTGCTGCAGTCAATGGAGTTGGCAGACTCAGTCCAGTGGCCTTTTGAGATTCTTGGATGATCCCTCTGGCTCTTGGCTGCTGGTCCAGAAGGGCAGAGGTTCCTTTGCTCTGAGGTGACACCTGCCAGCCAGGCCTGAGGGCACACCTGGGATGGGCTGGCTCTGCCCAGCTGCACTGGGATGCCTAAGTTGGCTCCCCCGTCCACCCAGGGACTGGGGCCCCATGCCAGCTCCTGAAGTCATCAGCCCCTGCCCCAGCGGTGCAGCGTCAGGGCCACCCTCCAGCCCTGGCCCACGTCCTAGCCTTGGCTTCTCTGTCCCCAGGAAGGTGCCTGATGATGGCCCTGGCTGCCCTGCTCTGGGCTGGGGGTGGGATGGGCGCTGCCCTGGGAACCCCCCGCCATGGTGCCTAAACACTTCTAGTCTTGGGTGAACATCCAGGGCTCTCTGCAGCAGGGAGGGTGTCACTAGGGACCTGTGTTTAGGGAATGGGACCAAGCCCCATATTCCCCATAAGAGGCAAGTGGGTGCACAGTTCAGGAGCTCAGCCTGGGCTGGCCCTCATCAGGTTGATGTGAATTTGGGAGCTGTGGAGCTGTGCTCAGGGCTTCCCCTGCACCCAGAAGGGCAAGGAGCAGACTTGTCTAAAGTCATGGCAGCTGTTGGTGTTCCAGAAGGGCTTGAAACTCTTGGTGGATAAGGCCTGAAGTTGACTGGGCTGCCTGTCGTCTTGGTGCATGTTAGCAAGTTAAGACGAAGTGTTGTCTTGCCCACAGTATTTACCTTTTCAGCTGTTATTGCAGGTGGAAATTATGTGCTGGATCACCATCCCCAGGATTTCTCCTGATGGTAGATTCCAGGTAATTATGGTCTTCCCACTGACTGTTTCCCTCTCCCTCAGAAAAGAAGGGATTTATCTCTATCAGATCTATATCCAGCTGTTTGCAACAAGCCTATGTTTTAGAGAACATCCTTAATTTTTTTCACCCTACTATGAGGAGATTTTCCCTTGCTTATGTGGAGAAGGGGATCTGCTTGTTCCTGTGGACCTGGGCTACTGCTCAGTCAAGAAGAGGAGGGTTAGAATTTATGGGGGAAGAAGGACTGGGACTCTAGATACCTACCAACAGGTTAGTAAGCAGTATATCAAACTACAGTCCAGCAACTCACTTTCTCAGGCTGGTGACTGAAATGGTCAAATCAAGTCCCAGTCAATTCCTGTCTCCATGGTGGACACTGTTGCTTCTCAATCTGTAAGGAACTCAAGGCAGATGGGTTCTCTTCTGGATTATTGGATAAGCAATTTCTTTTTATGGAATTACTGGGAGATGAAGTGTTCAGGTATTTGGGAATGCCATGGAAACCAAGAGGTATAAGAGGTAGAGAGTTTTATGGGAGATGTTTATGCAAACTGAACATCTGACTGTTCTGAATATCTTTACGGATGGAGATTATGTAATCTGCACTACTGCTTCTGCACCTATTGTCTTTTTCTCCTAATCTTGATTGTATATCTTCTTACACACTGATCTGCATGCTTCAGGGAGTGTCGTCACTCCCTCTGTGGTATGCAATCTTCTTTCCTTCTTTTTCTCTCTAAAATCCTTTGCACATCTTTTTTTTTTTGCACATCTTTTTGCAATCCTCTTCAGACATCCTTCATCAGGCCATTTTACACTTACACTGTTGCACTGCCTGCTACTTGTCTATGTAGAAGTTTAGTTTTCTTCAAATTTCAGACAGCACATTTGATGAGTAATAACCAGGAGATATCTAATAGATAACATGGTTGAACTAATCACTAAATAGCTTTGCAAATACCTTGCCAACTCATCCTCTTTAAAGCAGTACAAAAAGAAGTGCAAGCTTTACCCACTTAACACCAAGGTTTTTATTGTGACTTTGTGCTCACTGTCTCTCCTAATGTTGTGTATGATGATCATACAAACATAGTTTAATAAGCCCTAATATATTATTTTTCTTTTAAATTTGACTTTTTAGCAATATATTTATAGATCCATGTTACCCTTTTTATTCCTTATATTTTTTATCCTGTCCTAGTTTTTACATCTCTTCCTGTTGATCTCCACAGCTCAAATTTGCCTAGTCTGAAATCCATCATTGTGCATAGTTTAATGAGACATTTCTCCAGTAATCATTACTGCAGATCAATAGGAGCAAATCCCTGTCTCCTGACTGGTTTAGCTAAGGATCTCATGCATGACTGTCTTTCCAATTTGATCCAGTTTAACAGTCTGTTTCTCCCCCCCCCTCCCCAACCCCACTTCTCTAATCTGCAGAGATAGATATAAATCTTGAGCCAGACTCCAGGGGGTTTCTCTTGTATGGCCTTCCCTCTGTTTGTGCACAGCACTCCCTGACTGACTGGCTGCTATTGCCAGACAAACAGCTGTCTTAGCAGTTGCACTAACAAATAAAAGGGGAAGGGAGGAGGCCAGGGCAGTGGAAGGAAGATTTTTGCCCTAAGGGTCCTTGCTCACTTACTTTACTAAGAAATTCAAAATCTAATGAGCGTCCACTGCTGGAGGGAAAATGAGAATAATCTGTGATCTTTGGAAAAGAGTGAAAATCCACCATTGTGAGTGCTTCATATCAGTAAATCTTTTCAAGATGACCTCCCCGAGACAAAGAGGGTAGAAACTTATAAGTAAAAGCTGAGATTTTCCTTTCCATTGCTCTGCCCTGTAGGCTGGCTGCGGGAATGACAGTCTCTCCTTTCTCACCTCTCCCAGCTTTCCTTCCCATCAAGATAGGACACATGAATGGTGGTCTATCTTCGAGGAATTTTAGTGCTGTGTGACTGGACACAAACAGCCCAGATTAGACACAAACATCTGTGGGCTTTGGCTGTTCCCCTGCCTGGCTCCTCAGCCATCCTGTATTCAGTTCTTGTTGTCCTGCTGATTCCTGCTGTGTACCACCCTTTTGTGGAACTGTGCACAGATGTGTTTAAGTGGCAGCATGCAGACAATTGTTTCATTTGATGAGGTTTTAGGTGCCTGACTCGAACGTGGAAGAGATTAAAATTAGATTGCTGGAGTGGGTTTTACATTGAGTGTTTTTGCCTACCTTTGTGATGGCGGGTGCTGTCACAAGAGCAGGAATGATGGCATGGCTCCAGGCCTGGATCAGATGGGAGCTGACCATTTGAGAGCTTTTGCCTTGTACTATTAAAATAAGCTGAAGTTGCCATCAGTTTATGTTAATGTGTTGGGCTGCAATCTTTTGGAAGCCCAGAAGTTGTTTCCCAGCTGATATTTCTGGCTGTATATTCAACAGCCTCTCACTGTGCACTGTAGTGAATGGTAGAGGAGGCTGCCAACCCACCTTGAGCCAATAATTTTAATCTTCTGCTGTAAGTGCAGCAAAGCACTAGAGCTCTGTGCCTTTGATCCTTAGTCTGCTCATATCATACCATTCATTATACATATGCACAGTGGTGAGCATGTTCATGTACAGGAAATGTATGGGTCATAATAATTTCAGGTATAAAGAAGCTGTTAGTTACTCACTTTACTGGTAGTAGTAATGTACACATTTCTCCTCAAAGTATGATTGCCCTTGTTCATTGCTATCAGGGCAGACCGTTTGTCTGTACATAGTTCTATTTCACTTAAAAGAGACCCAGAAGAACTTGAAAGATGAATCCACAGTTTGTAAAGAGCTCTGATATGTACTTCCGTCCAGGTAGGGAATTGTGATCAAGTTTTCTATTCTCTATTTTCCTCTCTATTCTCAGTCTTCTCCCCTGCAGATGTGCTGGTCTGTGAGCACATCTACCTTGTGCTGGTCTTTGGGATAAAGGAAATTATATTCTTTAAGGAGATCTACAGTATAAAAGACAAGTTTATTAATGATATCTCACAAAATTTGGATCCCTAGTTCCATGTCAGGGTGCAGTGCTGTGGAAGGGATGTACTTAAAAATTACACTTCATGCTTTGTCATTTGCAGATATTGCAAACAGTCCTTTTAAAGTTTAGCTTCTAAAGCCCATAAGTACTCTTTTTTTGTAGAATTCCTGAAATTCAGGTTAAAAATCCAAAGACTCGAGTGACTATTGCTATTTGTTTACCCAATGTGTTCAAAGGAAGGTAAACAAGAGGAGATATTTCAGTGCTTTTTTCTTTCAAAGTCGTGGTTTATGGGATGTTACAGTGACACCTGGTGGAAAACGGTGTCGGAAGTTTAAGAAAAATTTCTGCACCATTCAAGTAGTTTGTTTGAATAGTGTCTTTAATATTACTATTTTATTAACTAACTGTGATGGTTACAGCCCATTTGTACGAGGCATGTGTGCACTAAGCCTACATGAGTGTGCAAAGGCTCACTGACAAGAATTATCCTCATCAGTAGTAGCAGCCAAGCTTTCCAGTTACAAATGGTTTGTCATGTGTATTTGATAGTAACCAAATTTCCTTTATCAAAAAGCCAAATACCGTTTTGTTATTGTTACGGTGCTGTGAACTTTTCCTTCAGACCATTAAAATGCACCTTGATTACATTTCTCAACATGAATTAACCTGGTTCTTAACCTGGTAGAGTCACTGTCCCTGGAAGCATTCAAGAAACCCCTGGACAGGATATTTAGTGCCATGATTTATTTGGCATGGTGGTGTGCAGTCAAAGGTTGGACTCAGTGATCTTGGAAGTCTTTTGCAACAATAATGATTCTATGATTCTGTATTTCTCATCTCCCAATGCTTCTCCCTATACATCCTGAAAAAATACCCCTAGACATCTAACGGCCAAACACTTCCTCAAAAGAAGAAAAACAACAAACCAAACCAAAACAAAAAACAAACAAAAAACCCAACAACAACAAAAACAACAAACAAACAAACCCAAAACCAACAGATTTTAAAAAGATGTTGACTAAATGCTCTTAAAAAATTTTTTAAAAAATGCTTGAATTTAGGCATATTTTTTTACCTGCACTCCATCTAAGTTAGTAATTTAAATCCATGCCTGCCAGCATTCTTAATCTTGAGCGACCACATGGATCAATTGTTGAACTGTCTGACTTTAATCCACATCAGCACTAGCACAAATAACATCCAGGAACATTTTAGGATATAGTAAATCTAAGAGCCATTGTCCATAGGTATTTCAGCTGTGCCTATCCTCTCTTGGACTATGAGATATATTTTAAGTGTTGTTGTGGGTTATCCCATGCCACTTGCTAGGGTATTGATGTAGGTACACTGAATTTACTAGTATAGACCTAAAAGTCCTAGAGACCAAATCCTGAACTTCATAAATGTCCTAACTATCCAAAGCCAAAGTTCTTTGCCTCAGGAAGAAATTACAGGCTCCATTTGCCTGTCACCAGCTAGTCATGTGAGCTTTGATGAAACTTCTTCAGCCAAGATGAGCTGGATTAGCAGAGACCTACCATTTAAGCAGTCAGACTAAACTGGCTTATTTTGGCTGGATCTAAGGAGCTCCTTCATGAGCAGCTTTGCTCATTGGCTGGAGTGGGGGCAGCATCTGTCTGGAGAGGAGAAGTGACAAGCAAATCAGGCAGTAATTCCCCAGCACCTGAAAACTGAAAAGGTGAGATTTGCTTTCAGATGAAAACCCTTAGCTGAAAGCAAATCTCACCCTGGATGAGCCTTACTCTCATCTGGAAGTTCCCTTGAGTAGTGGTGAGGAGAGTGAGATAATGCACAAGGAATGCTTTCTCCCCCAATGCTTCCCAGGACAACTGGAAGAAAAAGAAGGAACCTGATCCTGAAAGCCTTTCCTTCCTTGGACCACTTTGAGCCACGAGCTTCCAGATACTCATTGTCTGTCTTCAGCCTTGCTTTCCCTTTCCTCCTGCCTTAGTGCAATTACTCCTTTCACTGCATGGGCAGAACAACATGGGGGATTGTACTAGAGCATGAGCTGGAAAAAAGTAGCATCAGGTTAATGCCAACCCATTTACCTCTGCTGTTGCTGGGTTAGTGTTATCCAGGTTCTCAGCCTGTTTTATTGCATGACTGCAGAAATGTTTCCTTGGCAAGTGAACTGGGCTTGGAAAGGTATGGTGGAAAAGCAGGTACCCTTTCTGAGTAGCAGTAAGAGAATGTGCCAGCCTCAACTGATCATCAAAATGCAATATTATTTGTAAAGTAGCATGTTTGATTTATAATGAGTAATACACGTGCACAAAATGTCATAGCATTTGTATACATATGCATATACATATATGTGTGTGTAAGCAGGATTAATTTTCTACGGCAGAATTACTCTGTGGATGTCTCTGCTGATACAGCTCAGATGTGCCACAGACCAGGACCTGGATGTGCTTTAAGCCTGACTTCCCACAGACCTCTTTAATGCCATTCTTCAATTTCATGTAAGCTCTTCACCACTCTTTAAATCAGATACACGATTTATCAGTCAGCTTCATTTTTCTTCCATGGTATGGATGCAAACTTACTTGTACAATTGTGTCACCTCATCTAGAGAACCCCTATCAAATTTGCTCTGGTTAGTTTGTGTCTAGATTGCATATGAAGGCAGACACAGGTCTGTTCTGTGTGGTATTTTGCTGCAGAAATGGAACATTTGGAAACAGTCACTCAAAAAAAGATTAATTAAGATTTTTGCCATGTCTGATATGACCAGTGGTGTTCTAACAAAATTATTCATCAACACCATCAACAAATTTTCTTAGTTGCATCCATTTACACATATTTAGAAATCTCTTAATCTAGTTAAAATTAACATTAGGCCATTTTTTCCCCACCATTTCCCTGTTTCTGTGTGCCTCAGAGCACCTGATTAAAAGCATTGCACTTAGTTTCCTTTTTATGTTAATGATATTTGTGTAAGTAGATACACTGACTTTCATTGGCCAGCTCTTTTGTTTCAGTGGTTTAATAAGAAACTATGAAATAGAGGTTGCATAAGTTCAAGACAAGTGCTCCAGGAAGCTGAGAAGTTGTTGAGGGAGCAGAGTATAAACAAGGATTCAAAAAAATATTTTAATGCTCTGACATGCAAAAATGTCACAGTTGCATCTCTGTCACCTAGACTAAAATGAGTTTGTATGGCCAAGTCAAGGGAAGCGTCAGATTAACAGATGAAATCATTTAAGTTATGAAGAACATTCTCCCGTGGGTTTTCCCAATAAAATGGCTTGCTGCTTTTTGCTGTCTATGGATTTCTGCAGCGTACTGTGCTTTCTCAAGGAACTGTCAAAACTTATGTACAAGTAACCTGGTAAGTTTTCAAAACCTGTACCTAATCTTTTAAAATACAGACTGTTGCTAGCAGTGTAAGAACTACATATTGCATATCAGTGTTTCCAAAATTACTCTAAAGAACGTGTTTTGCTAAAACTAGCATAGTTTGAGAATTTATGTTTAACATTTGAATTTGTGGAATCTGGTAAGGAACAAATCCCACTACCCTGACTGCATGCAATTACTATAAATGCTAAAGACCCTGAAGGGTGGGGAAGATAAACTTTTATTTTTTCAGTTTATTCACTTTACTTATTTCAGTCTAGTCCAGGGCTTTTCTTTACATAATGAAGAAAAACTGTAAAGTCACAATAAATTTTCTGGGAATCTTGATGCACACAGCTGTCCTGAGCTTAGTTGCAGCTTAATTTTTTAATTAGCTGGTTTAAATTGCAGGTATCTCTGTAAGTATTAAAATTAGTGGTCAGATCCTTAGTTTTATACACTCTTAATATTCCTTTAAATAGTGTGCAGAATTTATTATTTTTCCTTCTACGAATGCAAGACAAAGATAAGCAAAACCTTTGAAATCCATACAATTATTCTGCCTTCAGGAGTTGCTTCCTTTCTTCTATTTGCCAGAAATGTTGATGTGGTTTAAAGCGCTGTGTATCTCTGCTTTGTAAAAAAGACGTTTTATGTGCTGTTGCTAACTGTGGAAACCTGCTGCAGAGAATTATCACCTGCTCTATTTTATTTCATACGCTTGCCTGACAGTTCCTTTAAAATTATTTGGAGCTCTTGCACCAGTGAAAGAGTTAATTGCCTTCTGCGGTGGAAGCCTATCATGCAATGATAACCTTAATGGGGATCCTTTGATTTTAGTTTAAATTAATCCAGAATAAAAATAATTTGCTCTTCCTTCCAGCTTTGAAAGACAAGAAAATCAGATTTATGTTCAGTGAATGTATTGATTCAGGTGTGAAAAATGTAATATTCAAGTCTGGGAGTTATAAATCTTATTTTTCTCTTCTGATCTATTTGTTATGTTTGATTTTTTTTATGTGACAACTTTGATTCTCACTATTGTCAGGGTGTACCCAGTGTGCTGAAAGTTTCTTCCTGTGAATTATTTTATTAAAGCTGCTCTTACCTGGTTTCAAGTCAAAAATTTAAGAGCTGCTATTCAGCTTCTCTGTGGTTGTTGTATGCATCCTCAAATCATTTGCACTTCAGTGACAGCGATAGGTTTTGCACACTTTGAATGATGTGAAAAAACAGACACTTCACTGGAGAGCACTTTTGGCGGGAGAGGAAGGGTGGTGGCAATCACCATATGGCTGTAAAACTCCTTCAAAAGGTGGCCAGACAAAAGGCATTTAGCTTGAAGGAACGTCTTTCCCAAGAGGTCAAAACCACTTGACTTTGTCATTTAAGCCCAACATAATTGTGAAGCATTTTTATTGACTCAGTGAATCAGAATAGGGAGGTAAGAGCCAAATTCCTACCTCACATAATTTAACACCAACTGATTCTACCAGTGCCTTTGTTTGATGGTATCTCTGAAATTAGCCTCAAGTGAGAAGCCAACAATAAATTTCTCTAGATGAGGAAACATCAGCCAAAGAATATTTGATTTACAAGAAGCAAATGATTTAATGTCTTTTAAACAAAGAATTTTTGGGAAGTATTTTGATTCTTTTAAAAAATTATGTATTTTCCTATAGGAAGGAGAACTTGGAATTACTAACCTTTGCGATGTTAGTGACATCACTGGAGCGGTGAGTAATGGTTTACTTTGTTAATTACTGACATTTTATGTTCCTGCTA
Source organism: Cinclus cinclus (assembly GCF_963662255.1). Classification (NCBI taxonomy): domain Eukaryota; kingdom Metazoa; phylum Chordata; class Aves; order Passeriformes; family Cinclidae; genus Cinclus; species Cinclus cinclus. Next base: position 48,180,091 of record NC_085048.1, on the reverse strand, counting down.
TTTGAATACAATGGGTACAATGGTCACATTTTCAAAGACTTCATGAAAATATGCACGGTTGCCTGTCTAACATAAGTCATAAGTTGAGTGGGTAGATTCGTTCAAATTATTAGAGACATAGTTATATTTTTTTATTTAAAGAGTATGTGTAAAGGGGATGATCTCTGCTGTGAGTTATGTTCACATTTGTGATCTACAAAGTTAATAACTTCTCATTTTTGAGACAATGGACAAGGAGTCTAGTGCTACCTCCAACATGCAAATCATTAAGACTGTCTTATTCAGTTACCTATGTACAGTTAAATAGTTTATTTTGTTTTATCAGTGATTCAGTATAAGAAAACTTATAATTGTTCAACATTTAGAGTTCTCTAGGGCTTCAAATGGTAGTGGCTGTCATGGGGGTTTAATGTGAGCTTTCCATAGGAGCATTCTTGGAGTTCTTCAGCTGATTTCCTAGTTCAGATTGCAAATGCAATTCAAGCTGGTGGTGATAAACAACAGAATAAAATTTTTCAGCTCCCCTGAAGTCGCTGAATTGAGCTTAAAGACTAACTGGCAAAAAATAAAAATTAAAAAAAAAAAAGAAAGAAAAAAAAGTAAAGATAAAAGTATGTAAAGGTATGCATGCAGGATGATAAGCATGGCTGGCACCAGCAGAGAAACATAATAAAGAGGACTACTGTGGGGTTTTTGCAAGTTATGTAAAAAGATCAATGGCTCATGCCCAAAGAAAAAGTTAAAGGAAGGGTCACCTTTAATATTGAAGCATTCAGTGAATATGGCCCCCAGAGACCCCTCTTGATAAACCTTCTGGACCATAACAGGACTTCCAGTAGGAGGTAGATACATGGAAATTATTTCTAGGAAACTGATATTCATATATTAGATAAGAAACACGTTTTAATGAGTATGTAAGCACCTGGCATCTAGTGAGGCTCGGACCATAAAAGTCTGTTGTCACGACAATACATAGCAAGGTTGACTCACCCGTTTAAGTTGCTGAGTATCTTTGCTCAGTGTTACCTAGTCTCCACTATATTTTTCAAGAGGCTTTGCAACACTCAGTATCTGTCTTCTGCTTCTAAAGTTATTCCAGTTTCCCTTTAAGAAGAAAAACCTTCACAACCACTAAGAATTTGACGGGACAGCATGAACGAGAAAGGTCCAACATCAAAACTGAAAGACGTAATATTTATTACTTCTCTGAAAACTCGTGGTCTTAAAGCCAATGCCTGCTAGCGAGCACGTGTGGGAGGGCTTGTGCTGAACAGCTTTCCTCTCTGCTTTGCTGTCCTGCACACTGCATGTGTGCTGCTTCTGCACAGAGAGTAAGTGGTAAAATAAATCTGGGAGGGTGAGAGTGCTGGCCATGTCATAGACAACTGAGTTAACTCATTCCCAGAACGAGACTGAGTTTATTTTGCTTTGTATTTGTTTTTACATTGAGGAGGACACTATACAACATAACTCTAACAGTAGGATCTGAGTATTTATAAAGCCCACATGTACCTTTAATATACCACTAATGCTGGATATCAATCACACTTGCCTTTAGAAATCTGCTTTCAAAGTCATTTTTAAAGCCGTTCTCTGTCTTTGCAGTGTACACAGGGATGTCAGTTTTGGAATGCAACAGTGCAAACCAACTGTCCACTGGAATGTGTGAGTGTTACCTGAGCTTTGGCTCTACAGCACTTGTTTCCACCTGTCAAGTATCTTATCCAATAGCAGAGATTCAAAATCCAATCAGAGCAATATTTCCATGAAAAGATGTAATGTCTGTATTTTTTCTCAGTTCCTTATAAATCCTGTTTTGGGAAATTAATAATTTTTGTTATGCAAGTTGCCTGTAATATAAAAAAAAATCATTGAGTTTGTTAGAATATATGTATTTTACGGTTCATAAAGCTTAACAGAGATTTTTAGACAGTAAGAATGCACTGGTGCTTTTCAGGATTTTTCTCTACTGGGCTGTTACAGAGCTGCATGCAGATGGAAATGAAGCACATGGCCATCAGTAGATTGATTTCTTGTTTTTACTAAACCAGATGGATGAGAACTAGCATTGGTCTGGGACTACTGCCATGATAGTTTTTAAACTTCTCATTTTTCTGCATCTCTTGAACACCTGAATTTCATTCAACCTTAGCATCACTCTAATGATGACTTTCTGCTTTTTCAAGTGTGGGTATTCCTTCTTTCATTATTTGCCTGTGATAAAGTTTTGTAATGTACTTTCAGTGTAAGAAATTCTAATAAATTAGTGTTATCTGTTTGAAATACTCTGATTATATTTATACTAACCCCACATTTTATTAATTTTTTTCTTGGCAGAATGAGACATACACTAGAGCATGTGAGGTAAGTTCAATGCTGTCAGAGTAATACAAAACCATCACTATTTCAGTGATTGCTGTGTCCACACATAAGAAATACAATGTAGATACACAAACTTAACAACTCAGGTCTTGTTGTTTTGTACTCCCTAAAGCTGAAGAATGAGTTCCATACCTTTTCAGCATGGTGACCAAAGACAGGTTTGCATAAAAAACTGCTGTGTGACAAAGAACATTGCTGTGAAGAAAGCAGACTAATCTCAGTATTATGAAACAGGACAGACCAATGTAAACCATGTCCTGTGCTTTCACAAGAGTGTTGTTCATCCAGTTTTTCATTACTTCCATCGAAGACTATCCAGAGAGGATGCTTTATAAGGCTGAGTGAGAACTGGAAACAAAGAGTGGGGGCTAGAAGAGAAAATTCTTGACAGGATAGAGTCTAAATGAAATAAAATGCAATTCAGTAAGGGGAAACTTGTGGCCCTTTAGAAAGAGAACTCAAGTGGGGACTGCTGTGGATGGACTGATGTTCACAGTGATGAGTGTGGGTCAAAAAAGTGCTGGTAAAGAGATGGGCCCTTTGAGCATGAATGATGGGGACAGGGAGAGGGACAGGGACAGGGATAGGTATAGGGATAGGGATGATTGAAAGATTGTGTTTGGCATTGTTGAGACCTTCCATCTGTTCCCAGATGGAAGCAAAATATTTCAAGGAGCTGATGGAGGAGTTGGAGAGAGTCTTGAGTGGAATAGAAACCCATTGGCAACATGGAAATTTGATTGAAAGGATTTTTAATTTTTTTGGTAATGTTTCTTAGCCTATCAAATTGTAATGGTGACAAAGGTTTTCTAATGCACTAAATGGTGTTTTGGAGTGTAGGAACAGTCCAAGAAGTAACCAAATTGCTTTTGTAAAAACATAAAATGAGCGTGTGTGTTTTGTTACTTTTGTGTTGGGGGGCTTTTTTTGCCTGTCTGGTCATGCAATGTGCCCGCTTAAATGTGCTGACTCTGCAAAGGCTTTTTTGGGATTATCTTTCCACTGGATCAGCTGACTGACTTGACTACCCATATGTCAGGCATGCACTGTGTCACTGCATCCAGAGGATCAGGTTATTTCAGCCAGCAGAGCAAAGGAGTGGGAGCAAGAGTGGGACTTTTTCTTTGGTGTTTGCTCAGTTCTGTTGTCTGAATACACCTTAGGACTGAAATCTGGTAGGATTTCTCCTTCCACCTAGGAACAGGGGATTGCCACTGAATTTCATGGGAATAGTAACAAGAAAAGACATCAGACTGTGGCTTATATAAGAATGTTGCTGATGAATGGAGAAAATATGAGGATTTATTGTTTTCAAGTAGAGCAGCTGGCAAATTTCCCTCAAAATTTAAGGTTAGGAGATTTAGCAAACCTCTTACCTCAAGCAAAAATTGGATTTATGGTTCAGGTTCAGATAAAAATCATAAGAAAGAATAACGCAATGAAAAACAAATGTTCAGAAATACCTGTGTGAAATGAGGCAGAAAACACTATGAATCAGCATGCAATTTGGGTACAATACCCCTTAAAACCAAGAAATATTAGTCATAAATTAAAGTTCCAGTATACACCAGATAACTTATATCTGCTAATACCTGAATTTTCACCTCCTAACAGTGGTGATAATTTACCTGGAGGTATTTTATTTCTCAGAATATGAAAATATTGGAAAAAAATTACAAGTGCTTGCACTTGGCACGGAATGTCTAGATGTGACATAATGTATATAGGAATATACATACAGCTAAGCAAATTTTCAAATGTGTCTTCATTGCAACTGTGTTTTCTGAAATAACATGTCTTGTCAGTTTCTGTAGGGTGCTGGAAGCATTTTTCCTCAAATCGTAGGAAGAGAAATTTAAAAACTCCTCATTTGCCATAATTAATTGATTCTGAAGGACCTAAAGGTTGATTATCACTTCAAAGGTTGCTGCTGTATGGAGCAAATTTCAAGATTTTAAACGAAGTTGCAGAATAAAATGAGCCTGAAAAAACCTTGCCTAGAAAAGCTCAAATCACCTCTTCTCAAAGGTTTTGGAATTTCGGGAGACTGGGTCTTGCATGTAATTTTAAAGCTACTGACAACCACCTAGAACATGTTTCTACTTCTTAAGTTCTCAACGTAAAAAGCAGGATGACACTATATTTATCTTCCCTACCTGAACTGAAGACTCAGAAATTTTCTGTTCTTAGGACATCAATGTGGAGCTCACTGCCCTGGGTTTTGGTCTTTTGTTTTGGTGTTTCTTTTTTTTTTCCTCCTTTTTATGTTTGCAGTTTGTAGGCACAGCTGTAACAGAGGAGTAGTTTTCCTGCTGAAAAGGAAGTGTGAATTAGGCATGGCTGCTCTTAAAAATTGCCAATTTCAGCTATTTTGGAAATTCACTGGAAATACATTGTAACAATGTGCCTCATTCATAGGGAATACATGAAGCAACATGTGAAAAGCAACATGTAGAATATATTGCCAGCTAGTCAAAAACCTTGTCTTCCTGAATCCATGGCCATCACTGAAATCTATTTCCAACTGTAATGAACTATGTAAAATAGTTCATGCTTTCCACAAAGGGACAGTGTGTATGGAAGAAACGTTTAATTCAGGGCCCAGTGAATTGATGAAAAGGCTCTCAAGAAAATCTTTAGAGTAAGTTCATGGTAATGCTACTTTTTAGATTTAATATAATTATTTCCACAGGGCTTGTGTATATGCAAAATGCCCACAGAATTTGTATGTATTTAAAATGTGTCTGCATGATTCTGGAAGGAAGTTTGCCTTCACACAAAGCTAACCAGTGAGTTCTGTACCCTACACAGAGAGTTTCCTGTAAGTTTGGCTGTAGCTGTGCAGAGGATGCATATGGAGCTGAAGCACTGAGTAAGTCTGAATAGAGTCCTGTGTCTGACTGACAGTTTGATAAATTCATGGTCTTGTTCTATGATCTGGATTTATTTAAAAAATAGGAATGTCTTGAGTATTTTCATTAATCACAAAACTACCTTTTTTATTTAAAAAATACACTGAAGTTTATCTTGGAGTAAAACATTTTCCCTCCCTTTCATAGACATGAGACTTTTTGAATCCAGTCTCAACTGTTTAAGAAGATAAATTGGGCCAATACAGTGCTATTGAAATTGTCCCCTTGAAAATCTTTTCAGAAGTCTCTCATGCCTTCTCTATCTTTCTATTCAGAAAGATTTTACTAAGTAGATTTAACTAAAAATGCACTTACACAAGTATGAGGTTATAGTCACAACTCACATTGAACATGGCCCCTTTCTGTCTGATGTATTAAACAGTCTTTAAAATACCACTTGAGCTACTCAGCAACATGTTCTGTATATTCTTTTATGTGTTGCTATGGGCTTCCCACTTTTTAGGTGTGTGAGGTAAAAGGTTTTCACCTCTGAGATGCAGGGATTGCCATGAAAGATTTTTCTTCCTGTTATATTGTATTTTTCCCTCAGAGTACTTGAACAAACCCAGTGCACCATTTGCATCTCTCATTGGAAACCACAGTGTCACATTAGGGTGGAAGGCAGCTAACATCTCTGGAGTGAAATATGTTATCCAGTGGAAGTTCAACAAACTCCCTGGTGACTGGAGGTACACAGAGGTAAGGCAGGATACCTCATTTTACTTTGCAAGGAAACTGGCTCTTCTCTGGGGTTTTTATTTGTTTGTTTTTTGTTTGTCTTTGTTTTGTTTTCTGGGGTTTGCTTGTTTGCTGTTTGTTTGTTTTTTGAAAGACATTAGATCATATGCTAAGTACGTGAAAGAGGTTTTCCAAATCATAAGTGGTATGGGGGAGCTGTGAAGCAGTGGATTACTCCCCATTTCCTCCAACACAGGAATTAGGGACCTTGATGGAAACTAGCAGGTAGCATGTTCAAAACTAGCAAAATGTGTTTCCTTATTGAATGGGTGTTTGAAATGTTCCACTGCTTCCTGGCACATGTGGATGTTAAATTGCTAAATTTAAACTCCTGAATATTAAAATTGCTAAAATTACTAAATCAGGTTTGAAAAGTGACTGGAAAAATTAGCAGAATAAAAAACGGAGTTCTACTAAATGCAAATATTCCCATTGTTTCATGTTGAGCCATGCTTGTGAAATGCCAATGAGAATATTCAGAAGTACAGCTATAGGCTTTCTTTTCTTTTCTTTTTATTTTTTTTTTCAGTACCTTTCCCTAGAGAAATTTTTTTGGTTCTTGTCAAAGCACAATACCTGGCTAGAAAGACCTTTGTTCTGACTCAGTAGAGTTATTCTCATAATTAGTTCTTTTGCGTCAGCTGTACACTTGTTATCTTGCCGTCATCTCTATTGGACCAATTTACAGGGCATGACAAGTTGGTGCCACAAATCAAAGGTAAAGATAATTTGCTAAGCAGGAAGTTATTCTGAATGAATCATTGATTAAATAATAGGGAGCAATTACTTCAGACAATAAATATTTCAGTGTAACTAGAATGCTTTGTATCTGAAACTTGTGGTATATGTTTAAAATACATTGCTTGTATGATATGATATGATACTCTTTTAATGTGGTTCTTCTTAAAAAACTTTTTTCTTATAATTTACTATTATATTGCATCAATCCTTTGTTCTACCTGCTCATTGGTGAGATTTGGTGCCTTGTTCTGAGGTAAGAGAAGAGAAAATGTTCTGAAGAGATGGAAAATCAAAGTCTATGCTGAAAATAACTTTGAGAATTTCCTCTTAATTAAACTTAGGATGCTGCACTTTTTTATCCTGAAATATGTATGTTGTTGTATGAGACCTCTTTTGCCCTCATAGCATCCTACATAGTAGCTGCAGCTGGAGGAAGGAAAAGCCCAATTTTGCTTGTGCATTAATCTAGGTAGTATCTGGAACTTCATATACCGTCAAAGACCTTCAGGCCTTCACAGAATATGTGTTTCAAGTAGTTTGGATCATTACATCTCAGCTGCAGCTCCATTCTCCACCCAGTCCCAGCTACCGGACACAGGCTTCTGGAGGTAATGAATTGCACTATTAATTCCATCTTTCAGGACCTTAACAGAAACATTTGGGTTTTATTATTGTTTCTTTGGCAGAAACCATTGGTGTCTAATCTTCAGAACCACATGCATGTTGTCTCTTGGGTATCTGCAGAAGACCAAACTAAAGAACTATAGGTTCTTTCTGTTTGACCTAGAAGATTTAAGGCTTCTCCCTGCTTTTGGCTTTAAAAGCAAGCACAGAAAAGTACATGGTCAAAATCATGAGTGCACATGGGATACCTTTGTACATAATTTTTCATGTATTTGATTGAAACACAGTCCGGTTTTCCTGGACATTTAAAAAAACCTGGAAATGTTGCTGAAATGTTAACAGTCCCTAATAATATTTATTGGAGTATAAATGAATTAACAGGTGTGAAACCTAAAAATGTATTTAAAAATGGAAAACAATTAATGTCTTAATCAAGTACTAGAGTCAGATGTTTCTGTCTTGCAGTTCCTGCAACAGCTCCTGTCATTAAAGACATTCAGAGTTCAAGTCCAAACACTGTTGAAGTTAGTTGGTCTCCACCACTTTTTCCAAACGGATTGATTATTGGATATAACTTGCTCCTGACCAGTGAGAAGCATGAATTGTTGAGAGCCTCAAGGGGACACAGCTTTCAGTTCTACTCCACCTTCCCAAACACCACTTACAGGTACAAAAAGAAAGGATGGCCAATGTGGCCAGGTATGAATTCACACTTCTTGCCCAAATAGCACCGAGTATGCTTTAATACCACTTCTGCACAATTATGCTATTTACTTAAACTCCTGCCATAAGCAAGGGCACCTTCCTTGAGGTAACAGAGTTATGCCAGTTAACTTGTTTGCTTTTGCAGAAGTCAGATGGTGGAGAAGGAAAAGCAACTTGATATAGGGCTGGGAGGCTGCATTTTCTTAGCTGCTGTTTTTAATTTTTTTAGGCTTGTGTGGCATGTTTTAAGTACAGCAGGAGAAAGACCAGTCTTCTCCAGTCCTTTAAGCTCCTGGGAAAATTCCTTCATTTTTATTAAATGAAAAGGTCTTCATTCTGCTTGTACTGGTAAATAAAGATCTTCCTTTGAAATGAAGTTGAGTTGTTCTTCTGAGTCTGAAAACTTATTTTGAATTGAAATGTAGAAGATTCTGTTCTCGTTCTGCCTTTGGGCAATTCATACTATGGTTGCTTTTGTTCTTGTTCTAAATTTTCACAGAGCATCATATTTAAATGGGCATTTTCTGATAGTCAAACACTTCTGTAGCAGCTCATCTACTTGATAAAATTGTTGATAAAATGTTTCTCAGGCAATCTTTCGAAATAAACCTGCCAACCAAAATCCTGTCTCTTTGATGTGCCATAGGTTCCGTATCGTGGCGGTTAATGAGGTTGGTGCTGGACCCCCTGCCGAAGCCAACATCACAAGCCCACCATCCAAAGGTACAAGAGCAGCAGAGTCCTTATCATTGTCTGCTCCTGGGGACACACTCACGTTCCCTGGCCTGCCACATGCCTGGCAGAAGACAAATATTTAGACTGTGAGCATGTCAGGGAGTTGTACACTGAGGAGTCAACAGCACCTCAGAGAGGGTCCTGTTCTTCAGCTGTGGACATGATAAGGCAGCACAGCATGGGAACAGCCTGTGAGGCTGGTAGGTCCAAACAGATTAGAGTTGTAGTACGGGCTAAAAACACCCCAGTGGTCTCAGGTGGAGAGTGAAACAAACATGATTCCATTTTCTGGATGAGGTTTTAACAGCTGTTGAATGAATGTATTTCTTCTAATACTAAGTACTTAATATGAAACCCTTTTGTCAAAAATTCTCAATTATCTCAAGCCAAATATGTGAAACCATAGCAATTATTTTTTGCTCTTTCATGGAGGTATTTATTTTACTATATCAACTAATTATTATTGAAGGTAACGATGCACTACAGCTATTACTCAAAGAATTGCAGAATTATTAATTAAGTGGTAGAGAAAGATACACATTGAGATAGAACACAAGAATGAAACTGATGTTATAAAAATGTTATTTTAGGAAAGAAAATATAAGACTTCCCTTATCATGAAAAAATTCAGTTGTCAAACACCTGGAAATGCTTCAGCTATATGAAAACACTTCAAGACTGTCTCTGAATTGCTAGTTTTCTGCTATTGGTTAGAGAAACTGAACTTGCTTCTCTAGTGCTTTTTAAAATATTACTTTTCTATGCGTGTGTTTATTAGCTCAGACACACTGATATTTCCTGACTTGATGAGTCCACAGAGATTTGCTGTAGGGTTGGCTGATCCTGAGTCATAAATATTTGTGTCATTTTTGAGAAGTCTGGACTGTGTTCACTATGTCAATCCAATTGCCAAGCAATTAATTTAAGGTAGAGAACAAACAAACAAACAAAAACAAAACTATTGCCCCCCCAGCCCCCACCTTATGGGGGCAGCAAACCACCCCATCCACCCTTACTAGTCACCACATAAAATTTCAATAAATAAATTTCAATAAATAAATGAATAAAATGTCCTAAGTGCTTCCCCCTGAATTGCACAGGCACTTGTTTCTCTCTGTGCTAACATGAACAGGAGCAGCCCTTCCTCATGTACCATGTCCAGAAATGGTGTTACTGCATCAGGCACTGAGCTGTGTACGTCTGAGCCCTGAGAATAGCTGGGGCAAGAATCTGATTGCTGCTGTAGACTGCAAGAAACATTACTTGAAAAGAGATAAAGAGGTAATATTGGCCTCTTGTACTCTGCTCTGAAGTCATCATTATTGAAATTACAGTTCATCATATGAGAAATACATGACACTCAATCTATGCAGATCTGGGAATAAATTAAGGTAGCATATCACAGTTTTGTGATATCCATATGAGGAAATGGTATCTGATTGCAGACAGCTGCTTAAACTGGAGAGGAGAAAAAAAGGGAAGGATTGTTTGTGGATGGAAATTAGCCAAAATTGTACTGAAAATAATACTCCATCATTAAAAATGAAGGTAACAATTGATTTAGCAAGGTGTGTGCTAGATTTCCAAGGATCTGAGATTCAGAAGTGAGGCAAGCTGTCTTTTCCAGAGCTATGCATAGCTCAGAAAAAAGGCATGGATTTACTGAAGAGGTTTTGGTGTAAATTACTTGGGCCTTTATAAGAATGAAGTCAGTTTATATGACCAAAACTATCCTTGCTGACTTAAAATTCTGTGACTTTATTAGAAGAAAAAAATTAGCAAGTTTTCCACCTTTGAAGCAGATTATATTATCCCATTATCATCTTTATCTGTGATAGGTACTTGTTTTTTTAATAAATCACTAATCATTTCAATGAAACACATACAAACACAACATACTTACCTTGCTTTTCTCCAGCACTGTGGGATAATATTCTAGTTTGACTGGGGTTTTCAAAGATGTCCAGAGGGGTTAAATATCCTGTTTCTGGATGTCTTAGTGCCTTCATTTCCTTGAGTCAATAGGGCTTCATTTGCTCCAGCTCACTTTCCTTCACTAGGTAGCTGAGTATTGTTGCAGGAAATGATGGTGTGGAAATTCACATGGCGTGCTCTCACCCATGTGTGAGGAGCCAGAATCAGCGGTAATGGTGAATAACTCCATATACTTTTAACACTGAAAAAGTTTAAGTTTTGGTCTGTCACTGCTAATGTAAGAATATACAGTACAGACATCGGTACATTTGGGTACGCATGCACGTGCAGGTCTATTAATGATGCATCTGAGTTAGCAACGTGCTGCAGTCATCTAAAATCTGAATTTCTCTGTTTGCTAGTTAAGGAAAAAGCAGCATGGCTCTTCCTATCCAGAAAGGAATCTTTAAGGAAGAGATTCACAGAACATTTCCTCGAACCTGCTCAGTGCCTACCAAATGGTAATATTCACCACAACATCACAGGTAAAATCAGATTGGGCTCTCTCCTTTTCTGTCAAGTGCAACTAAGACCTCTTTACACCAAGCAGAATGCACCTCACATAGTTTGAGACGGTATCTAGTCTCTCTTTATAGTCAATCTGGAGAAACAGGAACTTTCAGGACATGATTTGACTTATTTGAAGTGACAGGCATTCGGAAGAGATCAATCCTTCTCCCCAGTGCAACTGTTTCTTCACTGTATCTAGGCAGCTGCTTAATTTTTTACATTGTAGGTATCCAAATTGAGGTAAGATGAATCTATGTTTCCCTGAGATTAATATCTACTTTTTATCAATATGAATATGGGGAAATGAAGTGGTTCAAGCTTCTGAAGAAAATAATGCCAAGTGTTAAAAGATAGTGCTAGTGTGTTAGCATACCAGTTGAGGCGTTTAGTAGCCAAGTCACCAGATAACCATGTTATCTCAAATTGCTCACCACTCCAGTGATTCTTATCTACACTAGTCTTTGGTGACAGTGTGGAAATCTGAGTTTATCTACCAAATTTCACAGAGCCACAAAGGTTCCAGAGAAAGAATGTTGCTCTTTACGAAATAGCCTTTGACTGTGCAGGTGGCACAGATAATCTCAAGCTTGAATTCTAGAGTGAATGGTGCGTTGTGAGGAGGTGCCTGTTGCATATGTTTGACCTGTAGAGGGGCAATCAGTGTCAGTTTGCATATTACATATCCTCTTTTTGTCTGATTACCTTTCTGAAGGGCAATTCTCTATAATAATGTCACTTACATAGGAAATGGGAATGCTTCCTTATTATCTGAAAGAGTAGAAGTGAGGAGAAAAAACGATTAACTTTTCTCTGAGGATGATGGCAGGTTGCAGACTGAAAACTTTATATTTTTAAGGAAAGTAGAAAAATTAACTGAAAAACTGAAACCTTTCTTATATTATCTGTGTGCATGTGTCTTTCTATTTTTAGGAATTTCTGTGAATATTTATCAGCAAGTCATCTATTTTTCTGAAGGGAATTCTATCTGGAAGAAAGGAGTTGCAAATATGTCTGATGTATCCAACCTAATGCTCTTTTATGCTGGCTGGGGGAATATTGTGTCCATCTCAGTAGACTGGCTTTACCAGAGGATATACTTTGTGATGAATGAAAAGGTAATGCCCCAGAGCTTAATTAATTACTTGCTTAATTTGAACCATTAGATGATTAATTTTACATTATAAAGTATGATTTATGTATAGATATATATGCACAAAATATAATTACAAAATTGTTTTACTATAACATTAATATTCACATATTTAGTAATTTTAAAACAAAGAAAGGTTTGAATATCAGGTCATATTTAAAGTAAATATTTAAACAGCCTACATGGAACTCTCCTTGCCTTATTTTTCTCAATAGGACATAACTGGTTTGGTTTTAATTTGTTTTTGAGACTGACTTCACACACTCCTCATACCCAGTATAGGCACACTGTTTCTCTTGGTTACCCATCTACTCTGTTCATTTCCTACTCTGCCTCAGGAAGGTGGTCAGATAACTAGATAGTGATTTCACTGTCTGTCATAATTGACAAAATATGTTAAATGTTTCATATAAAGGCAATAGCTCAGATTACAACTGTTTCACTTTGAAGTAAAAATGGAAGTGGCAGCCCTGCACTGGATTTCCTACTCATAAAACATCAGTCTAGTAATTACTTTAGTCTGACACTAATGGTCAGACTTTGCATGTACCCATGTAATCCTCTAATGTACAAAGGACTAGAAATTTGCCCATAACGGTTAGTGGGGGATTTATTTGTTTTTTTAATCCTCTTGCCCTGTCTCATTTTACATTTACTGGCCAGGGAACAGGGAGCAGGAAAAGCAGTAGTGATGAAAAGATACAAATGAGCTGTAGATGAACAGACCGATGGCAGAGATTTTGAATTCCAAGGCACTGTTTCCAGGATCAGAGAAGCACTTCCCTTCCCTGCCAGACCATTTTCAAAGTACAGTTTGCCTCCAGCTGGATACACAATTTCCCCTCCAGCTTAGAGGTGTGACTGACAGCTTCAGGGTAAGCTGTCATGGCTTTGTGTACAAGGGTTATACTTGGCTGACAGAACACTCAGGAGCCCAGAAGGACCTAGGACTGTGAGAGAGGTGTTTGACTCTCTTGGTCCCCTGAAGGAATCTCAGGTCAGCTTGTCTGCTCATTAGCAAACACCCTATGAGTGCATCACCCATTTTTCTTCTCATTCCCCAGATACACGTCTGCCACTTAGAGAACTGCACAGTAGCTGAAGACATCACTCCTCTTTCCATGACATCCCCTAGGAAGGTTATAGCTGATCCCTATAATGGGTAAGTGAACTCCTTTGAGCACTTGGTGCCAAAGGTGCTATGACACTCCTCTTTAATTTTCTCCACTTCATTAGTCATCTAGGTTCCTGTTTCAGGCACTTAGGTTAACAAAACAAAAGTACAATTTGCAACAAATAACACATCACAAAACAATTGCAACCAGAAATGTGCCATGCAGCATTGTTTCCTGAATTTTCTTCCTTAGGACATTAGCAGAAGAGATAAAGCTTTTCCCATACAAAAATTTCAGTTTCAGAAACTTCATGCTTTTATGAATATGAAGCTCTTTGAATTTTAAATGCTCATGCTTAACATTTAAGGTATTATAGAAGAATATTCTCCAATAATCTGCTATGCAAATTCCCAGAAGATAAAAACTGATGTGTCTACTTCCCCAGCATATATATACTAATAGACTCAAAAGCATTTTTCTGTTGTGCATAAAGACAGGCACCTGTCTTATCTGCTAAAATATTTGTGGCTCATCTACAGACTTCTTGCACTGTAGTTATTTGGGTTTATTTTACTCTATGGGCAGTTATATTTTCTGTCTCCTGGAGGATGGCATATACAGAGCAAACCTTCCACTCTTTCCTGGCCCTGCCTCCGCAGCTTCACCAGTGGTGAGATCCAGTGCTCTGAGAACCTTCACAATCCACTTCCAGTATAAGAGACTAATTTTCTTCAACAAAACAGAACAGGCCTTTGTGTCAGGTTTTCTTGATGGTTCAGAGTTTCACACACTGCGATCACACATGCCATTTAATGACATGGAGAGCTTCGTTTATGAGGATGACATGTTTACAGTCACAGATGGCTCTGCAGTTTTCCAGGAGGAGGTCACTCCAGCAGGAAGTTCTAGCTTCAATGAGTACATTGTGGACTGCAATTTGATGCATCCAGAGTACTTTGGCATTGGCAACTTGGTTTTCTATGGGCCATCAACTCAGCCTTTTCCTTTACCAACTGCTCCTCTTCTTGTCACGGCTCTGTTTGGGTTGGACCAAGCCGTGATCAGCTGGAGACCACCTGAACGCACCATTGGAACCAGTAAGTTCAGCTGGTTCTTCTGAAGGTCCCCTTCTTTTCTTTCCAGAGGAGTAATTTTCTGTTTCACCTTTTCTTGGGCTTTAGGGATTTCAGTAGCAGATCCTGATGGAAGTTATGGCATTACCTCTGTTCAAAAAAATTAGCCCATAATTTGCCAGTAGAATAGCTAAATTGTCTGTCTAAATTAACAGAAGTTTGGGTTGGCAACTCATATGTCCCCTGAAAGGATTTTAAGCAAAACTTGATCATAACTATGTTATGGAGTAGCAGTAATGTTGGGTACTGGTATCACACAGAAAATGCATGGCAGAGATGTAATGACTTTTGATGAGTGACTGTGCTATGGTTTCTACTCTCTGTGCATATGTCTTTGAATAGCAGAAAATTACCTGGCCAGGGAAAATTTTTATTCTAATTTTATTCTTCATGGAGGATTGAAGCATGGGGCCAGAGAGGAAAGGTGTAAATTTTTAATATATCCCTTTTTTAATTCCACTGACACTGGCATTTTTGAAAGGAGTCTCCAATATACATCTTTCTTAAAGGATGTGTATCACCAGTTATATACCATATATGCTGTAATAACACAATTATTTGCTTTGCACAGGTTTATCTGCTTGGCAGAAGTGGACCTATGATGTGAAAGTGTCACCTGAGCTCCCATTTGAGGAGGAATGGGTTGTCTCAAATATTAGTAACACGAGACTTACAGTGAAGGGGCTGGCCAGCTTCACAGCCTACAAGGTGTCAGTCAGAGCTGTGTCTCCTGCCAGTGCAGGGCCATGGTCAGAGTCATTCAGAGGTACAACTTTACAAGAAGGTGAGAATTGCTTTGTCACAGGAAAAATGAAGAACAAAGTCTGTGTAAATCTTTCCACCTAGTGAGGCACACACTTTGGGCAAAGACTGAAAAATAGGGGGCACAAAGAAGGTTTTTCTAAGAAATATTAAATAATAATGGATAAGTAAATTTGCATTAAGTTAAAGTAGTAAGATTCTCAAACTAGAATAATGATATCAAATATTATTTATGCATTAATGTTGGTACTTACCTAAATATTTCCTTAAGCAAATATTCCATCAAAAACATTATTTGGTAATAATGGTAATAAGTGGTAAAAGAGGTGTTATCACTTTCCATTGCTCTGTGAAGAACTTTGTATGATTAAGTGGTTTGTGGAGTACCTTGAGGGTTAATGACAATTCACAGAGAACTGCAGCTCACCAAATCCTTCCAATCCTTGGTTTGAGCATAGGTAATCAGGGGAAATGGATGTCTGCAAAATGTCTGAGATTTCCATGTCTTTGGAATGTTTTTTGAAACCTATTTCACCCAAATTAACCTATGTCTGAGGGGAAAATAGCTTCCAGTTTAAGGTGGTGTACTGGCTTAAGGGTAACTTTTACCTGACTTTGGTAAGGACAGGTCCAAACCCACAGTGTTTTTTCAGCATCTAACAGGATTCCAAATTGCCTTATTGTTCTGGATTTGAACCTGCCCTAAATCCCTGAGTTTCTCAAATTATGATATTTTCATGCATTTCTTCTTTGTCCTTTGTTCCTTAGGGCAGGGGCAGTTTTAAAGGTGCTTCTGTAACTTTCCAGAACCAGGCACTGCTGCTATTGATATACAAATACGTAAATTGCTTGTTGGTGTGCACAACTGCAGTTTTCTTCCTTTGCAGCTGAAGAAGAACCATATATATTGGCTGTAGGGCCTGAAGGTCTCTGGAAACAGCGATTGGATAGCTACAGTCCAGGAGAACTCCTCTATCCTCATATAAGAAACATTTTAGGTACCTACTAAACAAATTGTATGCTGATTTTACAGGCTTTTTGGCATTTGTTATCTCTCCATTAATTTCACCAACAGCACTGAAAGACAAGAGTTCTCTAGACCTGACTGTCCTGCAGTGCAGTACAACAGCTTCACTGGTCAACCCTTTGAGTTCATCCCCTTTCTTCTATTCTATGAGTCAAATTAATCCTTAATGAAACACTTCTGACATCACCACAGCACCACAGGTACAGCAGCGCTAAAATCAACCCTCTGAACTAAATAGTTCAGTCTCCAGCATCCAGTCTCCAGCATACATCATACATTTACAGTAATCAGGGCATATTGTAATATGTACAATACATGTACATTATTTCCTATAAAGAAGCATCTACCTTCACATTAGCTAAGCCTAACTGTGCATTTGTATTGATTTTTATAAAGCTGAAGTGCCTGTTTCTTATTCTTTAAAACAATGGTTTATTTTTTAATTTACATGTTTGTCTAATGCTTAACATCTTCCTTTATTCTTCAAGACCTCGATTGGTATAATAACACTCTTTATTGGATTAATTCCATGGGGGAAGTTCACACCTGGACATTGAACAAAAGAAAAGGTACCACTGAGAGCACTTACGTATCTGATGTCAGAAATGCAAGGATGTTGGCCTTTGATTGGTTGGGTCAGTGCTTGTATTGGGCTGGCAAAGCAAATACGGTAGGTATAGATGCATTTCTTAAAAGAAAATATTCCTTAAGTCAACAATAAAGACTGTAAGTCAGTACTTGGGAAAATGATCCCTACATCTTGCAAGATACATTTGGTCCTTTGCTATTACAGTGTAGAACAAGGAGGCCTTTCTTTCCTCAAGTGATTTTCCACAGTTATACAAAATTTTTGGGAAAAATATTTACTAACACTCACTAGTGCAGGATACTGAATTCACCAGGTGCAAAACAGGAAAATCAAATATGCAATCAACAGTTTTGTTGGATTCAACCTTGTAAAAATAAAGGAAGATAGTGAAAATAGAGGCTGCCCTGTTGATCTCAGCCAAGAAGTAGATGGACTTTATTTTAATCAAATTTGGCACTATTTGTTTACACAGAGATTTTCAAGATTGACCTCTGCTCTGTGACATTTGGCAGATCACTGCATTTAAGAAATAATTACAATTGCACTTTGTGCACTCTCATATCAGGAACACTGACATGTGAATTATTTAAAAGGTATCTGACTTCAAAATTGTAGTGCTAATTTATGCAGTGCTGTCAAATTATGCCTTTCATTTCTCCTAAGTGCAATGTCAGAAGCTGTTTTAAAAACTGGAGCTAGGAGGCCAGATTTCACACTGCCTTGCACCCTCATTTACACTTGTGAATAGTGAATATGAAGTGGGTGAGAAATTCTGTCAGACAGAAGGCTGCCAAAACTGGGAAAGCAAAGGGAAAAGCTATTTCAGCTTTTTTCTTTTGTTGCTTGCTGGCAAAAATGAACTAATAATTTTGCATTCTTCATCCTTTTACTTTGAATGCAAAAGGTTTAGGCTTTGAAAGCTGAAGGCTTGCACAGTCTTTTGATAAACAGCTGTGGAAAAGTCACTAATGTGCACTCAGCTGATCATAGCTGGTGATTTAGATGTGATACTAAAGTCAATTCTTTTGTCCCTAGATCTACAGAAAATCACTGTGGGGAGGCCATATAGATGTTGTAGCTCATGTTATGTTCCCAGTGAAGGATCTAGTTGTGGATTCAGTAAACGGCTATTTGTACTGGGCCACGATGTATTCAGTGGAGAGCACAAGATTGAATGGAGAGGAGTATCTCATGTTACAAGAGCAGCTACAGTTTTCTGGTAAACAGGTGACTGATTTTTTTACTTTTCTTTCTTTTTGTGAGAGATGGGGTGGAGGGGTGGTGTGTGTTTTAGTATTTAAATCTCTTGAATATACTCAGTGTTCATAGCTGTCAAAATTGTGGTTGTAATACTGCTCCTTCCGACATGTGAAAGGTTCTTTTCTTTTCCAAATGATTTAAGTCTAATGGTCACTTGTGGCTTTCACATCAAAATATGGAACCAGAGATTCATAGCATCCTGCCTCTTTTATGATGCTCCCCAGCTTGCAGGACCTGACAGGGCCAGTTTTGAGGTTTAGCGCTTGGCAGGGATACCAGGGTTGCATTTCAAGTTGCAGAGGTGCTATTAGAGAAACAGGCTTTATCTGTGGTGATGAGAGAGGGGGAATGGCATCTGTCCCTGCTGCAGCCTGGCCCAGATTGCTGCTGCTGCTGCCTCCACAGTGTTGATGAGGGTTCCATATTTGCCTCTGATCCAGAATTACAGAATAACTAAGTTAGAGGAGACCTCCAAGATTATCAAGTCCAACCCATGCCCTAACACCTCAACTGCTCTATGGCACAAAGTGCTACATCCAGTCTTTTTTTAAATACATCCAGGAATGGTGATGCCACCACCTCCCCAGGCAAAACACTCCAATACTTTATTATTATTATTTCTATGAAAAATTTCTTCCTAATATCCAACCTATATCTCCCTTGGTGCAGCTTGAAAGTGTGTCCTCTGGTTCTGACAGTCCCCATCTTGCCTGATTCTGTCCCCCATGTGGTGGCAGGAACAGCAAGTTCAACACCCAGAGGATTGCCAGGACTTCCCTTCCCTTCCCTTCCCTTCCCTTCCCTTCCCTTCCCTTCCCTTCCCTTCCCTTCCCTTCCCTTCCCTTCCCTTCCCTTCCCTTCCCTTCCCTTCCCTTCCCTTCCCTTCCCTTCCCTTCCCTTCCCTTCCCTTCCCTTCCCTTCCCTTCCCTTCCCTTCCCTTCCCTTCCCTTCCCTTCCCTTCCCTTCCCCTGACTGCCTTTAGCATCTGGGTTCTCTCTCTAACAAGAGCTGCATGCTGCACAGCCTGGGCAGGGTGGCCCTGAGTGCTGGAGCAAGGCACACTTTGACTGTGACAGAACAGGTCAGCACAGGTAAATTATTGCTTACTTTAAAACACAGCCCTTGCTAAAGAAGCCTTTGTTTTTATCCCATCTGTCATACAAATTGTACTCCCATTTTACCTGGAGCCAGGTTGTCTATTAAAGAGCTTTTCCAACTTTAGAGATCTATCTCTCTTGGTTAGCTTTGTATCATTGCCCATAACATTTCACTTTCCTTTCCTGAAAGAAAAGAATTTGGTGTTTCTCTGATTATAAGAAAAAAACCCAGGCCTAGTTTAGCCCATGAAAGGGAATTAATATTCTGAAGGGCCAGCTAATCTCATGGGTCTTTTACTTTCATGAGGGCTTGGGAAGAAGGAAGGCAGGTTCTGGTGTGCCATAAACTATACTTCTAATCCTTCATACAGAAGAATTGTAAAGCTTTTGTATGTGAGAGAAAAGTCTGTGCTGCAAAGGACAAACCTATCTTCCAGTACTAGCCTCCCTACCTCTCTGTGGAAGCTGGCTGATGTGGACTGTTTCCATGGAAAGATAATTGTTATCCAAGCTCAGTGGCACACTTGGACTTAGCACATATCTTCTGGATGATCTGTGGCAAAGGACTGACAAGTTCCAGTTTATTCTAAGTGCCAAACCTCAATTTCCTTGCCCTTGTCTTTTGATTCACTACTTTCTGGATCGCCTCAAGCTAACCTCAGATTTCATGTTCTTGCTTTCAAGAACCTTGGCAGCAGTAAGACTGCTTGTCTGGTCCTGTCTTTTTTTTTTTTTTTTCTGCACCTTTCTCTTTGTCAGTGATACCAGCCTTCAACCATTCACTTATTCACACCTCCTACAAACAAACATCTCATCTCCTGCTTCTCTGCTGCCCTAATCTATGCACTGACTTCCTGAACTCAGCCTCCTGCTGTGATGCACACAGGCAAAAAGCCAAATAAAAATGTCTAGATTGAGAAGTGACCAGTTATAGCTGACAGGTGTTTCTTTATCAAAATAAAACTCAGAATAAAAATATCAGAAAAAGAGGACAGCATAACATTCTTTAATGGTGAAATTGAGTTGGTTGTTATTGTCTCAATATCAAGAGACAAATATAGGTCTGCAGAGGCACTAATATTTATCTGCCTTGCACAATGAAGTCATTTACCTCAAAAGAGCATGTCTTACCTCAGTATTAAAACACAGACGTAACAATTAATTGCTGCTATCCAACAGTTAAAGCATGTTCTCCACATAAGTGACTCTTACTGGTACTCACCATCTGTTTTTCTAATAAAGAATTGCTGTTCTGCTGAATCTTCAGCATTTTGTAGCTGTTCCTCCTTTTAGCTTGAAATCTGAATGCTAGGAATAGGAATAGAGGAGACTACTGTGAAAATGGCAGGTTTCCTAAACAAATACAAAGGCAGAGCTCTGAAAGTCAAATTTCCTTAGCAGGAACCAAATTCTTTTATGGCAATTACTTTATTTTCTGATCAGTTGTTTAGATCAGCTGGTGTGTATAGACAGATCCTGATTGATTTTAGCAGAGCTACTCTGATTTATTCCATCTTAGGTCCTGGCATAGAATTTCCATAGCACTTAGTAAGTTGTTTACACTATACAATATGACTAGAAAAAAAGTAATTTATAGGGGAGCAGCAAAGTGCATTATACGGAAGTGGGGCCAGAACCCTTTATGTGTGGTTTCAATATTTCTAGTCAAAGTGTATTTCAAATAGCTGAGTTCATCCTGCATGTCTTGATGTTCAATTACATTGCACCATCACAAATACATGCCGTGCCCAGAGACTAATACCTCTCATGAACTGGGAAATGTTTGCCTGTTTTTGAAGTGTAACAGAAGGGAAGTGTTAAACTACTGCTGAACTCCTGAAAATTAATAGTACAAATATTAATTTACCTTTTAATAATGATGATACAGGGACCAGGATAAAGAAGATGGACACATCTATAGCAAAATCTAATAGCTGCATCAAAAAAAATGGGGCAAGGAAGAAGGACCCAAATGTTCAAAAAGGCAACATATATTTAGGAAGATGTCTTTTGGTGTTGAGCATGGGAGGGAGAATAGGTAAATGGTATAAAATATAGCACGACTGACTAAATATGCACTTGGGCACATACACGCTGTGAGGTATTTTTAACAGGACAACCTACAGGAGCAATCATTCAAACCTTGATTTTCTGACATACAATGTCAACAGAAATATGTCAAGAATGTGATTACATAAGGAGCAACAGACAACTAAGTGATATAGCATTTGCTTTCCTGTCATCATCTTCTGCAGTTTATTAATGAAGAGTTAGGAAAAAAAAAGGCTGTTCCACTTACATACATAATGGAAATTTAAGCTTATAAAAGAATAGTTATGATCGGTGTTTGCATGAGAAGTTTGAGAGCTGCTGGAAAACATGTTCAGAGAGGCCCCAAACACTTGTAAGCTGTGCTAATGATATAAAATAGATTAAACTTGATAACATTTAGCAGACTAACTTATGGAAGTAAATTACTTTTTATTCACAGAACAGATTATTAATGTCTGATTTTTATTACTGTTGCATATGGTATTGAATCTGTTGTTTACTGTAGAAACAAGAAAACTCTATTTTGAATTAGATTCTATTAAAGAGAAACAACAAATCTTTCACCTCCCTTAAAGGAAGATGAAACATTGAAGAAATTAACAGGAAGATTGTTTAATTTCATTTTCCCCTTTATTTAATAATAAATTGTTTATAAAAAATTAAATATTCAAATTTCCTGGTTAATCAAAAAATGAAATAAAATTGTTCATCTGTTTTCCATAAGTAATGCAACATTTTAACTGTTTATGTATAAAATCAAAGCTGGAAAACAAAGACAAAAGACATGAAATACTTTTTTCAAAAGATTTCAATACTTTCAATTTGGTTTTCAATATTTTTTTCAGACTGGATGTCACCCACCTGTTACAGACAAAACATGTTAAAATACCAGACATATTCTCGTAGATTTTGATAGGCAGTTCCACTAAGCTCTTGATATGCTATTGCCATCATATCTGAGGTACTCAGATACTCCAGGGATGAACACTGTGATGGGTGTTAAAAAAATGTTATCTAGAAAATCACCAGCTGCTGTAAATAGGTGTCTACCAAGGACCTCATTTCTTTCTAGTGCTATCTCTTTTTGTGTTAAAGTAAACATTTATGGTAGTAATGGTATTTCTGCCAATAAAGAGCTCCTCATGATGTTGTCTAGACAACTGTTATGTCTAAGGGTTCTTACCTCAGAAGTGAAGATGTTTTCAAATTGCTATTTGGACTGCTTTTACTTAGGTGGTTGGTGTAACTTTGGATCTCACCTATGGCTTTCTTTACTGGCTTGTGCAAGATAGTCTGTGCCTAAACCTATACAGAGCTTCTCTCTGCAAAGAAGGGTAAGTAAATGCATAGCAGAGATAAGAAAGTCTCTGTTTTCTAGTTTTTGTCACACTCTGTAAGAAAAAAAAGTTGTCCAGTGCTGGGCACACTTTACTAATTTAACAATAGGCAAAAAGAAGAGCTAATGATCATAGTTAGCTGCTGGCAAACTACATGTTGTGATGGTTGGTAACACAGTTTTACAGTGAGAGAAACATGGTATGGAACCTCAACTGAACTGAGATCATGCTCATCAATTTTTAGATTTAGCTTTAGGAAATAATTGCTGTTTATTGTCTATTTTATCTTGGGATTTGTAACACTTGACAGTTTCCAAATGCCTGGAGCTCTGTAACTTGCTCATCTCATGAATCTCAGGACTTGAAGTGACACCACTTTCTCACCTGAGCAAACAGTACTGAGCAGGCTTTCCTCTTGATCATCCTGAATGTGAAAGGGCCGCATTACTCCAGAAGGGCAAAGTTTAATAAGTCAAAGCATAACTGATTCATAAATATTTATGGATTAGCTTGATTATTGACTAAAACCTTGAGAAAAATGGTGGTTTGTTCTCTAAGTGCAAGGTGCATAATCCATAGTAGTTTGTGAAACTGTTTTTGCTCCCTTCCATGTGGAGAATGCGATTATTTATTTTTTTTTTTTTCAAGCATCGGATTAAACTGCTTAAACTTAATTGAGCAACATCTGTATTTACATGTGCCCATAATGTTGCAGGCTGGCTTTGTGGGGAATCAGATTAATTTTCTGACTGATTTTAGACTTGCTATGATTAATAGTAAACACTTAAAGGATCAAAATATGTTGATTAGTTTTAGCTGGAACATGCAGCTCCATTATGAACCAATTGGCAGCCATAAATCATTGTCCCTGGCATGTCAGAGTACAGAGATTAGAAGTGATCCATCCTAATGGACCTCATGGTGTGTCAAAGCTTTTCCAAATTTGTTTTAGATGGCATGCTCAAAGACATTTTTGAGATGGCAAAATTATGCTTCCTACAACATATTTTATCTCTTACCAAGATGAATTGGGACCTAAAAAGGCCTGTAAGTTTAAATCACCAGTGATCCCAGAAAATAAAAATGTTAATAGATCTTAATAAATAACAGAAGGAAACTAGCAGGGTCAAATAAATCTGGGTTCCTGATGTTGTGATGTAGAATGAATCTCATGCTCTGAAGTAGACTTCACTATTTCAGTGGAATTGCTGAGAGAAGGTGGGATGATTTTTCAAACTACTCATTTTTCTGCATCTATGCAGCAGAATCTTAAACTATCTTAGATTAGTTTTCCAATGAAATAAAAGGAATGAAGGCTTTTTGTTCTTTCTGCAATGTTTCATATTCTGAAAAGTGTTCTGCTTTAAGGAGCTTAAAGAAAAATTTTTGATTTGATTTCCTGCCTCCTACATTTTAGAATTTGAATTTTAAGTATTAAGAACTTGAATTATACTTAACATATCAAACATTGCATAAATCTGCTCCCTCTACACGTGTGCTATCAGTTTCCTAATTTCATACATGTTTCCACAGTTGTGGTAATGCCATCATCACAGAATTTGCAGCATGGAGTACTTCAGAAATATCTCAGAGTACAATGGAATACTACAGTGGTCGTCTGTTCTGGATTAATAAGCTTCAGATCATTACAGTCCAGGAAGTCAATCAGAGCATTAGCATTCCCTTCTCACAACCAGCAGAGTTTACAGCCTTTACCCTTGTTCAAGCATCACTTAAACCTTTGCCAGGTACATTATTTTATGTAAACTCCTCAATAAAGGTATTCACTGTCAGCCTGCAATTCTTCATTCTTGAAATTCTTTAGTCATTTGACTTATTAATAAAAATATCAGGTTACACCAGATATATATATATATGTGTGTGTGTGTATGTATATATACACACCACCTGATAAATATGTCAGGATAACGTGCAATTATAAAAGCTGATTAGTATGGATAAAAAGAATACATGCTGTTGTTATTTATTGTTTCTGTTTAATGCTGGCTTATAGTATTTAATGTTTTAAGTCAATATTTTTTTATTTGAATAGTCTACCTTTTCCTCACATTCTTTAGAAGATTATTATTATTACTATTATTATTATTATCATCATCATCATCATTCTGTTTATGGACAGGAAATTTTTCTTCTATGCCAAAAGTGATTCCAGATTCAGTGCCAGAGTCTTCTTTTAGAATTAAAGGAAATTCCACAAGTTTTCACATCACTTGGAGTCCCTCCACAAAGGTGGAATGGGGAACTGTCTTTTACTGCGTGGGATCAAAAGCTCTACAAATGAGGGTATTTATGCAATCCCTCCATATTATGTACATGTATTACTGTGTCTACTTGCTGATACAAAAGAAGTGGGATTTGTTTCTTCTCTGGCATTTACAGATTGGTCAAGAACCAAACTAAATTACAAACAGAGTGCAGGTTGTTCAGTTTCTCCACCACTACAGGCAGCAGTAGCTCTGGGCTAGTGGCTGGGATGTGAAGAGCCAGACAAGGAGATCACAGTGATCAAAATTTAATGAGAAAGCCTCTCACAGTAACTCAGAGACAGAAGTGTCCTCTGAGATAACAACCAGGACAGCCTTTGCCTGAATGTGAAATGCAGCCTTCATCCCCCCTTTAGAGCATTTGGCAAGCTTAATTTAAATTCACAGTGCAGATTGCTGGCACATCACTGCAGTGCCACAGGAGCTGGTGAAACAATGACTGCTCACAGGAGGAGTAGCTGTATTTTGATTTAGTTGACCAGTTTGGTGTGGGAATTTTGGAAAACTGAAGGCCTTTTCAGTAGGAAAAAAGTTTTGCTTTATTTTGTTCTATTTAATTTCATTTGCAGTCTCTGGAGAGTGAAGGATGCCTTCACCCCCATAATCTGACAGTGCCATCCTATCGAGTGGATTGGCTGGAACCATTTGCACTCTTTGATTTTACTGTCACTCCATACACGTACTGGGGCAAGGCACCAATGACATCTCTATCCCTTCGAGCCCCTGAAGGAGGTACTAGAATTTTCCATCCTGTTCCTCCTGTAATGGCTACTGGGAGCAGCTCAATGTCAGCAAGTGAAACCCTGGCAAAGGATGAGCAGCTTTCAGAGCTAGTCAGATGCAGGCAGAGTTGCAGGGATATGTTTCTGAGTATCTTTGGTAATCATCTATTGCATCCATAAATGCAGACAATTGAAGTAATTGAATTCAGAACAGAAAATTCAGGACAATATATCTAGCATGTGCCTGTAACTATGAGTAAGAAAGAGAAATTGAATTCATTACAGTGAACACAAAAGGCTGCATGCAATATCTTAACCACTTAGTAGATTTTTAATAAATGTTATACACATTTTACTCTTGCTTCAGTGTTTATTTTTGGTCTTACGCATGTCTAAGTCAGTTAAAATATAATGTTGAGTGACTGAAGCACTGAGAAAGCTTATGAGATGCAGTAGATTTTGCAGTGAAGAGGAGAGGGGATAGAATATGCTCTGTGTTGTGAAAATTTTTATAGGCCCACAGCTACATACAGGACTTGGTTAAATAGATATGTCCCAATCTCACTGCAGGAGTGCAATTTTTTCCTGTTTATACAGATCTTTCTTTTGGCTAGGCAAGTTAAAATCAAATAGCCTCACATCAATGAAAAACAGAAAGGAATAACCATTAAGTTTTAGATAATATTCTGTAGAGTTAGTTAAGGGGTAGGGTTTGTGCTTAAACAGGAATATTTTGTTTTGTGTATTTTATCTTTTTTTTTTTTTTAAATACAGTTCCTTCAGCCCCTAGGAACCCTAGAATATATATGTTACGCAATAACCTCCATGGAAGTGATGGGAAAGTCCTTGTGGAGCTCAGGTGGGACAGACCTGAAAGGGTCAATGGAGTATTAATGCAGTTCAAGGTTTACTATCAGCTATTGAATCAGAGCAGCACTTTCATGGAGTGGATTGAAAGCAATGTTAAACCCATCCAGATGCAGCTTTCTCTCAAGGATGTGCTTCCCAGTCTCACAGTAAGGTTTCAGGTATGAAAAATTACTAAGCTTGTCTCATGCTACATGGTAGATGTTATCTGTGCAGTCTGATGTGCTTGCCTGGGAGATTTTTTTTTTTTTTTTGCTTGGGGCAAGATCTTGTTGTTTTTGCTTGTAGAACTGCTGATTTGCTGACTCACCCATGGATACCTGGCTTAACCTCTCTGTGTATCATGCTGTTCACTAAATGATGAAGCCCAAAAGGAACTTTTCTAGAGGTTTCCCCAAACTACTTCTAAAAACTGCAAGTTGGACACAGATACAACTGATCTGGTGGAGAGTGACAGGCCTTTTGAACAGAGCTGCAGTTTGAGAAATGCAAGGACTCGTGGCTTCCACTGAAAGAGACTTCCAGTCTCAAAACTTGTCAGAAGTCATATTTTCATTGGAAAAAAAAGGTTTGGAACAGACAGAATGTGTGCTTGAAAGACAAGTTAAAAGCATGAGAGCACTGAATAGACCAGATACTAATAGGGGAGAAGGCCACATCCAACAAATAGTAGGAATTATTCCTATTTATTAATTATTAATTTTCCTTTCCTGGGAAAGGAAACAAAAAGGCTGCCTGGAGTCCTTTGAGCTCTAACTGTTAGATACAGCATGGATTGTCAGTCTCTGGACTACTGCTCAAAATTCTCTTCACAGCCACGGACCCAACTTGAATGTAGCTTTTGAACTGACCAGCACAGCCTTATGTCAAATAGAGCACACATTTATGTTCCTAGATGAGCAGAAAGGGGTTTTTTTAAGAGCTCCACAGGCTCTCAAATGCAGTCATTTGTGCTGTTAGTTAACATAATGTCCTGTCCCACAGGTGCAGGCCTTCACCTCTGTAGGTCCAGGACCTTTGTCTGATATGGCAGAGAGGAATTCATCAGGTAGGGATGATTTAGTTGCCATCTCATGGTTTGTGTGCAATAGCTGGTGAAAATGACAGTACAAGAGTTTGGTAATCTGATAAATAGCCTCCAACATTTTATGTGGTATACAGCAGACACAACAGAGGAAGTGGTTACATCCTCTGAAAGATTGACACATTCCTTATCATTAGATTAAATTTTGGGAATTTCAAGCCTTTCCTCAAAACTATGATAAATTAGTGTTTTTGTACAACTCCAGGCTGGCATGGAACAGTAGGTTTTCACCTGTAATCTGTATACTTCTAGAGATGATAACATATTCCTAATCAAGCTGTCAAAGTTAACTAGGAGAGTTAGAGACCCACTAGAGATCATAGGCTATTTCTAGTTTGGCTGTTAAAAGCCATTAAATGAGAAAATCTGTTTTACTATGCATAAATTTGTTAAGCAAGCATTCATGATACCACTGGAAATATCTTAGTAGTTTGATTGTGATGACAAGAGGGCATCTCATTACTTTATTTATTTACTGTGGCATACAAACAAGTATGATAAGTTCAGACCCATCATTTTCTTGTATCTCATACTTGCTTTCCTTATGAATGACTGTGATTATCTGGGATGGGGTTTTTTTTGTTAATTCTGCTGTGCCCTTTTCCTTCCAGATCTTTTCCCTGTCCCAACTCTAATAACTGTTTCTGCCAGCAAGTTGTTTCTTGCTGACATAGACAGTGGTCAAACCATATGGGAACTTTCAGCAAAGACTAATGTAAAGGACATCTGTTATACTGCTAATGATGACAAAGTGTACCATATCACTGATGATTCTCTTTTTATTCTGAATGTACAGAATGCTTCAATGTTTCAGGTATTCCTTTGTTCACTCCCTTACTTGAGAGAATCTAGGAAAATGATCATTACATGACCATTGTTGCCATTATTTTATGGCCAACTGTGTTTTTAAAAAAGTAAAAAATGACCAGAGTATGCCATTGTTAAGGTTGTCCTGTTAATCATAGATGGTTTTACAGACATCTGCTTTGTTGATATTTTATCAGATGTTTAACTTAAAGTTAATACTAATAAATACAAGAAATTTGTATTTTGTATCCCATTTAATTTAATTTACTTCATTCTAATTTCAAGTATATGAAGGTAACAAATGATATTTGTGAAACAATAATTTTGATTTGTCTAAAAATATTGCCAATCCATGACACATCTTTGTATTTTGATTTCTATTCCCCAATTAGACATTTTTCTTTCCGAAATAAATTGATTTTCATAATGTCTTGACAACAGATTGGAAAATTCTGTCCTGTTTTTTATATTTTTCCTAAGTTTTTCAAAGATGCATATCTTCACAATGTCACAGCCATCACAGTTGATTGGATTGCAAGACATCTCTTTGTTGCCCTGAAAACACCACAGGATGAAACTCAAATATTTCTTATTGATCTTGAACTCAAGAAAAAATCTCTAAAAGCCTTAAATATGCAGCTGGGCAAAAGTAATTCAACTGTATCATCTCTGTTGTCATATCCTTTCTTAAGGTAAGGCACATACTGCTAATAATTTCTTTGAAGCAAATTTTAGACATGATTTTCATTAAAACTTGAACTGTTAAAGACCAAAAAGAACTTTTCATTGTAGATGAGTTTTGGAATTATGTAAATCTCAGAAATTTTTGGATGTAGTACTACTTTGGAACTGCTAGTTGAGCTTGGACATATCTAATTTCAAAAAATGTCTGTGTTTGAGTAAAGATTTCAAATTATGCTTAACTACTGGTAGGTTAGTCTATATGAGTAATGCAAATGAAAGTCAGCACAAAACAACAAATTTTTTACCGAAACCGTTTTATCCAGAATAGTCAGTTACTGTGCCAGACTAGGATTGTATTTAGGTTGAAGTTTTTCTACTGAAAGTAATGCATTTTCTTTGGCAGCCGCTTGTACTGGATGGAAGAGCTGAACAATGGCAGCCACATGTTTTATTATGATATTCTGAACAACACTGTGCACCACATCCTGGGACACGGATTGGTCGAAAAACAGATGAGGAACAACTGCACCTGTAATGTCACAGAAGCAGAGCTAGGAAGACCTATGAGTATAGATTTGTCTGACTCCAAAAATCCCCAGCTGCTTTTTGTCAGAGGAAGAGATGAAATATGGGCCTCAGATGTGGATGGTTGCCACTGCTGGAGAATTATCAAAATAACAAATATTCAAGGTCTGAGTGTTTTTTATTTTTCTAGGTAGTTTGTGATTCTTGCTGTCTCTTACTTCAAACAACATTAATTTCAGAAAATAACATTCATGAAACACATTTTTCATAAAACACTCTACAGTCAATATGGACAAAATATTTGTGTTCTGTGTTTCCAGTTGCATACCCTGTTCATACAAACTAGGAGAAAGAGCAGTGTGAAGATGTTTACTGATGCAAGCGTGTATTCTAGTAAGATGTAAAAGAAATGTTATGGCCTCAAGTGCTACTTGTCACTAGATTTCACTAAGAACATTAATACATTACTTTGCTAGGGTTTGTATTAGCTACACCTATTGCAGTTTATCTCAGTGTAAAGATACAATAACTTATGCCTGAAAATGGCATTGTAGACTTCATCATGTGGGGAAGGTACTTTACACAGGTAGGGTCTTGTATGACAAATTATCCATGTTTTACTTCTTGTGATAATAACACTGGAGGCATGCTGATAAAGTTGCTCTGTTACCAGAGGAGCTGTCTTAGTTTTTCCTGAAAGATGGCAGATCATGGTGGTTTTCATCTTGGGGAAAAAAAGCAAAATTTCTTTAGGCATCTCTTGCTTTTGTATTTTATTTCTTGTGTTTGTTAATTGAATAGCAGTTCTCATAATTATGAGTAATTAAGCACCTTCAAATCTGCACCTGCAAACTGGAATAACAGTGTCTCAGCTTCACGAGACCCTCTGGAAAATATCAGAAATCTCAAGAGGCAGTCTTTGAGGATACAGTATGTCCAAGATAACTATATGGACTCACTGCGAATACAAGCAGCTGCCTGCTTCTGTAAAATCATCTGCTCAGAGCTGGCTATAAAACTTATTTGTGTAATGTTTTCCTACAGGTAATAAGATTGGCAGCTTGACTGCAGATAAGAAATTTATATACTGGACCGCTGAAAGAAAGGAATATGCTGAAATTTGGCTAGCAAGTAAAGAAAGCAGAAGATGTTTTCTTCACAAGAGAGCAAACCATATGCTGAAAATCTTAGCTTACAGCTCAGCAGCACAATCATATCCAGGTAGAGGGGATTTGGGTTGTTTTGTGAATGTAACCAATTTCTTTCAGAGCATCTATTTAGCTTGCAGATCGTGCTATGTGTATTTATGTAAAGTACATTTCATGGATTTGAACACTCTTTCAACAATTTGCACATTTTTAAAAGGATTAATATAAGGACTGGCCTTGTGTTGGATACAATGGGAGCTCATGAAGAATATTATCCCTGTTTGTCAATACCAAACTGCGCCTATTTTCGAAGTTGTGTGAGACCTGGAGTTTTAGAAAAGGTGGTGCACATTACAGCACAGAAAAAGAGCAAATATGTTCCACAGTGTTACAGCAAGAGTTTGATAGATCCCTGTTATGACACAGATTTCTGAGTGTGCTCACAAGTATGTAGAACTTAAAAAAGTCTGTCCTTCCAAAGAAAAAAGATAAGAACTCTGCTTAATAAAGTGATTTTTAATGAAGCACCCAAGAGACAATTACTGGTTACATTATAGTAGACCCAGGCTTCACTTAGAACTCCTAATATTTTAAACAAGCCATTATAGAATGATAATGAAAGAAATAAAACATTAGTTTCAATATAAAATTAGGATTCATGGTACCTATAAAGATTATAATTGTAAATGCAGAGGTTTAGAACAGCTACTAGCATGATAAATATATTAAAATATTTCTTGAACTCCAGTTTTGCATAAAAAGGCTGGCAAATATACAAATGAATATTGTAACAAGATGAACTTCTTTGGAATTAAAAAATTCACATTCTTTTGGGTGGCTGGTACAGTCACACCTGCCTGCAGCTGCTCTGACCAACGCTGAGGATATTCTTGCCAACACTTTGGGCATGTTTGTTCTCAGGAGATCTGTGAGGGCTTGGCATTGATGCAGGTGCCTGGTTTGGCCCTGGTACAGAATGTGCCAATCCCTTTTCCCCAGGGACAGGGTTTCCTGCAAGAGCCCCAGGCTTAGACGGTGCAGAAAAGGAAGAACCAAATTTCAGTCCAAATGGGTTATTTCTACCCAGAGATCCCCATGGAGATTTTCTAATTTACATTGACTGCTGCAAATATATTTGGAGGAATATGCATGAACCTGACTTTGGCAGGAATGGCAGGGTTGCTCACTTCGGGGAAAATGATCTTGACTATGAGGTCAGTTGTTGTGGCCTAAGGGCAAGCACTGGTTCTTTTACCTTCTTCCCTGTGCACACGTCTAAATTTCTTCCTTCTTAGCAGGAAGTCCATTTAATATATTTTTATTTTGTTTCTGGAAGTACATCAAGTGATGAGGAATTTTCTTTTGCTGCTTTTCAGTAACTGCAAGTGTAGTTTTCTGTTGTTTTCTCCCTCCTTTTCTACCTCCCAAGTTTGTCTCTCATTATCTGTTGTTACTTTACACATCAAAAGCTGTTGGGAAGAAAAAGCAGATAACATTTAATTGCTAGAGAAAGGCAGTGTCTATTCAGCATAACTGTCTTGCCTGTAACAGGCAAGTTTGCGCTCATCAATATGTACTTCCCTGACAACACAGAAACTACAATTTACATTTCCATCTTCTACTTCAAGAAGAACCTAAATTCTTTATTAAAGTTGTATTTTATAAAAGACAAATGAGAGTTTCTTTGAGGGCCACTATTTTTGTGTCCATGAGACCAATCAAATAAAGTACTTCCAGGTGGAATTTTCTTCTGTTTCTCTTTG
Source organism: Cinclus cinclus (assembly GCF_963662255.1). Classification (NCBI taxonomy): domain Eukaryota; kingdom Metazoa; phylum Chordata; class Aves; order Passeriformes; family Cinclidae; genus Cinclus; species Cinclus cinclus. The sequence continues at coordinate 48,147,363 of NC_085048.1, read as the reverse complement.
TGAGAGCAAAAAGAATACTTTGTAGTTATTCTTTCTCATATGAACTGTGGTAGAATCCCATGAAAGTTTGGATTAGTCCAGCCATAATTTAAATTTTTTATCTTTTGATGTCTTTCCTAGATAAAAGATGCCTGATACTCTTGCCAGACACTGAGAAACCTACTATCCTTGCTAAGACTAACACCAGTTTCACATTAAGCTTGCCATCTGTCACACCACAGCAGCAATGTCCTGGCATATCCCAGCCTACACCAACGTACCTGGTATTTTCCAGACAAGTGACCAACATCTGCAGGAACTCAAGACAGTGTTTGTCTGCTCCACAGCAAAACACATTGGTATGGCTACTTCACACAGAAATGCATGTGATATCACCTATAAATAGGGAATGTGATATCACTTCTAGTGATTTTATGAATCATTTTGTAGCTTTCTGTCACGAGTTTTTCCATTTCCACATCCCAACAGTAACTGCCATCTCCCTATGGTATTTGGTAAGTGGTAGATTCCTTAGCTTTCCTTTGAGCAAGTATCCCCCTACATTTTGGTTCGTTTTTTGGTATGTGCTTTCTTTTCTATGGAGACCTATTACTGGAATTATCAATCCAACTTTTTTTTTTTTTTAAAACACTAAAGTGGATTACTATGCAAAAACACTACTGTATTGCTTTTTGAACACACATTTCTTTGACATATGATTAGGTTGATATATGGCTCTCTTTTCTAAGAATGCATATTTATTTTCTGATTTTGACTTACAGGAATATCAGGGTCCTATTGCTGTTTTAGAGAACCTACAGCCATTTTCAAGTTATACCATACAAGTTGCAGTGAAAAACTTCTATTCAGATGAGGAAGTACTGCCTGCAGGAGAAGGCACAGTTGGCACAACTCTGTATGGAGGTTTGTTTCATACTTTATTCTGATTTTGAACAGAGTTCTCATCTCAGTTAGAGAAAGGTATATGCAAATTTGGGTTGTAAATCAGAAAGCAGACAAATAGTCTGCTTAAAATATAACCTGTGCAGACCTTTTCAAGGTTTTGGCAAGCAAAACCTTGATGAATTTGTAAGTTTCATTCAATATATTTGGATCTATTCTTTAATGATTTGGCTTATTGCCTTCCTGAGGAAAGATAAATCATGGTTAAAAGTGACTGAACAGTTGCAGCTTCTGCCTTCGGCCGCATCTTCAAATAATGTGCATTTGAATGTATGTGTGGTTATGCAGGTTTAAATATCTGTGTTATGTATTCATTCAGCATTAAGATTTTTTTCCCTTGGCTTGATATCGTTCCCATAATTGCTGTTTCTAAGGGTAATGCAGATTTGTTTTGTTGTGAAACAGGCTGAAAAGACAACACTTCATTTTTACTTTTGGCCTGAATGAAAACATCTAATTTTCAGCTATTTTCAAGAATTTGGATGTGCCCTTTCAGTCCTTATTCTTTGAGAATACTACAGTCTGAGCTACATCCCTCCCGTGCTTGTAAACACCTCAGTTACGGCAGGAAGATGCTCCTACTTATCCCCTGCTTCACTCTATCTCTTTGTAGCTGTAGGGCAGCTACTGTGCAAGTTTTCTTAAAGCTCTTGACATCTTCCAGAAAAGGAAGGATCATGCTAAAGGTGCATGCTATGCTTTTACAGGTGTTGCAGCCCAACCCAGCAGAACTATCTTGCTCAGCACTTTTTGGTTTTTTGCAAGTGTAATTTTGTACATGCACACTTGTCTGTATGAGGACCCAAATTTGTGCTCCTCTTCATATAACTTTCTCAGTGCTTCTGCTAAACTCCCTTGCTGAAAACATGGAAAGCCATTTTGAGAGGTAGCTATTCCCCATAGTATGCATAGTGCTTGCTCTTCTGTTGTGTCCATGTTGTCAATGCTACCAGCCACTCTCAGCTTGATCCATATAAACTCTTCACTTGCAAAGCCATCAGGCACCTCTGTCAGTTCCTAAGCGAGAGAGTCAGAACTATAGCCAAGTCTACATGACAGCATATCTGTGTTTTGCTGAAGGACTGGGGAGGTGGTACCTAGGGATTCTTGGTGTTGAGCTCATTGGGATGTGGGAATGATGTTGTCCCCATCTTAATTAGTTTTCTTTCCTGGGTCTTATCCTGCAGAGTTGGAGTAGTTCTTTTTTTGAGAGAGGGTAAGGGAGTGAAACTGAGAGGCACAGCAGCCTTTGGGCACTGGCTCCCTTAGCCTGGCTGCATCAGTGCTGGCTGTGTCTGGCACAGAGCCGTGCGGGCTGCACAGCTGTGCATGTGGATATTGCTGTGACATACAGTGAGGGAACCATGGCAAGACTCCCAAGGTTTTCCCTTACATCTTTTTACCTCTCCTTGGGTTTTGGCTGTTTCAGAAGTTGATGGAATAACTGGAATTGAAGTATGGACAGCCACCACTGTGTTTTTCTTTCTTTCCTCAATGTCTCTTTCCCCTAGTGATCAACTGTGCCCAAGAAAATATTTTATCTGGAATACCTGGCAACAAGTACATGCCAGGAGTCCTAATTTCCTTTTTTCTTTCCTTAGGGATGCGCTCTGCAGTTTCTTTAAAGGCTCATTCATAGAATAATCAGCTCCTCTCTTTGCCACTATTGTCCAGAGGAGAGGACACCTGAAGCCAGTGGCTTCTTACGCACAGATCATTCCCTGTCTTTTGTCCTGGGAGCAGTCGCATCCTTCCCCTTAAAAACTCTCTGTTTAAGGTGAACTTTTCAGCTTTCAAATGAAAGTGAAACAACAGGTGCAGGCATATTGCCACTGTTCTTGTGGAATCCAGACATGCTATACTTTGAAAGTTCTCTAGTTCAATTCTGCTGGGATTTTTCTCTTAACAGTCAGATCCTTTAGCATCTGTACCATCAAGCAAATAGCCTTCCATCCTATGTGGATCACTGAATATTGTGAGCCAGTCTCTTCTACCATGCCTACAGTGAGAGGACTGGAGGAAATGGCCTTTATCTGAGATGGGAAATTCAGATTACTTATCAGAAAAAAATGTTTACGCTGTTCGAGTGGGCAGGTGCTGGAATAGGTTTCCCAGGGCAGTGGTGGAGTCACCATCCTTAGAGGTGCTTCAGAGGCACCTGGTGCTGGGTGGTGTGGTTTAGGGGTTACAGTGGTAGTGCTGGGTGACAGTTGGACTTGATGATCTGAAAGGTCTCTTTTAACCTTGGTGATTCTACCTTCTTATGCAGTCTGTGGAGAAAAACAAACAAACAAACAAAACTCCCCAAAACACCCAACAATTCTAGCCTTCTATCAGTAGATCTCAAGTCTTTGCATGGGATTCCACATCTGTAATAAAAAATTTGTGTGACACTTTGATTGAATAACATTAAATACTATTGGGGTGTGGCAAGAATTGACACAGTAACTTTTTTTCTTTTGTGGTAAACTGTGCCGTCCTGCAGCAACCTAAACCCTTTCAGTGATGAAACATAAAGGCAGCATATGAAATGGGAAACTGGATTGCTCCACTCAAACAGAATTTTTTAGTCTCATGTTAAAATGAAACATGAAACTCAGATCAGGTTTCTCTAGTTGGGACAAAATGAAAAATCTGGATGAAAATCAAGTCTTAGACAAAAAGCAAACCAAACCAACAAAAAACCCTCACCCCACCCCAGCCTACAAACCCTGAGTATTTTGAATAGGTATTTGTATCAGTGTTCAGAGCTTTACACAATTTGTTGAAAAACTTCCAGCCAGCTGTAAATAGAAGGTATATGTGTGCTGACACTTATGCTCTCAATTTCATGAATGTAGCTGCCAGTTTAAATTGTAATCAGATGCTGCTAGAGCCTCTTGAAGTGTGTACACTATTTAACACCTCTGAAGCTGTGTGAATTCCCTCTGCCTTTTTCTCAATTCTCTAATGAAGTGAAAGAAGCTTGGAATAATTTGTGCTTTCCATCAAATAACAAGGTAGAGGGAGTGAAGAAAAGAGGAAGACAATTAATGCATTGTTCTTGCCACAGAGTGTCACTCTTACTCCACATATGTTTCATGTGGAGCTAGACAAATGAGAAATTTTTCTTCTTTCCTAGTCTAATTTCTGTATATTTCATCAAATAATCTGTAGTCTTGCTACTAAGATATGAATTAAAACATATGGACTCATAATTTTGATATGTTGGGAACATAAATAGTATAATGACTTGTCAACCTTTGCCTTTTCCTATTGGACAGCTCAGTAAGAAATTAAAAAATAATGCAGAGTGGAGACATGCCATAAGCCATTACAAAGTCTGTGATCTTAAAACTTCAAAGGAAGGGTTGATTTTTCCAGAACAATTAGTAAGTAACCAGCTGGCATGGACATCCGACCAGCAACCCAGTTTCTTCCTTACACAGCTCAGACAGACTCTGTATTTCTGAGAAAAATTGTAAATAATGGGAAATAATGCTTAGTTCTGTATTTTATTCCCTCATAAGTTTCTGTTCAAGAAAATACTTTCCAAATGGAACAGTGCACAGGTATTTTTTTGTCTACATATTCAAGCAAGCAACATATTAAACTCACATCTGACGCCCTGATTAGGAAGCTAAGAGGGAGCAGGAATTCAGTGACATGGCTAGAAATGTAGAGGTATAGGACAGGAGCTGTTTTCCTGTTGTTGTTCAGTTTTTTTGGTTTTTTTGTCTTCTTGTGTATTAGGGTAGCCAAGAAGATACTAGAAGTCCTTCAAAATACTTTGAATTTGCCTGCAGCTGACTGACTAGACCAGAAGACAAGTTTTACATGTGCAGAGTTTCAGTCCTGTGAATGAATCATATTAATATGCTTATATCCTTCTTTTCTTCCCTTGGTGACATTTCTTGTCTTCTCTAAAACAGAGGTTAATTTTTCTTTCTGTTTCAGTACCAGAGGCAGTTGGCACTATTAAAACATTAGTTTTGTCTGACACCACCATCAACATATCTTGGAGTGAACCTCTGAAGCCAAATGGACCTCTTGAATCCATCCGCTATCAAATCTCTGTCAATTTATTGCCTCCTGTTCCAGCAACACCTTTGAGAAAAAGTGAATTTTCAAATGGGATGCTTGCCTGGTCTGTCAGTGGGCTCCAACCTGGAACAAATAATTCATTCAAGGTATAATTGCAAGTAGTTTTACCGGTTTGCTCAACCTGTAAATCTTTAGATTGCTCTTCTGTAGAGTGGACAAATAAAAGTGTGCAGTGTGGATTCATAAGAGCAAAATATACTGCTTCTCCCTTTACAGATGAAGGCTTTAAAAAAAGTAGTAAATGGTGTATCTGGAAAGCAGGTAAACCTGCTTAACCAAGTAAACATGTCTGCAGAATATGTACTGGGTATCACAAATAGAGTGATTTACACAGTTGGGAGAACATTCAGATGATGGCAGGAGGGGATCTCCAGGTCCTAATTTGATTTTGGGCTTTTGTTAATGATTTGGGTAATATAATGGGGAATATATATATATATATATATACACACACATACCTAAATATCTGTATGTGTGTGTATGCAAGTATGCATACCTAACATAGGTCATCTTTGCCTGTGGCTTAGTGCTAAGGCATTTCTTGACTTTGTGTTTCTGTGGTTCTAAAACACTGCCTAATATGTGATATCACATCTGGATGTCTGTGTAAGAGCATGTGGCATTTAAGAAAGATCTAGAAAGAGATGGTTCTCATTGTGAGATGAGAAACTAAGAAGAGTCTCTGGGGAAGGGTACACCTGGGCATAAACTTTCAGCCTGAAGGTATATAACTTTGCAGCTGTGAGGTGCAAAATCTTTCTATACCTGTATCTCTATTGCCTGAATACTGTCTTGTTTGAAACATTAGTCTTCCAAACACCTGGTGTTGCTAAAGCAAAGATGCCTTTCCAACTGCTCTGTTATTGTACAGTTCATCCATTGCCTTGCTAGGTTCTTGCTTTTCATCCTGATGAGAACTGGTTTTCTGAAAGTGTCCCTATAATTGCAAAAACTTTTGAGACTCCAGCTGCACCTATCAACATAATCACCAGAAATACCAGTTTCCAGCTAGAATGGAGAGCTCCCCTGCACATCAATGAAACCAACTTCTGGTTTGAGCTGCGTAAGGTAAAAATACCCCTAAGTTTTGGGGTGGGTTTTTCAGATCAGAGAAAATTTAACCTATTCTGTCCTGGTAAGCAGGATAGGGTGGCAGGATGTACATGAAGAGTCTCAGTGGATAATTTGGGCATGGTGATGTCAGTCTTAGCTGCTCAGCAGGGGCAGGATGGAGTCAGCATTTGCCAGGAACAAGGAGGAGTGCAGCTGTAGCATTTAGTACTCCACAGTGCCAAAGGACATCCTGCATGACCTCACCAGAATTCCTTCTGAGTCTCCTGTTTCAGCAGTCCTATCCCTGTTTCCTCGCTGCCCTGCCCCAACTGGGTTTGCAGTTGCAATCCTATGTCTGCCCTGAACAAGAAAAGGATTTTCAGCAACAAATATTAGCTACCACCTAGTATCTGGATTTTATTTTCCTGTGATAGAGGTTAGGAGAAAATGGTGGAGAGAAGACCAGATCCAAGGAGTAAGAAGTAAGCACTGCAGTGAGAGCAGCATGCATGGAAACTTCAGACTTCAACACCCGAACCACTGGACAGAGAAAAAGTCATGTCCTAAACTGAATCATGCAGAGATTCCTTACTGTAGTGAATCAGATTCGATAGACCTACACCAAACATTTCCCTGACTTAAAATAAATGTCACATCACAATTCCATTAACCCACCTCCTTTCAATTGCATCATGGCAAGCTGAACTCATGGGTACGTCACGATGATCCAGAAATATAAGGGGAAGGCTCCTTTTGGCCGTGTAAAGCAGGCACTTAATCTGTTGTTCTTTTTTTACTGCCAAGACTTGGAGGTCTCCTGAAAACAAAGAAGAAAATTAGGGTTTGTGTCCTTGGTCTCTGAGAGGACAAAGTCCCATGGTCCCATGGAAAGAGCACCTGCGTCAGATTTCCACTACGATATTAAGAGGTGGCAAATTAGTTAATCTAGCCAGGAATAGAACTGTGACACACTTTCAGCAGAGCAAGAAAGTTGACTATAATGATATTTTATTTCTCTAGTGGCCAACAAAAAATGACTGGTTTTCTCCTGTGAGCACTACATGTACAGGAAATCTTGTCTACATGTGCAACCTCACAGGAACTCTTCCTTGGACCAACTACTTCGTGCGAGTAACAGTAGTTTATGTTTCAGGAGTGAAAAGCACTTCCTCTTCAACAAGCTTTAAAACTACAGGTAAGCACTTAATGCAGGATAACAAGATTTTAAGACTCTTTGCAGGATGTGAATATTAAACATAATATTTTCAAAAATTAGCAGGCAATTTTCTTATACCAAGACCCAAGAGTTCTGTGTCTTTGAAGGATGAATAACATGATACCATACCTTCAGAAGTAATAGAGGGAAAGGAATGAGGTTCATTTCCAACTGGAGCAGAGGAAAGAGTGAGGGGAAATGAAATAAAATACCTATAATGCAAGTGAACTCATTACTAGTGAAAGGCTGTGAGTAAAAATTTTGGAATTTATCCATCACAAAGAGAAGGCCAAGGATTCATTCTCTATGAGGATTATTAATATAGATCCTCCTTCCTTTTTTATGTCTAAACACCAATGTACACATGAGATTTTTCTCTGCACCTGTTGGCCCTTTGTCATGCTACAAATACATTTTAAGGATTCTGCTTCTTCCCCTGTTTGGCTTAAGCTGGTGTTCCCGGTAAGCCAGGAGTTCCTAAAAGAGCAGAAGACTCCAAAAACTCTCTACAGTGGGAAAAGGCTGATGACAATGGAAGCAAACTGACCTACTACATCTTAGAAAGCAGGTAAGCAATGCATGAGGCACTCTTCCCATAGGTAGCAGCCTAGAACAAATCTGGGTGTGCAGGGCTTTTCAGGTGGGCTCCAATGGGAAGAATGAAATATATATGATGCTAAAGGCTCTTCCCTTCGGGATCTCTTTCTTAGATGAATCAAGTACCCATAATTTCCAGAAATTCTGGAAAACACAGAAGGAAAATAAACACTGACAACATTTCCAGAGCAATCTTGAAACACAATATATTTGTATCCATGTCAGTGAATTGAAGATTTACATCTCAACTTACATGTAATATGTATTTTTGGCTAGAATATATGTATAAACCTACTAGTGTTCAAAGGACTCAAAGAAGGTGTTGTAATATTGCTGGAAATAAAGTATTCCCACCCACATAGGATGACTGTATAATTTTTAAAGTGCTCTGTCATCAAATACCAATTGCTGGGCTATTGATGTTGCACTGGGGTGCCAGCTCACTCTTATTCCTGCACTGGCATTGGAAGGGCTGACTGGGCAGGTTAGAGTATATTGCTGTGGGCAGTGACTTTGAACTTCTAATTTTTTGACCACAACTCTGGAGAGATTTCTTTAAAGCAGTCAGTGCAATGTTTAATTAATGTTTTATTTTAAAATTAGGGGAGTCCATCTTCTGAAATATTGCAGTGATTTTTTGAAGTTATTACTGATGGAGGGAAGCAGTTTTCTAAACTCAGCCATTTCTTTCTCTGTGCTTATGAAAACTAAGGACTGGCAGCTCTCCGCAGCTGAAATGCTTTACCTACAGAGGTTTTCACCCAGATATATTTTTCTGGTGCTGTAAGCTTCCTACAGTTCTGTGAGCATGCAGGAGCACTGACCTGCATGCTCTGATAAAACAATAATTTTTATATGCCAGGAGACAATCTATACCTGACTTGCTGCTGATAGTAAGGAAAGGTCAGTCCCTTCGTCTGTGCCAGGGCTGTGCATTAGCTGCTCTGTTCTCCAGACTCCAGCTTCTTATTCAACTCTGGAATCATAATGCATCACTGAGGTGGTCTTTTAATGAAGTAAGCTTTTCTCTTGCAGTTTGAATGTACACATGCTGATGTTTTTGACTGAATTTCACAATAGGTAGAAAAATGTTAGGACAGTTGCATAACATTCTAGAAAATGTTTGCCTAGCCCTTTCAAGCAGACATTTTTCATACAGCTCTAGTGGCAACATGTACACACCACGGGCATGAATACATAGTTTTCCCATGTCTTTCTGGTTTTGAAGTGCTTGGCCTTTTTTCTTCATTAAAGCATGTTGGGAGAATGAGTGACTTGCTCATGAAGGTCATTTCCCATGATGTATTAGGGTGTTGTGTGACATGAAATGATATTTCAGATATGGCCTTTCAAGTTTAAGTACATGGTCTTCTTTTGGTTGGTGAATAATCAGCTCTGAATTTATTGTGAGCAATCAATCTCAGTCCAATGGGGAAAGGAAGAAATACACCCAGCAGTCAGCAGATACTGTGGGAAAGTGGCTAGCTAAAGAATGGTATCTTCACTGCCAATGACTTGCTTCCTATTTAGCTTGTGAAACCTGAGGCACAAGAGACACTGAATTACTCTGGGTCTGGAAGAGTGAAAAGCTCTAACACAGTAGAAATATATATCTTTTTTTTTCCCCAGAAAGCTAAATAAGAACATTTTGAAATCTTGGCTGTGAGGCATATACTGATACAGGTGAATCAGGCATATACTGAGCAGTTTTTTTGTGTCTAAAATGTTCTGTTATTTAATTTCCAATGCCAAGATAAAAATGTTTGGTTCCTAGCACTGCTGAAATGGCATGGCACTTTTTTTTTTTTTCTGTGTAGCCAAAATCCCACAACCAGATTGAGTTTTATGCAGGCAGAAAAATGCTGTGAAAACCATGAAACTGAAATAATGGGTTAAGGGTGAAGCAGTAAACTGCCCTGATGGCATTAATGACATTCCTGTGCTGTGCTGTGCATGTTGCAGGAAACAGTCTGGCAACAGCAGTGATGTGAAGTCCACGTGGAAGGTGGTTTACAACGGCTCCTGTGGCAGTATTTGCATGTGGAAGGCCAAGAACTTAGAAGGAACTTTCCAGTTCAGAGCAGCAGCTGCAAATGTGCTGGGACTTAGTGAATACAGTGACATCAGCATGGATATAATTTTGAGTGAAGGTATGTCTTGTATTTCTGTATTCTGTTAATCTTTTTTTTTGTTGTTGTTATTCTAAATAGTCATACCAATTTAGGAACAGAGACTGGCTATTTTAAAAACAATATTACTTCAAAGCTAAAGTAATGTTTCTAATAGGTAATAAGTGGTGATGTTTATATGGTGACCCCTGCTGCTAGTGCTCATCCAGGCTCTTTTGCTCAGAACAGTGGGTCTGAAAAGGGTTTCTGCTCATTTATGCCATCAAGCTCACACACTAGGAAAAGATATCAGAATTACTTCTTGCTTTCAGCCAGAATGCTAGACTTACACTTTGTGGGCGCTTTTGGAAATCCCACCTTGAGTAGTCAAACAGTTCAGCATTTTCTTTTTCTGCATATACATTAGGTCGCAGGAATGGCCCCAGTCCGGGGCAGAAGGATTAGTCTGACCCCATGCACATCCACATACAGCCTACAAGAGAGCTTTGTGCAGTGGAAGACCTTTACATAGCAGGCAGATGAAGGGTTCTCTCAGGTGTGCTCCACTCCCTGGGACTGACATTGCATGCATGCACAGTAATTAAGCCAATTTCCCTTTCTCTTTAACAGATAATATGATCTCCACAGGCACCATCATTGCTGTTGCTTCTGTGATTGGAGTTATTGTGCTGTGTTTGGCTGTGGTCATGCTATTGGGTTTTGGTATGTGATTGAGTTTTTTGTTTACTCTTGGTTTGCCAGGCCTCAGTGACAAGGAACTTCAGATGGTGGGAAATGACTAGCCTCCAGATTTAGGGAAATGCTCCCTCCCTAGGATGGATGGGAGCTGGCAGGAACTTGAATATTCTCATTCTTTGAGGCCCTAGAGATGGCTAATTATATTTTTGGTGTCAAGGACAGGATGGAAATTCACTCCTTCTTCAGGCATTTCTTGCTGTTGATTTCTAGTGAGGAGAGCACAGGAGTGCTTAAAGAATTCTAATGTTTGTGTTTATCCTTATAAAAACTTGCACCTTGCAATTCTCAAGTTTGTTCACCAAAGGGTCTCATTTTATTTCGCTTAAGCTTTGTCCCTGAAGAAAGGATATAATGATTACCCTGAGATGTAAATGTCCACATGTGATGGTTGTGTCCTTTCAGTCCCCATGTTTTCCTGGGGTCTTGTTACATGCAGCAGTGGATACCTGACTGAGTTGTCAGCTCAGTGAGCAGTTGTCTGTGTTTTGTGGGGAAAAAAATGTCAGATGGAAATGACTTGCTTACATGAGTTGTTGAGGGGTGATGTTGAACAAAGTAACATAAAACCTGTAGCCTTTCAGTGTGCTCACACACTGGGATGCTCTCAAAGTGAAAGACCTAATAGTCTCCTTTTCTATTCCAGTATGGAAGCAAAGATTGAAATCCAGAAAACGGGCCTTTCCTGGACAGATAGTGTTTATCAAGGAAGACAAAGAACTAGCTCGACTCAGGGGAATGGCTGACACAGTGGGACTAGCCAATGCCTGTTATGCTGTACGGTATGTCCTCAGAGCAAATGTATTTTCAGGACAACAACTAAGAGGTCTTCTCTGGACCAGTTTTAATCAGGGCATTCAACCCTGAAACCTCAAGGTAGGGTTAAGAGCTGCATGTTTGCTGCAGGGCAGGTCTGCTCCAAAGGATGCCCTGGCACGTTTCCCCTCTGGTGCACAGCCCAGCCTGGATCGCCCCCAGCCCATCCTTCATGTCACTCTGGCAAGAAACACAAGTGTACATGGAAGGAAGATGACCTGGTGTTTTCAAGTAACTTCCAAAACATCCAGGCCTCACCTGAGCTCCCCTTAAACATACCTGATGAGACAATTAGTACCAGCTTTATTTGAATTTTGATAGAATTTCAGACATTCTTATGTATGAACAAGTGACTACTATTGCTGTTTTGTAGCACTCTTCCTTCTCAAGCAGAGATTGAATCCTTGCCAACTTTCCCTCGGGACAAACTCAACTTGCACAAATTGTTAGGAAGTGGAGCATTTGGAGAGGTGTATGAAGGGACTGCAGTAGATATCCTGGCAGATGGAAGTGGAGAATCCAAAGTAGCAGTTAAGGTAATCACAGCTGTCTATTTCTCTGGCAACAGAATGGGATGGGCAGAGAGATCTGTCTCAGAGGTTTTACCTGAGAAACGGGTGTTGGGTTGATCTGGGTATTTCCTGGCTGATCTGGGTATTTCTTCGCTGTGTTTCTTGCAAATCTCTTAAAGCCTTGCAATGATTTCTGGAAAATAATGTGTATTTAAGTCCACATCTATGTCTGATTGTTTTACTTACGTGCCATGTGGTAACAGTGATGATGACCAAATGTTGCTACACTTCTGCTTTCTGTTGAGTAGACTTTGAAGAATGGTGCGACAGACCACGAGAAAAGCGAATTCTTGAAGGAGGCACACTTAATGAGGTAGGGACAACTTTGTCTTTGGGCACCCTTCAAACCTGGTATCATCTGAGGGTGGTGGCTTTTCAGAGAAATGAAAGCCACACTTTCCTCTAAACGGATTACTGTGGCATTTTTGGGGTGTTCTTGTGTTTCTGCTAAACAAGTAAATCACTACTGATGGATATCACGGAACTAAAGCTATAAATCTGATAAGCAAAATTTAAGATATAGACTGCAAGTTCAATATGCTCATATCATGGATTTATTTGGGATTGTATTGGTGTATTTCAGTAGCTTTATTCCCCTAAACCAAGTAAATTGCTAAAGGCAATTTTGGTCAAAATTTGGCTAATCACATTTTACTGAAAGAAACAGCTCAGAAGAAAGAGATGCCTAAACTTGTAATTTATAGTGGAAAATATTTTTTTAAAAATGTGCCACTAGGGGCTGCCACATACCCCTTCTACTGATGTAGTGATAAATTATGCGTCTGTCACAACTGCAAGAATTTCACATAACAAGGCTTGTATTTCAGGTAGAAATCTTGTTTTCTAGAGTGTCTCCAGAAACAAGAAGTTCAACTGAATGTTTCAACTGGTAATATGAGAATGTAATTTAGTTTTCAGATGCACTTTTGAACTTCTTTGACTTTTATTTCGTGTACGCAGAAATAGAAGCAGGGTTGTTTTTTTTTTTAAATTAAATATTTATTTCTGCACAGTAAATGTGGTGTTATTAATCTGGAAATTGATTTTCAAAACATTCTAATTTTTTTGTGGCTACACAATTAAAAATATGTATCTTGGATTTTTTGCCTTTTATGACACACTGTAACTGAATGAGGTAAAAGGCTTGTTAAAGCCAAAAATTCAACCATGTCATTAAAGTGCAAATAATCGATAAAGAGTAAGAGTTGTGTGTAATCTCCTTATAATCCATCTTCAGTCTACTTAGCAGTCATAAACACAGTTAAGGTATCTTTTCTGTGTAGTATGGAAATGATGAACCCATAGTTATATGAACCCATAGTTAAAGTTTCTGAGGCTCTCCTAATTCTTGTGGCAGATAATAATCCAAACCCGGAAATCCTGGAAGAGTGTGTAATTGAAGATGTTTTTACATTTGAACATAAACATTGATATGGCCCCATATGTACACCAATGCAATGAATCAGAAATGAAAAGAATAGAAAAGTTTAAATATCATATAATTTCTGTAGTAATTAAATACAACAGCATCAGCAGCAACACGACAACAACGACAATAATGTATATTTTATATTATTTGAATATTTCATTTTTAATATATAAAAATTATTTTATTCCATAATGGAGGGTTTAATGATTTTACCTGACATTCTCTGTAAGTTCTCATAAATGAAACCAAGGGTAGAAAGGAGAAATAAAAATAAGCATCTGAGTGCTTAGTAGCAGGTAAGGTGTATAAGATGCAAGTTGTAAGATATGTAAGTGCAACTTTTATTTTGCTTGCGGTTTTGGATATTCATTAAAATTTGGCTTGTAGTGTTATGCATACTGGCTCAGTCAAGCTGGAACTATTTGTTCCTTTTTATTGCTATGCAGCAAAGGGAAAATTGAGTTGCCTCTATTTCAAAATGTTGGTTATTGGTGAGTCATTTGTGTGCAAATACATGTAGGAAATTTTTGTGTCTGTCCCATCCCTCGGGAAGTAAGGAATGACAGTTCAGTGGAGAAAAGTCTGCATTGGGTGCAAAGGAAAGTGCCAGGTGCTCCTTCCCCTCTTTTTGTTCCTGAAAGTGCTAAAGTTTGTCTGATTGAGAGATATGTCCTGGGGGGGGGGGGGGGGGGGGGAAGGGAAGAGCTGTCACATTCTAAATCACACTTTTTGCAGGAGTCTTTGCCCACACCTGAGATTAGGTGAATTGAAAGAGATTAGAAGGAAAATGTCCCTCTCTTGTTTGTTTACACTGCTGCATTTGACAGCATTTTGGACACCATCAATTCTCCCAATAGAGTCAAGTTTCTCTGACTCTTTGTGCAAGTGCTTTCACGAAGCATGAGAGGGGAAAATCATTTTCTAACACAATTAAGTGATTGAAAAAACACAGGCACTGACAGAGGCAATAAATATTCTTCATTATTTGAAGAATACCTGCAGTACTGAGAGTACTGATTAGTCTGTGGTAGTCCCTGTCTTAGACACACACAAACAATTGCTATTATATTAAGAAGTATTCCTCATATGTATTTTGTTCCCCTTGGAAATGTACTGTAAAAAGCTGTCCCCGTCTGAACTGTGAAAATAATGTATTTCACCTTGTGTTTTTACTTTTGCATATATCTCTGGACCAGTCCTATTGTGAATATAGTAGTAAAAATACTCTATTAAAATAATGTAGATACCTTTAATATACAGGCGACAACTCACTCCTAGAAGAAATTGCCATTTGGCTACTTTTCTTCTTGGATATGTGATGAAGTGTGCTTTTTACTATGTGTGCATGCATCAGACTGCCTGTCAAAGACAGTGTAAGCCTCTCTTTTGGAAGGATGTCACTAAACTCTCCCCATGACTGAACAAACCCAGGCACTGAGAGCTATTGAATCACATTGTTCATAGAAGCAAGACTGTAAAGGCCAAACTGCTCATTCATTGTTTGCAACTATAAGCACTCTGTTAGCTATCAACCAGCTGGATTTCTCATACGTAATCTTACAGTTGTTTCCTTCTGTTTAGCAAATTTGATCATCCCCACATTCTGAAGTTACTTGGTGTGTGTCTATTAAATGAACCTCAGTATCTTATACTGGAGCTGATGGAGGGAGGGGATCTACTGAGCTATTTACGAGGAGCCAGAAGGAAAAAGGTAAAGACCATGAGAACTACATTTTTTACTTGTAACTGCCCACAGCTTCTCAGTTTTTCCCTTTCTAAAAGTCTATGCTGATGCTCAGCTGTTTCTTTACTTGCAAGGTCTGACCTAGCTTTTCCTTAACACCCTGGGACTTCAGTGTTCAGTGCTGACCTTGCAATCAGTGATGCTGTGAGGAAGATTGAATGTCATTAGATCACTAACCAAAATTGTAGTTTCAGTGATGAGATTTCCATCTGCTGGATTTCTCACTGTGAAAATCATAAAGTGTCCTTTTGAAAGGACAGTTGGTAATAAATAATGGTGGTCATATATGTGGTCTATTAGGAATCATAAAGGGATTTTTTGTCTTTAAATGACAACAGTATCCTTAATTTGAGAAGCATAGTCCAAGCATATAAGAATATACTGTCCCTGTGCCTGTGTCCTCAAATTCTTTAGAAGGAAATAAAATAATAAAGAATAAACAACTTCAAGTAAAATTTTCTCCAGTTACTGTGTGGATTAGGAATATGGATGGTATGACTGGAGGTCAAAATGAAATTTTGTAGCATTATAGCAGTTGTATAGTTCATTTACATAGATCAAATCCACAGTCAGTGTTGAATTCTAGTGAAATGCATATACACCTCTTCTACTAGAAAAATATATTACACAGATTAATACAACAACAAACAAACCTGATCTGATAGTGGGAGGAAATTTTCAGGGTCCTCTTTCTTCCACAGCTCTGAAAGTGCTAGGGTATTCTGAGCTGCAAATCAAACAGAATGTGTTCACCTTCCTCACAGTGCAGTGATTTGGCAACTTATCCTCCTTCGAATTAACATTCACTCAATTGACATACAGAGATTTTGCACCTGTTCTTTGACTCTTTTGGAAAAATCCTATATATTTCAAATGGGGAATGACATTTCAATGAGGAAATCTTGCATGGGGAGTTTGTCATTCTGAGCTGGTAAAGCAGGAAGGAATAGCTAACTTCTGTCTTTGTTTCTTGTAGCTCCAGAACCCTTTACTGAGAGCCACAGACCTCTTGGATATATGTTTGGATGTTTGCAAAGGCTGTGTCTATTTAGAGAAAATGCATTTTATACACAGGTACAGAACTTACTTCCTTAGTCTTCCTAGAGTTTACAGTATTGGGACTCATTATTTAACCCAGGAAAAAATGTCTAGAAAAACGACAGGAGAGAGCACTGGAGTAAAATCTAACTATGCTTTTCTGCTAAATACCATTCACAGTTCTCTCCCAAAATGGTGGGCTCTTCTAAGATCTGAACCAAGGACTTAGTGCACACTAGGCAAGAATCTTATCCTGTGAAATGCAACAGAGAGAAGGACAAGTGGAAGATCCATGTATTGTCTTTGTCTGCCTAATGGGTAGCTATAGAGGACACAGAGACAAATTTTCTGGGAGAGGTTCAGGGAAAAGATGAGAAGAAAGAGGCACAATTTACAGCAAAGAAATTAGATAATATTGTTCACAACATCCCAGATCAGTCACTGAAACAGGTTGTCCAGAAGGCCTGTGTCATCTCCAGTCTTGAAGATATGCCAAACTTAACTGGGGCAAGGCCCTAAATCACTTGATCCAACCTTGGGGCTGGCACTGCTCTGAAGAGAACGTTGAGGCAGATGACTTACAGACCTGAGATTTTCTGCAATGCTTACTCCATCCTCTTTTCTCTGCCTTATAAATCAGGGACTTGGCTGCTCGCAACTGCCTTGTGTCTGAGAAGGAATATGAGCGTTCATCCCGGATAGTAAAGATCGGTGATTTTGGACTTGCCAGAGATGTCTATAAAAATGACTATTACAGAAAAAGAGGAGAAGGTCTGCTCCCTGTCAGATGGATGGCTCCTGAAAGCCTTATTGATGGTGTCTTTACAAGTCGTTCTGATGTCTGGTGAGTTATAGCAGCCACACAGCTGTGGGCAGAATCATACTAAATTCTGCTGCAAAAAAGATACTGATTTAGAGGAGAAATTACAGGTTTATACATTGTCATCTCTAATAATTTTTAGGCTAGGGCAGATTTTCTGTTTAAATTTGTGAAATGTTAAGGATCTAATGAAATATTTGACACCATCACAGTATTCTTTATGGATTTATTTCTTTATATTTGAGCTTTATGTTTCTGTTGGAAGGAAATAGTGTCGCTCAAACAATTTTACAATTGTACCAGCCAGGCCCACAGTGTGGTTTTTGCTTGATTGAGCAGTAAATTGACTGCCTGCATGCTGTTCCATTTTGTTTTCCATTAGGTTTATTGACATTTTGTTCCCACAGCCAAATACTTTCCTCTTACATTTCACACTTTGCAACATTGTCAGGGGAAGGTCACGGTACCTTTTTTTTTTTTTTTTTTTTTTTTTGGTGGAGGTTTGCGAAAAATGTGTATTTGAGTGGCTTTGAGTTTATTGTGAAGAAGCAGACAGAGACCCAGTGTCAGGAGACATGGAGAAATAACCCCAGACTAAACCAGATCCATGAAACCTGATATTCACACAAGTTTAGAATTCGGTGGCCACAGGTATTCAACCCAGGGACTTGTCCAAGTCCCCAGTGCCTGCACCCATCTATGTGGTTGCTACTCTTGCACTTATCTAAGGAAGTAATTTAGTATTCTGTGCCAAACTAAATGAGGTGCTAATTGGTCCACAAGTGGTGCTTAAAAGAACTTGTCTTTCTCCATTTTAAACCACACCTCTAGAGATTTCAAAACATTTGTTTATATATATGAGGGCATGTTCAACCTGAGTGCTGCCTGGGAAGATGTGGGCTCTCAGTGTCTTCTGAGCCGCATCTCAGTGAGTCTGGATAAGCATCTCAATTCTATACATTTATTTTAGCTATTCCAGAGGCTGGCTTAGGGACAAAATCAAATTAAGTCTTCTTACTCCTAACTTTTCTGAGTCTTATTCCTTGGTTAGACACAATCGAACTGTTAATAGGGAGATTTCATGATGACTATGGTTATTAATTTTTTTTTAAATGATGTTTCCCAGGGCTTTTGGAGTACTAGTGTGGGAAACATTGACTCTGGGTCAACAGCCATATCCAGGTTTCTCCAATACAGAAGTTTTGCACCATGTGCGATCAGGAGGAAGGCTTGACTCTCCAAACAATTGTCCTGATGACCTGTAAGTTAATTTTGTTTAATTGTTGTTGATAATATTTATAAAAAGCAAGAGGCTTTTTGCCAGCTGGTCATCCTTTTGAAGGTTAGTCATGCCCATGAGGAGCCCAACATCCTCCACTTTTGTTTCCAATAAAACGGGCCAACCTACTACTAATTCATCCAGTAGACCAGCCTGTGAATAAGAATTTAAGGCATGAATCTGGTAGGACTGTGAGAACAGCCTGAGAGTAGCTGAAGGTATTGGTTAGAAGTTAAGATGGCTCTAAGAAAGATTTTGCCTGTCTTTGTACATCATGTGTCTGTGACTGTGGATGAAATTCTCTTTCTTAATGGTAGGTGCAGGAATAGGCTAATATTGAAACATATGTGAAAAATAGAGAGTTAAAAAAAAGCCAATAAGAAAAGCTGAAACAGTACAGGAAAAAGGAAGTCTGTATTTCTGGTTAGTCTTTAGCTGGACTGGATAAGTCCTTCAATTTCTGTTTGTGTCTTGAGCACAAAATGCATGTTTAATTGCAAAATCCTTGCATTTAACAGAATAAAATAAGTACATCAAGCTGATCAAACCAGTACTGACCAGAGGTGTATAAAGGAGGAAGCAGAACATGAGCTTAACAATCACTCAGTATTGTCTAATTTCATGTCTCTATTTCTCACCTACTCAGCACAAGCAGTCACATCAATGCACATGACAGCTGATCCTACAAACAGGAGTCTACTGAAAGTGAGCAATTCTTACTCCCAGGGCTGAGGAAGACTTGAGAATAATTCTGTGATTGGCAAGCCACTATCTCCGTGATAGACCTTACACCAATTACCATGTTCTGAGTTTAAGAGAAAGTGATTATTTACCATTATGTAGATACAGCTGAAATACCATGTTAGCAATAAAAAACACACAAAAAAACCCAACCCAAACCTAGCTTTAGCACTTGGAGGAACTGAAGAGATTAGAATTTTATTTTAATAAAATGAAACAGAACAAATGAAAACCCAAAGAAATTTAAATTGCAGCATTTTCTGCTGAGAAAGGTATCCTAAAAAAATTCCTGGCAGCTGTCCTGTGAATAAGAAAGCACAGGAGGCAGCTATACCCATGTACTACTCTGGCATTCAAACTTAAGCAAAGGCTTATAAATTGCCTTAAAACGAGTCACCAGACCTACAAAAAAATCAAGAAAACCTTGCTTGAAGCAATTTTTAAGGTCCCAGATCTTGAATTTAGCACAGCAGATAGGTCTTAAATACCGATCTGCCTGTTGTAACTTGTAGGATCAGTGCCTAACAGTAGTTTTTGAAAGCCAACAAGCTCTTTGACTTAGGGCTTAGACTCTTGTACAGTCTTTTATCTCAATGGGTGAACACTCATCACCTGCATGCAGCTTCTGTCAGCAGCATAAACAGCTTTTTGCTGCTTTGCTAGGTCATTAATGGCATGCCGAGATTCTTGACATTCCTGCTTCCCTCCTCGTGGTTTTGAACCTGTATCAAGACATCAGCAGTCAGTAATTGTCTCCTCGGCACTTTGGCTCGCTCATTGTCATTTGACAAAACAAACCATCACTGATAGGAAGAGAGTTCAAAGGCCAAAGTACTTCAGCAGAGAAGTGTTTAGGAATCTGTGATGGGCTTACCCTGCAAGTGCAAGTAGGACTGGCACAGAAACCCTAGGCTGTAAAAGCATGAAGGAAGTGGGTTGTTTGGTTGGTTTTTATTTGGAAGGGGGAAAAATTCTTCCCCTTGCCTCCACAAGTTGTTACTCCAGGAACGAATAATCTACTTTTCCCCAGAGAACTGTGGCTGGGTAAAGCTTGGTAAAGAATTGAGAAAGGGTCTTGGGGATGTATAAATGAGGCACATATATTGAAACATTAATTGAATCTATGAATGTAAGTACATTTGCAGTCAGAGATCCACATCTGGCACAGCCACCTGGGTATGAGCCTTGCATGCAAGAGAAGGCCAAGGTGTGAACTGAAGTGAGCTAATTCAACATAGATCCTCAAAGGCCATGGATTACAGTCTAGAGAATTTGTACAAGCATCAGGACATTTGCTGACTTGAAGCTGCAGTTTCACCCAATGCTCAGTCCCATACAAACTTACACAACTGACTTTGATAAGAAATTTTAGTTTGGCAACTAAAAGTTTTTTGCTATTTGTTTCTGGGAATGATGCCCTGGAGGGACTAAGAGAGTGAGAGAGAAGAAGGCCTTGCACAGAATGAATCAGATTAAATCAGGGGTCCTTTATCATGAAAAATTTTCTCACTTTCTAAGAAAATCACACAGCAATTTTATTTCCCATTTCATGTGAGAAAAGAATTAGTAATGCCTGTAGCTTCTGTGCACAAGAGTGCATTTCAGGAATGTTTGCATTCTGCCTCCAGCATCAGATACTGAATATCAGTTCTTTGCTTTTCCAGGCCCTCGAATTCTAGCTAACCCCACATATGCAGGTCTGTTGGACATTTGGTTGTCTCCCCCAGATAAAACACAAGTGTGAAGTGTAGGTGTGTAGATGTACACTAGTGTAAAGGTTGGTTCTTAAAATTAACATAAATTTTTAGCTAATGCTATATTTGGAACTGTCATTTTTAATTTTTTCCTAACAGGCTTTTCCCATGAAGTAGGGGAATCCTCTGGGTCTCTTTCTCATGCTGAAGTGATGCACTATTTGCTACCCCATGTTTGGCTCCCCAAAAATACAGGAATGTGTTCAATCTGTCACTTACATGTATCTTGGCACGTTAAGCTGTCTTTCACCTGCTTGACTGGTCTCATAGTCATGTATTTCTGAGCTAATGGAAGTTTGTGCCGTATCACTTAAAATTTTGGATGTCACAGTGTGCCTCAAAAGCTGAATGTCATGCCACCAGTTGCTGTACATGTGAAATTTGCAAATATATTCTGAGAAAGCGTGAAAGTTTTTGTCAATAGAAACCTAAAGCCTATCTGAATTAAACACTTAGTGAAAAATACCAGCATGGATATTTTAAGCCGACCACCAAGAAATTTGATTTAGGAAATAAAAATATGGACTATACTTGAAATGAGAAAATTACAGTACTGAAGTTCAGTTTTGGCAGAATATCCTTACTCCATAGCAAAACTGAATGACTGTATACAGCAGATTGTCCAATTAAAAAATAATTAATTAAAAAGACAGAGATTGCTCATAGGAAACAAAAGTATTCATAATCCACACGTGTAATGCTCTTGTTTAATAAATGAAAAGAGGGTAAATTTAGATTGGATGTAAGAATTATTTTACAATGAGGGTGGTGAAACACTGAAAAAGATTGCCCAGAGAACTTGTAAATATTCCATCCCTGGAACTGTTCAAGGCCAGGTTGGGTGGGGCTTTGAGGAACCTGATGTAGTGGAAGATGTCCCTGCACATGGTTGGTGGGTTGGACTAGATGATCCTTGAAGGTCCCTTCCATCCCAAAACGTTCCATGAGTCTATTCCTCATGTATCATTTCCTGTTTCTTTCTTGGTCTGTGGCTGGCTGTTTCTCTGACAAGGATCTGCTCATGGGAGCCCAAATGCAAACCTGATGAAGCCCAGAAACTGATCTCGTTTTTTGCCTGGACATCCTACCAACAAGCATGTGTCAGAAAGAAGATTGTTTGGCATCCAGCATCCAAGGCTGGAATTCAGCATGAGCAACACTTTGCTGGCAGCAGAAGGAAAACACTTATTTAACCTTATTTTGAGTCCCATTCAGTCCTTTTCCTTCTATATTTCAATAACCAGTACACCTGAAAGTAAGCAGATGAAGTAATTCAGAGTGTTAGGAAGCCACTACTACTTTTTAGATTTTTAAAACGGATTTTCAAAATTTCATGGAATCTTTTTGAATAAACCAGAATTACTCTGTTCAACTTGAGAACCACAAGAACATAGGTTGATGAAAAGTGGTTTTGAAACAATTTTTCTACTCACATTCTCTCTTGACATTAATATTTTAATGAAAAATATATTTGAAAAATCAGAAGTCAGGCGATTCCTCCCAGCTGTCACTAAGGGCTTTTTAAGATGGTCAGTTGCTGTGAAGGACAGCAGTCATCTTTTTAAGGTGGATAATCGAGGATCTGAGCAAGCCAATTCGTTTTACATAGCAGATTAACACCTGGTATCACATAGCAGCAGGTCTGGGTAGATGTTTGTCAGGGGAGGGTTTGAATTTAAGGCTTAGAAGTAAATGCTCCACATTCCAGATGCAGCTTCCTGAACCAGCCTTTCACTGGCTGCTCTCTGGTTTTGAGACTCTAAGACCTCTTTCCACTCCCAACACTTAGCATGTCCAGGTGTTGGCTGTGTTTTGGTTTTCAACCTGTCTCCCCCTGGCTTTTGTAGGATTTGGTTTTGTGTAGCATAACCTTGAGCAAGGAATAAGAACCAGCCCTATCAATTAGACAAAGAGGAGGTAAATCTTCCACTAAATGGTAGTGACAGTGTTGTACAATGTGGGCCTGAATCCCTGCACCCAGAGGAAATTCACACTATTTTTGCCTTTGGAAAACTTTGTTTTGGTCTGGAGGTAGAAGTTGAAATTAACTCTCCCTGTGCTGGAGGGTTTTCCTTGAACTTCTCCTGAATGTGAGGTAGCTTGAGTTGAAGGAGGATTAAATAAGTTGAAAATTTCAAGTTCATTTCTGATTTTACACTTCCTTTTTTTTAAAATTATTTTTTTCTTTGAGAAAATTTCCTCTTTGTCTGCTTTCTTAGAAAACATTCCTTTCTTAGAAAGCATTCCTCTCTTCTGTGAGAGTAGGTGCTCATGGCAAAAATGTCTTTTTGTTTTTAGTGTTATATCTGCTTCCAATCTCAAAAATATCCATCTTTGGAAAATTAAAATGTTCATACTAATTATTCCGTACTTTAATTTGATCTTTAATTCGTTTTTCATTGCCTCAGCAGCTGATGATAATCTTTGTACCACACAGAAAATTTTCAGGCCAAACTTGCTTCTTAGATGTTTAATGGTAAGTGTTGAGATGAATGATTATATTATCATTTTTGTTTGCATTTAACTTTTTTCCCAGATGTGATTTAATGACAAGATGCTGGTCCCAAGAACCTCACAACAGACCTACTTTCTCTTATATTCATGACAAACTTCAAGAGATAAGACACTCTCCACTGTCCTTCATCCACCCTCTTGAAGGCAGAGAGTCATCAACTGGCATCATCAATGAAGCTTTTGAAGGTGAGTCTGGGCCAGCACCCACTATTCTTGTGGCCTCTGCCCTGTTAGCAAAGTTCTTTTCATTGCATTTGTCACTGCCTCAAATTCTCTGGTTGTTAAATGGAATCAGCAAAGATTTACATCTATCATACTGAACTAGTGTGATTCATTATGTGCCTGAGAGGTACAACAAATTAGATAAAGGATGTGCAAGATTTTCAAGCAGAAAGGCCCAAATGAGGCTGTAATTAAGCCTGACTCACAGAGACACCCAATTTGCATCTAAATTCTTGGTAGTTCTCAACCCTGTTCCTCTGAAGTAAATGCCTAAATTCCTTGAAGAGCCAGGAGAGCCTTAGAAGGCTTCCCTGTGGAAATCTGTCCCAATTTCAAAGACATCTATGTCTTCTCCCTGAGCTAAACATGGCCAATAGGCACTTTTTCTAGGAGTACTGACTCAGCAGCCACCTGAAAGTGAAGCACAATTTAGGTACCCTAGTCAGGTAGCCTTTATCCAAGCCCAAACCCTGCTCGATTCAGGTCTTGCCTGTGCTCTGCACGCTCTGAATGAATAAACTAAGTGATGTTAGGGAAGACATGCTTAAGATATGGGACACAACAAAGCTCAGTTATATAAGAACATTAGTAAGGTTGTGAAGACAGGAATGAAGAAAAAAGGTAATGCTAAATTTGAAGTTGTCTGTGCAAGTGGGGTGTAAACCATCTAAATATGGAAATTAACATCCTGTCTGGGCCAGAACAGCAATCTACTCACATCCTGCAGTAATTCCTGACTAAATATTGAGCAAAAGTGAACCATATTAGTAAACAATGTGATCTGGAAGTTTTTATCAGTTGAAATATTTCGCTTTCGTTTCACAGATTTTTTTTTTTTCATTTAATGTGTTTGTATGCTATGGTTTTATAATTAAAAATATTGAAAAAGTAAAATAACTACTTTCTGTTCTAGAAAAACCAAACCTGACTGTTTCTAAAATATCTAAAAGCTAAGTTTTGGTGGCAATTTTTGGTGGGTTTGCTTTTTTATTCTGTCACAAATTGTTACTGAACTAGGAACTCACCCTGATTCTCAAACAGTTTTGATACTTCAGTACTTCATGTTTTTCTAAACATTTCTTGATCCATCCCAGGAATGACACAGTACTCAAATACAGAACTACACAGACTTTTTTTTTTTTTTCAGGATACTACCTATATTCAATTCAATGGCATTGTCCAGTTGTCACTTAATTTGATAATTTGCTAACCTTTATAATTTGGTGGAGCCTTATAAGTGTCCGTTTCTTTCCATTGTGATTTCTCTTTATGTCAAATCCAGTCTGTTCATGGCATGCTCATGGCACAACTAAAAAACTTTATAAAGACATGAAGGGACCAGCAGAGATAATCTATCATTTCATGCTTTTTATCAGCTGATTTTGCACGCTGATGCTATAATGAAAAACAATTTTCATATGGTGTAATTTTTAAATTTCTTTAAGGGTATCTTAGCTCTCAATAATGACATTCAGGAAAGATATACTTAGTCTGGCAGAAATGTATGCCTGGCATTAGCTCAGGAAAGGACTACAGCCAATTAATTAGGCACTATGCCCAAGCTAATAGGCCTTACATTTTGGGTGGACTTTATCTCACCTACATGCAGCTGTCTACAAGCTAGGAGTCTCATCTAGGATACTCTTCTATGTAGCTCTGTAGTCAGAAGCAGAAAGTGACAGCTCCTGGTTTTTGGGCATGTGGCATAGTAGGAAAGGGGTCACCTTTTGCCTTACTCTTCACTGATGATGGATGGCATCCAGGTGACTTGCCATATTTAATTTGGTTCACAGAGAGTCACAGGGTAGGTGAATGGACCACTGGAAGTTACCCAGTCCAACATCCCTGCTCAAGTAGAGTCCCCCCAAACACACTGCTCAGGATAACATATCCTAAATACAGCATCTCAGCTACAGTATCTCAGACTAGATGTTTAATTTTAAGATGCCTACAGGAGCACAACTTCCACTCAACACGGGCTGCACTGATTCAATTGCTTGCACCCTCTCCTGAGCTAGTTTGGTTTCCTAGCTTAGATATCTCTTCCCTGTATTCCCTAACTCCACAGGCAACAGAGAAATGAAAACTAATGGAGTTTAAAAGTTCTTGTGGCATTGCATCAGTATCTCAAAATCTTTAGCAGGGCTGAAATTTCTAGAGAAACCTACTTCTCTGCTGCTTGGAGCTGGGGAAAGGGGCTGGAACATTGTTGTGTTTGTGGTGGAGTAGGCCTGGCACAGATGTAACACAAAACAGTTTTGGTTTCAAGGCAAGTCTCTGTTTAGCACGTATCAGATAAGCCTGATCTTTCTTCGGTTGTCAACTTGCTCAACCTAAGCAAATAATTACTTTCACTGGGATAACAAATACATGTTCTTAATGTAAGAAACATTATTTTGTCTAAATTTCAGGTTCTGCCACGCAGCAGAGGTCACAGAGAAAAAGCCATTGTTTGCCAGGAACAAAAGTTACTTTCTTAGAAATTACCTAGTTGCAAAGGAAAACATGGATTGAGGCTTCCATGAAAAGTGTCAGTTTGAAGGACAAAAATTTGAAAAAAATCAGTTTAGTGCAGAAAATATGGTAGTATAATGGACTTTAAGGGTGTTCTTAATAGCAGTACTCCACAATGTACATTTTGGTCAGAGAATCTCTTGAAAGTGGTCACTTCTAAAATCAGGCTCCATTAAACCTGTTTACAATAACTTAGTTGGTAAAATCTGGACCACTGTGGTAAGCAGGGCAATTCACCTTTGGCCATCAGAACTTCTACTTGGCACACTCTCTTCCTGAGCCTGGGACCTTTCCACACCAGTTGTCATGTTCCCTCTTCCTCTTCCCCTCATTCTTCCCTTTCCATAAGTTCTGCCCAGCTGCTCTTGCCACAGACCCATTGCTGGATCTGCACTGGGAGGAGAACACAAAGCAACTGTTTTCATCCTTCCATTCAATATTTTCATGTTTCAGATCTCAAAAGTCCTTCTTAACTTCTCCTCAGGTTCATTTGGTGATTCTCATATAGGAAATTCCCTTCAGGAGTCAAGGTAGTTTGAATTTTATTCATCTACATATCATCCTTCCCTTTATATGCATTTTAAAATAAACGCTTGAGTAGCTCTTTACATGTCTCTGTAATGCCATACTTATTTTCCTGTATTTTTATAATTAATCTCTAGGCTACCTCCCTCTTTCCCCAAGCATAATCTTAATAAGCCCATTAAAATATTATGCTGTTTACTCCACTGGAGCTCTAGAGTACATGTGATGTCTTACTGTTGCTGGATTTTCTCATCAAAGATACATGCATGTCAATTTTTTGTAGATCTCCAGCCTTGAATTAGTTCGACAGTTTTTCTGCCTGCCATGTAAATCTCATGCAGTGGGATTCAGTAAGATGTGGGCTCCAGAAGTGATGAGTTTCCAGACTAAAATGTATGCTCCACTATGACCCTGTTGAAAACAGTTTGGGGCATGGAATATGTCTCAGACTGTAATTTGTAACATGCTGTATAATAAGTTAGTGATTTTTATAATTTGTATTCATTGTTAGCTGAGACTAAGTGAAGTATTTCTTGTGTTCATCATAGTAGTAGTAGAAAGATGACAGCCAAAACAAATAATGCAAAAAAATCTGTTTCATGATGGATTGTCCTCGACAGTATTTTCCAAAAATGCTACACGGTTCTTGGCCTTTGTGTGTAATGAAACTCCAGTCATGAGCCTCCAGCCAAGAAATGCTTGCTCTCACCAGGTGACCTAGTTCCAAAAGAAAGAGACAAATGTCAAGCAAAGTGAAATTACATGCCTCAAAATAGCTAAGATATTTAGCCTTACAGAGAATCATGCATATTCCAGCTTCTGTTGAGTCCTACCTACCAATGGGTAGCCACACTGCTGGCAGGTCCATATATGCTGTCAGTGATTTTCACAAGTGGGTGAGCTGGAAAACATTAGATTTTCTCAATAACCTTAATGCCAATACAGTATGACAGAGAGATGGCAAGTGCGGGTAAACCAATACAGACAGTCTGCTAGTGGACAGCATGCTAACAGGATAGCATGGGGATGGCAAAAGGGGCACATGCTGTGTTATTGCAAGAGTTACCCTTCTAAAGCAGGCATCAAGTGTCAATAAACATGCCTGAGCAATACCAGCACCTCCTGGCACTTCTGCATTGGAAGGGAGGGAAACAAGCTCAGGACCAGGGTCTACCAGTTTAGAGTTTTTCCTTCTTGTTCTGACAGGCTTTCCCAAGACATTGATTGTGGGTTTAAAGTAGCAGTAACAATATTTATTTGAGTGACGGCAGCACCATCCAGCTGGAGGACTGAGACACCAGCGGGTTTTGACTTCAGTGGGAATTTACTGAGCACAGACCCTGTCACCAGAGTTCCCATTCATTGCTGAAAGATAGTCTGTTCTTCCCCCAGTTCCAAGAAGCACAGCATGCTAGAAAGATGGCCCTGCATTGCTGTAAAAATAACTGGACCATCTATTTTCAGACATCAGTTTTTAC
Source organism: Cinclus cinclus (assembly GCF_963662255.1). Classification (NCBI taxonomy): domain Eukaryota; kingdom Metazoa; phylum Chordata; class Aves; order Passeriformes; family Cinclidae; genus Cinclus; species Cinclus cinclus. Next base: position 48,119,162 of record NC_085048.1, on the reverse strand, counting down.
ATTTGCACATATAAGACAGCATGATAGCTTTTCGGGTCTCACGAGTGCCTCTTTACAGATGGAAACACCTGTTTGATTTGGCAAACACTTTTCCTGACATCAGACAACTGGGCATTCAGCAGCTGGAGTGACTTCTTGCCTTTATGACCTAGGACTATTCTTATCAGGGCTGCTCCTCACAATGCCATTTGGACCTATATGGAAGAGATGTCTACTTGCTCAGAAAGAGAGGCTCCTCTGGCAAGAGGAGAGATGCCAGGCAGTTAGAGAAAATCCAGGATAAAAGACTAAAGACTGAAAGGAAATATATTTGGCCTCAAAACCATGATTTTTAAATTCCTCAGCTGGAGATACTGCTTGAAAAATGTGGGAAGATACAAGAGTTCGAATTTAGTAATGTTTGGCTTTTTTTCATTTTTCTTTCCAAAGTCAGTGTATGTATTTCTTCTGTTCAGGTACTTGCTGCAACTGTCATTTGTATTTTTTTTTAAATATCTGTGCAAAATTTTGCACTGAGAGGACTTTAATATAAAGCTAGACTCAGTGATTTCATCATTAATTATATGTTTGCAATCTGTACTGGCTGAGTACATGCTTTCTGTTCCCCATGTAAGAGCCATCAGTTTATTTTCCTAAACCAAACCACCTTTTAAAAACTACTCCACGCACCTCTCTGAAGGTAAAGTAATCACTTGGGCAAACGGAAGCTTCTCTAAAGCAGATGTGTTGATAAGAGACATTTTTAGAACCTTGTATCTAGTCTCCTTTGTATATTTCTGAAATTCAGTAATCCTCTTCCCCACTTAGCTTAGTGAGTGGTTGACCCAAAGCCTGCAGAGGTCAGAGGAAAGGCTGCTTCCAAATGAGACAACGCTGTAAGTAAAGGGGAACTTGGTGCTGTAATAATTTCTTATTTGTACCCCAGACAAATGGTGTTTGATTCCAGAGAGTGCACATGAGCCATATGATGCTGCAAGTGAAGTCACGCCAGTACTTTGCAGTAGACCGAAGGAAAAAATCTGATGGTAAAAGACTGTAAGAGCTGGCATTTGTGTAGACTGATGTGGATAGATATAGGCAACTAAAACGTAAAAACTGCATTTACACTAGGTGTCTAGGCTGTTTGACAGTCACCAGAGACTTGTAGACATAATCAGGGGATGTTAACGTGTAAAGGCAAGGATGTGGATGAAGAATCTCCACAAAGTGATTCATTCCTCCTTTCTCTGTTGACTGTAAAGACAGCCTAGGCAAGGAGTTTAAATTGGACATGTAAGACCTGGGTGGTTAAGATTTGATAAAATGAATCCTACTTTGTAACCTGAAGAAAGGGAGTTCTTTGCTGTTTTTATAGCCTTACTTCAGGGCAGCAAATGTAGAACTGAGTGGTTTTTTTGTGCATTTGTATTATAAATTTTAATAAACTAGGTAAGAAGCAGGTTTATATCTGTAATTGCTAGAACAGTAACTCTCGTACACAGATATTTCAGTGCACAATTCTTTAAAAAATATATTAAAATAAAAAGGAAGGCACTGCTTCAGATTAGTGCAGGGGAAATGTGGGATGAACAAAATTCTCACTTTTAGCACCTTTAGTGTCTGGCAGAATAGCAAAGCTCAGTGAGTCACCCTCAAACCATGCAAGATCATATGCTTCATTAAGCAGGAAACACAGATATATCTCCACTGATACATAATACAGAGTGGAGTATTAAAACGGATATATATTTGTTCTATTTATATTCTTACTGGCTATGTGCGGAAACTGAAACACAGCCCCTCCAGCTCCAGGTGGCCATCAGGTACCAGGAAAATACTCTCTACACAGGAGCTGTCTCCCTGAGCTAACCAACGTGGCGGAGGTAAAGAAGTCAAGGTTCAATAGCCACCTTTTTCACCCTTCACAGAGATATGTCATCAGGTGTTTCTCTTGAATGTGTTCACTGTGGGGTATGTATTTCATCCATGCCAGTAAGTCAGCCAGTTTTGTTTACTGCCACATACATTGTGTAGCAGTGACAAAGGACAGAGTATGTACAAGAAGAAGAGAAGGGTATTACTGAGAAACAGGAAATGTGGCTGGACGTCTGAATACCTTACCATACAGAAGGTGCTAAGCATCATAGAGGATTATGTCACCCGGAATTAGTAATGTCTCAGGCTGGCTACTCAGCTGGTGTAAATTGGTGGCACCCCACTGGTTTCAATGGAACTTCATTAATTTGTGCTAGCTGAGGGTCTGGCCCTGAAATAGCTGTAATATAAGATCAGCATCTCTAGATCAGTTTATTCAGTCTCAACCAATCAGCTTTTCTACTGACATTCTTTCTCTTCTTAAATGTTGTCACCTTCTTGAATTTAAACACCAAAACCTCTTCATCTGCTTATCAAGACATCACAAAAATTTTCACCCTTCCAGGCAAGACTTCAAAACATGTTGTGAGCCCCCGGAGTTTACCAAGCAGGCAAGGAAAGACACTCTGCGATCATGAGGCAGGATCCAGGAGCCCAGCTCAGCGCTGTGGCTGCCCTGCGACAGGAAGCAGCCGACTGAGATGTTGGGATTGGGAAGGGGAAAGCACCGATTTTATCAGATCAGGGCTGGTCTTCTCAGAGGAGGCTAAGCAAGCAAACTCTATTACTCATTAGCATGAGTCAGGCGATCGTCGTTTCTTGTGTCAATTACTGCGCGGCTCTCTAGAGTAAGCTTCTCCCTATCCCCGGAGAGAGGTGCTGTAATTAATTTACCTGAAGTTTGGCTCAGATGTGCTTTACACACAAGGTTTAAGCAGCAGCTTTAAGCTTTTCTACTAGGAAAAGTGTCCAGCAAGGTCAAAGCCACATGCACTTAGGACCTGAGACGTGTCTGTGCAAGTACAATGCTGAGCTTTGACCTTTCTGGTTTGGATATGGGAAGCAGCCTGCCTGGGACAGCGCGGAACTCAGTGGGATCCTGCTTCTTGGTAGGGTATGGGGTATTCCTCAGCCTGTACAAAGCTCTGGACTGACAGAGCAAGCCTGCCTTGTGCCCAGAGGTAGGCTGTTTAGAGCAAACGTGGGTAACTCTACACTGTGCAGCAGTTCATAGTGTAGACAACCCCTCAGAATTTAAGCCTGTAGAGCCAACTCCCCAGCCTGACTTCAGATTTCGTGAAGGTGCTCCTTGGACGTCTCCTCTTGGGGTGTTTTGTTGACTCAGCCCAGCTTTGCTTGTGAAATCTGAGGGGATCACATCACATGGTTTATCCTGCATTTACTCACGTATAACCCAGCATGACTGTACATCAATCAACTAATTTTAGCGATGTTAAAACTGAAAAGAAAATAATGGTATCTCATAAATATACCAACCTGCCTCTCCACTCCAGTTTCTCTCTATCTTCCTTCAAATTCTTAACATTTTTTGGGAGGCCCTTCCAAAGATTATTCAGAATTCTCTGAATTGACTTATGGCTTCCCGAGGTGCTGGTGGTGCTTCTAGTCCTCACATTTCTGGAGGAACTTCACAACATATAATGAATTTTTCCTTTAATCGCTCATTTTTAGCATTTTCTGTCTCCATCCATTCTTCTGCTCCAACTAAATGAGCAAAAATAATTTGCTTGCTCTGCTGACTTACACAACAGTCAAGCATTGTACTATATAAGCTGAGATCTTTGTACAGCTTTGCCTTGTACAGCAGAATGGTGCTAAGCTTTCATCAGTGCTGAACACTGCACTAAGAGATGACTCAACAGTGAAGGAAAGGGCACTTACAGTCAAAAATGTCACAGTGAAAGTGGCAATGTATCTTACACATGTCGTGTCATAGGAGAAAGGTCATCAATATTATATTCTTCCTCCATCATTGGATATGATAAGAATATTCTGAAAAAATAGTATTTCTTCCTTATTGCATTCCCTCAGCTCAAAAAGTAAAACCAAGGCAATGTGTTTGATTTTTCAGCTCTTTTTTTCTGTAATGAGAATCACAGTGGCGCATAAGCTGAAAAAGGATTATAAAATTTTATATATTCTGTAGTTCTTCAGACCTGTTGGGGAAAGAATTAGTAATGTATCTATATATCTGTTAAAAATATCTCAGTGACCTCATACTCACATTTGTGTAAACATCACCTCATCAGTTCCAGATACTTATACAGGAAACAAATCTGAATGCTCCTCTAGTGTTCTATACTTAGGCAGGTCAGCCGGCGTATGTCTGGTCTGTAAATACCCAGTTTTACTTGGGCCCTTATTTTAAGGTTTCCCTCTAAAGAGTTTGCTGCAAACGTCCCCTCAGCATTTGCCTGTGTGCCTTTTCCAAAGCAACTTGTCCCTGAAGGTTGCCATTAAATGAAACAAAAAAACAACAAAGAAGAGCTGAATTGATTGGTAAAGGCTTGGTTGGAGCCGAATTACTAAATATGGCCATAATAGCCCTGAACTGACAAAGTGAGTATCAAATGATTTCTCATTGCTGTCAGTCACTGTGGTACGTGACCACAGTTTGCTCTGTGTCCCATACCCCATGTTGCTAACAGATTTCCAAAATCAAAATTCTCTTTCAGACTTTTCCTGATAATATTTCCTATTCTAATGGACTCCAGCATGTGGAATAAATTTCCGACTTTACAGCTTGGGGAGATGTGTGATTATAGTGACATAATAAATTGTGTGTTGCCTGGTGGAATAGTGCAATGCTTGTGATTCCTTTGAACAGATAACCTTGAATGTCACATGATTAATTTTTCAGTTATGAAGTAAAGTAAGGAGGAAGTGTAATAAAAGAAGGTACATGATACAAAAATAAATGAAAAAAAATAGTAGCAGTTGTAACTTGAGCATTTAGTTAAAAATTTTCATATTTTAAAAAATTTATATCCCCTGCAATAAATTTAAAACAACTATGTATATATGAACTGCATAAAAATAGGGAAAAATTGGAAGTTTTTTAAAACTTGAAAAACACAGTGGATTGCCAAGTTTAAGCCTCTAAAAGGGCAGAATACTAGAGAGACAGAAGTCTAGACTAGTCCTCTAGAGAAACAGTATATAATGATTTTGCAGATAGAAAACTGCCAATGTTACAGGACTCTTTAGCAGTATTATTAGCAGGATTACTACAAAGGTTCAGATTAAAATCACGTTAGCTTTATGCTTCTTTACAAGGAAAAGAAGCAAGTCATATATTCATGATGGTATTGCTGCCTCTGGAGGTATGAACACTGATAAGCAACCTTCCCCAAGTGATTTACCTGAAATTCTGGTCCACACAGACAATAGCAGAAAATAAATTTGAATCATCATTCTTATGAGGTCACTAGACCAGCTTTCTCCAACAGCTGTCTGATTTTGTTTGCTTTCTAATACTACGTATACTACATGTCTATTACTGGGCTGTTGTATTTTCTATTTTATTATTATTATTAAAAAATATTTTCCCTTTGTTTTCTTTTCTAATTTTTTTTCTTTTAATGCAGATAATGATATTCCATGCGCAGATTCAGACAGTGTTCTTTCAGCCACACTAATGGAAACAAGGAATCAAGAGGGCCTAAATTATTTGGTACTAGTCAAAGAAGGCAACCCAAATGAAGAAAGTATAAATTCCACAAATTCTGCTGAACTTAGTTGAGTCTGGTTAACCAATGTTTAAGAGAGTGAAAGAAGAGAAAAAACTCCTCAAAGAAGACATAAGACAAGGAAAATATTCTGCATGTCATCATACTTATGAGGTGTCTGAAAATAAAAAAAACCCAACTCTTTAATAAAACTACAAGAAAGCATACTAAGGTATGGAATGGTGTGTATCAGGGTAAGACAGAGATTGTATAGCCTTTGATTTTCTGTATGTTATGGTTTGGGTGTTTCACAGGAGATACTTTAAAGCAAAAAAACCAACAACCCTATATATCAGACAGTAAGGGATTTTACTGAGGTGTTTATTAAGTTTATGCAATCACATATGCCTCAGGCACAAGGCAGCCCTTCCAAAAAGGGAGTACTGATATGCTGCTCCAAAGAACAGACCAGCTCGTTCATGAATAAAACTAAACAGTTGAAGTCTAGATTCACTGTGCACAAACAGGATTTTACAAACTGGAAAAAACAACATAAATACCAAACTCCAAATTAGAAAGCAGTTGAAGAAGGGTGACCAGGTTGTCCACTGTTGCAGGTGGTCTGTTTCCCTACTTAATTTAAACAAATGTTTGCAATCATCTTGCATATTAAATTGCACAGCAATTGATCTGTGAGTCTGGACAGTCCTATTTTCTTACATTTCTTCTCCTTTCCATTTTGAATGTTCATCATCCTAATTTATTTTTTATCAGACTGAGTGAAGGGAGGTACTCTTCCTTGGTGTGTTTGGAGATCAAAGTATATAATAAAATTTTATACAAACAATTATTGAATAAAAGACAGCAATAAGCTTTTTCTAACCTTTCATCATGAGCAGCAGTTTGCAAATTATACAGAGCTATTCACTGACATCTTTCAGGAAGGTAGAAACATTCTATAGTTTTATACAAATATTTGATAATGGGGCACAATGGAGAGTAGTAAATGTTCTATCTGATGTCACAATGTATACATTTGTAAGAGACAAGTCCACTGCAATCAAGCTTCGGAAGTTTCTTAAATGGAGATTAAACACAGATGAAAAAAATTTAGAGTCTGAACATCTAACTAAAATGAAATAGAAATTGAGATATTTTGAATTAGGATTCTTCAAAGTCCCTGAAAAAGCCCTTTCAAGCATTATATGAATATTTTTCTTCATCTGAAAGACAGTATAAAAGACAGATGTGCTAATAAATAAAATTGCAGCACTTCACTGTGCTCACCAGACTGTGAGCAACGGATAAACAAATAAATAAATACTGTATTATATTTCCTTCTTCTTCAAGTGCTGCTTGATTGGCTGTACAGGGATTCCTTCCATTTCAGTAATTTAAAAATTACTAACATTTGCTTACCTACAGCATGTGGTGGCCAGAAACCAGGAGGATCCCTATCCTGTAGCCATCACACCTGAATGTGCTCTGTGTGCATAGTTTGACTGAAGTCAAAAAGACCAGTCAGTCAGCAAGCCACAAAGGTTTTGAACAACAGAGCTCCATACGATAGCTTTTTCTTTAGCAGGAGAAACCTTCAATCCTCCCAAAATTTTGTAAAGACAATACCCTTCACAGGTATCCATTTTGTGTAGGTCTGCATTAGAAAAGAATCGTGGAAGAGCCTAACCAATATCTGTGAACTGTGAGTTGTTTGGCAAGATGACCATCAGTGACAGAGTGCAGTCAGGAGTAATGCCCTCCATGTCCTGAAGCAGTCACAAATATTCAAAGCAATACAGAAGAAAAAAAGGGAAGGTAATTCTTGTTGTGTTCACATTTTCTAAGTGTTGCAAGACAAGCTTAGTCTTAATGAAAAATTTAGCACAGTATGATGAGAAAATGTGTCAAGTTTAATACACTGCCAATAAATGAAACTTTAGGATATTGACTAGTGATCTATGGCTTTTGTACATGATAGTGTAAAAAATGTATTGGACAGGATAAAAAATTAAATTATTGATCCAAATTTGAGGATCCTGATCTATAGCTTGTTGAATTCAGTAGAAGATACAATGCCTACCCTTTCCAGTAATCCCAGCCATCTGAATCATGCTCAGTGATACAGTGTGAGCTCTGAGCATGGCCCTACTCGTACACTGGCCATAACTCCATTGTTCCTCCCTCATTTTCCTGCCTTAGAGAAGTAAATATGCAAATGCAACTAGTCCACAGAGTTATGGTAAAGCTGAATTTGATGCAGGCAAACTTAGCCTCACTTACATCCACCCATGATTCAACTTGAAGACAGTTTCTTAATCTCTAATACTTCTGTATCACCCTTCTCGTTACACATCTTCATTATTTCACCTTCTATCTTATTGAAGTGTTGCTTCCTCTCTTCATTCAAGCTCTTCTTGATGATTCACATTTTTCTCAGCAACACTTATTCACTACCAGCAGGTCACCTCCTGCCTTCCAGCAGACAGGCCTGATGGCAGTTTTCATAGTACTTTTTGACATAGTAGGGAAGACACATAAAAGACATGATGAGAGTGAAAGACCTCTAAAGCACATTCTTTCTCGGGCAGGAAAATGGGTACTACCTGCCCTGTGTTTGCCTCTGTTTTTACTTCCTCCTATCATGGATCAAGGGAAAGGGTCAAGGAACCCTTGAGTTCAAATGTCTTGACTTCCATGGCTATGGATTTTAAATAAGTATAGATGGATTTAAGGGCAATAATGTAATGTGAAGGAAACAGATGTGTATCAGAAAGATTATATGTGAGATAAGGGTAGTATAAGGCATGTGGACCCAATTTTCAGCTGCTGTAAATCAGGTTACATATGTTAAGCCAAGTTGATGTACAGCAGTGTAAAAACTGCCTCCATGGGTTTAGCTTAAATTTGTCCTGAGACACGTAGACGTACGGGAAGACCCGTTCTTGAAAAGAAAGAGGACTAATCTCTTTAAGTCTCCTCCATTTTATTGCTGAGCATGACATTACATGACATGGAATACCTCTTGTCAATTAAAGTCATCTGCCTGGATGTGTCCCCTCCCGATGTTTTGTGCACCCTCAATCTATTCACTGGGGCAGGGGGCACAGAGTGAGAAGCAGAGAAGGCTTTGATTCTGTGCAGGCACTTTTCAGCAATATCTAAAATATTACTGTGTTATCAGTATTGTTTTGGTTGCAAATCTAAAACACAACACAAAATAAGCTGCTGTGAATAAGCTCCAACCCAGTACAGTCTCTAAGCTGCTGGGGAGATGTGCTCCCAGGTACTGATGAGGAGATACCCCAGGTGAATCTCTGGTCCATAGCCAGTTCCTGTCTCAGGCTCTCCAGTGTTCCTTGATGCCAGCACAAGCACTGAGCAACAATGGTGAGCATGCTGCACACACGATGCCACACACACAATCCATGAGTGCTGGGATCCCAAACAGTCATGGCTGAACTCTGAGCTGTGCTTGGATAGACATGAATACAGTGTGTGTCTGTAGCTGGTTGTCTAGTCCTTCAACTACAGATTTGACATTCATAGGAATAGATGAAAAATATTCTACTTCTGTCCATGATTAGAATTTCCTACAACCCAACACAAATGCTGTGGTGATTAATTAATGTTTGTAAATTATTCTGTAAATGTGAAGTGCCATGGCAGATGTTACTAAGGCAGCATTCTCAGTGGCATCAGATCTAAGTCCTCCATCTTCAGGTCTACAGCAGGTGGTAGCACCCAGCCATCAGTGCATTTCTGTTTTTCAGGGCTGCTTGCAAGAGCTTTTGAGCTGGCACGTACTGACGATCAGAGCTATCCAAAACCTGTGTACCTCATACTTTCTATTTGACCTACGATCAGGATACTATGAAAGAAAAACCGATGTTTTGTGACAAGAATATTGAGTTCTTATTAGATCAAAGGTAAAATTATGGAAATGTGCATGTAGCTGAGAGATATGCCAGGCTCTAGAAGGATCATGCTCTGATCCCCATGCACCACAGAGGGAGTGCCCAGTGACGTAAGCTATGGGAATGTGGCTGCCAAAAGCTCTGAAGGAAAAATTCATGAAGATTGAAAGGATGATTTGCTGAGATATGAAAGGCTTTGGTTTTATCACACTGGACAGAAGAATTTGGAGTGTCAAGACGATTTCTTTGCCTTTTTTATATTTAATATTCAGGTCTCATCTCTGGGATACTTTACTCTTATTCATTTAATGGCATCATCACAAGATTTGGGAAACTTATAAAAATGACCACCAGAAAAGCAAAAGGTTGTGTAGCTACACTGCTAACACAAGTTTATTCTGTTAGTATTTTTTACCTGCAGAAACTCATAAGCGGTGAGGACAAGAAAGGCAAGGACTAAGTTTACCTCAGCCCAATTTATCTGAGAACCTCAAGCTAGGATCCAGCACTGAGACTAAAGATGTTTCCCAGCTTTCCTGCTACCTTAGATAACAGAGCTTAGAAACACCCTCTAGATCACAATGTCCCTCAAAATTTGCTTCTCTCACAACTTGTATAGAAGGGCACAAAGATCCTGACAGCAGAGTCACTGCACCCTTGCTTTCCACGATGGTTTTCAGCAAAGAAAATTTTACTATCTGTTTGAATTGACTCATGTCTCTGGCTTATTTCCTCATTTTTTAAAAATTTTCTTTGAGATCTGTGGCATACTGTCTGTGATGATTTGAGTCATCAGGTGTGGCTTTACTGAGCATAACCAGGTGAAATTGATCCTCTGTAATTTGGGTTTAGGACCCTGCATTTTAATGGTGACTGTGAAGGCAAGCTTTGTTCTAGATTCAAATTTACCTCTCTCTACACAAAGCTGATATTAATTCAGCTAGACCTGAAAAACTATATTGCAGAAACGAATGTCTATAAAATAGCCCAGGCAGGTCGTAAATGTTAAAAAATTCTAACTTACTTTCAATTCAATTAATTCTTGAACATTTTTGTTACACACACTTCTAGTTGCAGAAGATTGCATGCCAGCTGGATTTTTCAAACAATCATGGCTCTATTTGTAATGACACTTAGCAATTCTGATATTATATTTTATTTCTAAAAAAATAGCCAGAAACCCAGGGTATCAAAGCCAAGTGAAGATGCCAAAATATTGTGGTTATTGCTATTGACATAAATGATACTGCTATATAAATAACCTTTTTTATGATGTGTTAACTTTTTGTGTGACATCTTCCATTTGAAGGATGTTCATCACTGCCTTCTATCTTTTACTGTAGGAACAGAGTTGTAAAGCAACCACTCCCTGTTTGGATATTAATTCCTGTTATGAAATCCTGTTGACTTAGCTGGATTTTCTTTCTGGAATAGAATAGAATCATTTAAGTTGGAAAAGACTTCTAAGACCATTGAGTTCAACCATCAACCCAGCACTTCCAAGTGCACCAGTAAACCACATCCCTAAGCACCACATCTACACATCTTTTAAATACTTCCGGGGATAATGACTCCACCACTTCCCTGGGCAGCCTGTTCAAATGCTTAAAAGCCTTTTTTTGAGAAGAAATGTCCCATAAAACCCAACCTCATCCTCCCCTGGTGCAACTTGAGGCTGTTTCCTTTCATTCTGTCACTTGTTATTTAGGAGAAGAAACAGACCCCCACCTTCTTGCAAACTCCTTTCAGGTAGTCAGAGGTGATAAGGTTACTCTTGAGCCTCCTTTTCTCCAGGCTAAACAGCCCCAGTTTCCTCAGATGTTCCACATAAAATTAGTATTCAAGACCCTTCACCATCTCTGATGCCCTTCACAGATTCACAGAATCAAGGTTGGAAATGGCCTCCAAGATCATGGAGTTCAGCTTTTGACCAATCACCACTTTGTCAACTAAACCATAGTACTAAGTACCCTGTCCAGTCATTACTTGTACTCTTCCAGGGACAGTGATTCTGCCACCTCAGCAATCCATTCCAGCACTTGACAACCCTTTCCACGAAGAAATTATTCCTAACATCCAACCTGAATCTCCCCTAGCACAGCTTGAAGAAATGTCCCCTTGTTCTGCCACTTGTTGCCTGGCACCTCACTACAGCTTCCTTTCAGGTAGCTGTAGAGAGTGATAAAGTCTCCTCTGAGTCTCCTTTTCCCCAGTCAAAGCAATCCCAGCTCCCTCGGCTGCTCCTTATAAGACCTGTGCTCCAGACCCTCCACCAGCTGTTTCCCTTGTCTGGTCATGCACTTCATTGTCTTTCTTGTCATGAGGGGCCCAGAACTGGATGCAGGATTCCAGGCGTGGCCTCACCAGTGCCAAGTACAGAGGGACAGCCCCTTCCCTGGTGCTGCTGGCCACAAAATTTCTGACACAAGCCAGGATGCCATTGGCCTTCTTGGCTACCTGGGCACAGCTGGATCATATTCAGTTGGATGCCAACCAGCACCTCCAGGTTCTTTTCCTCTGGGCAGTTTTCCAGCCACTCTTTCCACAGCCTATGTGTGGTTGTTGTAACCCAAGGGCAGGACCTGTCACTTGGCTTTGTTGAACCTCATCCCACTGGCCTTGGCCCATGGATCTGGCCCGTCCAGATCCCTCCAGAGCCCTCCTGCCCTACAGCAGATCAACATTTCTGCTCAACTTGGTGTTGTCTGCAAAGTGACTGAGGCAACACTCAATTCCCTCCTCCATATCACTGATAAAGATATTAAACAATACTGAATATAGAGGGACACCACTTGTGACTGCTGCCCATGGGATGTAACCCCACTGACCACTGCTGCCTGGGCCCTGCCTTCCAGACTGCTTTTTACCCCGTGAGCTGCATAAAACCCCAGCCAAGCCATGAGCAGCCAGATTCTTCAGGAGAATGCTGTGGGAAACAGTGTTAAAGGCTTTACTAAAGGTCCACATAGACAACATCCACAGCCTTTTCCTCATCAGCTGAGTGGGACATCTTGCCATAGAAGGGGATCAGGTTAGTCAAGCAAGACCTGCCTTTTGTAAGTCTGAGCCTGATCCCCTGACTGTCCTCCTTGTGCTGTGTGATGACCCTCAAGGTGATCTGATCCATTCAGATCTTTTATTCAGGGAATGCTTTCTGGAATGCCTACCTATCTCCAAGATGAAATAAATTTCTGGGGAAAAGTGTTACTAAAAGTCTCTTTAGAATTCTTTGATTGAGTTTTATATTATAAGTAAAATACTTAATTTTGATGGAAGCAGTATAAGAAAAAGTAGTGACAAAGTGACTATAGCTGCACACACCCTATAGCTACCATGTTTGCACAGTTGTACTATGGCTCAGATCACAGATTCCTAAGTGGAATATATGTTTCTGGGACATGGGAAGCAAAAAAAGATATATGAGTTATAGAGTGGCTATTAAAAACCAAGTCTGTGTGCAAGGAAGTTAGACTGTCGATAAAGTCTTATGACTGTTACTCTAAGGATTATGCAAATATAAAAATTGCAAATTCTTGTCTGATATACACTTCTTTTAAAAAAAATGGCAGAAGTGTCAAATTAAGTGACAGAGGAAAACAATAATATGCTCTTGGAAATACACTTCCAGAGTGTAAACAAAATCAAATAAAAGAGCTGTCTTAAATACAGGATTTGCATTTTCTTAGCAGAATAAACTCTCTGCCTTGACTCTCTGTGCACTCACTGAAGTGGAGGTCATGGCTAGTGACAACTGGGAGCTGTTCCTGGAGGCTTTCTTGCCTTTTTAGGTTATGAGGGTCTCTGTGTGTTTAGGATAATATGATTGACGGCTCCACTCCGGCCCCAATTAGCACCCTATAATTTATTAGCTTCTGCTTTCAGATTATGCGCTAACTTCACAAATATTTCAACCACGGAAACAGCAGCTATCAAGTGTCTCTTTCCTGATCCAACTCACTTGGACTGCAGTTGAATACAAGGAGGGAGCTGTGTAGGTCTGTCAAGAGAGAATAATCATTTGTGTCTCTGTGCAACTGGGGCTGTCACAGTTCTTTAGGACCCAGCTTCTGGAAAAAAGGAGTAGTTCTACTGGATCAGAATCAGGGGTTAGGGCTTGGTTCCTGCCACAGAGATTCAGTGCAGGATTGAGACCAATGCACTGGCTTTTCCTGAAAAGGCCCATGTTTATCCAACTCTGTTTATCATGTAAATACAGACTCCATGCAAACAACATTGTCAAGAAATTTTGTGTCCCTCCTAACACTGTTTCTTTGCTCCTTGCTGCTGTGGTGTGGGGCCAGAGTACTAAGGGCAGGAGGGAAGAGCCTGGGTGAGGCAGGAGAACAGAGAGGGGATGAGATGCAGGGTCTTGTCTGAGGACAGAAGTCAAGGAGAGGAGAAGTGGAGAAGTTGGGGTGGGTATGATGAGGGAGGAGGGGTGCCTTGCAGCTGTACCTGGGCCATATAGGGCAGAAGGAAATGTGCCATGCCACAGGGAGATGGAGTGCCCTCAGTAATAGCCAATGTGGTATTGCATCTCCTAGTGGGACAGCACTCCTGCCAGGTGTTTATCCTGCCTTTACCATGAATTAATAAGCAACCGGCACATACAAATAAATGTTCCTGTCCTTGGCCAGCCTGTGCTTTTGTGGGCTGCAGCCGAGAATGGGAAATGAAAGTGCCTATGCAGGGGACTGGGCCCATGAGAGTGCACACCTGCACACCTGCACCTCTGCACCCTTGCACACCTGCACTCCTACACTCCTGTACCCTGCACACCTGCACCTGGCATCTCTGCATCTTGCACTCTTACACTCCTATAGTCTTGCACTCTGCACACCTGCTCTCCTGCACATCTGCATTTGTGTTCTCTTCATCCCTGCACATCTGCATTTGTGCTTTCTGCATCCCTGCGCTCCTACACTCCTGCACTCCTGAATGGGCTCTTCCAGCAGCTTTCCTGTCTCTTGCAGGACCTGGTGTAGAGAGGGCAGGGGCAGAAGGATGGGGACATGGCACCCCAAGGCTTCTCTGCTACAATTTGCACTTACAGCTTTGATGCACATTATTCCCAAGCTATATGTGACTAAGGAGGCAGTAGAAGGTGCACTGCAAAAGTGCACGATTAGAAATGGACATGAAGAACCCAGGCTGAGCTGCTTGTTACTACATTTAGCTAAGATAATAATGTTAACATGCTGGGAACTAAATTAACAGTATGGTTCCCTAGGCTGTTGTCCCAAAGGTTGGGAACTGACTGAAGGAAAACTACTTTCTTTTTCTTTTTCTTTTTCTTTTTCTTTTTCTTTTTCTTTTTCTTTTTCTTTTTCTTTTTCTTTTTCTTTTTCTTTTTCTTTTTCTTTTTCTTTTTCTTTTTCTTTTTCTTGCTTTCGCTTTTGCTTTTTCCTCTATTTTTGTCTTCTTTTTCCCCTTGTACTTTTTTCCCCCTTTCTTTAAGATCTCCTACTTGCATTTCCCTATGCAAAATTGCCTAGCATACAAAATCAATATCTCACTCCTGAAAATAACCATAGGATTCTCTCCTTTCCCTGCTGCAACTGCTCCTCTGGGTGGCAGGCCCGGGAAGACAGCCAGGACACTACAATCCTCCACAGAAGCTGGCTCATCCTTCTGTAATCAAAAGGGCACGTTAATTACAACACTTGCCCAGAAAATATGCAAAGCAACTGTCAGTTAAGAGAACACTGCTGCATCCAAAGCCACCAGCAGCATTTTCCTCCCTTCCAAGGAGGGCCCAGCATTTAAGCCTTAGCTAGAGCTTGTCTTGTGAACCTAAATATGACTTCAAAGGGAAGGCGAGAAGGGTCGGCAACTCCTGACCCAAGGAGGAGACAGGGCAGATACATTTCCCCAGAGGCGGCAGCACACAGTCTAGGGGACTCAAAAGGGATAATTCAGCCTCTCTTTCACCCTCTGTCCCTTCCCTTCCTTCTCTTCTGCTGGGGGCTCCTATGGCAAACACACTGGAAAAGGAGATAAGAAATAAGCAACACTACCCTAAAGCTCTCTAACATTAGACTGTAAGTGTAGGGGCACATATATGCATTTAAGAGTTTTATGCCTTATTCTTGTGACTGCAGCCATACTGAAGCAAAAACCTTATTAAAAAAAGGGGAGACTGCACCCACAAATACCATTCCCTGTTCATCCCCACCTCCATCCTTCCCTTGACAGATCACTTTTAACCTCAGAGATTATTAAAACAGTACTCCTTCACGCTTTGCTAATTTTGACCTGTTTTCAAAAAGGGAAATAAATACCTGTGGTGAATATATCCAGAGCTCATTTTGGAAACTCCTTGTGGAGAGGACACTCTTGCTATTGGTCAGCAGCAGGTACCTTTGGTATGTCCAGCACTGCCATGCTCTGCAGCAGATGTTGTCCCTCTGCCTCCTTCACTGGACTCTGCACGAATGGGAAGCCGTTTGTGCCTGTTTGTTTGTCCCAGCTTTGCTAGTCTGTTTGTCAGGTGAGCAGTTAAGAGAGTACAGTGTGGTGCATGACATTCAGAAAGGGTCAGCAGGAGGATCTGCTCTTCAGGCTGCAGAGATGGGGACTCACATCCCTTTCAGTGTGTGACAAGCATGTGACAGGTAATATTTATGTAACATCTAAGAAGGGTTTCTTCTGTAATTCCAGATTTTCTGCAAGCATTCATGACTAAGGGAGTAATAACCTATGATGTAAAGAGGAATAAAACAGACTTGAGAAATGGCATGGAGGTCATGTGCACTGTTATGGCATTAGGAGCTGTGGCCCCAGTCCTGCTAAGACTAATGCCCAAGCTTTAAAGGTTGGTGCTGTGACTGGTCCTTCAGGAGTCAGAAAAACACAAAGTGAGCAAAACTGCAAGGATTAGCTAACACAGGCTTCAGTCCACCCAAGAGTATGAGCATTTTTTAAAAGTTGTTTATACTTTTAACACCTTCAGCCACCGTCTTGGGTTTTGTGTTTAGATGCTTTCTTGATAAAACACTAAAAAATGTACCCATAGAACAAATGCCAAAACCAATATTCATGGATTCATTGCATAAATTATCACGCTTGAATATAGTCACAGTCAAAATGAATTGTAAATGTCAATGTAGTAAATGTCTCATTTATGCTTACATTAGTATTTCCAAATGTGTTTGGTCTGCGTCACTCAGCCCTCCTTGTTAAGGATCAGAGAAGAGGGGAGGAAAAAAAAGAAAGAAAAAATTGTGGTGAAGCACGACCTTTCATAGACTCAGATTCATCTTTTATTAAAAAAAAAAAGCCTGAAAAAACTCTCAGGAAAATCCTCAAAAAATTACCCTGCTAGCTTTAAGTTTCTGCAGTTAAACACTGTTTTTAGTTACTCTTCTCCTGCAAAAAGCTGGTGCTTTCTTCCCTGGTAAACACCTCGGAATGTTTTTGGATTAACAAATAATGTAAATTCTGGGGTCATTCCCTTGCCTTTTGCAGCTTGTCTGGGCTCTGGCTATTTGGAGGCTGAAGAAAAATTGCCCTTTGGTTTATCTGGCTGAAGGAATCATGGCAAGTCCCCCCCTGCCATTTGCTAAGCTCTGGCTGGGGGTGCTCCTGGTCCGCTTCTCACAGTATGTACTCACACTGCTTTGTCAAACTCTTTCTGTTAGGATTCCTATTCTTTCCCAGATATTGACTTATCACCAAACCTAGAAGAAGCAAGTTTGGGTTATTCACAATTCCACTTCTGACACACGGTGAACATTATGCCAAATTATGTGAGAGTTTGGAAGGTAAAAGTTCTTGTAGCAGCACAAAAGTTCATTTTCTACTGCTTCTCCCAGCGTCAGGGGGCATGTTAGGAATTTCCTACTGTATGCTTTCAAATTTTCCAGCTTCAAAGATATTACATTAAGGGGAAAAAAAAAACAAACCAGAAAAACACCCAAAACACAGTAGCATTGATATCAGATGTTTTGTCTATAAAAAGTCAGCTTTTAAGCATAATGTGTCACTTCTGCCCTGTTTCATTAATTATTCATCACCTGGTAGTAACATTTTAATTTACCACTGCAACAGCAATTCTATATGCTACAGTCACCTCTTCTAGCAGAAGAAATATGGAGCAGCTCCCTTACTTTAACCAATCTTACAGACACACCATACTCTAAAATGTAACACTGAAATGGTCTCATATTTTCTTGTCTTTTGTATTTATCTCTGTGTATTTTACACACCAAGAAAATATTTTCAGCTCTTAAGATTTCTATTTATCTTTCATGCAAAATAATCAAATAACTCACTTCATCCACATAAGAGATACGTTTTCGGCTTCATCCTGAGGTTTCCAGTTTGCCTAATTTCTCTTATTCAGCTTTAATTCTTCATTGAAGTACACAGGGTGAAAGAACGAGATACCTTTAATACAGCTTTGCTACTGTTAAATATCTAATTGTCCCTTTCAAAAAACCCCAAACAAAACAACTACTAAAGTGGCAAAATGACAGCAACAAGTAGACAAAGGGAAGTGTTAGAGGCAACTCAGAACTAATGTCCATCACATGCTTTTTGTTCTGGTGTTCTCTTTAAAGGTGTTGGGTTGGAGGTCAGCCATTCATCGTTGGATTCCTTTCTTCCCCTGCTTTAAGAGGGTTTAACTTTCACTAGAAAATGTTTATTGTAAAAAGAAAAAAAAAAACAAAAACAACAACAATAAAAACCCAATCAAAACCAAACAAACAACCCCAGCCCCAACCAAACAACTGTTACACAGCCAATGCAAATGTGCCAAACTCTGAAAAATGCCACCTTGGTTTTCGTCTTTCTGGGATTTAAGCAGTTGTGAGGGGAACAGCTGCATATCTGTAAGTCCAGGCCAGGTGGCCCCAGTCAGACACTTGCCACTCACAAACACAAAGCTGAAAAATCTGACCAGTTCCTTGATAGTCCGAAAATGTTAATGAGTTCCAGTTTCTTCTCCTCTTACTTTTCTATAAAGCAAAATAAAAATCCAGTTCAAAACTGCTGAGTAGCTTTCCCATGGTTGCATTCAAGAAATAGCTTTCACTGCCATAAAAAATATTCACACCACTGAAAAACCCCCACAATTTCCTCTGTTGCCTGTTTGAAGGCCAGTGGTTTTGCATCACCATCCATGATGTCATTTGACTCTTTCAGAGTAGTCTGGCTGCAGGTCTGGGTGTGGAGTCTGCTTAAATAGAAGTTCAATGTCTTTGGCTCTCCTCTTGCAATAGAACGACTTTCCTTTCCGAAATAAGTCTAAAGCATCAGCCTTGCAAAGCCAGGTCCTTTTAAATCCTGTTGTCTTTCCCCGAGCAGCAGGGCCACAGTGGGCTTGGAAAAGGGCAAGGGGGGATCTGAGAGTCTTTGAGTCAGCACATCAGCTCAGAAGGGATCCACCACAGAAGGAGTAACGGCGAGCTGCAAACCAAGATCAGAAGCTGTTACAAACTGACCCGATTTCAGCTCTGAATGCCACCATGTCTAATGGGTAGAGAGCTACAGGGAAGAGCCAGGGGAAGAAGAGTGAAGGACAGCTCTAAAACCAGTACAGATCCTTGTTTTTATCCTGAGGTTGCAAACCTGAGAATGGAGAGAAGACAAAAAAAAAAAAAGGAAGAAGAAAAATAGGTACAGGCATTTAAGAACAGAGGAAAACAAATTGCATATCTTGCCAGCTGAGATCAGTCTAAAGCATGGGATCTCCAGAGCCCCAGAAGGCTGTGAAACAAGAAGAGCCCAAGCCAGATTGGAGAAAGGCACACGTCCCCCCTGCTTAAAGTGAGGACACCATAAGGAGCCATTAGTGGCTGCAATAATGAAACCAGCATGGAGTAGACTTTCCTTCCATTCACAACCACTGACTCAGGACCTGTCACTGCTGACTTTGCCTGTGTACCCATTTTTGTCAGCACTACAGCCACAGCCTTGGTTCCAGACACCTCAACAGGCACTACCAGGGGAAGACCACTGCCTTTTTTGCTCAGCAAATGCAATTGTGCTTTCATCTCAAAAACTGGAAGGAAAAAGTAAATAAGGACAGGAGCTAGCTCATGAACCTGCATGGTGTCTAGAAATGACCCCTCAGGGCAGCCCATGGATGGGGCCAAGAAATGACCTTTGGGGCTGTTCCATTCTGCTCCCAGCTCTCACTGCTCAATGCAGGAGCAAGACCAGAGCCAGGACAAAAGTACCTCAAAGCAACCCGTAGCCTCGGGACATGTTTGAGGGCATCAGAAATCCAAGCAGTATTGTGGAAATGTGATGTACTGGCCTGTCCCATCCTTCCTCTCCTTTCCTCACTTGCCTGGCCTGAGAGCCCCAGGAAGAGCACTCAGGGTAGAGCTCAGGTGTCACACATGGGGCTTCTACCCTCACTTCATTCCCACACACCAGAACCTCAGCCACTCCTCATGAGCGCTTCCCTACTGCTATGGACAGTGGGAATCAGGGAGCAGGGGTGCAGCAGAGCCAGGGAACATGGAGGAACCCAGGGCAGCTCATTACCTGTGTCCACATTGAGGCCAATGCTCTGTGCCATGTCTCCTGTTGCATTGGGGAAGGGGCCAGGTGTCGTCCAGGCTGCAGCAGCACCCGCTTCGCTCTTGCCCAGTTCACAAGGGGGGCTGACCGGTGTGGATACGGAGGCAGGGGTGAGGCGGTGGGGGCGCACAGAGGCGGTGGGCACCAGCAGTGAGCTGTAGCGGGGGTCAAAGTGGGGCCCATAAACCTCGTGCATGGCGGTGGGGCGGGGGTAGGCAGTGCTCTGTGTCCCAATGTAGGGGTGGTGGTGGTGGTGGTGGTGGTGGTGGTGAGCGTGGTGCCAGGGCTCAGGGCCACCCTGGTGCAGGTGGCCGTGCAGAGAGCTGGGCGCGTAGGGGTCGGTGGCAGCAGCGAAGGGAAGGTCGCTGTGGGCGGCAGCTGCCAGGGGGCTGCTCAGGCTGGCTGGGACCGAGGAGGGCTGGTACGTGCTGTTCCAGAAGGATGGTGGGAAGATGCGCTGGCTCATTGGGAAGGAACCATCTGGGTGAAGGAAGTGGGAAAGAAAGTCAGCGATGAGCACACCTCACAAGCCTTGATCTCCTTTCCTTAGGGCTCTGTCACTCTCTGATCCACCCAAACCAGTCCTTTCATTCCTTTTATTCCACGAAAAACTGGCAAACATAAGAACTTGCTCCAAACAATAAACATCCCACACACCTTGCCTATGGCTTATCCATGAAACTGCATCTATATCCTTCAGCTTTCTCTTACTGTGTAGATGGGCAAAAGGTTGTTACCTAAGGCAAGAGAAACATCTCTTTTCTTCAGTAGTGGAAACTGAGTGAGAGCTACTATACACCACTTTAATTTTCAAGATTTGGTCTTCCTTTTTTGTCTCTGTAATAATCTCCTTTTTTTAGCATTTATGCCTGTTTATTCCTGGAAAGCAGCTGCTGCCTCAGCACAGTTGCAAAGTGGGCAGGAACAGTGAGAGATGTGACTAAAGGCAAGTTTGAATCACTCAAATATCTGGGGGCAATTCTCCATCTATTTAAATGATCTGTTTCTTAGGTATATTTTCAACGTGTTTAGGAAGCCCTCAGCAGAACTTCGGAAATTGACAGGGCAAAGGACAGGGATCCTACATTTTCTTAGCCTGGTTAGCAAAATGCAAGATGGACTGGTGGTTATTAACAGCACAAATAGAAGTTATGCATGATTATTTGGGAATATAGACTGTTCCTGAAAGAAGTAAAACCATATTCTTAATACTTCTTTGCCAGGGAAGTAAGTCAGCTCTGAGACTTGGCATTTCTTGGGAGAAGAGGGAGCAGTTCATGATGATCAAAAACACTCCCTCTACTGCCATCAATTCCAGCACTGAATATCTCTCACCCGTGAAATATTCTTAGACACTACAGACAGCAATCTGTGCAGGGTCTGGGAAACCAGCCCTGGCCAAGCAGGTGGCCCTATGAGGGAGGGTTATTGAGGCTGCCCACAAGGAAGTGCCAGCCCTAACTCTCTGGCAGATGAGTGAGTGTAGGGAAAATTATTCTCCCCTGCCCTGACTATCCTTATGGGCCAGTCCAGTGTGAATCAGGCATGGATAGATAGCTGTGCATAAGCCATGGCCTTGGTCTTGACAGCACATGGCCATGGGCAGACCTGGAAGCCCTTGTTTTCAGAAACTTAAGAGACTTTGTCAGCACTCCAGAAGCAACTGGGGTGGTGATACATGCACACAGACAATAATTTTCTTTAGAGGTGGGGGAGTCTGATTAGATAGTTCCCCCATTTGCTTCTTGCTTTGCTCCCATCATTTTGATCATTCTCAACCGAAAGCTGGGGTCAACGGGGAATACACTGGCTACAGTCTCAGTTTGGGAGTCACTCTGTGGTTAGTTGGGTGGTAGCCCCCTCCAGGTAAAGCACCTCCAGTGAAAAGACAATTTGTTTCCCCCGACCGCCTCTCAGGCTGCTTTCCCCCTGGACCATGGCCCCCTTGCATAATTTGAAGGGCTTTATTCTTTCCTTTTTTACCCTGAAAGGACGAAGCAGATAGCAGCTCCTAGCCTGGGACCCCAGGGGATGCCTGCTGAGCACCAGCCGCTGGTGGGAGGGAGGAAGGGAGCCGAGATGCAGAGCCGAGGCGGGGACGAGGTGCCGGCCCATACGGCCGCCCCCCGCATCCCCCGCACTCCCCACATCCCCCGCATCCCCCGCTTTCCCCGCGCCGCGCTGGGCGCTCACCCCGCCAGGAGCCCGCGCTCCGCGCTGCCTTCGCGCTGCCCAGGGAGAAGCTGCTGGGCTGGCTGAGCGCCCGGCTGAAGTGCTCATCCACCACGGCGCTGATGTCCCCCTGGAAGTAGGTGAAGAGGACACAGCGGGAGCTGATGTACTCGGCCTCGGGGGGTCGCTCCTTCTCGGGGCTGCAGTCCTCCTCCTTGATGCTGGCCGCGGGGTGGCTGGAGAAGGAGCTGCCGGCACTGCTGCCGCTCTCCGGGGCTTCCTGCATTTTGGAGTAAAAGGCCAGTTTCTGCAGGGAAGGAAAGAAAACGGAGCCGGTCACACAGCACAACAAGGTGTGCTGTCCCGCCCTTGTGCCATCCGGCGTGCAGCGCCGTGCCCTCTCCCTCGGTCTTTCCGAGAGGATGCCAAAGTCTGGTCCTCGGCTGCCCGCCGTTCCCTCAGTATACACCATAATCCCCATATTCCCATATCGCCCTCTGTAGTCCGGGAGCAGCGAAGGGACTGCAAATAGGGCTGGGGGACCGAAACCCACAGACGCTGAACGGGATGGAGCAAGACAGCCGCCGGGTAGGGAAGGCAGGGCGGGGCGGGGGTCATACTGCCGGGTCCCCCTGCACCAAATCCCGCAAGAAAAGGCTCTTTGCAGCTGGCTCCGGAGCGGACGGCGGCCGCCAAGGGGCTGCAATGCGGGGACACGGACGGGCGACGGCCGAGCACCCACGGAGCAGTGCCGGGAGCTGGGAGAAGGCGAGAGCCTCTCGGTCCCCTGCTCCGAAAATGTATCTGGTGCAAAGAGCGTCCTGTAACCCACGGCGGCGAGGTAAAAGGAAAGACGGGGGGAAAAGACTGACAGTCTCAAACACAGTTCGGGGCAAAACTCAGCATTTCCCTGGACACCAAGAAGTTCCGTGTGTTTACTACAAGATTAATCTTCTTTTACAGGACTCCGCCGAGTGGGAAAACAGCGGGCGTTGTCAAGTTTGCCGGATGTTTCCCGTCCTTATGCGCGTTAGCATGTCTGCAGCTGCTGAGAGTTTCATAGCAATAAGCGCTGGGACGCGGAGCCCGGGCTTAGCCGCTGCGGGCAGAGCCTTGGGGCGGCCGGCGGGGGAAAAACCGAGGGGACTGGGCAGAGTATTGGACCAAGACACGCGACATATTTGATAATGTCATTCGTCGCGACGACCGCCTTTCCGCTTGGCTCCCTGTTCGGCCATTGAGGTAATGATCATCCCCCTTAATAATGTCATAAGCCGGGGGTTGAGGGGGTGGTGAGAGGGAAGGCAAGGTGGGCGAAGACATCATCTACTATTTGTGACGGGTCCTGGGCCCCGCTGCCGGGCGCTGGAGGCGGCACAGGGACCGACCGCCACGCCGCTGGCCCCGGCCCGGCACTGCACGGAGGGGGCCAGCAGCCGCCTCGGGCCCGGGACGCTGTTCTCTAGATCCATCCCCTTTTCGTTATGCTGAGGGAGGAAGGAATTGATTTCTGGAAGAGGTAAGTGCTAGGGAAAAACTGGGAACCCAAAGAGGTTAAAAGGAAAGCGATGTGCAGCAGGTGCAGGCCGCTGACCCACGCGGGACCGTGCGCGTCCCGGCTCCAGCAGATCCCCACGCACCATGGGCCGTGAGTGCCCGAAACATCCCCGCGGCCGGAGCTATCCTTTTCTTGAAACCTCGGGATTAGCTGATACCCGACCGCCCGTGGGGAGCTACACGCAGTGAGGCGGCGGGACGTGGTTCCAGCTTACGAAGCACCCGTGGTTGTCGCAGGCGACGGCCGCCGGCAGCAGCCGGGGGGCTGGGGGACGTCCCGGGGTCCCGCCGCCGCCGAGAGAGCCCCGGGAGAAGGGAGCATCCTGTAGTCCGTTCGCGGCCGCGGTTTTCTCCGCTATCGCCAAACAGAGAAACCCCGCAACTTCCCGTCTCTCTCGCCCCCCTCACCTCCCGAGCGTAACTCCGGAGCACCCCTTCGAGGCGGCTGCAAAATCTCTGTACCAAGCGGCTTCCCTGGCAGCGGCCGGGATGCCGGCGCGATGCCGGCGCGCAGGGGTGAGCGATGCCCCGGGAAGCCCGGTCTCGCAGCTCCCGACGGTCCCCACGCACATCGCTACCCCGACTCGCCGCGCTCGGGAGTAGCCCGTCCCGGCAGAGAAAACGAACAAGTAAACTTCTTAAAACAAACGAACAAGCAAATTACCCCCCTAAAAATCCTACTGAGGGTTAAAATCACGCCCTCTCTCCCAAGGCATCCCGTAGCCCGTCGTTTGCCGCCGGGGTACGTACCCTGCCGAGCCCCGCGCCAAGGTGGGATGCGGTTCTGCTCCGCTCACCATCGCAGTCTCCCAGATCTCCCCCCCTCCCGCCCCCCCTTTCCCCTCCCCTTCTCCTTTTCCCTTTTTCCCTTTGGTGAGGCCCCAGACGGCCATCCTCCAGACGATACCCCTCCCACCTTCTGCCTCTTCACCGCTGTCCCCTACTCGTACCTGGTGATAGGGGCTGTAGGCTGCTGCGAAGTAGGGCTGGGGAGGACCATAGACTTGGTACATAACATCCAAACAGCTCATGGCTGGCCGCGGCCGAGAAGTATTTTTTTTCTCATCAACTCGTGTTCTGCAAAGTGGAGTAATGCTTTGGGGGAGGGAGGTTCCCGGGTGTTAAGAGGCACCACGCATTGGTGGGAGGAGTGAGTGGGGACGAGGCCGCCCTGGGCTGTGCTGGCACCCCCTCCCTGCCCTCTTTCCCTGCCTTCCGCCCTTCCTATAGCGTGGCTCCCTCCCGCAAATACGCCGGGGCTGGAGGGGCTCCCCGGCCGCCCGGGGAATTTCAGCCCCGGGCCCGGCGGGTGGCAGGGGCGGAGGGAGCAGGGAGGAGACCCCCGTTCCTCAGCCGGGACTGCCCGGGAGCAGCGGGGCGGGAGGCGCAGGGGGAGCTCCGGCCGCGCAGGAGCCTGGCGGGGCGCGGGGAGAACCGGGGGTCGACGGAAGATGGGGGCTTACCCAGCGAGTCAACCCATCTCCCGCTGCTTTTTATTTAATTCCATTTATTCCATTACATCCCATGTGCCTCCTGTGCCGGGTGCTGCCCCGCTGCCCCCGGGGAGGATGCCCCTGTCGCACCCCACCTCGTCGGCCCCCGCTCCTGGCCCTGGTGAAGCGGAGATCCGGGAAAAGCAGGGATTTGGGTGACCCCATCTAAATCCCACCAAGTCCGGCGTCCGCCGGAAAATGCCACCACCAAAGCCACAGGAATTGAGGTCTGATAAACCGAAGGAGGAAAAACCAGTTGCTCCCGAGAAGGAATCTCTCCAGAAACTTTTGAATCATTATGAATCCCGGGAACAGCGATGCTTTTGCATTTAATAGAAACTAAAACAACGCCGAGGGCAAAGTCACTCAAACCAACAAATTAGCGTGAAGATAAACTGGATTTACTCCCTGGCTTTCTGCTGAGTACAACACGCAAAGTTGTAAATAGGTGAACGTATCTTCACTGCTCATTTTAAAGGAGTTGCATAGGAGGCAGATTATTTTTTAACAGAGATGTAAGTCCTCATTTCAATATCAACTCTTTGAAATGTTCAGTTTCATGGTACGGGTCACAGCTACTGTGAGAACAGACCCATTTTGTTTTAAGTACCTGTAATAAAGCAGAAAAAAATCTACAAAATACAAGAGAAAGAATATTACTCAGTTTTTAAATGCTGATTGGTTATGAAAGTGTTGGGCAAAATCTGAAAACAATGAACACTTTGAATTTTGAAGACCTGGAAATATTTGGACTAATTTTAGCAGAAAAACCTCATATTTAAAACTAAACGTTTACTCTATTTTGTTTTCTTCAAAATGCAATTTTTATATTCCAAGTGCTAGAAATTGTTTTGAATGCCTGTCTTTCAACAGAATAATATTTCAGTGCCTGATGAGCATGTCTCAATGTTTTATTCACCAGGTGCAAGGTTTAAAATTCATATTTAAACAAATTTCTTTCTTCCTATTCTAGTCTGGGAAATTCATTTTTCATACTGCAGTGCAGCCTGAAACACTGTGGCTGTGGGTTTTGCCTCAGCATTGCTCCTTCTCCCATCAGAACCAATTTTGCATTGGTGGTCCAGAAAATGAGGGGATGATCTCTGGGTATAAGGCTTTACAATAAGAAATGTAATTTACACTCTATAATTTTATTTCTCATGAACAGTAAGCAAATAGTCACAGCAGGGGGAAGGACTCACTCTGTGGCTGGTGTCCAAATTAAAGCAGTCAGCTAAAGAACAGCCCTTCCCTCCTCATGGTGAGAGACTGAGAGATCTCACTTGGGACAACGGGATCTCACTTTTCCTCTGTGTCCCTGCTTGTGAGAAGTAGGGAGCTTTCCCAGCACACACAGACCTGTGCCTGTTTCGAAGGTAATAGTGTGCTGGGCAAGGTAGAAAAAAAGCCCATTTCTCAGAGGGTAAGTCCAATGAACACCTGCTCCAAAGACACAGCATGCCATCCTTCTCTTCGGACCAGCCCTTCATCAGAACTCTGTGCCATAGCAAAGGTAGGACCTGACACTGGCCAAGGCTGAGCATTCACTTGTGTGGAAAAACCCAAAGTGTAACAGCAACATGTGTGACTGGGTGCTGTGATGTGGCAGATGGTCTGGCTTGTGTACCCTGGAGAATCTCCCCTTGAGGGCTGAGTTTAGGGTTTTTAGCATCCGCTCAAGTATATGCTAGGGGAATTGTGTCTGATGTGGCTTGGTATGGATTAGGTCTCTTTTATAGACAGTAATTCAACTGTAAAATTGTGCAGTGTAAGGCACAAGTAAACTTCAGTGTCTTAATGCAGCGCAGTGCAAACATTCACGAAAAATGCTGGCAATATTTTGCCTCTTTGGTGCATCTGTGAAATTAGTCCTGGTATAGGAAATTATCCTGGAAACCAAGGGATAGAAACTATATTCACTAATGATCTCACTATGTATGTGCAATTATATAAAAACAGTCTTCCTTGGTCTTAACCAAGAATTTTAGGTGGGTTGAGCCACATAAGGAATTACAAAAACTTGGAAAGATACCTCAGAGACAAAATTAAGAGACCAGTAAAGGCTTGCACAGTTTTAGAAAGGACGTGGGTAAAGAACTGGCTGTGTACTATCATAGCACTGGCATGGGCCTACTCCTAAGATATGCACTGGTAAATATTTCACAGAAGTAATATGAAAAGAAAATCTTGCTAGGAATAAAGAATGATAGGTTCTGATAAACAGCGACATGCAGGAAGTTACAACTTGCCTCAGAAAACATTGCTGTAAAGCAAGTCACTGTTATCTTCTAACTAAGCTGGAAATTTTTACAAAACAAGAATTGAGTACTACTGTGAATGGTTCACCAGACAAGTAAACAGATCAAGAAATAAAACATCAACATTTAAAAAGACTGGGTCAAAAACATGGTAGCACTGGCCACATTTGTTGCTCACCTTTCCTGGAAATCCTACATCCAGTTCTAGGCTGCCAGCCCCTGGTGTGTGAAGGTTTGAGCACTGAGTATCACATTCAATTAAAGGATGAAGTATTTGTCATCAAGAAGGGACATTTCTGGTTTCTCAATTGTACCACATATATCATTCTTCCTGCTCATAATATACTTTTTTAGAAACTCAGGGAGACTTCCACTGTTTCCAGTGAGGCATGCTTTCCCAAATAGAAGATACAATGAGGTGGGTGGAGAATCCAGTCCTCACTGCAGCCATTTGCTGCTCCGCTTAGCAGCCTTCTGTGTTTTTCTCTTCCAGCTTGGGTTGGCTTGGCTTCAGCCTCCAGCTGTTGGTTCATGTAATGCCTTAGTTCACTTATCTAAACAGTGCTTTTGTATGTAATATTTTCTCTTATGAAATTGATTTTATTCCATATATTTTATTCCTGCCAAAATAGATGGAACTCCTTAACTTTCTACTGCAATTCCTCTAATAGTTTTTGTATCATTTATTTGCAACCTATGCAATTTTTCAACATTGTTTTAAAAACATTGAGGCAAGAATTTATTTTTCTAACATTTCTCTTGCTGAAGGTATGCACAAAGTAAAATACCTTCTTTGCAACTGATGCTTATAACTGTTGGGGTTTTTTGCCATAACACAATTTTAAAGACATCATACTGATGTGCTCTCTCTCACTGTGATGACAACTGTATTTTCAGTTTTGATACCACAAGTGCATAAAAGACACGGACTGCTTGATGGTGAGGAGCTGATGGTATTGCGAACATCCTAGAATTTCTCCTAAACTTAATTATCTGAATGAGATTGCAACTAAATAGTCTGAAAACTGTGATGATCCCATGTGAGACTTGCTCATGATGTCTTGTGTAGTTATCCTTTCTAAGATATTTTCCATCACTTGCCCTCCTTGGTTGTAGATGTGCAACTCTTCAAACATCTCCATTCACCTGCTGTTTGTTCTTGAGAACGCCAAGAGACTCAGCAATAGACTCAGGTATTGCCAAATGTCCCAATTCTCACTTTACTCACCAGTCTTCTTGTTACTATGTCACCTGCTAAATTTATTGGTGTGATTTCATATCAACTTTCAAGTTACTGATGATCATCTTGCACTGTCCACAAATGAACTAATAGAAATATTCCTATACAGTGTTCATACACTATACTTCTATGTGGCAGTAATCATATTTCTAAATACTACAGATTGTGTGTTGACTTGTTTCTTATATTTTTGTTTATTTGCTGTGTGTATCACTTGTATTGTGCAGTGTCTCCGCCAAGAGATGATAAATTCAGTTTCACTAGTCTTCCTGCTCCTGCTCTCTACTTTACTCTCCAATGCCTCAGTCTGCCTGTAGGACTCAGCCCATACTTAACTTATAGCTGAATGAACTGTTTGTGAGTTTTCATGGGTCAAATTTGGCTGAAATGAATCAAGACAGATAATGCTGTTCCTCTTTCTTATCTTGTCAGTCTTTGTGCTTCACACCCCTAAAAGCTTTTTGTTTTTTTAGGGCTTGGCAACTGTTACCATGGTGTTCTCAGGGATGTTTTTGAGGTCCGGCCTCTGGGTCTGTATTAATGCAGAAGACTTTAGGCTCAAGAGCTTCTGGCTTGGAAGTTTTTGTGGATACTGAATTAACTGACATTAAAGATAAAAATCAGTATTATGAATACAGTCAAACACAAAGTAAAAATCAGGGGGCACATAGCACTGACTTCGCTGTATCCTTCACTGTCCTGAAAAACCTGTGTTTCAATCTCAGAGAGCTTGTCTAATTGATTTTGATCTTCCTCTGAAGGCATTATTTTTTTCCCCTTTTCCTTTTCTTCCCCTGCACCTCAAAAAAGTAACTGTTAGCTGTACGGATACTATTTGGTGTGCATTTGTGCATGTGACAGCACGCCTGCTCCAGTGACATGCTGTGCAGCAGCTGGAATGTACGTGGTGAATTTTACTCCATGATGAATTTCCAGGGGAGCTGCAGCCCAGCTCAGGGTGCAGCATCTGGCGTGTGTCACTCACCCGTCCTGCCCAGCCCTGACGGGCCAGAAGCATCACCTGTCTCTCCTCTACTGATGGTGGCAGATGAAGAGATCATTATGCAGGGCAGGAAGGGAAATCCAGAACTGTCATGAGGGAATACATTCACATGCGTGAGAACACACTGAATGCATTGAATTTAGGGTTTGACTTTGCAATAGGAATGGTCGTGGAAGTTTTTTCCCAAGTCAGCATAGGAACAGACTCAGTTTTGCCCTCAGAGGCAGAGGCAGCATTTTTTCTGATGCAGGTGTTTTGGCACATGCAGATCTGACCTGATGCAGTGTGCACTCTTTCCCCCACTCAGCATTGAGCCACTAGACAATGAGCCTGTCTTGTTCTGAGATTCATTCACCAAGATAATTATTTTTTTGTATTTGTTTATAATATTTACTGTACGTATTTTTTATGTGCTCAGAGCAGGAAGGCAATTTCAGTGAAAATTTTCCTTAACAATCACGTCCATCCACAAAATAAGGGGGATTTATGTTCTGTGGGTTTTTTTTTTTAAATTGCCTTCATGTGGAAGCAGAAAAAGGCTATGTCTGCACTGTTTTGAGGTTTCTTAAGCACCAGCCCTATTAATACAGGCACTAAACTCCTGATGTAATTGTGATATATAGATCCTCTGCAATGTCCAGTCTCAGTGATTTTGGTTGCACTGTCATACCTTTGCACATTCTGTTTTGAAAAAGACAGTGTTTTTACACAAAGGGCTTAATTCCTGTAAATGCTTTCATTTCAGAAGTGTCTTTCTTTCCACTCTTTCAGATAATATTTCAGACAGAGGAAGGTAGGTGGCAGAGGAAGACTGCAGCTTGAGAGAGTAAGTGGCTCGATGCAAGAAAACAACAAGAAAATCAGGTTTTCAGCAGAGCACAAACAGGTAAGGTATGTGTCTTTTTATGTCTGTACAGACTTTACTGCCAAGAATATGAAGTTGGCATGAGGAAAAGAAAGGCTCTCATTTACTTCTATGATTAAGTCTTCCTCAAGTGGAAACTTTAATTGCGCAGAGTGGGCAATATTATATCATACATGAAGGGGATCACTGCTTCACTTCTGTTTTATTCAGTGTGTATTTGACTTAGCTTTGAGAGAATGCCACTAGAAAATGGTAACCGAGTATATTTTAAGCAACAAATTTGAAAAAAATTAAAATAAAAAGAAAATTCATAGCAAAATACTGGAGGTGGAGCCATGCTACAGGGAATTATGCTCTCATTGCCCAGAACTACCCCAAATAATGTAGCTCCCAGGTTAAGTGTACACGGGGTGATTTCAGGGCCTGGAAATTCCCCTGACTTTATGAAACTGAACACAGCCAAAAATTAATTTTTTTTTGTAGTTATATTTATATAGAACTTAGTTCTCACTGCTGCAAAATCCAACTCCATCTTCAGAAATGAGGCTGAAAAACAAGCAAGAAGGAGAGAGGAAGACAATAAGAAAAGAATGAGCAAACATACTGACACTACAGGTATTCACTGTTGGAAGAAGGGGACAAAATAATAATATGTCATTTGATTTTCATAATACCTGTATATTGCAGTCCAGTCCACTGAAAAGCAGTGCATACATAATCATATTGTACCCCAGATGGCAATTCTGACTTAGTTTTGTAATGGTATCTGTGTAATACAATTTGTATTGGTAATCTGTGTAGCCTCTTTTAATATGGAAAGATAAGATACTAGTATGCAGATGACTTATT
The DNA here is from genome assembly GCF_963662255.1 of Cinclus cinclus. Classification (NCBI taxonomy): domain Eukaryota; kingdom Metazoa; phylum Chordata; class Aves; order Passeriformes; family Cinclidae; genus Cinclus; species Cinclus cinclus. The sequence goes on along the minus strand of NC_085048.1, from coordinate 48,087,735 downwards.
TGTAATAAATAACAATGCTCCAGACTCTATTGAGGACATGTAGCTTGTGTCACATGCCCTTGTTTGTACTCAAAATTATTAGAATAAGGATGAATGAAATGAAATCCCATGCAAAAACAAACCCTCAAAGGCAAATCATAATGCTCATATCAGGGCTCATGTACTGGAATTTTCGTTCAGGATGGTCATACATTTTAAAGAAGAATCTCTTCTCATGCTGAAGGTGGGCACTTCCCTGAACAGCAAAGAGTTTTACACCTACCTATGGATCAGTCAGTGAGTTAGCACAGCAGGTAAGAGCCATGAGCTTAGAGAAAGTAAGCCATTCTCTTACCTTTGCTGAAGAGGGCTTGTGTGCATTAAGGAACTTGTTGTCAACTGACTTTAATTGATGGAGATACTATTTTAACAAATCCAGTTTTTGAAAAGCAGATCCCGTTTTTATAGCAAGGTACCAGAACACAATATTAATTTCAGAAAGATAACCCAATTGAGGAAAACATTAAAAATTACCTTTCAATTTTTGTTGAGGTTCTGTATACATAGCTGATAAGAACCAAGCACATGGTTTGGCACATACTTGGAGTTGCTGCTTCACAAGAAATTCATAGACAGAACTCATTTAGCCTCAGAATCTGGCATAATTTTTGAATGTCATTTTTCAGAAATAGATAAAGACAGTTCTCTGGTGAGATGGGAACGTGGTTTATTGTAAAGGTGAGCTGGCCAAATGCAGAGGGCGACAGGAAGGTAGCTCAAAGCTATATCTACATCCCTGTCTGTTGAAATAATACAGCTACTGCATCAAATAAACTGGCTTGCACACCATTAAGGCATCAATTTTTGTTATAATGTCTACTGCTGATCACAGGGACAATTTAGCCAGCCTGTGTGTCTCTTGTCCTGGTTTGCTCCTTTACTTCCAGCCTGGGAATAAGTTGGGACCTGGCTTTACTGCGCAGGGATGCTGCTGCCTTCAGAAGCCCTTGAGCACCTTCCTAGGGCAGGCAGGTAGTTGCTTACCCGGCAGCTGAAGCAGGGGCTGAGGGTGATTTCCAGGGAAATCAGAAACACTCAAGAAAAAGCTGTCAGGGAGTTGTCAGCTCAACACTCCAGAGGAAGATCAGGACACCCAGGACCCCCTTCCAGCTCTTTCCCCCACGCTGTGTGCTTTGTCCCAGCTCCCTGCATGCCCAAGGACAGAAGCTCGTCTTTCAGCGTGGCGCTCCAGCCGGCACGTGCCAAACCAGATTTCAGTCTCTCGCCTTCCAGCACCAAGCAAACTCCACAGTCCTCGCATTCCTGCCGCATGGGACACCCCGCTCCTGCCTCTTCCCACATGGAGCACAGCTCGCTGCCACGCTCCAGGGGAAGCCACACGCCGATTATTGGGTGTTGTGCTCTTTCCCAGATGAGTGTGTTCTCATGATGGAGGACAAATTTTATCATTCAGCAAAACACACCAGGTGCCACGCTCCAATGGTCTGCAAGTGCAGTTACAGTGTTTGAAGCCAGTGTCAGAAAAGATGTCATATAACATATTTGCTCCTATGTTCTCTCTTGCCCTGCATTCTGCATGCGCAGAATTATGGCTACATTGCTTCTTCTCTGTTTGCAGCCAGGTTGGGATGTGTGTCCTGCTCTTCACTGGATCTTCAGAAGTTGGTTGCAAGTACTCTCTCATGTTACTTTTGTGCATTGTCCTGGCACAGTGTCAAAAGTCAGTTGCCCCAGAGAAACAGGGTCCATCAGTTCCCTGTCCTCCAGTTTGCCATCTTCAGGGATCCTTCCACCAGGATCCTAAAAGCAGCTGCCTTGCAGCACCCTTCTGTATGCTCCTCTTATTTGAGAAAAGCAAGATGACTCCTACTCTGTGAATTGTATGTGCTAATCTCCTAAATCAGTAATGCTGCCTCACAGCTTTTGCATAGATGAGAGAAAGCTGGCACAAGGGTAAAATGCATTTTCCAAAGGGTGTTCAGGACATCTTGACACTGCATGTTTTTATCCAACTAGTTATATGTGCTTTAGCCAGAACTATGTTTTCTTCTGTACCTCAGAGAGCACACATTATACTAGTTATTTCACACATGCATGAAACACTAAGCAGAAAAATTTACCGCTCTCACTGACATGGTAAAAGGGCAATTTTCTCTTTACCAACACAGTTGTTTCTTCAACTGTATTCTGTACTCACAATTTGTCCTAAAGCACAAATTGGTTACATGTTTCTTTATCAACAAAGAATCAATACTTTTGCATTTAAGGAAGAATGAAAAATATTTAAAGTATGTGGGAAAATATGCCCGAAATATATAGAGTGTTTTTCACACTGAAGAGTTCCAAATGTTTTGAAAGGTGTAGTTTATGTGTCTGCTAGACTCTTCCTACCAAGATTAGTTATCCCTTTAGTATCTACCTACCTACCTACCTACTAGCTTATTATACAAATTTCTCAAAATTATCTAATACCTAAGCAGAGACAATTTGAGATGGATATCATGGAAAGAGAAGGCTGAGCAACTAAATATCTATAAACCTTTAAATCTAAAGGGTATAATGGGGGAATTTCTAAACCAAGGACTGGAAAAAGCACTTTGTCTTTTTGGGGCATTGGGTAGCCTAAAAGCTAACTTGCAGCAGTTTAATGGACAAAATTTACCTCCAGGGTCCTTGAGGGACTCATAAGGTTTCCAGGTCACTGTTGTCTTTTGTAGAAACACTTGATCAAATCCTAAACCACTGATTTCCCACAGCCTTACTTTCTCTCATTTTTTAAAAAATTCATGTTCAAGAAGAACTGGAAATCTACCTGTATTTGGAACTTTTGGAACACCTTTAAAAATCCCTATCACATGTTGATTACTATAAGCAGTATAACTGATCACCATTTAGTTCTGTTGTATTTGATAGTTTTGACAGAGATTTCCCTGATGCTGTTGCTTTCTGGTGATGATCCTTTTGTCACAGGGGGGATCTTTCAGCTTATGCCTCCCTACTCTGTCAGAGTCTTCCTTTCCACCCTTTTTGCTGGAGCCAGCCAGCAATCCCAGTCTAGTTCCTTCAATTTCTGTGGTAAGACTTCACTCTGTGTGTGCCCTCTGCAGATCTTCACTTCTGCAGGCCCAGTTTGGATTTGAACATTTTCCTAGGAAGCTGCACCCTCATCTCAGCCCTGCATAAGCAACATTCCTGGTGTGGATGTCCAGCTGGCTGTTACAATCTTTTTTCACACCATGCTATGTAAAACTACACAGGGCAGGTCTTGCTGATGTGTGAAAAATGCTTCTAACAGCCTGCTCCCGTGTGCACTGAGGTTTCCAGCTTCACAGACTCGCTGACCCCCAGTGAGTAACACTGCTGGAAACAAGGAAATGCTTTGCTATAGGCAGGGAGGGAAGAAGAAAATCAGTGCAGGAATAGGTTTGGTTTTCAGAAGAACAGAAGCTTCCAGAAGCATGCTGATTGAGGGTTGGCACTGTGGACCAACAGCAAGTGCAGTAAGAATGAGCCTAAAGAAACACTTGTTATGTGCACAGCTCTTTTAAAAGACTTTTACTTTTTGGCTTACATGTATTGACTACTTTCCACTGATCAGCTTGCATACAATCCATGTATATTTGGCTGTTCTGGGTAAATGGGGCTTGTCGCTGCTCAGAGCAGCACACCACTGGTGTATCAGTCACATGGGATTCAATGCCAGATATATTCTGACATGCTGTCACAAATGGACAGTTCTTTGTGAAGGAGGAAGTAAAAGTGGTTTAAAAGTACATGCATGTTCATGTATGCAAATATACATGGTCACACATGTGTATATATAAACATAACAGATAAACATGATACATAGATAGATAGATAGATAGATAGATAGATAGATAGAAAGAAAGAAAGATAAACAGACACACAAATATTCTTTTTCCTTCTTTGACAACCATAATGAAAGCCTGAAGATGAAGATTTTCAGAAACTATGAAATTATTCACTAAAAACTGGGAAAGGGGTGCTTCTCTCAAAAAATTGTAAAATGCAACATTTAGTTGAAGGTCTGCCTCAACATGAAGAGTGTGGCCAGGCCAGCAGCTGACGCTTCTCTGAAACCAGAAGATGCCAGAAGCAGATCTTTCTCTCCTAGAGGTCATGGAAAGTAGGTGTTGCCAGAAAGCCCCTGCAAGGGAACACTTCCAATCCCCTCAGAGTTGGTGCTCCCCCATCTGCTCCTGCACCACATGCAACTGGATGACTGGAGACTTTGGCCAAAACCTGTGGGGAAAAAGTGCTGCTCGTGTTCATGTGGCAATGTCTGGTGGAAGTGTAACAGTGACACAGACTTTGGAGGAAACCTTGTCTATGTTTTCAACAAATCAAAACAAATGTCTATGCCATGGAAAATTCACCCCCAAAATCTAATTTTTTTCTATTACAAAATCCAAGGCAACTGGAACTAGAAATATTTGCATCTGTTAATAAATAATCTGGACTTTAATATGTCATGAATCTGTCGTGATACATTTTTGTTTCTTTTTCCTTAGTTTTTGCTTACCTCTAGAGAAGGTTGGAATGCTTCAACTTTTTTCCTGGGCCAAATCTCTGAACAAATAGGAAAATACTGAGCAAATATGGAATGCTGTGGGAAAAAAATATTCTGCTCTCATTTCACCTCTGGAAAACTCTTTCACTGATCAATCTCACCCATGCTAGAAGATTACATCTGTTAGTGTGTGAGATTTTTGGGAATAAACTCTTAGTGCATATGGCACAACCTTAATTTAAAAATGATCTGTTGATTGAGACAGGCACAGGGCTGGGTTAGGAAAGAAATGGGATTAATTGGGAAAGCGATAATTTA